>NC_060177.1:43173122-43791872 GCF_021184085.1 Oncorhynchus gorbuscha | reverse complement strand
ATACTTAGGTAGCCTGTTTTTCCACTTTTGTTTGTGGGTGGTTATTTTCCGTTTCAGTGTTTGCACCATACGGGACTGTTTCGGTTTTCATTTATGATCTTGTTCTTTTGTATTTAGTTCAGTGTATTAAAGTTAACATGGACATGTACCACGCTGTGCTTTGGTCTACTCCTTCTTCAACCAACGAAAATCGCTACAAATGTCCACATTCACTAATACGGAAAGGGAAAGAGGATACCTAGTCAGTTGCACAACTGAATGCATTCAATTGAAATGTGTCTTCTGCATTTAACCCAACCCCTCTGAATCAGAGAGGTGCAGGAGGCTGCCAATAATCGACGTCATCAGAGCCCAGGAAACAGTTTGTTGGTTTGTTAACTGCCTTGCTTCGATTACTGGCCCAACACTCTTAACCACTAGGATATGTACATGCTATGCTATGCACACTTACTCAAGACTTATATAAAAATGATCTGCTCTGGAGACAGATGCTATGACGAAGGTCACTTCAGTCTACTTTGGTGTGTTTGTGTGTGTGTGTGTTGGGGGGGGGCATTGTGTGTGTGTGTGCATGTGTGTGTGTGGGACAATGTGTGTGTGTGTGTGTGTGTGTGTGTGTGTGTGTGTGTGTGTGTGTGTGTGTGTGTGTGTGTGTGTGTGTGTGTGTGCGTGCGTGCGTGCGTGCGTGCGTGCGTGCGTGCGTGCGTGCGTGCGTGCGTGCGTGCGTGCGTGCGTGCGTGCGTGCGTGCGTGCGTGCGTGTGAGAGAGTCTATGGAATTGTGTGAGTTAGCCGATTAACTGGAGGGGGATGAAGGAACAGCTCCCTTATCAACAGCTAATTAAATCTATCATAGGACACAGGAGGACCTGACAGAACAATATCCATTTTAATCAAACCCTTTCCTCTGTCATAAAGACATCTCAACAGCTGTCCCTTTTCTGAAGGGAATGTCCCAAATGGCACTCTGTTCCCTATATAGTGCAATACTTTTGACCTCGGCCCATAGGATTCCCATAGGGCTCTATTCTAAAGTAGTACACTATGCAGGGAATAGGGTGGCATTTTGGGGGCCATCTACAATATGTCTGTTATTTCAGCATCTCTCTTAAAATATTAATTCCACTTTCTCTTTTTTGACATTTCACAATTGGAGATGGGCAGTTAGTTTTTGTTATTTTCATGCTGTTTTGGAGGAGAAACAGAATAGGAAAATGATAAGAGTGAATCAGCTAACACATGGAACTTTTGCCTCTGGCTTAAAAACATAATTGATAGTTTTGTTGTTTAACTTCTTTGAGAAATTATCGGTGGCACTGTTAGTCCTTACATCCACAACTCCATCTATGAATTTGAAACAGTTTTTTTTTGTGGCGAGACCACTGTTGACTGAGAACGAATGACGGTTGTTGGCTTTAAAGCCTGCAAGTATGTAATGCATTAGTATGTGTTTAGGATGTATTTTAAGACTTGTCATAAGCATGCCTTTATCAAGCCAGTGTAAAGTAGTGAAGACAGAAATCACACTTTGGAAGCATACAGTAGCAGTATGCATTACCGTTCCCTGCCCATCATTGGCTTGAACTGCCAGCATCATACAATTATTGACAATACGCAAAACTCTGAAACAATTTTAAAACTACTGAGCTGAGCCGAACCAAGCTAAGCTGGCCTGGTTACACATACAATGTTTCGTAAGTGAAAATCCAGTTTTAAATTTCAAAGTGGAAATTACAGACTTCAGAAGCCTTTTTAAACCTCAAATACACTACAAGTTTTATATTTCCTGCATTACAGGAAAGTTCTCCTGCAACAGGTGATCAAATTAATATCCTACATCTTTAGACTGGCAAACAGTTCTCTTCACGATCAAAGAACCCTGCCTGTGTCCCAAATGGCACCTGATTCCCTATATAGGCCCTGGTCAAAAGCAGTGCACTACATAGGGCAGGACCGACCAAACTAGGATTTTGGCCCACGACTAAGTTTGGTTTGGCCAACCAGGACCTCTATGGATAACCACTATGAACAATAATATATCTTTTTAGGAAGTCAGTCGGGTCTCAACTTACTGTTGAGAGATAGCATAGTAGAATACAAAACATGCAATTTTGAAATTTGGTAGTCCATCAGCATTTTTACTCTGTTTTACTCTGTCCGTCACTGACAGTCAATCAAGTAGCCCATGTTAGCTAACATTTTATAGATCGCTAGCTAGGTAAGTTAGTCTAGCCAGCTATCTAAACGTTGTAGTAATCATGCCCGATTCGCTGACAAGGCACCCAAGGCACGTGCCCATGGGCCCTGACGACCAGAGTGCTGCAATGCATTTTGTTAGTCACTCTCACTCAAAT
Organism: Oncorhynchus gorbuscha; assembly: GCF_021184085.1. Lineage (NCBI taxonomy): Eukaryota > Metazoa > Chordata > Actinopteri > Salmoniformes > Salmonidae > Oncorhynchus > Oncorhynchus gorbuscha. The sequence goes on along the minus strand of NC_060177.1, from coordinate 43,789,520 downwards.
GTCATATGAACATGGCAGGGAATTTGCATTAAAACTGCAACATTTTCTCTCCATCCCATGGCAAAATTAATAGAATCACATGAAATTAGTTTTAAAACAACATTTTCTCTCTGCTCCATTGAAACATTTGTAGAATTGTAGAAAATCTGCTTTAAAACTGCAACCTTTTCCCCACGCCCCATGTAAAACAAACAAAAAAATTGCAGGACTTTAACATTAAATCTGTAAATGTTTCTCTCCGCTGCCAAGAGCGGGGCCACTCAAATGTTTTGCATGCAATCAAATCTTTCTTAGGGCCCCCAAAATGCTAGAGGCCATGCACATATTCAAGTTATTAGCCTTACACTACTATGGTCAAATGTAATAAATCTTTAGTACTGGTAATCAGAATGTGTAAGTTAGGTGTCAAGTTGTTTGGCTTTGATTTGAAGTGTCATTTTATGATTACTTTCAAAAAAAAGCTATTATTCCTAGACTCTAAAAAGCTATTGTTTACCTTTAATATATCTAAATAAATAATTTCAATTTCATCAGCCAATGGCCCACCACTCAAATTATATTTTGGCCCACCAAGCCCAAAGGTTTGAGCACCCCTGACATAGGGAATAGGGTACCATTTGGGACAGTCACAATGTTTTCTTTCCCTGTAGATCAATCTCTATGTATGTCTGTACTCTCTACTCTTTCATTCCCTCTTCCTTTTCATATCCAGAGTCCCTGACGAACAGGATTGGTTTCATTCATCTGACAGTAATGGTTATCCATTGTTACTGCGGACGTCTTTCTGTTCAGACGTCTTGAAGAATTATGCCGTGTTACCAGTGCCTCATCAAGCACGAGGGCCTACTAGTAGCTAGAAGTAAAGTATTTACATAAGTACATTATATACGACACTCTAATAAAAAGGGTTCTAAAAGGGTTCTGCAGCATATGATAACCATTTTTGGTTCCAAGTAGAACTCTTTAAGGCCCCATGTAGAACCTTTTGAAGAAAGGGTTCCACACGGAACCCTATGGGGATGGCCGAAGAACAATTTTTAGTTCTAGATACACTGTAGCACCATTTCTTCTAAGAGTATACTCAGGTACTTACAGTTGTAGTCGGACGTTTACATATACCTGAGCTGAATACATTTAAACTCAGTTTTTCACAATTCCTGACATGTACTCCTAGCAAAAATGACCTGTCTTAGGTCAGTTAGGATCACCACCTTATTTTAAGAATGTGAAATGTCAGAATAATAGTAGAGAGAATGATTTATTTCAGCTTTAATTTCTTTCATTACATTCCCAGTGGTTCAGAAGTTTACATACACTCAATTAGTATTTGGTAGCATTGCCTTTAAATTGTTTAACTTGGGTCAAACATCTCGAGTAGTCTTCCACTTCTTCCCACAATAGGTTGGGTGAATTTTGGCCCATTCCTCATGACAGACCTGGCGTAACTGAGTCAGGTTTGTAGGCCTCCTTCTATAGGATTGAGGTCAGGGCTTTGTGATGGCCACTCCAATACCTTGACTTTGTTGTTCTTAAGCCATTTTGCCACAACTTTGGAAGTATGCTTGGGGTCATTGTGGAAGACCCATTTGAGACCAAGCTTTAACTTCTTGACTGATATCTTGAGATATTTCAATATATCCACATAATTTTCCTACCTCATGATACCATCTATTTTTTGAAGTGCACCAGTCCCTCCTGCAACAAAGCAACACCACAACATGATGCTGCCACCACCGTGCTTCACAGTTGGGATGGTGTTCTTCGGCTTGCAAGCTTCCCCCTTTTTCCTCCAAACATAATGATGGTGATTATGGCCAAACAGTTATTTTTTTGTTTCATCAGACCAGAGGACATTTCTCCAAAAAATACGATCTTTGTCCCCATGTGCAGTTGCAAACAGTTGTCTGGCTTTTTTATGTTGGTTTTGGAGCAGTGGCTTCTTCCTTACTGAGCAGCCTTTCAGGTTATGTCGATATAGGACTCGTTTTACTGTGGATATAGATGCTTTTGTACCAGTTTCCTCCAGCATCTTCACAAGGTCCTTTGCTGTTGTTCTGGGATTGATTTGCACTTTTGTACCAAGTACGTTCATCTCTAGGAGACAGAACGCGTCACCTTCCTGTGCGGTACGACGGCTACTTGGTCCCATGGTTTTTATACTTGCGTACTATTGTTTGTACAGATGAACTTGGTACCTTCAGGCATTTGGAAAATGCTCCCAAGGATGAACCAGACTTGTGGAGGTCTACAATTTTGTTTCTGAGGTCTTGGCTGATATCTTTTGATTTTACCATGATGCCAAGCAAAGAGGCACTGAGTTTAAAGGTAAGCCTTGAAATACATCCACAGGTACACCTCCAATTGTCTGAAATGATGTCAATTAGCCTATCAGACGCTTTTAAAGCCATGACATCATTTTCTGGAATTTTCCAACCTGTTTAAAGGCACAGTCAACTTAGTGTATTTAAACTTCTGACCCACTGGAATTGCGATACAGTGAATTATAAGTGAAACGATCTGTCTGCAAACAATTGTTAGATAAATGACTTGTGTCCTGCACAAAGTAGATGTCCTAACCGACTTGCCAAAACTATAGTTTGTTAACAAGACGTTTCTGGAGTGGTTGAAAATGAGTTTTAATGACTCCAACCTAAGTGTATGTAAACCTACGACTACAACTGTATGTAATATGTGGCGAGCGGAAATCATCCAGTATTTGATTATGATGATGTATTCACCTAGCAAGACTACCTTTATTATGCATGTGACAGCGGACACTTCTCCACATTTGCAATATTCATGCAGGCTGAAAATGTATGGGTCAGTCATGAAATATGGGCGATTTAACAGTGTTCCAAACTCATTCCCCAAGAACACCTGTTTCCTAATTGGATCCAGAGATCTTTTTTTCCATCACACACCCTCCTTCATCCCTCCTTTCCTCTTCCTCTCCTCTTTTCCCTCCCACTCTCCACTGTATTCAGGAGAGAGTTGGGACAGGGGGCAGGCAACAGAGCTAATTGCATTAGCATCAATTTACTGGTGCGGCAGAGGACAGCTGTGTACGCCAATGTGATAACTCGGCAAGCAAACCAAAAGTGTCTGTATATGAGAGAGAAAGTGTACACGTGGTAGAGAAAGTGTGTGTGTCTGAGAGAGAAAGTGTACACGTGGTAGAGAAAGTGTGTGTGGCTGAGAGAGAAAGTGTACACGTGGTAGAGAAAGTGTGTGTGGCTGAGAGAGAAAGTGTACACGTGGTAGAGAAAGTGTGTGTGGCTGAGAGAGAAAGTGTACACGTGGTAGAGAAAGTGTGTGTGGCTGAGAGAGAAAGTGTACACGTGGTAGAGAAAGTGTGTGTGTCTGAGAGAAAAAGTGTACACGTGGTAGAGAAAGAGTGTGTGTCTGAGAGAGAAAGTGTACACGTGGTAGAGAAAGTGTGTGTGGCTGAGAGAGAAAGTGTACACGTGGTAGAGAAAGTGTGTGTATCGGAGAAAGTGTACATGTGGTAGAGAACGTGTGTGTGTGTGTTCACCGGCTCTCCGAAGAGAGACTGTACTGCTACGTCAAGTTATACAGATTGAGCCAAGATGGCTCATTCACACTCTCACACACACTTACACTCCCGTGGTGACCTCCTCCTGTTTAGAGATGATGAATCATATTTATGGCCTTGTGTCTTGGTTACTCCAGCATCAAGGACCCCACATGGGGGAGAATTCAAATATCATGTCACAGCCTCTTAGTGCCTTCAGATCACTGAGCATACGTCCCCTTTCTTCCCTCTGCCCCGAAGGCACATGGCATGAGTAAATGCCATGCAGGTGGAAAGAAACATATTGATAGTATCTCCATAATGTCTGCGTGGGAGGGATAAAGTGTGTCTACTGGTGTGCGCGTGACACCAGACACCACTGACTTCTAAGGGGACTTCTATGCAACACAGACTCAAACTGGTAGCAAATCAGTTTTTAAAAAACACATCACCATTTGAAAACCTCAAAATTAATTTTAAAATCAGATCTTGTTTTACATTTCTGGGTAAATTCATTAGTAATTATACAATGGGTGGGTCTAATCCTGAATGCTGACTGGTTAAAACCGCATTCCAGCCGGTGTCTATTTCACAAGTTACCACCGGCGAAATATATGACGTTGAAATGCCTATTGACTCTGTTTCATCTCACTGTGCAATCCAAGGTCTCATCCACCCTGCCAGGAAATGTATAAATTTGATCTCCACTGTTAAAAGCATCTAGACTTTATCTCCCATTTCTTTCAGACTAGCATTTTGGTTTTCAACAGCAGAAATTTGTATAAACCGTGTTGGCTGTCTCTCTGACCTGTTCAATATTGTTTCAATATTGAATTGCGATCTCCACTGTCCCATATAAAGTGAATGTGTCCGAACGAGACAAACAGTAAATTGAGCTGCTTGTCATAGCAACATACAACACTTTTTTTCAGTTGACTGGCTAAATCGATACATTGTTACGAAAACTCAAATGGATGAGTGGAACATTTCTTTTGATCTTTTCGGCAGCATGACTTTGGATGAATGGGAAAAAGAGATGGCAATAATACCCAGGCATGCAGATTTGGAGGATACTGAATACTGACCTAGAGAAAAGCCACAACGAAAAAACACAGTTAAGAATACAAACTGGGCTGTGCGTTGCTTCGAGGGCTGGCTAGCAGAGAATAAAAAAGTTGCTGACTTCAAAACTGTCACATCCTTCTCAGACAGTTTTATGGAAATGTACGAAATGGGAAGGGGAGTGGGCTCAACTTGTTTCTAAATTACCCACCCATTGGTCGCAGCTGGCGACACTGAATTTATTACTTCGAATCACCACATCCTCTCAGCTGCCCACTGCACTGAGGCTAGGAAACACTGTCACCACCGATAAATGCACGATAATCGAGAATTTCAATAGGCATTTCTCAATGGCTGGCCACGCTTTCCACCTGGATACCCCAGCAGTTCTGCACCCCCTGCAGAAAATGGCCCAAGCCCCCCCCCCCCCCCCCCAACCCTGCTTCTCCTTCACCCAAATCCAGACAGCTGATGTCCTGAAAGAGCTGCAGAATCTGGATCCCTTACAAGTCAGCGAGGCTTGACAATCTGGACCCTCTCTTCCTTAAATTACCCGCTGCCATTGTCGCAACCCCTATTACTAGTCTGTTCAACCTCTCTTTTGTATTGTCTGAGATTCATAAAGACTGGAAAGCATCCGCGGTCATTCCCCTCTTCAAAGGGGGAGACACTCCAGACCCAAAGTGTTACAGACCTATATCCTCAATGGCTGGCTATGCCTTCCGCCTGGCTACTCCAACCTGGCCAACAGCTCCGCCCCCCGCAGCTACTCGCCCAGGCCTCTCCAGGTTCTCCTTTATTTCTGAAACTATCCGAAGCCATTGTCGCAACCCCTATTACCAGCCTGTTCAACCACTCTTTCATATCGTCTGAGATCCCCAAGGATTGGAAAGCTGCCGCAGTCATCCCCCTCTTCAAAGGGGGAGACACCCTGGACCCAAACTGTTACAGACCTATATCCATCCTGCCCTGCCTATCTAAGGTATTCGAAAGCCAAGTCAACAAACAGGTCACTGACCATCTCGAATCCCACCGTACCTTACATTTACATTTAAGTCATTTAGCAGACGCTCTTATCCAGAGCGACTTACAAATTGGTGCATTCACCTTATGACATCCAGTGGAACAACCACTTTACAATAGTGCATCTAAATATTTTAAGGGGGGGGGTGAGAAGGATTACTTTATCCTATCCTAGGTATTCCTTAAAGAGGTGGGGTTTCAGGTGTCTCCGGAAGGTGGTGATTGACTCCGCTGTCCTGGCGTCGTGAGGGAGTTTGTTCCACCATTGGGGAGCCAGAGCAGCGAACAGTTTTGACTGAGCTGAGCGGGAACTGTACTTCCTCAGTGGTAGGGAGGCGAGCAGGCCAGAGGTGGATGAACGCAGTGCCCTTATTTGGGTGTAGGGCCTGATCAGAGCCTGGAGGTACTGAGGTGCCGTTCCCCTCACAGCTCCGTAGGCAAGCACCATGGTCTTGTAGCGGATGCGAGCTTCAACTGGAAGCCAGTGGAGAGAGCGGAGGAGCGGGGTGACGTGAGAGAACTTGGGAAGGTTGAACACTAGACGGGCTGCGGCGTTCTGGATGAGTTGTAGGGGTTTAATGGCACAGGCAGGGAGCCCAGCCAACAGCGAGTTGCAGTAATCCAGACGGGAGATGACAAGTGCCTGGATTAGGACCTGCGCCGCTTCCTGTGTGAGGCAGGGTCGTACTCTGCGGATGTTGTAGAGCATGAACCTACAGGAACGGGCCACCGCCTTGATGTTAGTTGAGAACGACAGTTTGTTGTCCAGGATCACGCCAAGGTTCTTAGCGCTCTGGGAGGAGGACACAATGGAGTTGTCAACCGTGATGGCGAGATCATGGAACGGGCAGTCCTTCCCGGGAGGAAGAGCAGCTCCGTCTTGCCGAAGTTCAGCTTGAGGTGGTGATCCGTCATCCACACTGATATGTCTGCCAGACATGCAGAGATGCGATTCGCCACCTGGTCATCAGAAGGGGGAAAGGAGAAGATTAATTGTGTGTCGTCTGCATAGCAATGATAGGAGAGACCATGTGAGGTTATGACAGAGCCAAGTGACTTGGTGTATAGCGAGAATAGGAGAGGGCCTAGAACAGAGCCCTGGGGGACACCAGTGGTGAGAGCGCGTGGTGAGGAGACAGATTCTCGCCACGCCACCTGGTAGGAGCGACCTGTCAGGTAGGACGCAATCCAAGCGTGGGCCACGCCGGAGATGCCCAACTCGGAGAGTTGTGCAATCTCCGCTGTGCAATCTGGTTTCAGAGCCGGTCACGGGTGCACCTCAGCCACGCTCAAGGTACTAAACGATATCATAACCGCCATCGATAAAAGACAGTACTGTGCAGCCGTCTTCATCGACCTTGCCAAGGCTTTCGACTCTGTCAATCACCATATTCTTATCGGCAGACTCAGTAGCCTCGATTTTTCGGATGACTGCCTTGCCTGGTTCACCAATTACTTTGCAGACAGAGTTCAGTGTGTCAAATCGGAGGGCATGCTGTCCGGTCCTCTGGCAGTCTCTATGGGGGTGCCACAGGGTTCAATTCTCGGGCCGACTCTTTTCTCTGTATATATCAATGATGTTGCTCTTGCTGCGTGCGATTCCCTGATCCACCTCTACGCAGACGACACCATTCTATATACTTCCGGCCCGTCCTTGGACACTGTGTGCTATCTAACCTCCAAATGAGCTTCAATGCCATACAACACTCCTTCCGTGGCCTCCAACTGCTCTTAAACGCTAGTAAAACCAAATGCATGCTTTTCAACCGTTCGCTGCCTGCACCCGCACGCCTGACCAGCATCACCACCCTGGATGGTTCCGACCTTGAATATGTGGACATCTATAAGTACCTAGGTGTCTGGCTAGACTGTAAACTCTCCTTCCAGACTCATATCAAACATCTCCAATCAAAAATCAAATCAAGAGTCGGCTTTCTATTCCGCAACAAAGCCTCCTTCACTCATGCCGCCAAACTTAACCTAGTAAAACTGACTATCCTACCGATCCTCGACTTGGGCGATGTCATATACAAAATTGCTTCCATCACTCTACTCAGCAAACTGGATGCAGTTTATCACAGTGCCATCCATTTTGTCACTAAAGCACCTTATTCCACCCACCACTGCGACCTGTATGCTCTAGTCGGCTGGCCCTCGCTACATATTTGTCGCCAGACCCACTGGATCCAGGTCATCTACAAGTCCATGCTCGGTAAAGCTCCGCCTTATCTCAGTTCACTGGTCACGATGGCAACACCCACCCGTAACACGCGCTCCAGCAGGTGTATCTCACTGATCATCCCTAAAGCCAACACCTCATTTGGTCGCCTTTCGTTCCAGTTCTCTGCTGCCTGTGACTGGAACAAATTGCAAAAATCGCTGAAGTTGGAGACTTTTATCTCCCTCACCAACTTCAAACATCTGCTATCTGAGCAGCTAACCAATCGCTGCCGCTGTACATAGTCTATCGGTAAATAGCCCACCCATTTTTACCTACCTCATCCCCATACTGTTTTTATTTATTTTATTTTCTGCTCTTTTGCACACCAATATCTCTACCTGTACATGACCATCTGATCATTTATCACTCCAGTGTTAATCTGCAAAATTGTAATTATTCACCTACCTCCTCATGCCTTTTGCACACAATGTATATAGACTCTCCTTTTTTCTACTGTATTATTGACGTGTTAATTGTTTACTCCATGTGTAACTCTGTGTTGTCTGTTCACACTGCTATGCTTTATCTTGGCCAGGTCGCAGTTGCAAATGAGAACTTGTTCTCAACTAGCCTACCGGGTTAAATAAAGGTGAAATAAAAAATAAAATAAAAAATATATGAAAAAATATCCATCCTGGCATGCCTTTCTAGTCTTTTCTAGCCAAGTGAACAAAGATCACCGACCATCTCGAATCCCATCGTACCTTCTCCACTATGCAATCCGGTTTCCGAGCTGGTCACAGGCCACGCTCCAGGTCCTAAACGATATCATAACCACCATTCCATAAAAAAACAGTACTGTGCAGCCGTCTTCATCAACCTGGCCAAGGCTTCGACTCTGTCAATCACCGCATTCTTATTGGCAGACTCAACAGCCTTGGTTTCTCTAATGACTGCCTCGCCTGGTTCACTAACTACCTCTCAAATAGAGTTCAGTGTGTCAATCGGAGTGCCTGTTGTCCGGAACTCTGGCAGTCTCTATTGGGGTTCCACAGGGTTCAATTCTCGGGCCAACTCACTTCTCTGTAAATATCAATGATGTCGCTCTTGCTGCGGGTGATTCTTTGACCCACCTCTATGCAGACGACACCATTATGTATACATCTGGCCCTTCTTTTGACACTGTGTTAACAAACCTCTTCGATGCCATACACCACTCCTTCCGTGGCTTCCAACTGCTCTTAAACACTAGTAAAACTAAATGCATGCTCTTCAACCGATTGCTGCCCGCACCTGCCCACCCGTCCAACATCACTACTCTGGACGGTTCTGACTTAGAATATGTGAACTACAAATACCTAGGTGTCTGGTTAGACTGTAAACTCTCCTTCCAGACTCACATCAAACATCTACAATCCAAAATGAAATCTAGAATCGGTTTCCTATTTCGCAACAAAGCATCCTTCACTCTTGCTGCCAAACATACCCTCGTAAAACTGACCATCCTACCGATCCCCGACTTCGGTGATGTCATTTACAAAATAGACTCCAACACTCTATCCAACCATTGGGATGCAGTCTATCACAGTGCCATCTGTGTATCACCAAAGCCCCATATACTACACACCACTGCGACCTGTACACTCTCGTTGGCTAGCCCTCGCTTCATACTCGTTGCCAAACCCACTAAGCCCCACCTTATCTCAGCTCACTGGTCACCATAGCAGCATAGCAGCCAGGTCACAGTTGTAAATGAGAACTTGTTCTCAACTAGCCTACCTGGTTAAATAAAGATGAAAAAATATATATTATAATAAAAAATTCTATACTATCTATTCACAAACTGGGGCACGCACAATGTCGTCGGGGGTACGCCAAATAAAATGTTATTCACATTTTCAAACAGTCCAATTAGATTTTCCAAAGAGCCTATACATTTGGGTGATGTATTTTTCAATGCCTGAGTAGCCTCGGTCCACTGCCAAAATGTAATTTGCCTAGTGAAATAATCAACATCCAATCACATGAACTGTTACTCTCTCAGGGGAACTCCACTGTAGCTGCTGCTCATTTTGTTTGCTCGAAAATTGATAAATGGTTAAAAAAAAGTAAGGCCCACATCCATAGAGACACAAACCAGCTCTACTGGTCGTACTGCTACCACTATCAGTACTACACCTGCACTGTTACACAACGCATCAGTGACATGGCAGGAGATGTTTTGAAACAATTACTGCTTCGCATATAAGCCAGTGAATTATATGCATTACAGCTGATGAGTCCCAGTTACAGTATATGTCCATTACGTTTATGGAGGGTCAAAAAGGAAGACATCATCTTCTGCAAATCACTGGAAACAGGAGACTATTTTTTAACTACTGGACAGCTTTGGGAAATCAAATGGACTTTGGTGGTCAAGATGTGTTGGTATCTGTACTGATGGTGCAAAAGCCATGACAGGGAGACATAGTGGAGTGGTAACGCGCATTCAAGCAGTAGCTCCCGAGCAGTCCATCGAGTGGCACTTGCTGCCAAGGGAATGTCTGACAGCTTGAAAGACGTTTTGGGCACTACAGTGAAAATGGTTCCTTAAAGCAAGGCCCCTGAACTCTCGTCTGTTTTCTGTGTTATGCAATGATATGGCAGTGACCTTGTAACGTTTTTACACAAGTGTATTGGTTATCAAGGGGCAAAGTATTGACACGTTTCTTTTAATTGAGAGACAAGCTTAAAGTTTTCTTAACTGACCATAATTTTCATTTGTCTGACTGCTTACATGATGACTAGTTTCTCACATGACTGGCCTATCTGGGTGATGTTTTTTCTCACCTGAAAGATGTGAATCAAGGATTACAAGGACTCTCTGCAACTACAGCTGAATTCGGAATTATACATACACTTAGTTTGGAAACATTAAAACTTGTTTTCAACCAATCTACACATTTCTTGTTAACAAACTAGGGTTTTGGCAAGTCGGTTAGGACATCTACTTTGTGCATGACACAAGTCATTTTTCCTACAACTGTTTACATACAGATTATTTCACTTAGAATCCACTGTATCACAATTCCAGTGGGTCAGAGGTTTAAATAAACTAAGTGACTGTGCCTTTAAGCAGCTTGGAAAATTCCAGAAAATTATGTCATGGCTTTAGAAGTTCCTGAATGGCTAATTGACATAATTTGAGTCAATTGGAGGTGTACCTGTGGATGTATTTCAAGGCCTACCTTCAAACTCAGTGCCTCTTTGCTTGACGTCAAGGGAAAATCAAAAGAAATCAGCCAATACCTCAGGAAAAGCAATTGTAGACCGCCACAAGTCTGGTTCATCCTTGGGAGCAATTTCCAAACGCCTGAATGTACCGCGTTCATCTGTACAAACAAAAATCACCATGGGACAGCGCAGCCGTCATACCGCTCAGGAAGGAGACGCATTCTGTCTCCTAGAGATTAAGGTATTTTGGTGGGAAAAGTTTAAATCAATCCCAAAAAAACAGCAAAGGAGCTTGTGAAGATGCTGGAGGAAACAGATACAAAAGCATCTATATCCACAGTAAAACGAGTTCTATATATTGAAATAATCTGAAAGGCCACTCACCAAGGAAGAAGCCACTGCTCCAAAACCACCATAAAAAAGCCGGTTTTACAAATACTTCCAAAGATGTGGAAAAATGGCTTAAGGACAACAAAGCCAAGGTATTGGAGTGGCCATCACCAAGCCCTGACCTCAATCTTATAGAAATATTTGTTGGCAGAACTGAAAGAGCGTGTGCGAGCAAGAGGCCTACAAACCTGACTTAGTTACACAAGCTCTGTCAGGAGGAATGGGCCAAAATTCACCTAACTTATTGTGGGAAGCTTGTGGGAGGCTACCTGAAACGTTTGACCCAAGTTAAACAATTGAAAGGCAATGCTACCAAATACTAAAAATAAAAAAGTGACCCACTGGGAATGTGATGAAATAAATAATAGCTGAATAATAGCTGAAATAAATCATTCTCTCTACTATTATCCTGACATTTAAAATTCATAAAATAAAGTGCTAATTCTAACTGACCTAAAACAGGGAATTTTTACTCAGATTAAATGTCAGGAATTGTGAAAAACTGAATTTAAATGTCTTTGTCTCAGGTGTATGTAAACTTCCAACTTCAAACTGTATATTTATTGTATGGGACAACATTGAGGTTATGATTAAGAAGTTGAAGTTGAAGCTCTTCTCTGTCTACATTAATGAGGACAACACACAGGTTTTTCCATCACTGTAAGATGTTTTTGTGTGGAAATGAACTCAAGCTTTCGGACAATGTCAAATATGATATAGCAAAGCACCTGAGTGAGCTGGGTCCGCAATTACGCAGGTAATTTCCCGAAACGGATGACACAGCTGGATTAGTTATCCCTTTCATGCCCTGCCTCCAGTCCACTTACATCTGAACAAGAGAGCCTCGTCGAAATTGCAACAATCGGTTCTGTGAAAATTTTATTTAATCAGAAGCCACTGCCAGATTTATGGATAGGGCTGCGCACAGAGTATCCTGCCTTGGCAAATCGCGCTGTTAAGACACTGATGCCCTTTGCAACCACGTACCTATGTGAGAGTGGATTCTCGGCCCTCACTAGCATGAAAAGTAAATACAGGCACAGACTGTGTGTGGAAAATTATTTAAGTCTGATACTCTCTCCAATACAACCCAACATTGAAGAGTGTTGTATATCCTTCTGTCACGCCTTGGTCTTAGTATTTAGTATTTTCGTTATTTATTTGGTCAGGCCAGGGTGTGACATGGGTTTATGTTGTGGTGTGTTTTTGTATTGGGGTTTAGTAGGTATTGGGATTGTGGTTGAGTAGGGTTGTGTAGCATAGTCTATGGCTGCCTGAGGCGGTTCTCAATCAGAGTCAGGTGGTTCTCGTTGTCTCTGATCGGGAACCATATTTAGGTAGCCTGGGTTTCACTGTGTGTTTGTGGGTGATTGTTCCTGTCTCTGTGTTTGTTGTCACAAGATAGGCTGTATAGGTTTTCACAGTCCGTTTGTTATTTTTTTGTATATTTAGTTATTTCATGTATCGTTCAAATTTTCATTAAAGAACATGAGTAACCACCACGCCGCATTTTGGTCCTCTCCTCTTTCAACTGACGAAAACCATTACAGAATCACCCACCACAACTGGACCAAGCAGCGTGTCAACAGGCAGCGACAGCAGAAGCAGCGAAAGGAGGAACGGACATGGGAGGATTCATTGTTCGGAGAAGGACCCTGGGATCAGCCTGGAGAATATCGCCGCCCCAAAGAAGAACTGGAGGCAGCGAGAGCTGAGAGGCGCTGGTATGAGGTGAAGCAACAGCGGCAGCAGGAGCAACAATATCGGGACTACACTACTTGGGAGGAAATAGACAGGTGGGCGCTCAACCCAGAGAGAGTGCCGGAGCCCGCCTGGGATTCGCTGGAGCAGTGCAAAGAGGATTATAGGAGAATGGAGTTGGAGAGACAAGCACGGCGGCGCGGAAGGAAGCCTGAGAGTCAGCCCCAAAAATGTCTCAGCGAGAGTGTGGCAGAGTCAGGAGTCAGACCTGAGCCAACTCTCCCTGTTTATCGTGAGGAGCCAAGGAGACCAGAACCAGAGCCGGTGTTAGAGGTGAGTGAAGCAGAGACTGTGAAGGAGTTAATGGGGAAATTGGAGGAGAGAGTAATGAGGGAGTTGCTAGTTTGGTGCTTCAGGTACGATATTCGTCCGACGGAGCGTGTCGGGGATTTGATGGAACCTGGGTCAGCGCTCCATACTCGTCCTGAGGTGCGTGTTAGTCGGCTGGTGAAAATTGTGCCAGCCTCACGCACTAGGCCTCCTGTGTACCTACCTAGCCTTGCACGTCCTGTGCCAGCCCTGCTCTCAGGCTCTCCAGTACATCTTCACGGTCCGGTCCATCCTGTGCTACCTTCACACACCAGTCCTCCGGTGGCAGCTCCCCACAGCAGGCTTCCTGTGCGTGTCCTCGGTCCAGTACCACCAGTTCCAGCACCATGCACCAGGCCTTCAGTGCGCCTCACCTGTTCAGCGCAGCCAGAGCCTTTCTCCTCTCCAGTGCTGTCGGAGTCTCCCACCTGTTTCGCGCTGCCGGAGCCTCCCGCCTGTTCAGCGTAGCCAGCGCTTTCCTCCTCTCCTGCGCTGCCGGAGTCTCCCGCATGTTCAGCGCTGCCAGAGCCTTCCTCCTCTACAGCGCTGCTGGAGTCTCCTGCCTGTTCAGCGCAGCCTGAGCTGCCAGCCTGCATGGAGCAGCCTGAGCTGCCAGCCTGCATGGAGCAGCCTGAGCTGCCAGCCTGCATGGAGCAGCCTGAGCTGCCAGCCTGCATGGAGCAGCCTGAGCTGCCAGCCTGCATGGAGCAGCCAGAGCTGTCAGTCTGCATGGAGCAGCCAGGGCTGTCAGTCTGCATGGAGAAGCCAGGGATGTCAGTCTGTATTGTGCAGCCAGAGCTGTCAGTCTACATGGAACAGCCAGATCTGCCAGTCAGCCAGACTCATCCAGATCTGCCAGTCAGCCAGACTCTTCCAGATCTGCCAGTCAGCCAGACTCTTCCAGACCTGCCAGTCAGCCAGACTCTTCCAGATCTGCCAGTCAGCCAGACTCTTCCAGACCTGCCAGTCAACCAGACCCTTCCAGATCTGCCAGTCAGCCAGACTCTTCTAGATCCGCCAGTCAGCCAGGATCTGCCGGATCCAACTACCTGCCTGAGCTTCCTCTCAGTACTGGGCTTCCTCTCAGTACTGGGCTTCCTCTCAGTACTGGGCTTCCTCTCAGTGCCGAGCTTCCCCTCAGTGCCGAGCTTCCCCTCAGTGCCGAGATTCCCCTCAGTCCAGTGGGGTCCTTGGTGAGGGTTATTAGGCCAAGGTCGGCGGCGAGGGTCGCCAATCAAAGGACGCGTTACAGGGGGACTAAGACTCGTTGGAGTGGGGTCCACATCCCGAGCCGGAGCCGCCACCGTGGACAGACGCCCACCCGGACCCTCCCCTATGGGTTTAGGTGTGCGGCCGGGAGTCCGCACCTTGGGGGGGGTTCTGTCACGCCTTGGTCTTAGTATTTAGTATTTTCGTTATTTATTTGGTCAGGCCAGGGTGTGACATGGGTTTATTTTGTGGTGTGTTTTTGTATTGGGGTTTAGTAGGTATTGGGATTGTGGTTGAGTAGGGTTGTCTAGCATAGTCTATGGCTGCCTGAGGCGGTTCTCAATCAGAGTCAGGTGATTCTCGTTGTCTCTGATCGGGAACCATATTTAGGTAGCCTGGGTGTTACGGATACAGTTATCCTATGTGTGTGTGTATCCTGTGTGTGTTCTTTTCTCTCCTTCTCCCCTCACAGGTGAAAACCATCACTCCCCAATCAGTCAACAATCAATCATCAATCAGAAGACACACCTCCTCCTACTTCCTATCCTATCACAGTTCCTTCCCCATGGTTTAAAAACCCCATCATTTGTTTGTTCTAGAGCTCAATCTCTCTGTAAATGCCAAATCTGTAGGTCTCTGTGTTTCACTCTCACTTTGTGTCTTAACCTCTCTTTTCTTTAAGCACCTCATAGCACTTTGTCATCACCTGTGAGTATTGTTTTTGGTTATGGTGTTTGTTTGTTGCTGGTGGGAAAAGGGGGAAACCAAGACAAGTCGCCCATGGGCATACACTACCCGTAGGTGAACTTTGTTATATACACTAGTTAGAACTGGGCGGACCACCCACTGTATTTTTGGTTGGTTAGTTAGTTAGCTGTTGTTAAAGTAGGCTAGTCTAGCTTAGGGGTGTTTTTGAATACTTATTGTTTCTTTCCTTGGGTCCAGCTCAGCCCCTTTTCCTGCTCCCCCCATTACCGTGTGTTTATAAATAAACCTGGAGTTTGACGGTAGATTTCTGTTGTCGTGGTTATTTCGTTCACACTTTGTCACAATAATAATTTGCATGAGTTATGTTACGGGTCTCATTACCATCCCCCCTAGACTGTCGAGCCAAAAGGGATTCGTAACACTGGGTTTCACTGTGTGTTTGTGGGTGATTGTTCCTGTCTCTGTGTTTGTTGTCACAAGATAGGCTGTATTGGTTTTCACGTTCCGTTTGTTGTTTTTTTGTATATTTAGTTATTTTATGTATCGTTCAAATTTTCATTAAAGAACATGAGTAACCACCACTCCGCATTTTGGTCCGCTCCTCTTTCAACAGACGAAAACCGTTACACCTTCAAGCACACCCTTCCCATTAACCTGTGGTGAGTTATTCACAATATTTGATTAACACATAAGGTTTTATATGTAAATAAAGGGCAAAATTATCGAATATTATATTATTAGTTGTGCCCTGGTCCTATAAACGCTCTTTGTCACTTCCCATGAGCCGGGTTGTGACAACTCACACTCATTCTTATGTTTAATAAATGTATCGTATAGTGTGTGTGTGGCAGGCTTACAGTGATGGCAAAAAAACAACATTTGAGATTGCACTGACCCTGGTGCTAGAGGGGCTGGAGGTTGAATGTATGAAGGGATACAGAACTATAAAAAGTTTGGGAACCACTGCTCTATTGCATCTTAGCCTATGCCGCTCTGTCATTGCTCATCCATATATTTATAAATTCCTTATTCCATTAGGTATTTGTTGTGTAAATGTTATATTACTTGTTAGATATTGCTGCACTGTCAGAACTAGAAGCACAAGCACTTCACTACACTCACAGTAAAATCTGCTAACCATGTGTATGTGACCAATACCATTTGATTTGCTAGGCAAACCCCCACCCGACCCCCCCCCCCACATGCTATCTCACACACCCACAACCCATGAGTCTTTTTACTCAGTTAGGAGCCCAACCGATACCCACACAGATTCTATGTGCATGGCTTTGATGTCGCTCCCAACCTCTCTGAAACAGAAAACGATTATCTTTACTCTCTAATGCCAGGACTGTGTTCTGCACACATACACACACACACACAAGCAAACACTCTTTCACACACACACCCAAACAAACACTGTTATACACGCAAATACATACACACACAATCACTCTGTTACACACATACATGGAAGCGCTGTTTACATGGAAGCACACACTGCAGGGTGTTGCTGTTGCCGCAGATTGAACCCCCCCCCCCCTGTGCTATGGCACTGGGTATTTGCTCTCCGCTGCAACTGTACTGTGTGTGTGTGTGTGTGTGTGTGTGTGTGTGTGTGTGTGTGTGTGTGTGTGTGTGTGTGTGTGTGTGTGTGTGTGTGTGTGTGTGTGTGTGTGTGTGTGTGTGTGTGTGTGTGTGTGTGTGTGTGTGTGTGTGTGTGTGTGTGTGTGTGTGTGTGTGTACACGAGCGCTGGTGTATTGTGATCAGCATTGCACCACTTTTGTCTCTTTTATTTTCCATTGTTTGGCTATAATTAAAATCGGCTAAAGGCAAATGCTCTGTGAATACAGCTACCCTGAATACACTGTTGCCTTGCATTTCTTTCTGAGAATGAGAGCAAGCACAATACCACTCAACCAATTAATGGACTAAACAGAGAGTGGTACAGATGCGGTATCTTAATTTGACCCAGTTTCTCACAGCAGGAAAATAATCCTGCAGCAACAGGAAATGTGGATTATAATTAATGGACATTTTCTGTAGGGATTGATATGCTTTTTGTTTTGGCAAATTAAGTCTGACATTTTAAATTGGAAATTATAAACTTTACAAGCCTCTGTAAACCTTGAATAACAAAAGGTGGCATTTCCTGCAACAACAAGATTATCAAATTAAGATATGGCATCTGTACGTGATCAGAATCCTCAGAGGCAAAGGTATGTGATGTGGGTGGCTAGCATACTGTTAGACAATAAAGTGCAGTAAAGTAATGGGGCGGACCACACAAAGAGATTGGACTCAAGTGGAAGGGAGTGTGTGTGTGTGTGTGTGTGTGTGTGTGTGTGTGTGTGTGTGTGTGTGTGTGTGTGTGTAATTGGTACATATTCCAGTTCAAAACGCCCACATAGCATCAGAAAGTATAACAAGTCAACAGTAAATGTTGTCCCCCACGAATGATGATACTCACACTTAGGCCAATTAGTGGCAACAATTCAAACTAGACTATACTGATAGCAACAAAACATGTGCCCACTATAGCTCCACCGTGTGGATAATATGAATGGTCTCACATATAATTCTTGACAGTGTTTGCAGTATGTATACCATATTTTGTTACAATACGCATGCCCTTGACTGATATGTATTTATGTGCCAGACCCAGCCCACGTGAATATTTATTGGTAAATAGCGGCCATGTTGTTTTAGGTACTAATCAGGAAAATATTGCGTTGAGACACCTTTTCCCATAGATGCCACATATCAAGTTTCATGCAGATCGGTCATTTGGTGCCAGAGGAGTAGCGTTTTAAGTGTTTTTTACAAAATTCCAAATGAGGGAAAATCCATCATGGCGGACCTTATGGGTCCTGAGGCAAATGTGTTCCTTGTGAGGAGAGGGACCTAAACACCAAATTTAATGACTTTAGGTCAAATGTTGTGAGGAGTGTGACCTTTAAAAGTTTACATTTTCAATCGATTTTTATAGCGCCACCATCTGGCCAATCAGCATAATTGTGTAAATGCTGGACCTCAATGGCAAGAGGCATCATTCACCCATGTTTCGTCAAAATCGGGCAAGGTGTCTGAGATATCGCGTGTGATGTGTACATATGTATGGAGACAGATTCATAGGTCCCCTTGCCGTTTTCATATTGCGGGACGATGAAAAAAGACTAAAGAACTTCACTGTACTTTTGGAGTGTACTGTACTTATTTTTTGTGGGAGAGAGTGCAATAGAGAGGAGAGAGAGAGAGAGAGAGAGAAAGAAAGAAAGAGGTAGACAGGAATAGCTGAAACACTGAAGAACTAAAGAAGTAACACAGCGGTGAAAATGGGTGAAAATGACAAAAACATAATAGAAAAATCCCATTGTTCCACTGCTTAAGGTACATTTACTAAGATAAGATGCAGAAAACTTTCAAGAGTTCATTTTACTTCTGCTTTTATGGTCCTTCTTAGGGCGACTGTTAAAACCTGCACCTCTATATCGACGACATGCGTCGGTTAACGAGGTCCCCAACATTAACACTTAATCAAATTAGGACTTTTAATGGGGCTCGCATAACTAGAAGGAAACACTGTTGTGTTACAGTCCTTGACTTTATAGCTTTGTTTTCCGAGCTCGATGTCTGTTGTTCCAGTTTGTTGGACAGCCGACCTGACGCAGCAACATTATTAAATCTCTCTGAGAATATATTGTTCATCGCAAAACACCATCCTCAACGGCAGAAGAGATGCATGTTCCTCCGCTCATAGTAAAAAGAAGCAATCGGAACATCTTAGTTTATCTACTGACGAAGGCAATTACTGCACTCAAACTCAACTTAGTTGTAAGGGTGGCAGATGTCAGCGTTTAATGTATACATTTTTCTTTCCCCTCGATTAAAATTAACATCAATTACACTCAACTAAAGTTTTAGGTCATTTGAAGAATTTCAAATACAATTTTTTTCTGCTTACTACATAATTCCATGTGTTATTTCATAACTTAGATGTCTTCACTATTATTCTACAATGTAGAAAATAGTTGTTTTTTAACAACAAAAAAACTGGAATGAGTAGGTGTTTTAAATCTTTTGACCGGTAGTGTACATTGATAACTCGAGGGGACTTGATTTGTGCAAGAAATCTACAGCATTAGTGATGTGTGGGCAAAATCACTGGGGAAGTCAGTAAAAAAGCCAT
Organism: Oncorhynchus gorbuscha; assembly: GCF_021184085.1. NCBI lineage: Eukaryota > Metazoa > Chordata > Actinopteri > Salmoniformes > Salmonidae > Oncorhynchus > Oncorhynchus gorbuscha. Next base: position 43,769,962 of record NC_060177.1, on the reverse strand, counting down.
AATGACAACCTATGTTATGATATTTGTGTTTGCTCTATAAGCCATTTGTTCATATGCCACCCTGATCTACAATAAGGCTGTGACAATAAAAAGACAACAGTCACACAGTGGCGCAATAAATTCAACTACACATATGTTTGTTTCATCACAAAATGGGAGAGCCATATCTGTCTGATGAAGTCCACAAAGCAAATATTGTAACAAAAAAGTTATATGACATGCAGCATGGTCAAGCAAGTTAATGTTTGACAGTTTACAAAAAAACGACTGATTTAGAACCACGGAGTCACCACAAGTGTAAGGGGCTTAATACCGTTGTATTCCAGCCACTAGGGGGTACTTGGGTGAAGCCCATAGGAAATAAAGATGAATAATGTAAGTGTACTGTGGGATAAGAAGAAAAACGAACCAAAATTCTGTAAACTGCTGTTACATCGTGCTGACATGATTAAAATTCAAGTAAACAGTACCTTTCGCGTTGGAGTTTATCTTATAGGCTCATAGAAAGGAAAACAAATATGTTGAGATTTATTTTCACGTGAGCACCCGACCTATATTCCTTGAATGGAGAGTAGTTAGCTAATATTAGCAGGCTAACCACCAAACTATCTTGCCATTGCCTGCATTGTAGTTGTTGCCACGTGAGTAGGACAATGTGAGTCAAGGGAGGGAAACATTGTTGGATGAAATCAAACAGAGTCTATGAACTTTAATTGAGGACAATTTAAGGAATAGGAGGTATGGATGACTCTGAAGTAAAAGGAAAGAGCCATCGCGCATTGCGGTGTAAACTGATTCAAGACTACTGTGAGGATTTAATGGAAACAGAGGATGTCTTGGCTGCTTCAACTGAAAGACGGCACCAAACGACGCAAGTGGACAGTGAACCCAGCAGAGAGACAGGAGCTGAGGCAGGACAAAAAGAGGAGGTAGGGGCAGCCCCTCAGAGAGGTTGGCCCAGCTCCAGAAAGGCACACACCACAGAGAGAGAGTGGAGTGGAGTATGGCCAGTCAGAAAGACTTTAAAATCCATGGACAGATCGGAATCAGAAAGATAAGCTCAGCTTCAGCAGCCTAGAACATCAGATTGCAAATGGACTGAGAAAAGGATACAGTGAAATAGACATCATAGATGCAGTAATCACAGCTGTGAGCCCAGGACTTAAGATGACATTATGCAGACAATGACAACACTGAACTGTATCACAAGTTGACGAAGGCAACACAAGTGCAAATTTTTGCAAATTTATTTAAAAAATTGTTTATTGTTTGTACAGATGAACGTGGTACCTTCAGGCATTTGAAAATTGCTCCCAAGGATGAACCAGACTTGTGGAGGTCTACAATGTTGTTTCTGAGGTCTTGGCTGATTTCTTTTGATTTTCCCATGATGTCAAGCAAAGAGGCACTGAGTTTGAAGTTAGGCCTTGAAATACATCCATTGGTACACCTCCAATTGACTCAAATGATGTCAATTAGCCAATCAGAAGTTTCTAAAGCCATGACATAATTATCTGAAATTTTCCGATCTGGCACAGTCAACTTAGTGTATGTAAACTTCTGACCCACTGGAATTGTGATACAGTGAATAAGTGAAATAATCTGTCTGAAAACAATTGTTGGATAAATGACTTGTGTCATGCACAAAGTAGTGTCCTAACCAACTTGCCAAAACTATAGTTTTGTTTTAGTTTTGTAAATGAGAACTTGTTCTCAACTTGCCTACCTGGTTAAATAAAGGTGAAATAAATAAAATAAAAAAATTCCAACCTAAGTGTATGTAAACTTCCGACTTCAAACCAAATACTTTTATACTTTTACTCAATTCGGATTTTACTGGGTGACTATCACTTTTACTTTCACTTTTATTTTTCTATTAAGGTGTCTTTTCTTTTACTCAAGTTCGACAATTTAGTACTTTTTCCACCACTGATTAACAACAGTGAACTGTTGCTTGAGAATATGCAAATTTCCCAGGGAAATGAAAGTGAACGCATAAGTTTTCAAATAAGTTCACACCCACATGAGTGAAAGCAGTACAGAGATGATGATAACGGGGAGAGTAGAGAGGAATGTGCACAGGCAGAGCCCCTGGTCCGAAATCAAAAGAAATATAAACCCCCTCCCGAGTAAAATTCATGCAAGGGGTGGTAGGGTAGCCTAGTGGTTAGAGCGTTGGACTAGTAACCGGAAGGTTGCGGGTTCAAATCCTGTCGTTCTGCCCCTGAACAGGCAGTTAACCCACAGTTCCTAAGTCGTCATTGAAAATAAGAATTTGTTCTTAACTGACTTGCCTCGAAAAACAAAATATATCTGCCTATTGTTCCAAAGTTTGCCAACAGGATCATTGGAAACAGCACCAACCTACATGTAAGACTGCTCACAAGACTGACCACAACTCCCCTTGTCCCATGACACAGAGAGAGTGGGGGCCAACTACCCCAGCTACCACAGGACATTGTAATATAGCACAGCTCATTGGTAAAAAATGTCAAGTGTGGTGTTATATGGAGGGTGTAAAGATGCAAAAACTATGGGACACAGGGGCTCAAGCTCACCATAAGTGATAAATGGAGAAGACAGTGTTTGACAGACACACAAATTAGAGCATTGGCAGGAATCATGGGTGATACAGAGAAACTGGATCTGAGGGCAGCCAATGGCACTGAAATTCCCTTTCTGGGTTGGATGGACATTTGTTTTAGTTTGCTTGATCCCAAAGCTGATGTCATTACAAGAAAATAATTGAAAATAATTGAGAGTTCCTATATTAATCACAAATGAAAACCAGTCATTGGATTTTGGGCTATTGAAGAAATAGTCAAAACAAAAAGTAACAAAGAGCCCTCCGAGCTGATGTACACAGTAAAGATGCTAAGAAATGCACTTAAGGCCAGGCACCACAGCCTAATAGGGATATTTTTTGCTTTACTCTCATCAGACTGAAACTTTACCACTTTATAATAAGGCTGTAACGTAACCATCCTCACTTATATCTAATGCCACATCTCCCCTGGAGCACTCCTGCATTCTGGAGGAAGTGTAAACACTCCTCCTAAATGCATCATGATCACCTTCAGTGTGCACATTCTATCATGACAGAATTACAGAATCCCTGGTTGGTGGGGTCTATGGTGATATTCAGTCCAGTGTTTAGACACTTAGGGTAACTCAAATCATGTAGAAGTTTGTTTATTTGTGACATGTGGAATAAAAGCCACTGTTGGCTAGCTGGTTGGCTGCTGTCTGGTTGATCGCTGCTAGCTGTCATCTTCATCTCAATTCATTTTCATCTCGACGAGATTTTTCACATACTGTAGGTATATTTGAGATTTTCTCTTTTCGTGGATTATTCGTAGGAGATATTTTCAAACAAGAAAGTGCTGTGCGTGAGGCATTTTAACCAATCAGGTTGCCTGAAAGGCCAGTAACCAATTGGATGTCAGGAAATTTCTCATCTTTCAGCACGAAGCAGTACGTCTACAAAGGATATAGCCATGTATGGACTAGCTAACGATATCCACTGGAAAACAAGCTTTTAAATTATATATGATTCAAAATGGAGAGTTTTAAAAATAGTTCTACATGAAACATGCTAACAAGAACAAAAGTTATGCTATGTGTAGATGGAGATGGGAAAAAATGATACAAATCAACTATTTATATATATTATTGCTGATTTATTTTTACATTTCATGAAAGTATGGAAGATATAGTTGCAAAATATTCCAACATCTGAAAATTGGTCTTGAACTAGGACAGGGCAAGGAAAAGACTACTAAATTTGCTTCAGCACTCAGAGTACACGGAGGAATGCTTGCTTACAGCAGACAGACGTGACATTGTCAGGTGGACAAACAAAATGGATTTGTCCCTGTATCTCAAGAGAGGCCCCTTTCAATGATGAAATGGTGTTATTTGAACCAGGCATGAGAGTGATCTGGGACATGGACCTGCAAAGTCAGGTCATGAAAACATGAAAACACCCATCTCGAAAAGTTGACATTGCAGTAGTGAATACTACTAAACATGACATTACCTTACCCAGACAAACAGTGATAGACACATTACAGAGAGTGGTAGCGTGTCACCCGGTTCCTATGCCCAGTGGAGAAAAGGTTCATGTAACACAGGTTCATGAGCTACATGAGCCTGGCCCTGACACCAGTCACATAGAGTGGTGGGACCCACCTGTACAGCACTTGAGCTAAGAACATAAGAATTAGTCAAACAGATGCTCAGAGAGGAATCAGCCATTTTTGCCAAAGATGACATTGGCATAGGGTGCATTACAAATCTCCAAATGGAGATAACATTGACTGATAACATACCAGTGGCAAATAGATACAATGGTGTGCCACGCCCCTTGTGTGCTGATTTGAAAAGCCACCTTCAGGGGCTCCTGAACAAAAGCTTCATCAGGAAGTCAACTTCGTCATACGCATCACCTCTGGTCTGTGCTCGGAAAAAGGATTGGCATTCAAGATTTTGTGTTGATTACAAAGGATTGAAAAAGAAGACTGTTCTGGACAGGCATCCCATACCCCGTATACAGGAAATACTTGATAGTTTGGGAGGAAACTCATGGTTTACAGTTTTAGATCATGCAAATGAAAGATCACACTGTGAGGACTAAATTCATGTGGTGGTAACCAGTAAAGGTGAAGACAGCCCTGTCTATGAGGTCAGCCCCGAGAGGGCCCGGGTTCTGTATCGTAATATGCTCATATTATGTAATTCCCTACCATTTGAGGAACCAGTTCAAGCACCACGTAGAGGTCTGTGGAGAAGGGAACCACCCCAGCAAAAGCAGCAAAATGCAGAGAGCGCTGAGTCTGAGAGCTCAGATGAGGATTCTTATCCAGTATTCATCAACAGGCCACGAGGGATGAAGAGAGCAGTCAGAGTAGCACACAGCTAGTATCAGATCACACAGCTCATTTCAGATAATAGTGAGGAACAGGGTCAAACTTCGCTGTGAAGGAGTGCCAGCCTGTCTTCAGGGAAATCCCACGTGAGGACAGGGGTAAATATGGAAACAGCTGAGGGCTCAGAGACTCAAACATCCCGTGATGAAGTGGACACGGATTCATTGGGGTCACCAATGACCTTGCCCCGCCTTTCATTCTGTCAGAGGTGGCCCAGAGACATTCTAACCAGGCTCGTATCAGGATACTAACTAGAGATGCTAAGAAATATATATATATATATTTTACCTTTACTAATCATAGTGTGATAATGGGGAGTGGGGGTTGAGTCTTTGCCCATATAAACCGTACATGTCTATATACAGTAGTTATATGGGTGTTAGTCAATTTTTTTCAGGTGTTCTTCTGACCAGTACTTACGTCCTCTGTGTTTGTTTTGGGGGCAGTGAAATGTTTGGGACAGCTTTACATTTTTGCAGTGGGGTGTTGTAAGGGGCTTAATATATGTATTCCAGCCACTAGGGGGTAGTAGGGTGACGCCCATGGGAAATAAAGAAGAAGTTTAAGTGGACTGGTGGAGAGGAAGAAAAGCTAACAAAACATTTCGTAAACTGCTTTTACATCATGCTGACATGACTAAAATTCAAGTAAACGGCACCTTTTGCGTTAGAGTTTATATTATAGGCTCATATAAAGGCTAACACAACAGGAGCACTGCCTCTGCTATACCAGCACCATTTCAACAAGGCTAAACCGCAAGGCTATATATGCTTAGTTTAAAACACTGAAAAGAAACTTAAACATACCAAAAACTATTTAGTCCAATCAATGTTGCTAAATATCATGTGTCTGTCCATGAATGATGGAGGCCACAGACTGTTTTTCAATGGTCTTCAGTAGCCTCAGCACCACTGTAGGGTAGCACCATGGTGTAGCTGGAGGATAGCTAACTTCTGTCCTCCTCTGGGTATATTGACTTCAATACAAAGCCTAGGAGGCTCATGGTTCTCACCCCTTCCAGACTTCAAAAGTAATTATAACTTCCAGAGGATGTCCTCCAACCTATCAGAGAGAGAGACAGAGAGAAAGAGAAACACTAGCTATGTTTGGTTGTATTTATTTTTACTTTCACTTTCACTTACCTAGCAAATGCAGCTAACTAGTTTAGCCTACTCAAACAACAGAGAGGGATGCTATGTTAGCTAGCTGGCTATGGCCATCCAACACTGGATCTCTTCCAAGTCAAGGTTAGCTTTTGATTTTGTTAATTTATTGCCACTGGGCCCGCCGGTGAAACTGCTTATGCAGCTAGCTAGTCTAGCTTACTCAAACACCTGGCAGAATCAGAGGCTGTGTTCGAATACCCATACTAACATACTGTATACAACATACTTAATGAGTAAATACTACATACTATATACTATTAGTTAATTGTTGTATACTGTAAATGAACTGTATCGTTTCAAATAAATAAATAAAAACAATTCAGTTGAGCGTACTAGAGCTTCGCCTGTCTATCGGAAATTGATGCTGTTGCTATGCAGCCTCTTGCTAGCTTGTTAGTATAACAAATGACTAGCTAAACATTTTACGATTTCAGGTGTGTTCGTAAATTCAATCTGGAGTGTCAGAGTGCGCTCTGGGTGTTTGGAAATCAAGGGTGCAGTCAAGCCCCCAAGCTAACTGGTTAACGTTGGCTAGCTACTTCCAGACACAAATGAGAGAACTCACTCTGACCATTTTAGCAGAGCTGAGCTGGTTAGACTGTTTTCGTGTTATCCAGAGCATTGGCGACTGTAACTGTGCTGCTGGCAATAATTTAATTATGCATTTTTTTGGCCATTGTTTACTGACCCCGGCCATATTCAACGGGTGTTGAGTGTTTATAAATTCATAATTTATTCTGAGTGAGAGTGCTCTGAAATCGGAGTAGATCGCCAAAATGAACAAGCAGGCAGTGGTTCGGGTGGTTGATGTCCTTGATGATCTTTATGGCCTTCCTGTAACATCGGGTGGTGTAGGTGTCCTGGAGGGCAGGTAGTTTGCCCCCGGTGATGCGTTGTGCAGACTATACCACTTAGTTAAGAATGATGTGAATAATTAAGTTAATAAATGTTAGGTAGATAGTTAATATACTGCCTGGCAAGTTCGAGTAGCCAACTATTGTTTGGTAACTAGCTAACATACCCGGTACATACTGCTGTACTGGGATGCAGTTCGTATGGTAGCATAGCTAACAAATTGTCAGCCAACATAACATGTAACTTGTTTGAAAAGTCATTACTTTATTATTTGCTCAACATTTTCTTAGAATTTCTCATAATTAGTTAAAGCAATGAATTTGCATCTGCTCTCGTCAGACTTTGGCTGCATATTTTCCACCATTTTCTTCAAATCTGAAAATGCCCATTAAATGAATTGCATTAAGGGTCCTAAAAGTACAGAAATAGTGTCCACTGAATGTATACTTTGTATTTTGGCGAATTTAGTACGACACCCGGGAACTTTTGGCATACTAACTATATCCATACTATGACCAATAAGCATACTATATACTCAATTTACGTCACAATTAGTGTGGTTAGTATGAGTATTCGAACACAGCTAGAGAGGGATGCTATGCTAGCTAGTTAGCTGGCTATGACTATCCAACACTGGAACACTTCCATGTCAAGGTAAGCTTTTGGTTTTATTTATTTGTCACCGGGGTGTCCGGTGTAACTGCTAAACTGTTTTCTGACTGTACACTGTATTGCATGATTGTAGCGGGTTTACTAACGCGTTAGTTCTAGTAGCTCTAATTGACTATAACATGACAACAATGTAGGCTGTGTGTAGCAATTAGCGGTCATGATATGAAGGTTTGGAAAGGAAAGGTTTTTTTTTGCCTGGTTACAGACAGCTGTTGTGTTGGGCACTGAAGTCCACAAGCGAAGGGAAAAGGTGAGAGGAGGAGAGCGTGTATATAGTTGCGAGAAGGAATTATATATACAACTTGCAAAGTTATCATGCTGTTTTTATGTGGCCGCTATGAAAGTGAACTGTGTTTGCGTGTGATCAGGGGTGTATTCATTCCACCGATTCTGTTGAAAAAAACATTTCTTAAATGGAAGCAAATGAAACAGGGATAAACATAAACAATAGAAACTCTCATTTGAAAATGTTGGACTAATGTTGGACACTGTCATCTTGATTACTCAAAATTCTCTCGAACAGTGCTACTACTTTGTAAACTTTAATTCATAGGCCAGTTTGTTGTAGCAACCTCATGATGGGTACAGGGAAAATGTTAGTGCTCATAAAAAAAACCTCCCTCATCTTAAACGGCACCGACCGCCACTGATGTATACAAATGTAGGATCTCATTTGATCACTCTTTTGTTGCAGGAAATGCAAACTTGTAGTGTATTTGAGTTTTTTTAAAGTTTCTAAAGTTTGTCATTTTCACTTCGAAAAATGTATCTACAAAATGTTAATTTAATTATAATACACAAAATAATTCATATTTCCTGTTGCTGCAGGATTATTTTCCTGCTGTAGAAAACTGTCTTAAATTAAGTTAGCATTATGAGATTGTATTGACAGTCACAGCCTTAGAGAAAGAGACTACAGACATTTGGTATTTTGGGGGTATTTTATTAGGATCACCATTACTCTTCCTTGGGTCCACACAAAACATGACACATTAGGTTATACAGAACATTAATAGACAAGAACAGCTCATGGACAGAACTACATCAATTTTTTTATAGTCACATATCAATACATACAAACTATCAAATAGATAGTATAAGGCTGAGATTAGGATATTTCTGGTGGTATTTCTTGGTGTTTTGTAAAATGAATCCTACTCCGAGATGCTCATTGAATACAGGCCCTGGTGATTTGTAACAAGGCAAAGGAGGAACGTTCCCCAAACTGTTAGCAACCCTATTTAATGACACACGTCCTTGTGGGAGTCACACTTTGACATCTTAAAAAGCTCCACACATGTATGCATCCCAAATGGCACCCTATCCCCTAATAGTGCACTACTACTAAAAGTAGTGCAATAAATACGGGATAGGATGCCATTTGGGACACAGTCAGGCTGAAAGAAACTAGCACTTTAGAATGCTCTCTCGTGTGCATTGCCTAAAATAATGAAAATCACCCGTCTCCCTAAAGTGTTTTCCCATTTCTCCTCCGGTGTACTTTCCACTTACTACGTGGGCGCTTTTCACAGTACATGCTCCAGCTGAGAGGCGAAGGGAAAAACAAAGAAAGTACTGAATGTGTTAAAACATTTTCCCAAAAAAGAATGAAGTAAAAACAGTTCAGTGAGTTGAAAACGTCACGCCTACTCCCGCTCGACATTGCTGGTCTACTATCCACTGGTCCTGGCACCATCATTACGCACACCTGGACCTCATCACTTTAATTACTCTCCCTTTATTTAGCCCTCAGTAGCCTCAGTCATCAGGCAGTATGGGTTTTGTCTTGTTCAGTATGCGGCTCCTGTTTTGTTTATCTGCCATTTACTATTATTATATTCACCTTCTGCATCTGCTCCCTGACTCTCAGTGAATACGTTACAAAAACTAAATATGCAAATGTTTTTTTCTGTCATGGTCTTTTTTTTGTGGCTGGGGCTGAGAATACGGAGTTTCGACCCCCGCCCCACCCCTTTGGAAACCTTTTTCCCAAAGCTACAGATCCGGATAGCTTCTGCACACGTCATATTTTACGCACACACTTTTTTCTACATAGCTGCTGCTCACATTACACTCCCTTCACATTTATCTCATTACTCACCCTCTTCTGAACCATGATTATGTCGCTGCCTCATATTTCTGAACAGCTGGAATAAAAACCCAGCCATATTGTAACCACGAGCCAGAGTTGCTGAAAAATAACACTAATTTGACTGCCTGTCTGCCTCCTGCTTAGCCAATGTTTGCAATGATGATGAAAAAAATATTCCATTGTGTGTCTGTGTCTTTCTTGTGTTTGATATGCTGCCTAGATAGCTGCATGTAACTCCACACTTGAGTTTTGGGGGCAAAAATCTATCTGCGAGTTTGTACGACACATGTTGTTCATGTCTTTTGTGTACAACATGTAGGCTAAATAGCTGCATGTAGCCTAACTCCCCTCCTGAAAAAAGAACATGACATCGCACTTATGCTGGGGCATGGAATGCAATAGTTTGAATCAAAGTCATGTAACATGTCAACCATCTCCTTTTAGTTTGGGTGGGAATGAGTCCCATCTGGTCCGTCAAGTCTACACCAATACAAAGGACTTATGTAAAAGTCAGGATGGAAATAAACTTTTCATAAACCCTTAAAACATTGAAAAGAACTTCAAAACAACTATATTCTTTTGCGTGGGTTGTATTAGCAACAACAATGATTACACACACACATATATATAATAATATAACACAATGAGTTCTGGTTCCTCCAGAAATGTTCTGTACCTCGGGCCTAAAAAGAGTCCAGCCCGGTAAAGGAGTTCAGTGAACTCAAGTGACTTTTGTCACACAATGTTTATCCGTTCATTCTGTGTAGCGTAAACCCAGTATTAAAACATACCATCAATATAACACTAATTTTACCACAGAACTTTAAAGCTTATCAACTCTTACTAAGTCCTCAACTACAACTAACTACATAAATCACAGTATACCTCACATCAAAACAAATGAAATACCGTATACAAAAAAGGTGGTAGTCGGTCAGTCAGACAATCCAATCCGCCAATAGATCTCCAGCGGAGACGCAAAGAGTGGATCCGATCCTGGGAAAACTTTCTTAGGCTACAAAACAACGGAATAGAGAAGCTTCGGGAACTGAGGGTTGAACACATCCTCATTCATGTCTCTGTCACAACCCCACTTTTGTTCAGCTGATGCTGGCTATTTAATTGGGAATTAAAGGGAAAGCGCCCTATTGGAAGGAGCTGCACTGAGACGGTTCAGAAAAATTCAGGGCTGTCACAGTATGCCCCCATTACCAATGAAACATAATCAAAACCTATTTCTTTCACTTACTTGCTGTGCTGTTTTGTTGTTCATTTGTTCAATAGTTTCATTCTTAATCAGGATTTCTATGGAATGTCGTTTGGTCTTTGTGTGTCAAAAATGTACTATTTAACACTATTTGACGTGTCAAATAACACTATTTGACATGTCAATTAAGCTTGTTGACCAATCAGGACCTGAATATGACTGTACGTCACATAATAATTTAACTCGTTCATACATTTTTTACATAGTTATTACACATTGATTACACTATCAGTCGTATTTCATATGTCACACTGATTCATAGATACATATGCTATGATGATGGTAAAGTTGTCTCGCACACCTACAGTGGTGGTCATTAAAAAAAAGCCATCTAGCTCATGGATGCAAACAATGTTCTTCCTAAAAAACATAGCAAAACAACATAATCTCTTTCAGTAGCTATAGTTAGCTAGCTAACTATATAGCTAGGTGTCATCATCTAAAATAACCCAAATTTATAACACAGTTCTTATTTGATTAATGGTGGTCGGACCCATCTATGTGAAGCCACAATAAGGATTAGCCACAACAGTGAACTTTGCGGTTAGCCTTCAAAATAAAAGTATGGCATAATTCTACTATTTCTATTCATTTGCATCATGGTCAATGGCATACTTTTATTTTGAAGGTAAACCAACAATTGTCTTCATTTTTCAAAGGACTGCTTGACTTGTTGACTGCTCGATCCACACAGCAGCCATGTGGGCTAGGTTAGGGATGCTGTGTTGCATGTGTAGCGCAACACAATTCATGGTCCAATTCATGCACTTAGCAAGAAAACATCCCTGGTCATCCCTACTGCCTCTGATCTGCCGACTCACTAAGCACAAATGCTTCACTTGTAAATGGATTGGCTTTTGCAGTTTTACTGTAGAATAGCATGAGATCAGCTATAAAACTGCACATTTTCTCTTTGCCCCATGGCAAAATTTGTAAAATTTCAAGAAGTTAGCTGTCTATCCCCCCAGGGCCCACCTGAATTTCTGGCTATGCCACTGACGCACACACAAAAAGATTCACACACACATAGAGGAGCGAGAGAGAGGGAAGAGAGGTGAATTCAATTCTGCTCACTGAAGTCTGTTGCATTGTTCATTCAAAATCAATCAATCAATAAAAAAATGGAGTGGCTGCTTTTCCGGATTTTCTAAAAACCTGATTTGCCGTGGTTAAAACGTGATTCATTCTTGATCCGACAATGCAGTCTGGAGACTCTTGTAATTTTACAAATTTTGTGACGTAATTGCAGAGCTCCTGAAGGCTTGCAGAGGCCAAATCGAGCTCCGTACGGCTATACCATGCGCCTCCCAAATCTGACTAGCACTGCTTGCTATGAATTCTATCTGATGGTGCTTGCATGTTTCACGTTCTGACCTTAGTTCTTTTATTATGTCTTTGTTTTAGTTTGGTCAGGGCATAAGTTGGGGTGGGCAGTCTATGTTCGTTTTTCTATGTTGTGTTTTACATTTGGCCTGGTATGGTATGGTTCTCAATCAGAGGCAGGTGTCGTTAGTTGTCTCTGATTGAGAATCATACTTAGGGAGCCTTTTTCACCTGGGTTTCGTGGGTGATTATTTGTTTTGTATTTCACCGTTCAGGACTGTTTCGTTCTCATTGTTTTTGTTTTGTGTTCATATAATAAATACAATGTGGACACTTACCATGCTGCACATTGGTCTTCCGATCCTTCTTACTACTCCTCAGAAGAGGAGGACGAGAACCGTTACAACATGTGTACGTAAAAAGGCAAATCATGTCCCATTTGGAACACTGACAAGTAAAGAGCAGTTACAAATATTGAACAAATTAAAGTTAAATGTGTTTTGCTCAATCTGATTGGGTGGGCCTGTGTTTGGACGTGTTTAACTACACTTGTGGGGACCAGAAGTCTCTTCAAGAATAGTAAACTAACCAAATTTGACCAACTGGGAACAAGATCAAATGCTATTTATAGGGGTTTAGGGTTAAAGGTTAGAATTAGGTTATGGTTAGGAGCTAGGGCAGTGTTACAATTTTTTGTCAGGGGGCCACTTTGGGTTGAGACAATCATTCAGAGGCCCGCGGAGATCTTTAATTTGTTGTACTTTTCCTTCCAATATTATAAATTATCAATTGAGAGCAAATTCAGAGCAATGTGCAATTGATTTGATGTACACCCCATCACAAATATATACATACACACATCAAATAGGCTACATCACATGTATAAGAACCATGTTAAGGGTTACCTCAGTAGTTCGATGAGCAAAAATGTCCCTTCTAAATGTATAGTCTGTTTTTGCTATCCTTGTGAGGCAATCCAGGTGTGTATTGGTCAGTCTGTTTCTCTGTTTTTGTTTCACAATGTTCATTGTTGAAAATGGTGCTTCACATGAATAAGTGCTGACAAAAAATGATGTCACCTTTCGCACACACTGCTTCAGAAGGGGATACTCTGTGTCTGACACAAGGCTCCAGAAGTGGGTAACACCTGACCTTAGTTCACCTTGCAATGTGTCATTTGCCTGCAGATCCACTATCTCACTCTCTATTCCAGCACGGTCAGGACAGAGGTATGTGATGACTGGGGTCAGAGATGAGACTGGCACATGAAAGGGGTTCTCAGTGAAGTTGAACAACTTCTTGTACTCCATGATATCCTTGAATCAAACTCCAACGTCAACTCTTCCAACACATGCACAAATGCATCATAGTTAAAATGTTGCAGTATGTCTGGGTTGGATATGGTGACTGCTCTGAGTTTTGGGAAATGAACAAACTGTTTGTCAGGTATGAACAGTGTGGTGATTATATTTTGAAATGCTGTGACCACACTCAGCACTTTGTTTTAGCTTTCCTTTGGAGGTTTAATACAGTTTAATATCCACTGTGGATCATCCAGCTCTGGCTTGCAACAAATTCACAGATTTGTGGGAGGAGAGAGAGAAATCTTTCCAAAACTCTGCCACGAGACAGCCATCTCACCTCATTGTGTAATATCAAGTCAACGTATTCTGTTTGTTATTCCTCCAGCAACTCGTAGAATTGCCGTTGATTCAGTGCCCTCGCAATAATAATGTTCATCACGCCCACGACTTGCTGCATCACATTCTGTAAGTCACAGTCTTTGAGTTTAGCCACAATTTGTGAATATCCTCTCTCTTTCTCACCAGGCCTATGAGTCCCTTCTCCTTCCCTCGCATGTTTGGGGTGCCATCAGTGCACACAGATGCCAGATTTGACCAGTCAATATTATCACCAGTAAAAAAATGTTTACAAGAGCTTTCAGAACATCCTCTCCTCGTGTCCTTGAAGGGGCAGTAAACATAAAAGTTCCTCTCTGAACGGCTCGTTTTGAGGGAAGCGGACGCAAACACATAATTAGGTCATGTCACTTACGTCAGTGCTTTTGTCAAGCACCATACTAAAACACAGTGCCACGGATGTGTCAGTAATCAGTTGATTACCGATGTCCTCGCCAATGACTTCTACACATCTTGCAGTCCCTTAATTTTCTTTAAAATAGCTTCCTTGTTTGTGAAATCAGCATACAATATATTGGCTGAGGCCAAAAAAACATTCTTTGACAATCTCCACGTCTGTGATGGCCTTCTTGTTTCTCACAAGTATCCAACCAATGTTATCTCTGTCGTTTTCTCTGCAACAGTGCTAGATCTGTCCATCATTTGTTGTTGTCATTTGAGATGAACTATTTTGTAGTTTCTGAGGTTGCTTTGTGGCAGTTATGTTTTGTCAGAGTGGGCTTGGTGTGACTGGAAACGTCACTCTAAATGTGCTCATTTTAAACATTTTGTCTTTCTTCTGGCGAATAAGACGAAGTGAGCTTGGCCAATCATGCAGTATGAAAAAATACTTGTCTGTCCATTTCGCTTGGAACTTTTTGTGTTCTTCTTGAAATGACTGTATACTCCTCTTAGCCACATTAGCTACGTTAGCTAGCTGCATTTCCCCGCCGCCATCTTCCTGATTTTCCTGGTTCTCCGGTGGTTGTTCGTTCATAGCTGTCACGTTGTTTACATTTACATTTACATTTAAGTCATTTAGCAGACTCTCTTATCCAGAGCGACTTACAAATTGGTGCATTCACCTTATGACATCCAGTGGAACAGCCACTTTACAATAGTGCATCTAAATATTTTAAGGGGGGAGGGGGTGAGAAGGATTACTTTATCCTATCCTAAGTATTCCTTAAAGAGGTGGGGTTTCAGGTGTCTCCGGAAGGTGGTGATTGACTCCGCTGTCCTGGCGTCGTGAGGGAGTTTGTTCCACCATTGGGGAGCCAGAGCAGCGAACAGTTTTGACTGGGCTGAGCGGGAACTGTACTTCCTCAGTGGTAGGGAGACGAGCAGGCCAGAGGTGGATGAACGCAGTGCCCTTATTTGGGTGTAGGGCCTGATCAGAGCCTGGAGGTACTGAGGTGCCGTTCCCCTCACAGCTCCGTAGGCAAGCACCATGGTCTTGTAGCGGATGCGAGCTTCAACTGGAAGCCAGTGGAGAGAGCGGAGGAGCGGGGTGACGTGAGAGAACTTGGGAAGGTTGAACACTAGACGGGCTGCGGCGTTCTGGATGAGTTGTAGGGGTTTAATGGCACAGGCAGGGAGCCCAGCCAACAGCGAGTTGCAGTAATCCAGACGGGAGATGACAAGTGCCTGGATTAGGACCTGCGCCGCTTCCTGTGTGAGGCAGGGTCGTACTCTGCGGATGTTGTAGAGCATGAACCTACAGGAACGTGCCACCGTCTTGATGTTAGTTGAGAACGACAGGGTGTTGTCCAGGATCACACCAAGGTTCTTAGCGCTCTGGGAGGAGGACACAATGGAGTTGTCAACCGTGATGGCGAGATCATGGAACGGGCAGTCCTTCCCCGGGAGGAAGAGCAGCTCCGTCTTGCCGAAGTTCAGCTTGAGGTGGTGATCCGTCATCCACACTGATATGTCTGCCAGACATGCAGAGATGCGATTCGCCACCTGGTCATCAGAAGGGGGAAAGGAGAAGATTAATTGTGTGTCGTCTGCATAGCAATGATAGGAGAGACCATGTGAGGTTATGACAGAGCCAAGTGACTTGGTGTATAGCGAGAATAGGAGAGGGCCTAGAACAGAGCCCTGGGGGACACCAGTGGTGAGAGCGCGTGGTGAGGAGACAGATTCTCGCCACGCCACCTGGTAGGAGCGACCTGTCAGGTAGGACGCAATCCAAGCGTGGGCCGCGCCAGAGATGCCCAACTCGGAGAGGGTGGAGAGGAGGATCTGATGGTTCACAGTATCGAAGGCAGCCGATAGGTCTAGAAGGATGAGAGCAGAGGAGAGAGAGTTAGCTTTAGCGGTGCGGAGCGCCTCCGTGATACAGAGAAGAGCAGTCTCAGTTGAATGACTAGTCTTGAAACCTGACTGATTTGGATCAAGCAGGTCATTCTGAGAGAGATAGCGGGAGAGCTGACCAAGGACGGCACGTTCAAGAGTTTTGGAGAGAAAAGAAAGAAGGGATACTGGTCTGTAGTTGTTAACATCGGAGGGATCGAGTGTAGGTTTTTTCAGAAGGGGTGCAACTCTCGCTCTCTTGAAGACGGAAGGGACGTAGCCAGCGGTCAGGGATAAGTTGATGAGCGAGGTGAGGTAAGGGAGAAGGTCTCCGGAAATGGTCTGGAGAAGAGAGGAGGGGATAGGGTCGAGCGGGCAGGTTGTTGGGCGGCCGGCCGTCACAAGACGCGAGATTTCATTAGTGTTGTTCTCCAGCTCTTCCCCCTCATTTTCATTGTCAATAGATTTATGTTTATTTTTTACAATAAATCGATCCATGTCGACCAGACTGCAAAATTAGTTAGTAGCAAACTGACATGTGTTGGTCGCTGTAGCTGAGCAGTTGTGTTCTATTTCGGCAAGCGTTCTATTTCAGACTTTCGGTTCAACAGCTGCGCTATACTGCCATCTATCTGCCATCCAGGGAACAATATATTGGGCGGCAGGGTAGCCTAGTGGTTAGAGCGTTGGACTAATAACCGGAAGGTTGCGAGTTCAAACCCCTGAACTGACAAGGTCGTTCTGTCATTCTGCCCCTGAACAGGCAGTTAACCCACTGTTCCTAGGCCGTCATTGAAAATAAGAATGTGTTCTTAACTGACTTGCCTGGTTAAATAAAGGTAAAATAAATAAAACAAATATTCAACTAAGTGATTCAGGCCTGCATTAAAGACATTGAATTTAAATTGTATCATTGTTATGCATTATGAATGGAAAATAGGAAAAGCTGCAAATTAAGGATTTGCAGGCGGCCTGCGGGCCGCTAAATGAGTACCACTGAGCTAGGGTTAGGGTTAGGTTTCGAGGTTAGGTTAGGAGTTAGGAAAAATAGGATTTTGACTGGGACTGAATTATGTGCCCCCACAAGGTTAGTTATACAAGAATATGTGTCTGTGTGCCCCACCTCTTTCTGAGATCAATTAGACCTCTCCCACTGGGTACAAACGTCAATTCAACATCTATTCCATCTTGTTTCAACGTAATTTCATTGAAATTACATGGAAACAACGTTGATTCTGCCCAGTGGGCTGGTACTGACCAGTGGCTGTAGGAAAATATAATTAAGCTAGCAGACGCCAACAAAGTGGCTCAGCAACTCTTGGCTGGCAGAGGAAACAATGGAGATACGCTCAGGGACGGCCTCTCGGCCCAATCATGAAGCAATTACAAAAAATATCTAGTTAACAGAAGAAAGGAAGACAAAATAAGGACAAAAGAAGGACAGAAGAAAAAGGAAAAGAAAGAGGACAACAAAGTGAAACAGTCAGCACTTCTATTGCAACTTCGTATTTCGTCGTCCTAACGTAGTCTACACTGCTATCTGCCCAGCAGCTAGCCAGCTAGCAAACGTCCACCGTCTACCGAATAGCAGCACTGTAGAAACTATTACACTCAACTGAACGACTTGATTAGTGTAGTGTTAGCTAGCTACATAGTTGTCTTTGCTGTCTTCGTATCCAAGATAATTGTGTAGTTTAGAGCGTGTAGTCTTAGAGTGATTATCTTAATTTACCGAGGTTAGCTAGCCAGCTATTTGTCGTCCTTAACGTAGGAGACACTGCTAGCTAGCCAACAGCTAGCCAACGTCTACTGAATAGAACTTCCGCACTCAACAACCCGGTCGCATTCCGCTTCGCTCCACAGGTAGTATCACATTTTTCATTTCATTTCATTACACCACAACGGTTTGATTTGTTTGATCGTAGCTAGCTACATAGCTAGCTACATAGCCGTCTGTGTATCAAAGATAATTGTGTAGTCTAGAGCGATTTTCTAGGTTAGCTAGCCAGCTATTGTCGTTCTTTTAACGCAACGTAACGTAATCAACACTGCTAGCTAGCCAGCTAGCCCCGAATAGCAGCACTGTAGAAACTACTACACTCAACGGAACGACTTGATTAGTGTAGTGTCAACAACGCAGCCACTGTCAGCTAGCCTACAAAGTCAACAACGCAGCCACTGCCAGCTAGCCTACTTCAGCAGTACTGTATCATTTTTAATAATTTTAGTCAATAAGATTCTTGCTACGTAAGCTTAACTTTCTGAACATTCGAGACGTGTAGTCCACTTGTCATTCCAATCTCCTTGCATTAGCGTAGCCTCTTCTGTAGCCTGTCAACTATGTGTCTGTCTATCCCTGTTCTCTCCTCTCTGCACAGACCATACAAACGCTCCACACCGCGTGGCCGCTGCCACCCTAATCTGGTGGTCCCAGCGCGCACGACCCACGTGGAGTTCCAGGTCTCCGGTAGCCTCTGGAACTGCCGATCTGCAGCCAACAAGGCAGAGTTCATCTCAGCCTATGCCTCCCTCCAGTCCCTCGACTTCTTGGCACTGACAGAAACATGGATCACCACAGATAACACTGCTACTCCTACTGCTCTCTCTTCGTCCGCCCACGTGTTCTCGCACACCCCGAGAGCTTCTGGTCAGCGGGGTGGTGGCATAGGGATCCTTATCTCTCCCATGTGGTCATTCTCTCTTTCTCCCCTTACCCATCTGTCTATCGCCTCCTTTGAATTTCATGCTGTCACAGTTACCAGCCCTTTCAAGCTTAACATCCTTATCATTTATCGCCCTCCAGGTCCCCTCGGAGAGTTCATCAATGAGCTTGATGCCTTGATAAGCTCCTTTCCTGAGGACGGCTCACCTCTCACAGTTCTGGGCGACTTTAACCTCCCCACGTCTACCTTTGACTCATTCCTCTCTGCCTCCTTCTTTCCACTCCTCTCCTCTTTTGACCTCACCCTCTCACCTTCCCCCCTACTCACAAGGCAGGCAATACGCTCGACCTCATCTTTACTAGATGCTGTTCTTCCACTAACCTCATTGCAACTCCCCTCCAAGTCTCAGACCACTACCTTGTATCCTTTTCCCTCTCGCTCTCATCCAACACTTCCCACACTGCCCCTACTCGGATGGTATCGCGCCGTCCCAACCTTCGCTCTCTCTCCCCCGCTACTCTCTCCTCTTCCATCCTATCATCTCTTCCCTCTGCTCAAACCTTCTCCAACCTATCTCCTGATTCTGCCTCCTCAACCCTCCTCTCCTCCCTTTCTGCATCCTTTGACTCTCTATGTCCCCTATCTTCCAGGCCGGCTCGGTCCTCCCCTCCCGCTCCGTGGCTTGACGACTCAATGCGAGCTCACAGAACAGGGCTCCGGAAGGCCGAGCGGAAATGGAGGAAAACTCGCCTCCCTGCGGACCTGGCATCCTTTCACTCCCTCCTCTCTACATTTTCCTCCTCTGTCTCTGCTGCTAAAGCCACTTTCTACCACTCTAAATTCCAAGCATCTGCCTCTAACCCTAGGAAGCTCTTTGCCACATTCTCCTCCCTCCTGAATCCTCCTCCCCCTCCCCCCCCTCCTCCCTCTCTGCAGATGACTTCGTCAACCATTTTGAAAAGAAGATCGACGACATCCGATCCTCGTTTGCTAAGTCAAACAACACCGCTGGTTCTGCTCACACTGCCCTACCCTGTGCTCTGACCTCTTTCTCCCCTCTCTCTCCAGATGAAATCTCGCGTCTTGTGACGGCCGGCCGCCCAACAACCTGCCCGCTCGACCCTATCCCCTCCTCTCTTCTCCAGACCATTTCCGGAGACCTTCTCCCTTACCTCACCTCGCTCATCAACTTATCCCTGACCGCTGGCTACGTCCCTTCCATCTTCAAGAGAGCGAGAGTTGCACCTTCTGAAAAAACCTACACTCGATCCCTCCGATGTCAAAAACTACAGACCAGTATCCCTTCTTTCTTTTCTCTCCAAAACTCTTGAACGTGCCGTCCTTGGTCAGCTCTCCCGCTATCTCTCTCAGAATGACCTTCTTGATCCAAATCAGTCAGGTTTCAAGACTAGTCATTCAACTGAGACTGCTCTTCTCTGTATCACGGAGGCGCTCCGCACCGCTAAAGCTAACTCTCTCTCCTCTGCTCTCATCCTTCTAGACCTATCGGCTGCCTTCGATACTGTGAACCATCAGATCCTCCTCTCCACCCTCTCCGAGTTGGGCATCTCCGGCGCGGCCCACGCTTGGATTGCGTCCTACCTGACAGGTCGCTCCTACCAGGTGGCGTGGCGAGAATCTGTCTCCTCACCACGCGCTCTCACCACTGGTGTCCCCCAGGGCTCTGTTCTAGGCCCTCTCCTATTCTCGCTATACACCAAGTCACTTGGCTCTGTCATAACCTCACATGGTCTCTCCTATCATTGCTATGCAGACGACACACAATTAATCTTCTCCTTTCCCCTTCTGATGACCAGGTGGCGAATCGCATCTCTGCATGTCTGGCAGACATATCAGTGTGGATGACGGATCACCACCTCAAGCTGAACTTCGGCAAGACGGAGCTGCTCTTCCTCCCGGGGAAGGACTGCCCGTTCCATGATCTCGCCATCACGGTTGACAACTCCATTGTGTCCTCCTCCCAGAGCGCTAAGAACCTTGGTGTGATCCTGGACAACACCCTGTCGTTCTCAACTAACATCAAGACGGTGGCACGTTCCTGTAGGTTCATGCTCTACAACATCCGCAGAGTACGACCCTGCCTCACACAGGAAGCGGCGCAGGTCCTAATCCAGGCACTTGTCATCTCCCGTCTGGATTACTGCAACTCGCTGTTGGCTGGGCTCCCTGCCTGTGCCATTAAACCCCTACAACTCATCCAGAACGCCGCAGCCCGTCTAGTGTTCAACCTTCCCAAGTTCTCTCACGTCACCCCGCTCCTCCGCTCTCTCCACTGGCTTCCAGTTGAAGCTCGCATCCGCTACAAGACCATGGTGCTTGCCTACGGAGCTGTGAGGGGAACGGCACCTCAGTACCTCCAGGCTCTGATCAGGCCCTACACCCAAATAAGGGCACTGCGTTCATCCACCTCTGGCCTGCTCGCCTCCCTACCACTGAGGAAGTACAGTTCCCGCTCAGCTCAGTCAAAACTGTTCGCTGCTCTGGCTCCCCAATGGTGGAACAAACTCCCTCACGACGCCAGGACAGCGGAGTCAATCACCACCTTCCGGAGACACCTGAAACCCCACCTCTTTAAGGAATACCTAGGATAGGATAAAGTAATCCTTCTCACCCCCCCCCCTTAAAATATTTAGATGCACTATTGTAAAGTGGTTGTTCCACTGGATGTCATAAGGTGAATGCACCAATTTGTAAGTCGCTCTGGATAAGAGCGTCTGCTAAATGACTTAAATGTAATGTAAATGTAATTAAGTGATGATAGCCCAACTCTGTCTCTGCGGAAAGACGTCAGACAGAAAGGAAGGCAGTCATGGAATGGGGCAGAAAAGTCTTCTAAGATGCAGAGAATTATTGGTGGTAGGGTTAATATAGACTAAATGGATTGGGCGGCTCATTTATTGGACACCCTGAATAGGGAGTGAATTCCAATTGCATTCCCCCTGCTTGGAATTTGGTTACTGTTGGAATTGTTGTTGACTTTATGCTGTCTTGTTTAAGTAAACGGATAGTTCAATTTCTTGGAAGTGTGTCACTTATTTCGACTTAATTAGGGTGCTGTCATCATCACTTTCCCCTTTACAAATATTACCGAAAGGTTGCCGGATTGACTCCCCAAGCAGACATGGTAAATATCTGTTGTTCTGCCCCTGAGCAAGGCAGTTAACCCACTGTTCCCTGGGCGCCGAAGACGTGGAAGTCGATTAAGGCAGCCCCTTCACCTCTCTGATTCAGAGGGGTTAGGTTAAATGCGAAAGACACATTTCAGTTGAAGGCATTCAGTTGTACAACTGACTAGGTATCCCCCTTTCCCTTTATCATCCATACTGTGATTAGCATTAGCATCATCATTATCATATACAGCTGAAGTCATTCAGTTGTACAACTGACTAGGTATCCCCCTTTCCCTTTCCCTTTATCATCCATAATGTGATTAGCATTAGCATCATCATTATCATCTACAGTTGAAGTCATTCAGTTGTACAACTGACTAGGTATCCCCCTTTCCCTTTCCCTTTATCAACCATACTGTGATTAGCATTAGCATCATCATTATCATCTACAGTTGAAGTCGGAAGTTTACATACACCTTAGCCAACTACATTTAAACTCAGTTTTTCACAAATACTGACATTTAATCTTTGTAAACATCCCTGTCTTGGGTAGCCTTCCACAAGCTTTGTGATGGTCACTCCAATACCTTGAATGTGTTTTCCTTAAGCCATTTTGCCACAACTTTGGAAGTATGCATGGGGTCATTGTCCATTTGGAAGACCCATTTGAGACCAAACTTTAACTTCCTGACTGATGTCTTGAGATGTTGCTTTAATATATCCACATAATTTTTCTACCTCATGATGCCATCTATTTTGTGAAGTATACCAGACCCTCCTGCAGCAAAGCACCCCCACAACATGATGCTCCCACCCCCGTGCTTGACGGTTGGGATGGTGTTCTTCGGCTTGCAAGCCTCCCCCTTTTTCCTCCAAACATAACGATGGTCATTATGGCCAAACATTTATATTTTTGTTTAATCAGACCAGAGAACATTTCTCCATAAAGTATGATCTTTGTTCCCATGTGCAGTTGCAAATTGTAGTCTGGCATTTTTATGGCAGTTTTGAAGCATTGTCTTCTTCCTCGCTGAGTGGCCTTTCAGGTTATGTCGATATAGGACTCGTTTTTACTTTGGATATAGATACTTTTGTACATGTTTCCTCCAGCATCTTCACAAGGTCCTTTGCTGTTGATCTGGGATTGATTTGCACTTTTTGCTCCAATGTGCATTCATCTCTAGGAGACAGAACGCATCTCCTTCCTGAGCGGTATGACGGCTATGTCCTCCCATGGTGTTAATACTTGCATACTATTTTTTGTACAGATAAACGTGGTACCTTCAGGCGTTTGGAAATTTCTCTCAGGGATGAACCAGACTTGTGGAGGTCTACAATTTTGTTTCTGAGGTCTTGGCTGATATCGTTTGATTTTCCCATGATTTCCCAGGATTTTCCCATTTTCCCCTGAGTTTGAAGGTAGGCCTTTGAAATGCATCCACAGGTACACCTCCAATTACCTCAAATGATGTCAATTAGCCTATCAGAAGCTTCTAAAGCCGTGCCATCAATTTCTGGATATTTCCAAAGTGTTTAAAGTCTTACATACAGTCTTACATTTATAGTCTTACATACTTAGTGTATGTAAACTTCTGATACACTGGAATTGTGATACAGTGAATTACAAGTGAAAAAATCCCTCTGTAAAACATTGTTGGTAAAATGACTTGTGTCATGCACAAAGTAGATGTCCTAACCGACTTCCCAAAACTATAGCTTAATAACAAGAAATGTGTGGAGTGGTTGAAAAACGAGTTTTAATGACTCCAACCTATGTGTATGTAAACTTCCGACTACAACTGTATAATGTGATTTTCATTAGCACGCTAATTACCATACTCAATCATGGTTCCATTGGTGTCATTGTCTTTACATACATGAATGCCGTAGCAAAAAATGGTGTACCGCAAATTGTTTCCTCATGCTTCACACCGCCTATTTAACAATGCTAATGGCATAAAGCTAATTGGTTAAACTAATTACTAGATGCCCTGCTTGGTACGTAATAGGGTCTTCAAAGTGTCAAAATTAGCTCACTGGAAAATAACGTTTCACAAATTATATGAGGCAGTAAGGCTACATATCCTTCATCTCTCTTTGAGGCATGTTTTTGAAATCTAAGCTGACATATTTTGTGAAGTACCTCTCTTGAGAACATGATAATAAAAAAGAAAAACAACATTGGGCTTGTGATTCCAGTTGGACATTGTGAGATGCAGTTGTGCCAAGAATTTGAAAAAATTAGCTGTGTAGGTAGACTTTAAACAAAGGACACAGGGTGATAGGAAACAAAGTTGTGAAAAAGTTTGCCAGCCTATCCTGTAGAGAGTTGCATATTTGTACTTCCTGTATGGTTTCTACATCCTGTTTGTGTTTGTATATGGGCTGGTTCGATAACACTTGCCTAGTTTTCCAGACACACTACTTGTCACTGTCACACACACAAATAGGGACTGTTTGTGGTCCAACTTTCCAAAACATATCTGGGTCATCTTTTATCCTCAGTCTTTCCTACATGTTCCCCTGTGATTGTTTATTCGGAATGGGTGTATAATGGCCACCTGTCCATTTTTCACCAGGGCCGTCTGGATACCAACTTCACTTCCAAGTGAAATATTGGATTTCCCATGTCCATCTCCTAATTTGTGAAATGTGGACATATTATTTATACACTCTTGTTACAGATGTAGAATCTTAATTTGAGCCAGTTTGCTATAGCAGGAAAATAATCCTGCAGCAACTGGATGTGAATTATTATGTGTATTATAATTTTTGTATGGCCTTCTAAACCCTCAAATACAGTGCCTTGCAAAAGTATTCATCCCCCTTTGAGTTTTTCCTATTTTGTTGCATTACAATCGGTATTTTAAATTGATTTTATTTGGAATTAATGTAATGAACATGCACAAAATAGTCCAAATTGGTGAAGTGAACTGAAAATGATTACTTGTTTCAAAATATTTTTTAAAAAAGAAACGGAAAAGTGGTGCGTGCATATGTATTCACCCCCTTTGCTATGAAGCTCCTAAATAAGATCTGGTGCCACAAATTACCTTCAGAAGTCACATAATGAGTTAAATAAAGTCCACCTGTGTGTAATCTAACTGTCACATGATCTCAGTTTATATACACCTGTTCTGAAGGCCCCAGAGTTTGGGGCAACACCAAGTAAGCGGCACCATGAAGACCTAGGCGTTCTCCAAACAGGTCAGGGACAAAGTTGTGGAGAAGTACAGATTAGGGATGGGTTATAAAAACATATCCGGAACTTTGAACATCCCACGGAGCACCATTAAATTTATTATAAAAAATGGAAAGAATATGGAACCACAACAAACCTGCCAAGAGCGGTCCGCCCACATAAACTCACAGACCAGGCAAGGAGGGCATTAATCAGAGAGGTAACAAAGAGACCAAAGATAACCCTGAAGGAGCTGCAAAGCTCCACAGCGGAGATTGGAGTATCTGTTCATAGGACCACTTTAAGCCCTACACTCCACAGAACTGGGCATCACGGAAGAGTGGGCAAAAAAAACTATAAAAACTATAAAAACTATAAAGAAACAAGCACACACGTTTGGCGTTTTCTAAAAGGCATGTGGGAGACTCCCCAACCATATGGAAGAAGGTAGTCTGGTCAGATGAGACAAACATTTTGCTTTTTGGCCAATAGAGGAAAATGCTGTCTGGCGCAAACCCAACACCTCTCATCACCCCGAGAATACCATCCCCACAGTGAAGCATGGTGGTGTCAACATCATGCTCTGGGGATGTTTTTCATCGGCAGGGACTGGGAAACTGGTCAGGATTGAAGGAATGATGAATACACTAAATACAAGGAAATTCTTGAGGGAAACCTGTTTCAGTCTTCCAGAGATTTGAGACTGGGACGGAGGTTCACCTTCTAGCAGGACAATGACCCTGAGCATAGTGCTAAAGCAACACTCGAGTGGGTTAAGGGGAAACATGTAAATGTCTTGGAATGGCCCAGACAAAGTCCAGACCTGAGATTACTGTACACCAGTGGAACCCATCCAACTTGAAGGAGCTGGAGCAGTTTTGCCTTGAAGAATGTGAAAAAATCCCAGTGGCTAGATGTGCCAAGCTTATAGAGACATACCCCAAGAGACTTGCAGCTGTAATTGCTGCAAAAGGTGGCTCTACATGCTTGCACGCTCAAGTTTTCTGTTTTTTGTTTGTTTCAAAATAAAAAAATATTTTGCATTTTCAAAGTGGTAGGCATGTTGTGTAAATCCAATGATACAAACCCCCCAAAACTATATTTTATTTCCAGGTTGTAAGGCAAAAGAAATGGAAAAATGCCAAGGAGGTGAGTACTTTCACAAGTCACACTACAATAGAAGTTTTATAGTTCTTGCGATGCGAAAAAGTTTTCCTGCAACAGGTTGATCAAATTGAGATCCTTCATCTGTACAACTTACATTAATACATGCATCTCTTTCAATAGCTGTCTTCAGTTAATGTGACTGACCGACTCGATTCGGTCTTCTGTAGCAAAATTTGAAATTGTGTTTTTACATTGGATAGAAGTAGAGACACTACATTTAAGGAACAACGGGAAAGTAATTCTGCTTTGAAAGTTGCTAAACTTGTAACCTCACTTTTGAGAAAATGGCCCTTGAATGTTTTGGTCCTACTGGAGTGCTATTCATTGTCTACACCCATTCAGCATCATTCACACCCTCTTAAGCTTTAGCCACACCCATCTCTTTAAGGATTCACATGTGAGGCTATGTACTAAACAACCAAAGACTTCAAGACTAAAGGCTCATAAATTTAATCTGGAGTGCCAAAGTTTGCTATGGGCATTTGTAAACTCAGAGCATTATCCGATTGTCCGTTGTAAATTCAGAGTGTTTCCGTCTCGGAGCGTTCAGAGTGCACACTGGACTCTGGCCGAGGAGTAGGTTTGATCCGAGCGTTCTGATCTAACAACAGCAGTCATGCACCAAAGCTAAATGGGCTCATAATTTAGCCATTTTATTCGCATTTACAGATGACATATACATTTCTTATTAAGGAACATGAAAGCTCACATGTTCCAGAAGGCATTTCTGCCAAAAAAACATTTGGACTTACTTTTTTGGGTGTGCGTCTTTAGTTACTACTCAGTTTTTTTTAAAGGGTGGCAACCCTAATTTAGAATATCACTGAAAATGTATGCATTTGTATAACCATACATTTCTCAATTTTTATTTATCTAGGCATGTCAGTTAAGAACAAATTCTTATTTTCAATGACTGCCTAGGAAAAGTGGGTTAGCTGCCTGTTCAGGGGCAGAACGACAGATTTGTACCTTGTCAGCTCGGGGGTTTGAGCTTGCAACCTTCCGGTTACTGGTCCAACGCTCTAACCACTAGGCTACCCTGCCGCCTCAATAAGGGGTTACAGTGAGCTGAACTCGATTGTTGTAGTTCATTTATCTTAAACGCATCACTTCTTCTTTCCTTACATCAGATTCTTGAAATAATTTAGGTCTCATAAGAAACATGCTACAACACAGTCAACAAGCAAGCACATATGAGAAAGCAACTGCCAAGCATGGACAGCGTTTGGGAGTGAGCATTGAGTTGAGGTCTAATTTCAAAGAGGTGTTTTCTTTAATGGGCTATTCGTCATATATTTTTTTTAAGATATCACTCTTCTCGCCATTTGATTTGCAGTGAAGATGCAGCATTAGTAAATGGTGGATGTTCTAAAAGCAGCTGTCAAGCTCTGCAGTCTTGATATGTTCTCTTGCATAATACAACTGTGCCTTCAGGGAAGCCGTAGGTGCAAACCCGTCTCTGGTTTGACATATTACAAATCACATTCATCAAGTAAAAGTTTAAGGTGTAGTATTAGACCTATAATATGATATTATGCGCAAACTTCCATAAATCAATCACCAATTAAGTCAGAATGTTTAAGTAATTACCCTGCTATTCTCCAATATAGGCATTGCATAACATAATATAATAGAATTAGGGGGATGAAACACCTAAACCCAGGGCTTAGCTGGTCCTGCTCCAGAGCAGGGTTAGCACCACTATTTGGGTAATTGCCCTAGGATACGCATGGAACTTTTACTGGCCATTCACACTTAGTCATTTTATTAACGAATGCTTGTGTGAAGGTAGCTCAGGGCTAGTTTTTTCTCTCTCAGTCAATGCAGAGTGAAAAGCTCTAAAGGGTGTCAATAACCATTGAAACGCCATTGAAACATACTTTGTTGTTCCAAACATTACCGATAAGAGTCAAAAGGGCCATATCATAGGAATGGTTCATAGAATACTCTGTGGGCTCGGTGCCTGCAGAATCTCTGAGGATAACAGCACATGCAGCTCTAACTGCAAAGGAGCGGTTGGATTTCAATTGAACAGCCAGCTGTTACGTGAACACAGCAGCAGAAACTCTCCTGGGCGCATACAGACGGAAGGCCTCAGAGTGATGAGGGGAAATTACATATAGGTTTTATGCTATCGTACCTAACTGACGACATTTTCAACAAGAGATTGACTGAAGCATGTGAAAGTCTAAAATGGACTGCAAGCACATCGAAGTCTGGATGGTTGATCATGTTCGTCCCTAGATAACTTCTGCAGTTGCTCTGTTTCTTTCACTTCAGTAGATAGAGAATATAACTTTAAAACTCTGGGGAAGCATGCAGTTTATAGGAGGGGATTGGATATCTGAGTTGTTGAAATGGACATTTGACAGATACTTGTTCTTAGATGTGTTGCTGATAATGTCAGTGTTATACATATAAATATAGTACCAGTCAAAAGTTTGGACATTGGGTTATTCTTTAGTTTGACTATTTTCTACATTGTAGAATAATTGTGAAGACATCAAAACTATGAGATAATACATATGGAATCATGTAGTAACCCAAAAAAGTGTTAAACAAATCAGACCATGAGACATCTGCTGTGAAAGGTGGCAGAGCTAGAGCGGTGTTTGTTAGACCATGAGACATCTGCTGTGAATGGTAGCAGAGCTAGAGCGGTGTTTGTTAGACCAAACCACAAAAAAAATATATGAAAATGGTGCTGACAGAGATGGTCGCCTTGCTTCGCGTTCTTAGGAAACTATGCAGTATTTAGTTTTTCTATGTATTATTTCCTACATTGTTACCCCAGGAAATCTTAACGTCTTGGTGACAGGGGCAGTATTTTCACGTCCGGATGAAATGCATGCCCATATTCAATTGCCTGCTACTCATCCCCAGAAGATAAGATATTCATATTATTATTTTGATAGAAAACAATCTGAAGTTTCTAAAACTGTTTGAATCATGTCTGTGAGTATAACAGAACTTATGTAGCAGGCGAAACCCAGAAGAAAGAATATTTAGATTATTTTTTTAGGTCACTCTCTTTTCAATGGGCTTTCATTGGGACTCCAGATTTCTAAGGGATCTTCTTGCAGTTCCTACCACTTCCACTAGATGTCACCAGTCTTTAGAAATTGGTTGAGGTTTTTCCTTTGTGTAATGAAGAAGTAGCCCTGTTCAAAACGAGGGTCACTTCAAGTGTACTGTTTGTTAGAGGCCCGCTGACCAGAAAGGTAGCGTCAGTTTGTTTTCTTCCTGTATTGAACACAGATCATCCCGTCTTCAAATTGATCAATTATTTACTTTGAAAAATACCTAAAGTTGAATTACAAAAGTAGTTTGAAATGTTTTGGCAAAGTTTGCAGGTAACTTTTGAGATATTTTGTAGTCACGTTGCCCAAGTTGGAACCAGTGTTTTTCTGGATCAAACATGCCAAATCAAAAGAAATCAGCCAAGGCAATGCTACCAAATACTAATTGAGTGAATGTAAACTTCTGACCCACTGGAAATGTGATGAAAGACATAAAAGCTGAAATAAATCACTCTCTACTATTATTCTGACATTTCACATTCTTAAAATAAAGTGGTGATCCTAACCGACCCAAAACAGGGAATTGATACTAGGATTAAATGTCAGGAATTGTGAAAAACTGAGTTTAAATGTACTTGGCTAAGGTGTATGTAAACTTACGACTTCAACTCTAGTATAGTTGAGGCTTTCAATGACAGTACTGTGTGTGTAACGATAATGGGTTGTATTTAAGAAAGGTTTTATGTCACCTTTCACTTGGTGGAACTCTCAAATTCGTGAATGTGTTCTTTTGCACTTTAGAGACGCAATGCTGACCACTTGTCCATAGATGTTGACATATGAAGACCTTTGTATACTAGTGTTCAGAATGGCCTCTATCAACACAGAAAATTCCCAAACACTGTCCTGAGTTTTGAATAAGAGGCCATCACCGACTACACAACATACAGACCTCACTTGACTTGACTTCATCCACTCTGGCTATAGAGAAACACAAGGGTGGGTAGGGGGAGTAAACTGACCCCATCTGCTGCCATGTCTATTTAGGTGGAATTGCCATAAAGTCAATACGATCAATGGCTAATGGCCTCTTCCCCTTTGATGGCCTCTGTTTAATCAGAGTAAGAGCTGGGGCCATCCTCCTGCCTGATCACGGCCATTAATACGCCTCTTCTTTCATTTGTTTTCTTTTTATTGCCACTCCGGCAGCCGGCCGGCAATCACGCGGCTGATTGAGCCCTGCTCAATACTAAACCAGTAAGGCGTGTAAGATGAATAACCCATGGCCCAGCGAGCTGATTCATACCACCACTGCCCTGCTCCAACATGTGTACTTCCTCCTGTAATATACACCAAAATACCTTTTTACAATTCGAGCAATGTTGGGAATAGGGATGTAGGTCAAGCTCTCATATTCCACATTTTTCTTCATCGTTCAATTATATCTTATGTTCTTCGTGTGTCACACCCTGATCTGTTTCACCTCTTTGTGTGCTAGTCTCTCCTCCCCCCTCCAGGTGTCGCCCATCTTCCCCATTATCCCCAGAAATAGTCATATTTAACATTCATGATAATACAAAGTGTCATACATCAAAATAAAGCTTAACTTCTTGTTAATCCAGACGCTGTGTGAGATTTCAAAAAGGCTTCATGGCGAAATCATACCATGCGATTATCTGACCATGCGATTACAAACATTTTCAAGCCAAGTAGAGGAGTCACAAAAGTCAAAAATAGCGATAAAATGAATCACCTACCTTTGATGATCTTCATCTGGTTGCACTCACAAGAGTTTCTGTTACACAATAAATGTTTGTTTTGTTCGATAAAGTTCCTCTTTATGTCCCAAAAACTCTGTTTTGTTGGTGCGTTTTGTTCAGTAATCCACTGGCTCAAAGGCGGTCACAACAGGCAGACAAATACATCCTAATAGTACCGGAAGTACTCCTGATTTTCATTGTCTCTGTTTTCCAGCCCTCCCAGTTCCGACCTGTTCTGCCCGCCCTGACCTCGAGCCTGCCTGCCCCGTTGTACCATTCGGACTCTGACCTGGTTAATGAACTTCTGCCTGTCCTCGACCTGCTTATTGCCTGCCCCTAATAAATATCAGAGACTCAAACCATCTGCCTCCTGTGTCTGCATCTAACTCTCGACCTGTGTTGTTATATCGTGTTCTAGGAAATTATATTAAGTTAAGCAGCTCTTGTCTGTGCCAACCTTTTTTGGAAATGTGGGGTTCCACAGGGATCGTATCGGGCCCACTCCACATGTAGTTCTGGTCGAGATGAGAACACATTAATGGGAGCTCGTTTTACATCAGTACATGGCAAAGTTCACCCTGGAAAAAAACCTTTGTATCAAAACAGCTGTCAGGCTTCCCGTCCCTTAGAAAAATGTCCCCTCTACCCCTTAAAGTCATTAGCAATAGCCGGTCTACTCCTCCATGGTCGTCCAGTGACCTGGCGGTTGGGTTCCTATGTTAGAGCCGTCACACTGCAAAGAACAGTTCCAGGCTCAGTGACCAGGGCTATTCCATTACATGAGTTACTGCTGCTAAGGGGGACAGACGGCACAGTCACAGCTAATAATTTAAACCGAAGGCCTGTCAGAGCTATACATGTATAGTACCTGTATTGTCATTGTAGAGCACAGCCAAACTCAACTGGCGGACCATGGTCCGAGTCCGAGCCCAGAGAAGGGTCATCTCGGACCGGACAACATCGCATTTTGTTATATAAAAGTCAATACATTATTTTTCGACAGCTTTTTAAAAAGATACCGGGAGCAGGGGCTTGTTTTTCTCGCTCGCTCTCTCTCTAAGCAAAGCCCAACTAGTAGTGCCCTGTCTGATCCAATCGCGTGGTTATATGCAAATACAAGAGACTGCATCTTACCCAATCACATGAATCCAAATATCCTCCGCAGAACCTTTTAGAAAGTAGGCAGAAAGCAACAGCACGATATGAATGCCGTTCAACTGTAAATATCACAGATAGAAGGAGCTTAGATTCCAGTATCTTTGTTAATATGGCTTGTTTAAAAATAAATAAAAGTTTACTCTGAAAACCGTATATTCAAAGACGAGTGGACGGAACAGTATTTATTCAATCTCCCTGCAATTAGCAAAAAAACAATGTGCCTAATATGCAGTGAGTCTGGCAGTTTTCACGAGAGCTACAATGTTGAGCGCCATTATGACACCAGGCTTAGTAAATTCTGGTGATCAAAAGTATCCTCTGAACACGGAGGTGAGAAGAAACCAGATTAACCAATTGAAATCCTAATATGAGCGGTCCACTAAAATCCTTGTCAATTCCCTGACAGCCAAAAAACCTGCAATGGAGTGTTTCCTGGGGATATTTACAGATGCTGGGATGGTAAAATTATGCACGTGTGAAGTTGCTGACATCTTGCTTGAGCGGAAAACAAAAAGATGAGCTCAGGGAAGAAAATGTGTCTTTGAAGGAGCAGGCTGGTGGTTGTGACCCTGTCACTTTCTGGGGAAATATGGTGCCTGCAGCTGATGTCCGTGTGCTCAGGAGACTGGCACTATACATGCTGACCATGTTTGGCTACACATACAGCTGTGAATCAGCCTTCTCCACAATGAACTTTATTAAAAACAAACACCGCACCAGGCTCACCAATGAACACCTGCACCAGTGTCTCAGAATTTCTCTCACACCATTTGTGCCAAAGTTCAAAGGATTGGCAGGAGATAGAAAGTATAATTTCTCTCATTATTACAAGCCAAGGCCCAGACTGATTTATACATGAACATTGCATGGCCCACAGTGACGTTCTGTGCATTCAGATTATTATTTTTGTTCCTCTCCTTTGTTCTCCATATTTTTGTATTATTCAAGGCCCATGTACAATGGTTCACAGTGCACGTTTTGCATGGACAACTATGCAACTACTTTGTTCTTCAGCAATGTTCATGCAATGCTGCACATGTTTACATTCAAAAGAAGTTGTGAGTAATTCGTAGTCACATTTAATGTATTTAATGTACATTTTATATGACAACATGTTTCCAGCGCCAATAAAGCATGATACCCATCCGGACCTTTGCCACCTAGGAAATGTGTATCACTGGACCTACTCAAATAGTAGTACCCCTGGTATAGCTTAATGAGAGCTTCAGTTCCTTATGTCTCATCCTGTACTGTGTGTGTGTGTGTGTGTGTGTGTGTGTGTGTGTGTGTGTGTGTGTGTGTGTGTGTGTGTGCGTGTGTGTGTGTGTGTGTGTGTGTGTGTGTGTGTGTGTGTGTGTGTGTGTGTGTGTGTGTGTGTGTGTGTGTGTGTGTGTGTGTGTGTGTTTGTGTGTGTGTGTGTGTGTGTGTGTGTGTGTGTGTGTGTGTGTGTGTGTGTGTGTGTGTGTGTGTGTGTGTGTGTGTGTGTGTGTGTGTGTGTGTGTGTGTGTGTGTGTGTGTGTGTGTGTGTGTGTGTGTGTGTGTGTGTGTGTGTGTGTGATCCATGTCAATAAGGTATTCAAATAGTTACATTTCCTTTATTCCCATCTGAACAGTAGGCCATCTTAGTATGCATACCTATAATGAAATGGTTTTCATCCCCTGTTATTCAAGGGCTTTTCCCACAGGTATTCACCGTCTGTATCTTCCAATAGATGACAGTTTAATCTAGAATGTTAGATTGTGACATGAGCCGTGACATGGCTAAGTGTTACTGTCCCTTTCAATGGAGAGTTTAGATACAGGTTTTCTCCGGTATTCTTCAAGCTTGGCATTCATTCACAAAGAAACATCAATATCAATCTGAATTGGACATCGACATCCACCCCTCCTCTCTTCCAATGGCCTAAGCAAAAACCATGCAACTTAAAAAACCCTCTGCTTGATTTTTGATTGGTATCAGATGGCAAATAGGAAATGAGCCAAACTCGCTTCCTACCAATGGCCATGCACTGGTTGAGCTGTGTCTGCCCATTTCGCTTCGGTTTAATCGCAACAAACGCTATGACAGCAAGGAGACCCCAAGTGCTTTAGTGTCAGCAAGTTTCGTATAAGCGATAAGCAAGAGATCGTTGCGGCAGCGCTATATTGATACCCTGTTACACTGCTAGCCCTCCTTGTTGAGTCTTCATTTCGTTTCTATCTTTTTACCTACCAACAAGCAAGGTCAGGAAATGGCTGGGGAAAAAGGGAGTGAGGGGGCAAGGGCCAGACTGAGCCTGGGCTTAGGACAGACTCCATGGACAAATGCAAGCAAGCCATCAAGGTCGCCCCTGATGTCATCCAGCTGGCAGTAGTGGCGAAATGCAGAGCTTTTTGATTTCTCCATGTTGCACTGCTGATGTGGCTGCATGGAGCCTGGCTAGCGACTCATCATGTTCTACTGTTCCAGCAGGACCAATGACTGAAAGGTATCCAGCTGCATCAAAGCACCCCACTATACCCAGGACTGTTTTAAATCAAACCTCCTTAGCCTTGTAGCTATTCAAATATTTGGACAGAAGGTCCCTTGATGAATTAAAAGGATGACTGAGATATGAGTATACACTACAGCTACATCATTGCAAGAGGTGGTGGGCATGGGTAGATTATAGTTGAATGGTAGTGTTCCAACGACATGTCCTGCTGTCCACTGTTGGTGTACCATGTTGTAGTAATTACCATGGTTCTTGCCTACAGAGCAGCAAGAGGAACTGGCCTTCCCTACCTTCAGGCTATGCTCAAAACCTACACCCCAACCCAAGCAACCCGTCCTGCCACCTCTGGTCTCTTGGCCCTCCAACTCGGAAAACATCTGAAATCCTACCTCTTCAAGGAGTTTTTTAAATAGTCCCACAGTTACCCTTGCACCCCCTTCTCACCCCCCGCAAAAAAAAGAACGCCTTTTGTGAACTAACACCCACAGTTTACTTTTATTTGTATTTATTTAATCCTTTAATACCTCTGACTTTGCTAATAGCTACTTTATTGAGGAAAAAATGTACTTACTATGATTGTGATATGTGATAGTTCCACTTAGCTATCTTAAGATGAATTCACTGACTAAGTCACTCTGGATAAGATCGTCAGCTAAATGACTAAAATAAAAAATGTCTAATGTGGTTTGTCCTTAAACTGACAATGACTGTACTCAAATGTTTCACATTGTGACCCAAGCCTCTACAATACCATTTACAAGGCAAACAGGGAAAACTATATAAATACAACATTTCTTTGTTTATTCAAGGTGTTGCCATCTGGCGAGACACGAATATCGGAGGTCGGTAAACAGCAAGCAAAGTAAATAGCTATCCCTCTTAGATAATCCATTTTCAACATCACATCAATGAAAATGGGTGGCA
Source organism: Oncorhynchus gorbuscha (assembly GCF_021184085.1). Lineage (NCBI taxonomy): Eukaryota > Metazoa > Chordata > Actinopteri > Salmoniformes > Salmonidae > Oncorhynchus > Oncorhynchus gorbuscha. Next base: position 43,734,204 of record NC_060177.1, on the reverse strand, counting down.
ACAAATAAGGAATGGCACAACAAATAAACACCAGACCTTGATTTATGTTTGTTTAAATCAATCACAATATGCAAACAATTCATCTCATTTAGACCGTCTTCAATTATTTGCCAGCATATTTCTGCCCAAAAAATCTGTGCTATCAAATGTGGAGCGGGAAGCCTAATGCCTAATGCATTGAAACTTCTCCACTGAAAACGAGGAATAAGAACAACAGCGAAAGGGCCCGACTCCATCAAACTTCTCCACTGAAAACGAGGAATAAGAACAACAGCGAAAGGGCCCGACTCCATCAAACTTATCCACCGAAAACGAGGAATCTGAACAACAGCGAAAGGGCCCGACTCCATCAAACTTCTCCATGCTGAGTGCACTCTCCGCTGCTCAAGCCGAGAAGATACACCAACTGTTCGGAGACGTCAGAGAGTGGGTACAAAAACATCCGTGGCTGTGCCTCGATCCTATCAACCTCTCCACTCCGCTGAGCACATTGGCGCGTCCTCTAAGGCGCTCCCGCTGATCAGATCATTCCAAACAGCTCCTCTAGCCCCTCCAGTGCCATTACTCGCCCCACCTCTCTCCCTTTTGACCATCTCACCCACCTCTCACCATCTCTGCCCTAACCTCCCCAATCTACTCCTTTCACGGCTGCGGTGCATTCCACGGACCTGATGGTGCAGTGGAGAGATGGGTGAACTGTTACATACCATGCCCGTCTCTTAAATATGAGGTGTGTGATTACGAGAGGTGATCGGAAAAGGAAAGGGAATTATTGTAGAAACTGTGCTTTCTCCAGAAGCTCCAGAGTGCCGATACTTCTTCCCCCTTTCATTGTGAATCATATCATATTATAAGTGGGTTTTGTCCAGTGAAAATGATACGGTGCACATCACTCCCTTGCTCCTCGACAATCCCATTATGGATGATAAAGGGAGTTGGGGATGTTTGGGATGTGGCCTGAGAGCACTCAGGGGCTTCGTCCTAAATGGCACCCTATTCCCTATTTAATACACTTCTTTTGGTGAGGGCCCATACGGCTCTGGTCAAAAGTAGTGCACTTTATAGGGAATAAGGTGCCATTTAGTGACTCACACTCTGTGCTTCAGACTAAAGGCATTGAGGGAGGATGTATAAATGGGATCTAAAGCGATCTGCATCATCACCTGGCTAGTTTCTCCCCCTGCACATCCTCTTGTTCATGTTTGATCATGGACATCATGAGAGGCTGTTAATTGTGACACCAGTACCCACACTCGCTAATTGTGCTAGCTATGAACACACGACCACACACACTAATTGTGCTAATTGTGACTACAATCACATGCACGCACGCACACACACACACACACACACACACACACACACACACACACACACACACACACACACACACACACACACACACACACACACACACACACACACACACACACACACACACGGCTCACAGAATGACATCAGCAAAGAAATAGGTTTATTGATGTCCTACTACCTTTGGGAGGAACTGGGTGTGTTAATCCACAAAGCCGCATAGATATAGATTGTAAGTAAGTCTGTGTGACATTCTGACTCAGTCATTAACCATGTGGGTGATCCCAATATGTCTGCCTTTGTGTGGTATGTACTCATCCCAAAATAGTTGACTTAAGTTTAATTTTTGACGTTCAAAAAACAACAATTATTGAATGTATATACAATTGAATCCATGTTCGTGAGTCTGTGTGGCCATAGCCTAAGGATTAGCACGGTTGCACAGCAATAGGTATAGTGTGCTCTCCACAGTAATAGCACATGTGAAATCCTTATAGAGTACAATCATTTTACCTCATGTTTCAGTTGGAGTCGAGTCTCAAGGATGGAATAAACTGACAATTGGTAGAAAGAACTCCTGCCTTGCCATGTTTTGAAAAGGTTGCTTCTTGGTAGGTAGATTTTACATCATAGCAATGGCACTTGAATTAAAACATGCAATCAAAATGTGGTACACGCACTGAAAATCTCTTTCCTAAGTCTCGTTCCAACAGGAATGTAGAAAATGTCACACATTTCTCACTGTGACACACTGTTGCCTATTATGGCAGAGCAGAGAAACCTTGGTCTACATTTGTGTCATAGCATTCCAAATTCCACACACACCAAGTATCGCCACCAATGTAACTCACACATAAACACTCTCCGACTTCCTACACGTTGCACGTAACCTCTTCCCTGAGCATTGTAAAGTGGAGCATCTCTGAAAAAAGTGGCTGCATAAATAAGCAACTGATGTGTGCCTCTTTCTCCATAAGTAGCATTAAGCTAAAACTCACGTGCCCTAGCGTCCATATGCACTACGCAATTCATTTTAAAAATCTGTTGGAGGTTCTAAAAGAACAAACAAAAAAAGTGACATAAATAACAAAAACATCCGGGAATGGAGACAGAGGTGACCAGCAGACCACACAAAGTGGCTAGAACAACATCAATGTCACCTTGAATTAAATGATGTCATCATATCAATTAATGGCCCTGGTATTAAACGCGAGTGCAGTGACTTAACATCATTAGAAGCATTAGGCGCCTGCACCACCAACTTTTGCAATCTCTTCCAAGCTCCATGGAGACAGCGCCGATGATATTTTGCAATAATGGATCATAAACAGAAATGTTTCAAATGTTTTGGAACACAGACAGAAAGCCTAATGATTTTGTTATTCCTCTTGTTGCTTTTGTCATGAGGAGAAGTGAGTGGTCGGACTGCACTGGCCGTCCAACCGAATGTTTAGATCACAAATAGATTGTGGCAGGTTCAAGGGTCGCCTCATTAATATGCATTAAGTTCAGTGGAGGCTTCTGAGGGGAGGACGGCTTATAATAAATGACTGGAATGGAGCGAATGGAATAGCATCAAACCATGTGTTTGATGTATTTGACACATTCCACTGATTCCGCTCCAGCCATTACCATGAGCCCTATCAGGACCTATCAGAGGTTTACTTTGGAAAGCGCATATTTCCTAATACTGGGCCCTTTGAAATGAAAAGGGTGGGAGAGGAGGGCCTCATCTGAATCACATTATAAAAACAGCAGAAAAGATGTGAAAAAATAGACTCACGGACGTAAATTACTGTAATTAAGCAATCAGAACTCGTTTGGCAACGGTTCATTGGATGTCAGTCAAACAGGACTGATTTTCTTGCACACACGAAATGTCAACAGCTCTCAAGATGTTGATGATTGGCTGGAAATGTAACATTATGCTAGTTGTATGCACAGTTGAAGTCAGACGTTTACATACACTTAGGTTGGAGTCATTAAAACTAGTTTTTAAACCACTCCACAAATTTCTTGTTAAGAACTATGGTTTGGGCAAGTCGGTTAGGACATCTACTTTGTGGATGACACAAGTCATTTTTCCAACAATTGTTTACAGACAGATTATTTCACTGAAAATTCACTGTATCACAATTCCAGTGGGAATTGGGAATTCCAATTCTCACATTTACCTCTTTGATGGTGGATAATACTTGGTTTCACATTACCTTTCCAAGGAGGGATGTGTGTGGAAAGAAGCATTCTGTACTAATACGTCACTGACAGTTCAACAGTATCACAATACCAGGAGGCGTATTTACAGTAGATGAGAAAATAACTAGAAATGTTTGACCTAGTTGATAACATTTGATGACATAGGGCTGTGCAGTTATTTTTATGTTGAGGGATGTTTTCTGCGTGTCTGACTGATGTTGACTCACCCAGCCAGGTGGAAGGCTGCAAAGCCACACATAAAGTGACAATGCAGACCCGTGTCAATGAGGACAGGGGACCACCACATGGCAATCAATGGCACACTTGACATTTAAAGCTTGTATAAATCAGCTGCTAATGGGAAAGTCAATGGAAAGTCAAAATGACACAGCAGTTCATTATTTATGTATCTCAAATAATCAATGGGAACTCAAGGAGTTGCCCAATTACGAGTGACACCATCGCCCTGTCTCTCCCCGCTCAAGTCCTAAAGGTGTTTGCTTGTTCAGTCCCTGATCAATACACACTGGGCACACGCTGGTTGAATCAACATGGAATAGACAAAGAATTGACGTCTGTGCCCAGTGGGTAAGTAGTATTGCGCTAGATCAAGCGGGCTTCATTTTTTCTCACTCTCACCCCATACATGTTGTCCCATCACATTATAAAGTACCTATGACATCAAAACCATATATAATGATAGTTACGTTAAATAAAATAATTTAAGGAAAAAAAATTCTGGTGTCTTGGCTGATTTCTTTTGATTTTCTCATGATGTCAAAAAGGCGAGTTTGAAGAGTTTGAAGGTAGGCCTTGAAAAACATCCACAGGTGCATCTCCAATTGACTCAAATTATGTCAATTAGCCTATCAGAAGCGTCTAAAGCCATGACATAATTTTCTGGAATTTTCCAAGCTGTCTAAAGGCACAGTCAACTTAGTGTATGTAAACTTCTGACCCACTGGAATTGTGATACAGTGAATTATAGGTGAAATAATCTGTCTGTAAACAATTGTTGGAAAAATTACTTCTGCCATGCACAAAGCAGATGTCCTAACCGATTTGCCAAACTATAGTTTATTAACAAGAAATTTGTGGAGTGATTGAAAAAACTAGTTTTAAAGACTCCAACCTAAATGTATGTAAACTTCCGACTTCAATTGTATGTAAATAGGTATTTCTGTTTTTCTATTTTAATACATTTCCAAATATTTCAAAAAAACTATTTTTGCTTTGTCATCATTGGGTATTGTGTGTGGATTGATGAGAAAAAAAGCAATTTAATCAATTTTAGAATAAGGCTGAAGTGTAACAAATTGTAGAAAAAGTCAAGGGGTCTGAATACTTTCTAAATGCACTATAGGTGGGCTGAAACCCAGACTTAATCCTCACATAGGTCATGCTCAGGATTATGTTTTTCAAATAAATAAGAATGGTGGTGGCAAAGGAGGGCTATATGCGCATTCAGAAATTAATCCATGAAGTACACTGAGAAAGTCAAATCAAAAATTGAATCAAATTTTATTTGTCACAGACACGTGTTCAGCAGATGTTATTGCGGGTGTAGCGAAATGTAACGAAATGTAGCAAAGTGCTCTCAGCAATTACTTCTATTTAATTCCAAGCTAATTAGTTCTCATATTTACCTCTTCGATGGTGGATAATACTTGGTTTCACAACTTTTCCCTCTAGGCAATGACAGGTTGAGACACCGGGAGGTGTTTTTTGAACATTGCAGGGTTAACGAAGTAGGGGTCAGCTATGGTTTTCTCTTGTAATCACAAGATATATAACCATCCTACTAATCACACCAGTAGGTACAAGCGTTATATATTCATAGTAGTGGGACCCTTATAGTATATTCTGATTACAATAGAACATAGGGCTTAAGCACACCAGAGTTGAGAGTTATTAAACCAGAGTTGACTTTGCTAAACCTGCAATGAAAATGGGCCATCATGGTGGATGTAACAGTGAGGAGGATCCCATTTTTGAAACCAGTAGCTACAATAAGAGCTGTATACAGTATAAAGTATGTCTCTTATTGTAACTACTGGTGACTGGCTCTTTAGATCTGAGTATGGAGGTGTGGGATTGGTTGGTTCAAATGGAAACATTGTTGGGGTGAAAAAGGAGGATCTCGGACAATCAAGTTGGCTAAGAATGTATGGAAACACTCGACACGGGGGAACGGTGCTATCAGTCTTAGACCAAGCAGTTTGCAGACTGCACCCTCATCAAAGCGATTTAAGCAATTATGATGATTACAGTGCACTGACGAAATGGGGAAGCACCTTCAAGTGTTGAGTACTAAGCATTCGCCAAGATAACAGCTTAATTTGTGCTTGATCAAAATAAATGTTTTGTTTTGTATTTGTATCCCTGTCACGCCCTGATCTGTTGTCCTCCTGTCCTTGTGCATGTGTCCACCCCCCTCCACTTATACCTGTGTTTTCTGTTTGTCTGTTGCCAGTTCCTCTTATTTGGCAAGTTTACCAGTATTCGTCCTGTCAGCTGCTGCTTTTTCTAGTCTCTCTTTTCTCGCCCTCCTGGTTTTGACCATTGCCTGTCCTGACTCGGAGCCCGCCTGACTGACCACTCTACCTGACACTGAGCCTGCCTGCTGACCTGTACCTTGCCCCCCTCTGGAATACTGATCTCTACCTGAACCTGAGCCTGCCTGCCGTCCAGTACCTTTTCTCCACCTCTGGATTACTGATCTCTGCCTGTCCCTGACCCTGAGCCTGCCTGCCGTCCGGTACCTTTGCTCCACCTCTGGATTACTGATCTCTGCCTGTCCCTGTCCCTGACCCTGCCTGCCGTCCGGTACCTTTGCTCCACCTCTGGATTACTGATCTCTGCATGACCCTGAGCCTGAGCCTGCCTGCCGACCTGTACCTTGCCCCCGTCTGGATTACTGATTTCTGCCTGTCCCTGACCCTGCCTGCCGACCTGTACCTTGCTCCACCTCTGGATTACTGATCTCTGCCTGTCCCTGACCCTGAGCCTGCTTGCCGTCCGGTACCTTTGCTCCACCTCTGGATTACTGATCTCTGCCTGTCCCTGACCCTGAGCCTGCCTGCTGTCCGGTACCTTTGCTCCACCTCTGGATTACGGATCTCTGCCGGTCCCTGACCCTGAGCATGCCTCCCGTCCAGTACCTTTGCTCCACCTCTGGATTACTGATCTCTACCTGACCCTGAGCCTGCCTGCCGACCTGTACCTTGCCCCCCTCTGGAATACTGATCTCTACCTGTCCCTGATCCTGCCTGCCATCCTGTACCTTTGCTCCACCTCTGGATTACTGATCTCTGCCTGTCCCTGACCCTGCCTGCCATCCGGTACCTTTGCTCCACCTCTGGATTACTGATCTCTGCCTGTCCCTGAGCCTGAGCCTGCCTGCCGCCCGGTACCTTTGCTCCACCTCTGTATTACTGATCTCTGCCTGTCCCTGACCCTGAGCCTGCCTGCCATCCTGTACCTTTGCTCCACCTCTGGATTACTGATCTCTGCCTATCCCTGAGCCTGCCTGCCGTCTGGTACCTTTGCTCCACCTCTGGATTACTGATCTCTGCCTGTCCCTGACCCTGAGCCTGCCTGCCGTCCGGTACCTTTGCTCCACCTCTGGATTACTGATCTCTGCCTGTCCCTGACCCTGCCTGACATCCGGTACCTTTGCTCCAACTCTGGATTACTGATCTCTGCCTATCCCTGACCCTGCCTGCCGCCCGGTACCTTTGCTCCACCTCTGGGTTACTGATCTCTGCCTGTCCCTGACCCTGCCTGCCGACCTGTACCATGCCCCCCTCTGGAATACTGATCTCTGCCTGTCCCTGACCCTGCCTGCCGACCTGCACCTTGCCCCCTCTGGAATACTGATCTCTGACTGTCCCTGAGCCTGCCTGCCGTCCGGTACCTTTGCTCCACCTCTGGAATACTGATCTCTACCTGACCCTGAGCCTGCCTGCCGACCTGTACCTTGCACCCCTCTGGAATACTGATCTCTACCTGACCCTGAGCCTGCCAGCCGACCTGTACCTTGCCCCCCTCTGGAATACTGATCTGTACCTGACCCTGAGCCTGCCGACCTGTACCTTGCCCCCCTCTGGATTACTGATCTCTACCTGATCCTGCCTGCCGACCTGTACCTTGCCCCCCTCTGGATTACTGATCTCTTCCTGTCCCTGACCCTGGCTGCAGTCCGGTACCTTTGCTCCACCTCTGGATTACTGATCTCTGACTGTCCCTGACCCTGACCCTGCCTTCCATCCTGTACCTTTGCTCCACCTCTGGATTACTGATCTCTGCCTGTCCCTGTCCCTGTCCCTGACCATGCCTGCCGACCTGTACCTTGCCCCCCTCTGGATTACTGATCTCTGCCTGTCCCTGACCCTGCCTGCAGTCCGGTACCTTTGCTCCACCTCTGGAGTACTGATCTCTGACTGTCCCTGACCCTGACCCTGCCTTCCATCCTGTACCTTTGCTCCACCTCTGGATTACTGATCTCTGCCTGTCCCTGTCCCTGACCGTGCCTGCCAACCTGTACCTTGCCCCCCTCTGGATTACTGATCTCTGCCTGTCCCTGACCCTGCCTGCCGACCTGTACCTTGCCCCCTCTAGATTACTGATCTCTGCCTGTCCCTGACCCTGCCTGCTGTCCGGTACCTTTGCTCCACCTCTGGATTACTGATCTCTGCCTGTCCCTGACCCTGAGCCTGCCTCACGTCCGGTACCTTTGCTCCACCTATGGAATAGTGATCTCTGCCTGTCCCTGACCCTGCCTGCCGACCTGTACCTTGCCCCCCTCTGGAATAATGATCTCTACCTGACCCTAAGCCTGCCTGCCTGCCGACCTGTACCTTGCCCCCCTCTGGAATACTGATCTCTACCTGACCCTGAGCCTGCCTGCCGAGCTGTACCTTGCCCCCCTCTGGATTACTGATCTCTGCCTGTCCCTGACCCTGCCTGCCAACCTGTACCTTGCCTCCCTCTGGATTACTGATCTCTGCCTGTCCCTGACCCTGCCTGCCGACCTGTACCTTGCCCCCCTCTGGATTACTGATCTCTGCCTGTCCCTGACCCTGCCTGATGTCCGGTACCTTTGCACCACCTCTGGATTACTGATCTCTGCCTGTCCCTGACCCTGAGCCTGCCTGCCATCCGATACCTTTGCTCCACCTCTGGATTACTGATCTCTGCCTGTCCCTGACCCTGAGCCTGCCTGCCATCCTGTACCTTTGCTCCACCTCTGTATTACTGATCTCTTCCTGTCCCTGAGCCTTATTTTCCACCATAATTTGCAAATAAATTCATTTACAAATCCTACAATGTGATTTTCTGGATTTTTTTTCTCATTTTGTCTGTCATAGTTGAAGTGTACCTATGATGAAAATTACAGGCCTCTCTCATCTTTTTAAGTGGGAGAACTTGCACAATTGGTGGCTGACTAAATACTTTTTTGCCCCACTGTAGATGCTGTATAATGTTTAATACAGCAGTAATATCCGCACTCAATGTAGTCTTATTGCAAAATGAAGTGAGCAACTGCTCTCAATGTTGTCTTTTGATGAACCCCAACCTATTCACAATACCCCCATCATTATTAAAGAAATGCCAACTGTTAAATAGACCTAACAGAAACACAATTTGCTCATACAGACAAGAGTGCCCTGTAATTTGACGCAACACCATCACCACAGGCACCTTCTTTCATGTATCGCCAACATTCGTAGAATATGACGATATAACATGAGTCATTATTTACTACTGATTGAGTAGCTGGACTCTGTTACATAAGCACTAAGCCTAGGGTAACGTGGGGTAACCAGCCACCTGGGGTACATGCCCCCACTACTCTTGCTCATTGTTATCCATCTCATCTAAAACTGTTAAGTCACTAAAAAAACTATTCTTAGGTAAGTCAATCTAATATTTCATAATTTAGAAAAAGTTACAAAAACAATCTGATTAAGTTAGGTCTATAAACATACATACACCCGATTCAACTGGTTGACTAATCATCAAGTCCTTGATTTATTAAATCAGATGTGCTAGTTAGTGCTGGAATAGATCAAACAGATGGAATGGTTATGTGCACTTAATAAAATTAGATTTAGAAGCACTGACATACTATATAGAGTGCATTCAGAAAGTATTCAGAGCTTTTCACTTTTTTCCACAATTTATTGTGTTACAGCCTTATTCTAAAATGTATTCAATAGTTTTTCCCCTCATCAATCTACACACAATACCCCATGGTGGCAGCATGATGCTGATGCAGCATGGTGCTGCCACCACACTTCACCGTAGAAATGGTATTGCCCAGGTGACGAGCAGAGCTTGGTTTCCTCCAGTCGTGACCCTTTGCATTCAGGCCGAAGAGTTCAATTTTGGTTTCATCAGACCAGAGAATCTTGTTTACCCCCCATTTTTCGTCATATCCAATGATGAAATTGTCTCATCGCTGCAGCTCCCCAAATGGGCTCGGGAGAGGCGAAGGTCGAGCCATGCGTCCTCCGAAACATGACCCGCCAAACCGCCCTCCTTAACACCTGCCCTCTCAAGTTGGAAGCCAGCCACACCAATGTGTCGGAGGACACCGTTCAACTGACGACCGAAGTCAGCCTGCAGGCGCCCGGCCCGCCACAAGGAGTCGCTAGAGCGTGATGAGACAAGTAAAGCCCTCCCCCCCGGCCAAACCCTAACGCGGATGACGCTAGGACTCCCGGTCGTGGGATTGAACCCAGGTCTGTAATGTCACCTCAAGTACTGCGATGCAGTGCCTTAGACCGCTGTGCCACTCGTGAGGCCTCTGTGTTTTTTATTTATTTTATTTTTTAATTTGCAAACCACCCTCAAAACCTATTTTTGTTTTGTCATTATGGGGTATTGTGCGTAGATTGACGAGGGGAAAAAATATTTCATCATTTTTAGAATGAGGCTGTAACGTAACAAAATGTAGAAAAGGTCAAGGGGTCTGAATACTTTCTAAATGCACTGTTTATACACACCATTAGTGGAGCATAAAGATAATTATAAACTGGGTGGTTCGAGCCCTGAATGCTGATTGGCTGAAAGCCATGGTATACCACGGGTATGACAAAATATTTATTTTTATTGCTCTAATTACTTTGTTAAGCAGTTTATAATAGCAATAAAGCTTTTCGGGCTGAGGGCTGTGTCCAACGCATTGTGTCATATACCACACCCCCTTATCCCTTATTGCTTAAATAATCCAGAGTTTTTAATGAAGCAGTAACATTTAAGGCAATCCAAAATTAGCATTTTCCATGTCCAAATTATGTACAGGTAAATGTATTGAGTCACACAGTCAGTTTTTAGATACTTTATTTTAAGGATGATTTGAGCATAATTGTCACGAAAATTCAAAGAGGTACCTTACATCAAAACCTCATCCTAATGAGGATATTAATAGTGAAATTTGCAATGCCATTTTGTTTCAATATTTGATTAGTTGAATTAAATAAAAATTGATAAAATAGATTTTAACACACTAATCTTTGGGGGCAAGATACCCAGGTACTTGGGAAAAACTCCCCTTTTCTAAACACATATCATTAAATAACAACAACAAAAAAGTGTCAATTGTAGCCACTTAATATCCTTCATCGTTTGTTTTCCTAAGCATGACCATCATCCACATACCAAATGTTTTAACCAAACTTAAGTTTTCTTGTGTCAACAATAGGTCATTGTTCTTAGGGGGGAACCTAAGTCACCCTAATTTTGCCACATAACTCAGAAAGTAATACCACAGTGCCATCAGTCTGTGTAAAAATGTATCCAAGAGCAGTAGGAAATAGCCGAGCCCTAAAGCTATCTATCAAACCAAATAACCTTATCAACCCCAACAACACTATCAAACTTTTATCCTGAAGTTTCCAGACAGTGCAAAGGAACAAGCAGCCTTACGTATATCAACCAACCAACACTAAGAGTGTGGTCATTGTGGTCATCGTTCATTCATTGATACAGTTAATTGTCGCTCAATGAGGCATTGCAATATGAGAACGTGTGTGTGTGTGTGTGTGTGTGTGTGTGTGTGTGTGTGTGTGTGTGTGTGTGTGTGTGTGTGTGTGTGTGTGTGTGTGTGTGTGTGTGTGTGTGTGTGTGTGTGTGTGTGTGTGTGTGTGTGTGTGTGCGCGCGCGCGTACGTGTATGCGTGTGCGCGCGCGTGTGTGACAGATAAATTAGGAGGGATCGCAATCCAAAACCTTACCTCGGGAGGCTATATGAATAAATAGTCGGGGGTCAGCTGCTCGTATCGCCGCGGTGTACTTGTCCTCTCTCCCGGGAACCTGTGCTTTTTTTTCTGGCATAAGCCGGACCCTTAGCCGGCCCCCTTCGGCGCCCAACCACCATTCTAAAATACTTGTTAGGTCCATTTCCAGGAAAAATACCGGGTCTTCTTCGTAGACTGTCAGTCCACCGCAACCCGTTTTAACCACGTCCTCCCCAATTTCCACCACGACTTGATTTGATTTTCGGCTGGCTTTCGTCAAACCCAAATTCAGAACTTTGGACAGCAACGGATTGTAGCGGTAAGAGAACTGTCCACCAGCACTGGTTGAATTCTCTGCCGCCATGCTATCGATTGCAGCCAACTTTGGGTCGAGAAAAGTAGCAACCGTTTTTTGTAAGGGTATGCAGTTCATCCTTAAGTTAGCGCGCACCATATAGCACCCATTAAAAGTCAGACAATTTCCGTTAAGTGGGCGTTTGATCAACTCTGCCATGTAGTAGCGCAACAGAGAGGGCACTGCAAAATCAATGGCCAGGTTTTTCCTCTTGAGTCGGGAGTTGTAGGTCTGGTTGGAGTCTTTTTTTGCTGCTGACATCCCCGCCGCTGCTGTTGCCGAGCCCCGCGGAGGGGAACGCAAGCCCTGTGGTGGCCCTTTGCAAGGCGCACTGCAGCTCGGCGAGAAACGCTGCAGACCAAACGAGCAAGAATAACATCCTGGTCGTCATGCTTGGAATTGGAAATTGTCCTTTTTGATTCTCTTTTACCACCTTTCCCTTCCCTCCTTTTTTTCACCGACACAGCACAAAATCAAAGCGCAAATCAATTATGATGCGGGCTCTGTAGTTCTGGCTTGCGACACCCGCGGCACATTTGTTTGGTGATAGCGGTGACTGTTGCTTCTATCCCCTTTTCCTTAAAGCCGAAAAGTGTAATCCTTTTTCCTCCCTAAATTATGTCCTTTGTCACGGGTATATGGCCCCAATTACTGCAGGGCGCTGCTTGATATGCCACTCGGGTCCGCTTCAGTGGCTGTCAAAGGCTCCTTGTGTGTGTCTCGTGGAACAGTTGTGGCAGTACAAGTAGTCGTTTTGTCAGCAGAGATATGCAGTATTGCTTGCTCCTCTCATAACGCCTCGCACACACCGGGTGGGTTAACCTGCATGCGTTCCAGCAAAAGCCCATTCATTTCAGTGAAAGGCAAAGGCACCGCTGCTACTCATCTGACGGACTACAGTATTTTGCGATACGTGGCACAACGTGCAGTGTTTCCCATGCATTCGATTTTTTTCCATTTGTGCGTTGCTTTGCAGTGCGGTACCAGTAGTAAACCACCGAAGAAGTTGCTAATGTTTCGCGTGATTCTTTTTGTTGTGATGCGGCACATAGACTGTGAAGACTAAGTAAAATGTACCGTATGACAATCATTTGTGTGCAGGCGGTTTAAGTCTTTACTGACCATGCCAGCATTCAGCAAAAGCTGTTTAACAAATTGACTGACCGTGAACCAATTTAGGCCTACTCCAATATGCATCCTCGATTAAATTCACCACCGGAGTTTGGAGCCGTCAAACATATAGTGCAACTTCAAATCTTAATAACATATAGATTTCCCTCGAATAGGACTATACCCTCTCTGTCAGGACGCAGTGTCTTCCAGTTTATATCACCTCTGTAGTAGGATGGATCCTCTTCACAACTGGATTAATTTATTCCGGGGACGTGTTTTTTTCTATGTTTTTTGCTAAGGTTTTTTTGTATGAGTCACCTGTTCTCCCCAGGTTCCCATTGTAAACTATTTTATACATCCCGATGACGTCTGTGTGAAGCCAGTTATCCTCGAATATGCAAAAGTGTAGCCTGTAGCCTCAGTAGGATCGTCTGCCAGTTGAATGTCTTTTGCGGGTTGGAATACAGTATGCACCTTCACCTTAGTCTGTGTTTAAAGCGCCTTGAATCGCATTGAAATTACGCATGCCAAATGGTGAGCTACAGCAGCAGTGCTCCAGAATTCGCCCCAAATGAATTTCAATGAATCATCAAGCCTTTTGCAAGCAAATTATTTACCCACCACTCTCTCCAAATGTATCCTGAATTGGTCATTGTTTTGTGTAACCAACCCATTATCAATTTGGTCTTACCAAAAGCTAAGACAAATAAGTGAAAGGTGTCATAGCCTACCCTAAAGAAAATCAGATGGATAGGTTATCCAAGGCTTTCATTTTTAATTCAAATCAAATCAAATTTTATTTGTCACATACACATAGTTAGCAGATGTTAGTGCGAGTGTAGCGAAATGCTTGTGCTTCTAGTTCCGACAATGTAGTAATAACCAACAAGTAATCTAGCTAACAATTCCAAAACTACTACCTTATAGACAGTGTAAGGGGATAAAGAATTTGACAGCTGAAACATCATTTGAGTGCCTGGTTATCTTTGACCCAGTCAGTTTGACACTTTATTGAGCTATGGCCCACTGGTTCAGATCAGAAGATTGGAGATGTGGGTTTCAGATAGTTATTTTTGGCCACCCATGAGAGAAAAACGTAATTCCATTTCATCTGTTCTGTTGTTGTCACTGATCCCTCTTGAAATGTCATTGCACACACCTGGCCCCTATATTTCCACTGATTGCATTTGTATATACAGTTGAAGTCGGAAGTTTTACATACACCTTCGCCAAAAACATTTGAACTAAGCTTTTTTGCAATTCCTGACATTTAATCCTCGTAAGAATTCCCTGTCTTAGGTCAGTTAGGATCAACACATTATTTTTAAAATGTGAAATGTCCGAATAATAGTAGAGAGAATGTTTTATTTCAGCTTTTATTTATTTCATCATTCCAAGTGGGTCAGAGGTTTACACACACTCAATTAGTATTTGGTAGCATTGCCTTTAAATTGTTTAACTTGGGTCAAACGTTTCCGGTAGCCTTCCACAAGCTTCCCACAATAAATTGGGTGAATTTTGGCCCATTCCTCTTGACAGAGGTGGTGTAACTGAGTCAGGTTTGTAGGCCTCCTTCCTCGCACACACGTTTTCAGTTCTGCCTACAAATGTTCTATAGGATTGAGGTCAGGGCTTTGTGATGGCCACTCCCAATACCTTCACATTGTTGTCATTAATGAAGCCATTTTGCCACAACTTTGGAAGTATGCTTGGGGTCATTGCCCATTCGGAAGACCCATTTGTGACCAGGCTTTAACTTCCTGACTGATGTCTTGAGATGTTGCTTCAATATATCCACGTAATTTTCCTACCTCATGAAGCCATCTATTTTGTGAAGTGCACCAGTCACTGCTGCAGCGAAACACCCCCACAACATGATGCTGCCACCCCACAACATGATGCTGCCACCCCCGTGCTTCACGGTTGGGATGGTGTACATCAGCTTGCAAGCCACCCCCTTTTTTCTCCTAACATAACGATGATCATTATGGTCAAAAAGTTATATTTTTGTTTCATCAGACCAGAGGACATTTCTCCAAAAAGTATGATCTTTGTCCCAATGTGCAGTTGTAAAACTGGCTTTTTTATGGTGGTTTTGGAGCAGTGGCTTCTTCCTTGCTGAGTGGCCTTTCAGATTATTTCGATATAGGACTCGTTTTACTGTGGATATAGATGCTTTTGTACCTGTTTCCTCCAGCATCTTCACAAGCTCCTTTGCTGTTGTTTTGGGATTGATTTGCACATTTTGCACCAAAGTACGTTAATCTCTAGGAGACAGAGCGCGTCTCCTTCCTGTCCCATGGTGATTATTGTTTGTACAGATGAACGCGGCACATTCAAGCATTTGGAAATTGCTCCCACAGATGAACCAGACTTGTGGCTGTCTACAATTTATTTTCCTGAGGTATTGGCTGATTTCTTTTGATTTTCCCATGACATCAAGCGAAGAGGCACTGCGTTTGAAGGTAGGCCTTGAAATACATCCACAGGTACACCTCCAATTGACTCAAATTATGTCAATTAGCCATTCAGAAACTTCTAAAGCCATGACATAATTTACTGGAATTTTCCAAGCTGTTTAACGGCACAGTCAACTTAGTGTATGTAAACTTCTGATCCACTGGAATTGTGATACAGTGAATTATAAGTGAAATAATCTGTCTGTAAGCAATTGTTGGAAAAATGACTTGTGTCATGCACAAAGTAGATGTCCTAAACAAGTTGCCAAAACTATAGTTTGTCAACGAGAAATTTGTGGAGTGGTTGAAAAACAAGTTTTAATGATTCCAACCTAAGTGTATGTGTATGGTGTTAAGTGTAAGTGTATGGTGTTATCACACCATAGTGTCATCAGACTTCTGACACCAATGCAGGGTGAAAGGGGGCCACAAAATGGTGAACCGCTATTTTAAAAAATGGTATAGAAAAGTGTTTTGCATATTTACAATACAAATTACAGCTCTCAAGACTATCTTGTTACAAAATATATTGGAGTATAGTTCAGCCTAGTGTAATCCAAATCACAAAATCCTCAGATGTAATTGAAACACATATTTCAAATACATGTAACAGAAGAATTTACCATCTCTGTGAGCCCTGACACTTTTGTAGCTTAATGAGGCTTACACAAGTTGAGTTCCTCAACTGCTTATGCATATCCCAATGTTGGGATAGTTACCACTTTGTTATAAAGTTTAAATAATAATGCTATTAATTGTACATTAAAATATGTAATGTGCAAAAATATTAAAGGACAAGTTTAATTCGCTTTGTACAAATATAACAGGAATTATATATATTCTCACGGGTGGCCAAAAATAGCTCTCTGGAGACCAATATTCAAATTACCTTCAATATTTTTGCTAATTACATATTTCAATATGAAATGAATAACATTATTATTAAAATATTTATTTTAACAAGGTGGTAACGATCCCAACATTGAGATACACATAGGCATTTAAATAACTCCTATTTTTGTGTAGTTCTTATTAAAGCTACAAAAGTATCAGTGCCCTACCTTAACATGTGTTGATACGACAACAGAACAGATGAACTAAAATGACATTTACTCTCACGGGTGGCCAAAAATAACTGATTCTGGCTCGGGGAGATGTATATGCGGCATTAAATGGGGGGGGGTTGACGTGTTAATAATGCGTGACATGTATATCTGTCAGACAACGATAATCACCTGTCTCTGATTGAGAACTGCCTCAGGCAGCCATAGACTAATTAGACACCCCACAAATCCCCAAGACAAAAAACACACCACAATAACCCATGTCACACCCTGGCCTGACCAAATAAATAAAGAAAACACAAAATACTAAGACCAATGCGTGACAGAACCTCCCCCTAAGGTGCGGACTCCCGGACGCACCTCAAAACCATAGGGAGTGTCCGGGTGGGTGTCTGTTCATGGTGGCGGCTCCGGCTCGGGACGTGGACCCCACTCAATTAATATCATGGTTCCTCCCCCTCGCGTCCTGGGATAATCCACCCTCGCCGCCGACCATGGCCTAATAGTCCTCACTCAGAACCCCACTGGACTGAGGGGCAGCTCGGGACTGAGGGGCAGCTCGGGACTGAGGGGCAGCTCGGCACTGAGGGAAAGCCCGGCACTGAGGGAAAGCCCGGCACTGAGGGAAAGCCCGGCACTGAGAGGAAGCCCGGCACTGAGAGGAAGCCCGGCACTGAGAGGAAGCCCGGCACTGAGAGGAAGCTCGGCACTGAGAGGAAGCTCGGGCAGGTAGTTGGCTCCGGCAGATCCTGGCTGGCTGGCGGACCTGGAAGAGTCTGGTTGACTGGCAGATCTGGAAGAGTCTGGTTGACTGGCAGATCTGGAAGAGTCTGGTTGACTGGCAGATCTGGAAGAATCTGGTTGACTGGCAGGTCTGGAGGATCATGGCTGACTGGCGGATCTAGCTGCTCTGGCTGCTCTATGCAGACTGGCAGCTCTGGCTGCTCCATGCAGATTGGCAGCTCTGGCTGCTCCATGCAGACTGACAGCTCTGGCTGCTCCATGCAGACTGACAGCTCTGGCTGCTCTATGCAGGCTGACAGCTCAGGCTGCGCTGAACAGGCAGGAGGCTCCGGCAGCGCTGTAGAGGAGGAAGGTTCTGGCTGCGCTAAACAGGCGGGAGACTCCGGCAGCGCAGGAGAGGAGAAAGGCTCCGACAGCGCTGAACAGGCGGGAGACTCCAGCAGCGCTGTAGAGGAGGAAGGCTCTGGAAGCGCTGAACAGGCGGGAGACTCCGGCAGCGCTGGAGAGGCGAGGCGCACTGTAGGCCTGATGCGTGGTGCTGGCACAGGTGGAACTGGATAGAGAACACGCACAGGAAGCCTGGTGCGGGGAGCTGCCACTGGTGGACTGGTGTGTGGAGGTGGCACTGGATAGACCGGACCGTGCAGGCGCACTGGAGCTCTTGAGCACCGAGCCTGCCCAACCTTACCTGGCTCGATGCCCACTCTAGCCCGGCCAATACGAAGAGCTGGTATGTACCGCACCGGGCTATGCACCCGCACTGGAGACACCGTGCGCTCCATAGCATAACACGGTGCCTGCCCGGTCTCTCTAGCCCCCCGGTAAGCACAGGGAGTTTGCGCAGGTCTCCTACCTGGCATAGCCATACTCCCTGTAAGTCCCCCCAATACATTTTTGGGGCTGACTCTCAGGCTTCCATCCGCTTCGTCGTGCTGCCTCTTCATACCAGCGCCTCTCCGCTTTCGTTGCCTCCAGTTCTTCTTTGGGGCGTCGATATTCACCAGGCTGTCAGAAGTCCTTTGATCGCTGCTCCTCACGATTAACAGGGGGAGTTGGCTCAAGTCTGAAAACCTGACTCTGCCACACTCTCCCTGAGCCCCCCCCAATACATTTTTGGGGCTGACTTTCGGGTTTCTCTCTGCGCTGCCGTGTTTTTCTCTTTGACTCCATTCTCCTATAGCCCTCTTCGCACTGCTCCAGCGAATCCCAGGCGGGCTCCGGCACTCTCTCTGGGTCGACCGCCCACCTGTCTATTTCCTCCCAAGTCGTATACTCTATACTCCTGCTCCCATGTCCATTCCTCCTTTTGCTGCTCCTGCTGTCGCTGCCTGTTACCACGCTGCTTGGTCCGGGTGTGGTGGGTGATTCTGTAACGGCGTCCGTCTGTTGAAGGAGAATCGGACCTGATTGGGAGCCATATTTAGGCAGCCATATTCTGTGAGTGTTTTCGTGGGTGATTGTTCCTGTCTTTGTGTTTGCACCAGATAGGGCTGTTTCGGTTTTCATTATTTCATTTAGTTATTTTTGTAGTTTCTGTATGTATAGGTTTTTCTTCATTAAAATATCATGAATCATCATCACGCTGCATTTTGGTCCGATCCTTGTTCTACCTCTTCATCAGAGGAGGAGATAGAAGAGAGCCGTTACAATATCGGCATGAATGTTTTTGACGGCGTTTAATCGTGTCTGCATTTCTTCACTGCACGGATGTTTCTGCATGGACCCTTTTAAACACGGAACACAGCAAGGAACACAGCTACAGTCAATGCTTGCACCTTTAGCTACATCGCTGAAGACCCTGTGCTTCTAGCCAAAATCATGTCAAAGTTATGCCCAATATTATCTGAGCTATGTTTTTACTTTATGCCATGGATTCGTCCGCATGTGTTGGGCCATTTTAAACTACTCGCTGTGGTGTGGTAATATTTGATATATGCATATTATACTGTACATGCAACTCATAATAAGACTATGCAATTAGCCCATTACATGAATTATCTGACTTCATAAGATAAATAGCAATATGCAAGAGACTATAGATAAACAATGTGCAATCAAGTATTATGCATTTAGCTGACTGAGATCAAGGAAAGATCATGATAATGGAATTCTAAATACAAGTGTATTGTAAAATGAATGATAACATTAAACAAGGCATAAGCTTAATTTACAACAAATTAACAAGTATTATACAAGGCATTATTCTAGGCATGATCAGAGAGAGAGCTAAACAAAGAAACCATGGCTTGAGGCCTATAGCTAATGGGAGAGAGAAATAAAGAGTGTAGGTATCTCACCAGAGGAAGTCAGAAACATAAGAAAAATAACATAATCTAAGCCCCTTTTAGAAGCATCTGAGTTGTTTGGATTCAGAGTTGTTGACCAACAGTATTACTGTAAAGTTAACCTCCAAACAGATATCAGACTACATTGATTGATTTAATTTATTTGACAATAAATAAAAATCCATACATAAGGCGTCACATCGTCTGGTAACGCCTCCACATAAAATTCAAGAAATTCATCAAGGATAACACAATAAACTTAACAGCTTTATTTCCATTCTGGTCCTTTTGAAGGGGGGAAAGGGGTAGGGGAAATACAACAAGGTTAGGCGGCGATTGTAATGACAACAGACAATGACAGACACAATTTGTTTATTTCACAGCATTAGATAATGAATCCAATTTCTGTTCCTAATAAACAACTATGGACAGGTACATCTCCCTTGTCTCACATACAGTGGCTTGTATTCAACCCCTTGGCATTGTTCCTATTTTGTTGCCTTACAACTTGGAATTAAAATAGGTTTTTGGTGGATTGTATCATTTGATTTACACAACATGCCTACCACTTTGAAGATGTAAAAAAACATGTTTTGTTGTAAAACAAAAATAAATAAGATTTAAAAAACAGAAAACTTGAGCGTGCAAAACAACCCCCCCCCCCCAAACAATTGTTGGAAAAATGATTTGTACCATGCACACCGACTTGCCAAAACTATAGTTTTTTAACAAGAAACATTTAACAAGAAATGTGTGGAGTGGTTGAAAAACGAGTTTTAAGGACTCCGATGTAAACTCTGTATGTAAACTTCCAAACTTCAACTGTATATACAGTGGGGAGAACAAGTATTTGACACACTGCCGATTTTGCAGGTTTTCCTACTTACAAAGCATGTAGAGGTTTGTAATGTTTATCATAGGTGCACTTCAACTGTGAGAGACGGAATCTAAAACAAAAATCCAGAAAATCACATTGTATGATTTTTAAGTAATTAATTAGCATTTTATTGCATGACAATAAGTATTTGATACATCAGAAAAGCAGAACTTAATATTTGGTACAGAAATCTTTGTTTGCAATTACATAGATTATACGTTTCCTGTAGTTCTTGACCAGGTTAGCACACACTGCAGCAAAGATTTTGGCCCAGTCCTCCATACAGACCTTCTCCAGATCCTTCAGGTTTTGGGGCTGTCGCTGGGCAATACGGGCTTTCAGCTCCATCCAAAGATTTTCTATTGGGTTCAGGTCTGGAGACTGGCTAGGCCACTCCAGGACCTTGAGATGCTTCTTACTCCTTAGTTGCCCTGGCTGTGTGTTTTGGGTCATTGTCATGCTGGAAGACCCAGCCACGATCCATCTTCAATGGTCTTACTGAGGGAAGGAGGTTGTTGGCCAAGATTATGGCCCCATCCATCCTCCCCTCAATACGGTGCAGACGTCCTGTCCCTTTGCAGAAAAGCATCCCCAAAGAATGATGTTTCCACCTAAATGCATAACGGTTGGAATGGTGTTCTTGTGGTTGTATTCATCCTTCTTCTTCCTCCAAACACGGCGAGTGGAGTTTAGACCAAAAAGCTCTATTTTTGTCTCATCAGACCACATGACCTTCTCCCATTCTTCCTCTGGATCATCCAGATGGTCATTGGCAAACTTCAGAAGAGCCTGGACATGCGCTGGCTTGAGCAGGGGGACCTTGCATGCGCTGCAGGATTTTAATCCATGACGGCGTAGTGTGTTACTAATGGTTTTCTTTGAGACTGTGGTCCCAGCTCTCTTCAGGTCATTGACCAGGTCCTGCCGTGTAGTTCTGGGCTGATCCCTCCCTCACCTTCCTCATGATCATTGATGCCCCACGAGGTGAGATCTTGCATGGAGCCCCAGACCGAGTGTGATTGACCGTCATCTTGAACTTCTTCCATTTTCTAATAATTGCGCCAACAGTTGTTGCCTTCTCACCAAGCTGCTTGCCTATTGTCCTTTTGCCCATCCCAGCCTTGTGCAGGCTTACAATTTTATCCCTGATGTCCTTACACAGCTCTCTGGTCTTGGCCATTGTGGAGAGGTTGGCGTCTGTTTGATTGAGTGTGTGGACAGGTATCTTTTATACAGGTAACGAGTTCAAACAGGTGCAGTTAATACAGGTAATGAGTGGAGAACAGGAGGGGTTCTTTCAGAAAAACGAACAGGTCTGTGAGAGCCGGAATTCTTACTGGTTGGTAGGTGATCAAATACTTATGTCATGCAATAAAATGCAAATTAATAACTTTAAAATCATACAATGTGATTTTCTGGATTTTTGTTTTAGATTCTGTCTCTCACAGTTGAAGTGCACCTATGATAAAAATGACAGACCTCTACATGCTTTGTATGTAGGAAAACCTGCAAAATCAGCAGTGTATCAAATACTTGTTCTCCCCACTGTATATACACACAAGACAATAACATTATAATAAACAACATGCACCAAAAAGGCATACCATATGCTATCCCGGGCATACTCCTTCGAGTTGAATAGTTCTGGTTATCCCTTACTAAGTTAAAGTAGTTAACTATCTGGAGACCCTACTGTGGACAATCTGATGTACAAGACACACTTTAATCTGAGCGACTCTCTCCTCCACTTTAAGCCATCTCAGGCTTTCAAAGTGGGAATAGTCCAGATGTGTAACTGCTGGCAGTTTAAGAATAATCCTGACATGATGTAATCACAACAGAACCTCTGCTTCTCAGAGGGTTTGCAAGATCAAACCAGAGAATGATGAATTCCTAAGACAAATGTATTGGTCACCTACACATTGTCACGCCTTGGTCTTAGTATTTTGTGTTTTCTTTATTTGTTCAGGCCAGGGTGTGACATGGGTTTATTGTATTGTCATATTGTTTTTTTTGTAGGCATTGGGATTGTGGTTGATTAGGGGTGTGTCTAGTATAGGCTTGGCTGCCTGAGGCAGTTCTCAATCAGAGTCAGGTGATTCTTGTTGTCTCTGATGGGGAATCGTATTTAGTTAGCCTGGGTTTCACTTTGTATTTCGTGGGTGATTGTTCCTGTCTCTGTGTAGTTTCACCAGATAGGCTGTAATTAGGTTTCACGTTCCGTTTGTTGTTTTTGTATTTATTAGTTATTTCATGTATCGTTCCGTTTTTCTTCATTAAAGACATGAGTAACCACTACGCTGCATTTCGGTCCGACTCTCTTTCAACAAACGAAGAACGCCGTTACAGAATCACCCACCACACACGGACCGAGCAGCGTGTTAACAGGCAGCGACAGCATGAGCAGCGAAAGGAATTATTCGGAGAATGGACATGGGAAGACGTTATGGACAGCAGAGGTATGGAGTATACTACGTGGGAAGAAATAGACAGGTGGGCGGTCGACCCAGAGAGAGTGCCGGAGCCCGCCTGGGATTCGCTGGAGCAGTGCGAAGAGGGCTATAGGAGAATGGAGTCGAAGAGAAAGACACGGCGGTGCAGAAAGAAACCCGAAAGTCACCCCCAAAAATGTATTGGGGGAGGGCTCAGGGAGAGAGTGGCAGAGTCAGGATTCAGACCTGAGCCAACTCTCCCTGTTAATCGTGAGGAGCAGCGATATAAGGACTTCTGGACTTGGGAGGAGATATTAAACGGAAAAGGACCCTGGGCGCAGCCTGGAGAATATCGCCGTCCCAAGGAAGAACTGGAGGCGGGAAAAAGCGGAGAGGCGCTGGTATGAGGAGGCAGCACGGCGACGCGGATGGAAACCCGAAAACAGTATCACCAGCTCCAGTATCACCAGTGCCAGCACCACGCATCAGGCCTACAGTGCGCCTCACCTCTCCTGTGCTGTCGGAGTCTCCCGCCTGTTCAGCGCTATCAGAGCCTTCCTTCCCTCCTGCACTGTCGGAGTCTCCCGCCTTTTCAGCGCTATCAGAGCCTTCCTCCTCTACAGCGCTGCTGGAGTCTCCTGTCTGTTCAGCGCTATCAGAGCCTTTCTCCTCTCCTGCGCTGTCGGAGTCTCCCGCCTGTTCAGCGCTATCAGAGCCTTCCTCCTCTACAGCGCTGCCGGAGCCTCCTGCCTGTTCGAAGCAGCCAAAGCTGTCAGTCTGCATGAAGCAGCCAGAGCTGTCAGTCTGCAAAGAGCTGCCAGTCTGCAAGGAGCCGTCAGTCTGCAAGGAGCTGCCAGTCTGCAGGGTGCTGTCAGCCTGCATGGAGCAGTCAGAGCTGTCAGTCTGCATAAAGCAGCCAGAGCTGTCGGTCTGCATGAAGCAGTCAGAGTTGTCAGCCTGCATGGAGCAGTCTGAGCTGTCAGTCTGTATGAAGCAGCCAGAGCTGTCAGTCTGCATGAAGCAGCCAGAGCTGTCAGTCTGTAAAGAGCTGCCAGTCTGCATAGAGCAGCTAGATCCACCAGTCAGCCATGATCTTCTAGATCTGCCAGTCAACCAGTCTCTTCCAGATCTGCCAGTCTGCATAGAGCAGCTAGATCTGCCAGTCAACCAGAATCTTCCAGATCTGCTAGTCAACCAGAATCTTCCAGATCTGCCAGCCAGCCAGGATCTACTGGAGCCGGCTACCTACCTGAGCTTCATCTCAGTACTGGGCTTCCTCTCAGTCCCGGGCTGCCCCTCAGTTCCGGGCTGCCCCTCAGTTCCGGGCTGCCCCTCAGTCTCGAGCTGCCCCTCAGTCCCGAGCTGCCCCTCAGTCCTGAGCTGCACCTCAATCCCGAGCTGCCTCAGTCCCGAGCTGCCCCTCAGTCACGAGCTGCACCTCAGTTCGGTGGGGTTCTGGGTGAGGACTATTAGGCCATGGTCGGCGGCGAGGGTGGATTATCCCAGGACGCGAAGGGGAGGAACTAGGACATTAATGGAGTGGGGTCCACGTCCCGAGCCGGAACCGCCACCATGGACAGACGCCCACCCGGACCCTCCCTATGGTTTTGAGGTGCGTCCGGGAGTCCGCACCTTAAGGGGGGTTCTGTCACGCCTTGGTCTTAGTATTTTGTGTTTTCTTTAATTATTTGTTCAGGCCAGGGTGTGACATGGGTTTATTGTATTGTCGTATTGGGGGTTTTGTAGGCATTGGGATTGTGGTTGATTAGGGGTGTGTCTAGTATAGGCTTGGCTGCCTGAGGCGGTTCTCAATCAGAGTCAGGTGATTCTTGTTGTCTCTTATGGGGAACCGTATTTAGGTAGCCTGGGTTTCACTTTGTATTTCGTGGGTGATTGTTCCTGTCTCTGTGTAGTTTCACCAGATAGGCTGTAATTAGGTTTCACGTTCCGTTTGTTGTTTTTGTATTTATTAGTTATTTAATGTATCGTTCCGTTTTTCTTTATTAAAGACATGAGTAACCCCCACGCTGCATTTCGGTCCGACTCTCTTTCAACAAACGAAGAACGCCGTTACACACATGCCTAGCAGATGTTACTGCGAGTGTAGCGAAATGCTTGTGCTTCTATTTCCGACAGTGCAGTAATAACTAACAAGTAATCTAACAATTTCCCAACAACTACCTAATACACACAAATGTAAAAGCATGGAATAAGGATATGTACATATGAATATATGGATGAGCGATGGCTAAGCGGAATAGGCAATAGGCAAATGTAAAATACAGTATATACAGTACATATGACATGAGTAATGTAAGATATGTAAACATTATTAAAGTGGCATTTTGTAAAGTGTCCAGTGATCCTTTTATTAAAGTGGCTGACGATTTGAGTCTGTATGTAGGCAGCAGCCTCTGCGTTAGTGATGGCTGTTTCACAGTCTGATGGCCTTGAGATAGAAGCTGAGAAGTGAGTGCTATAGGACGATAGTCATTTAGTTCAGTTATCTTTGCCTTCTTGGGTACAGGAGCAATGGTGGCCGTCTTAAAGCATGTGGGGACAGCAGACTGGGATAGGGAGCGATTGAATATGTCAGTTAACACACCAACCAGCTGGTCTGCACATGCTCTGAGGAAGAGTTACTTCGGGGGCTTCCATACACTTTTCGAGCCGCTATTTTATGGTTTAATAACATACAACATTGTTTAGCTAGCTATTCATGTTATCTAGCTAGCTAGCAACCTGATAACTTATTATTGAACACTGACTATAGGCTACAAATTTGAATAGCACAGGAAGAACTGAAAAGGAATAGGCTACTCAAAGATATGCTTCAAAAGGTAGGCTGCATATGCAAGAGTGGGATGTGTATAATTATGTGTGAGAGAGAGTGTGGAAGGAAGGGAGGGAGGGTGAGTGTGTGTGTAGGCCTATGTGTGTAAAGTTATCTAAACAGTACAGATGGTTACAGTGTTTTCATTGAATTGTTGTACAAATTAAAAAGGTCTTTGTTATGGAAAAAAATAACTGGCTGCATGGATAAAAAGAACAAAGAGGGAGGGACGGAGGGAGGGTGTGTAGGTCTATGTGTGTAAAGTTATCTGAACAGTACAGATGATTACAGTGTTGTCATAACATTGTTGTACCAGTTAAAAAGCTCTTTGTTCCTTTTTATCCATGGAACCAGTTCTTTTTTTCTATAGTCACACTCATTTAGAATGCCCGAAGCTTTAACAGTACTTAAAGCTGTATGTGTGTGTGTGAAAGAGAAAGAGAGAGAGTGTGTGTGTATATGTGTCTGCTGTGAGCAAGTGCTAAACTTCAAGAACACTGATAAGAGGGAGTAGGCCTATGTAAACATTGGGAGCAGTAATAGCTGTATGTTACAGTGACTTTGGTGTTGTTTATGATGAAAATACTATTAAAACATTCTGAACACTTCCGGTCAAAAGATTTAGAACACCTACTCATTCAGGGATTTTTCTGTATTTCTACTATTTTCTACATTGTAGAATAATAGTGAAGGCATCAAAACTATGAAATAACACATATGGAATCATGTCGTAACCATAAAAGTGTTAAACAAATCAAAATATATTTTATATTTGAGATTCTTCAGCTAGCCACCCTTTGCCTTGATGACAGCTTTGCACACTCTTGGCATACTCTCAACCATTTTCATGAGGTAGTCACCTGGAATGCATTTCAATTAAGAGGTGTGCCTTGTTAAAATTTCATTTGTTTCCTTCATTTCCTTAGTGTGTTGTGACAATGTAGGGGGGATAGCCCTATTTGGTAAAATACCAAGGCTATATTATGGCAAGAACAGCTAAAAAAGCTAAGAGAAACAACAGTCCATCCTTACTTTAAGACATGAAGTACATATTCTTATTCATTCCTTTACACTTGTTAGATATTACTGCATGGTCAGAACTAAAAGTCAGAACTAAAAGCACAAGAATTTTGCTACACTCGCATTAACATATGCTAACCATGTGTATGTGACCAATAAAATTGGATATTATTTGATTTGAAGGTCAGTCAATAAGGAACATTTGCAGTCGCAAAAACCACCAAGTGCTATGATGAAACTAGCTCTCATGAGGACCACCACAGGAATGGAAGACCCAGAGTCACCTCTGCTGCAGAGGATACGTTTATTAGAGTTACCAGCCTAAGAAATTGCAGCCCAAATAAATGCTTCACAGAGTTCAAGTAAAAGACACATCTCAACATCAACTCGTCAGAGGAGACTATGTGAATCAGGCCTTCATGGTCGAATTGTTGCAAAGAAAGCACTACTAAAGGACACCAATAATAATAAGAGACTTGCTTGGGCCAAGAAACACGAGCAATGGACATTAGAGCGGTGGAAATTTGTCATTTGGTCTGGAGTCCAAACTGGAGATTTTTGGTTCCAACTGCCGTGTCTTTGTGAGATGTGGTGTAGGTGAACGGATGATCTCTGCATGTGTATTTCCCACCGTAGAGCATGGAGGAGGAGGTGTTATGGTGTGGGGGTGTTTTGCTGGTGATACTCTCTGTAATTTATCTAGAATTCAAGGCACATTTAACCAGCATGGCTACCACAGCATTCTGCAGCAATACGCCATCCCATCTCGTATGGGCTTAGTGGGACAAACATTTGTTTTTCAACAGGACAATGATCAAACAAATCAAAACAAGTACATTTTTATTGCTCACATACATGTGTTTAGCAGATGTTATTGCAGGTGTAATGAAATGCTTGTGCTTCTAGCACCGACAGTGCAGTAATATCTAACAAGTAATAACAGTTTCACAACATATACCCAAAATACAGTAAAGTAAGGAATGGTATAGAATACACAGTTGAAGATGGAAGCTTACACACACTTGACCGTAGGTTGAAGTCATTAAAACTCGTTTTTCAACCACTCCACAAATTTCTTGTTAACAAACTACAGTTTTGGCAAGTCGGTTAGGACATCTACTTTGTGCATGACACAAGTAATTCTTCCAATAATTGTTTACAGACAGATTATTTCACTTGTAATTCACTGTATCACAATTCCTGTTGGTCAGAAGTATACATACACTAAATTGACTGTGTCTTTAAACACCTTGGAAAATTCCAGAAAATTATGTCATGTCTTTATAAGCTTCTGATAGGCTAATTGACATCCTTTGAGTCAATTGGAGGTGTACCTGTGGATGTATTTCAAGGCCTACCTTCAAACTCTGCCTCTTAGCTTGACATCATGGGAAAATAAAATAAAAATCAGCCAAGACCTCCTTTAAAGAAAATTGTTGACCTCCACATGTCTGGTTCATCTATGGGAGAAATTTCCAAATGCCTAAAGGTACCACGTTCGTCTGTACAAACAATAGTACCTAAGTAGAAACACCATGGGACCACGCAGTCGTCATACCGCTCAGGAAGAAGACGCGTTCTGTCTCCTAGATATGAACGTACTTTGGTGCAAATAGTGCAAATCAATCCCAGAACAACAGCAAAGGACCTTGTGAAGATGCTGGAGGAAACAGGTACAAAAGCATCTATATCCACAGTAAAACGAGTCCTATATCGACATAACCTGAAAGGCCGCTCAGCAAGGAAGAAGCCACTGCTCCAAAACCGCCATAAAAAAGCCAGACTACGGTTTGCAACTGCACATGGGGACAAAGATTGTACTTTTGAAACAAAAATAGAACTGTTTGGCCATAATGACCATCAAAAGTTTGGAGGAAAAAGGGGGACACTTGCAAGCTGATGAACACATCCCAACCGTGGCAGCATCATTTTGTGGGGGTGCTTTGCTGCAGGAGGGACTGGGGCACTTCACAAAATAGATGGCATCATGAGGTAGGAAAATTATGTGGATATGTTGAAGCAACATCTCAAGACATCAGTCAGGAAGTTAAAGCTTGGTCACAAATGGGTCTTCCAAATGGACAATGACCCCAAACATACTTCCGAAGTTGTGGCAAACTGGCTTAAGGACAACAAAGTCAAGATATTGGAGTGGCCATCACAAAGACCTGACCTCAATCCTATATGAAATGTGTGGGCAGAACTGAAAAAGCGTGTGCGAGCAAGGAGGCCTATACAAACCTGACTCAGCTCTGTCTGGAGGAATGGGCAAAAATTCATCCAGTTTTGGGAAGCTTGTGGAAGGCTACCGGAAAAGTTTGACCCAAGTTAAACAATACAGGCAATGCTACCAAATACTAATAGAGTGTATGTAAACTTCTGACCCAGTGGGAATGTCATGAAATAAATAAAAGCTGAAATAAATCATTCTCTCTACTAGTATTCTGACATTTCACATTCTTAAAATAAAGTGATGTTCCTAACTGACCTGAAACAGGGATTTTTTATTAGGATTAAATGTCAGGAATAGTAAAAAATGTATTGTGAATTGTGAAAAATATATTTGGATAAGGTGTACGTAAACATCCGACTTCAACTGTATACACATTTACACTACCATTCAAAAGTTTGGTGTCACCTAGAAAAGTCCTTGTTTTTAAAAGAAAAGCACATTTTTTGTTCATTAAAATAACATCAAATTGATCAGAAATACAGTGTTTATTTTATATTTTATTTCACCTTTATTTAACCAGGTAGGCAAGTAGGCTTAACCAGGTAGGCTCATTTACAATTGCGACCTGGCCAAGATAAAGAAAAGCAGTTCGACACATACAACAACACAGAGTTACACATGGAGTAAAACAAACATACAGTCAATAATACAATATAAACAAGTCTCTATACGATGTGAGCAAATGATGTGAGATAAGGGAGGTAAAGGTAAAAAATGGCCATGGTGGCGAAGTAAATACAATATAGCAAGTAAAACATTGGAATGGTAGATTTGCAGTGGAAGAATGTGCAAAGTAGAGATAGAAATAATGGGGTGCAAACGAGCAAAATAAATAAGTGAATACAGTTGGGGATGAGGTAGTTGTATGGGTTAAATTATAGATGTGCTAAGTACAGGTGCAGTAATCTGTGAGCTGCTCTGACAGCTCATGCTGAAAGCTAGTGAGGGAGATAAGTGTTTCCAGTTTCAGAGATTTTTGTAGTTCGTTCCAGTCATTGGCAGCAGAGAACTGGAAGGAGAGGTGGCCAAAGGATGAATTGGTTTTGGGGGTGACCAGAGAGATATACCTGCCTGAGCGCGTGCTACAGGTGGGTGCTGCTATGATGACCAGTGAGCTGAGATAAGGGGGGACTTTACCTAGCAAAGACTTGTAGATGACCTGGAGAAGGTGGGTTTGGCGACGAGTATGAAGCGAGGGCCAGCCAACGAGAGCGTACAGGTCACAGTGGTGGGTAGTATATGGGGCTTTGGTGACTAAACTGATGGCACTGTGATAGACTGCATCCAATTTATTGAGTAGAGTGTTGGAGGCTAATTTGTAAATGACATCGCCGAAGTTGAGGATCAGTAGGATGGTCAGTTTTACAAGGGTATGTTTGGCAGCATGAGTGAAGGATGCGTTGTTGCGAAATAGGAAGCTAATTCTAGATTTAACTTTGGATTGGAGATGTTTGATGTGAGTCTGGAAGGAGAGTTTACAGTCTAACCAGACACCTAGGTATTTGTAGTTGTCCACATAAGTCAGAACCGTCCAGAGTAGTGATGTTGGACGGGCAGCCAGGTGCAGGCAGCGATCGTATGAAAAGCATGCATTTAGTTTGACTTGTATTTAAGAGCAATTGGAGGCAACGGAGGTAGAGTTGTATGGCATTGAAGCTCGTCTGGAGGGTTGTTAACACAGTGTCCAAAGAAGGGACAGAGATATCGTCTGAAATACAGTGTAGACATTGTTAATGTTGTAAATGACAATTGTAGCTGGAAACGGCAGATTTTTTATGGATTATCTACCTATGCGTTCAGAGGCCCATTGTCAGCAAACATCACTCCTGTGTTCCAATGGCACGTTGTGTTAGCTAATCCAAGTTTATCATTTTAAAAGGCTAATTGATCATTAGAAAACACTTTTGCAATTATGTTAGCACAGCTGAAAACTGTGTTTCTGATTAAAGAAGCAATAAAACAGTCCTTCTTTAGACTAGTATCTGGAGCATCAGCATTTGTGGGTTCGATTACAGGCTAAAAATGGCCAGAAGCAAAGAACTTTCTTCTGAAACTCCTCAGTCTATTATTTTTCTAAGAAATGAAGGCTATTCCATTTAAGAAATTGCCAAGAAACTGAAGATCTCGTACAACGCTGTGTACTACTCCCTTCACAGAACAGAGCAAACTGGCTCTATCCATAATAGAAAGAGGAGTGGGATGCCCCGGTGCACAACTGAGCAAGAGGACAAGTACATTAGAGTGTCTAGTTTGAGAAACAAACACCTCATAAGTCCTCAACTGGCAGCTTCATTAAATAGTACCTGCAAAACACCAGTCTCAACGTCAACAGTGAAGAGGTGACTCCGGGATGCTGGCCTTCTTGGCAGAGATCCTCTTTCCAGTGTCTGTGTTTTTTTGCCCATCTTAATCTTTTATTTTTATTGGCCAGTCTGAGATATGGCTTTGTCTTTGCAACTGCCAAGAAGGCCAGAATCCTGGAGTCGCTTTGTAGATATTCAATTTTTTTTTAATCTGCCGTTTCCAGCTACAATAGTAATTTACAACATTACCAAAGTCTACTCTGTATTTCTGATACATTTTATGTTATTTTAATGGACAGAAAATGGGATTTTCTTTCAAAAACAAGGACATTTTTAAGTGACCCCAAACCTTTGAACGGTAGTGTATGTCCGAGCGGCATTGGACTAAGATACAGTGGCATAGTATAGAGTACAGTTTACACATATGAGATGAGTAAATGCAAGATACAGAGACATTATTAAAGTGGCTAATGTTTAATTTCCTGAAAGTGGCCAGTGATTCCTAATCTATGTCTATAGGCAGCAGCCTCTGATGTGCTGGAGATGGCTGTTTAACAGTCAGTGGTGTAGTATAGAATACAGTACAGTATATACATATAAACTGGGTGATGCAATATGTAAACACAATTTAAAAGTTACTAAGATACCATAGAATAGTGTGGAGTACAGTTTATACATAATGCTTGATACATTATTAAGCGTACCCTGCTCAGCATTATCCTTCTGAATAAAATATTTGATACTTACCGGCAACCGCTAGGTGGTGCTAGTAAACATGTGTAGCCTAAACCTAATTGCATTCTGTCATTACATAATCTCTGTGTAGGCCATTTGACTATGACAAATCATTAATGCTTTCATAGATTCAAATTTGTACAACATGCCATTAAAGCATTATCACTCCTGAAAATAGTAGGAATAATTGCTCAATGTATAATACCTTTGTTAGGCTGTGAGTGAGACAAACCGGCTAATTGTAAAATAAACAAACGTCTCGGTTTTACAATGAAGCAGGTGGGTATTTTCATGAACTATGGATTTTAACCAGTCAGGTTTAAGGACTGTTTGGGTGTGAACAAATCAAGTTCTGAGGTATTTGGACAAGAACCAAGCAGGTTTAAGGGTCGGTCTCTGAGGTTAGTTACAACCGATAACAACAACAACAATCACCCTGGTGTCACGCCCTGGTCAAAGTATTTTGTGTTTATCTTCATGTATTGGGTCAGGCCAGGGTGTGGCATGGGGTTTTTGTATTGTGGTGTGTTTTGTCTTGGGATTTTGGTGTGTATGTATTGGGATTGTAGCTAGTGGGGTGATCTAGCAAAGTCTATGGCTGTCTGGAGTGGTTCTCAATCAGAGGCAGGTGGTTATCATTGTCTCTGATTGGGAACCATATTTAGGCAGCCATATTCTTTGAGTTTGTCGTGGGTGATTGTCCTTAGTGTCCCGATGTCCTTGTTCTGTGTTAGTTGACACAAGTATAGGCTGTTTTCGAGTTTCGTTACGTTTATTGTTTTTGTAGTGTTTTGTATTGATTCATGTTTACGTGTGTTTTTTCCATTAAACATGGATCGCAATCTACACGCTTCATTTTGGTCAGACTCTCCTTCACCACACCTAGAAAACCGTTACAGAATCACCCACCACAACCGGACCAAGCAGCGTGTCAACAGGCAGGAGCCGCAGGAGAGGCAACAGAGGCAGCAGCAGCAGCAGGAGCAGCAGCAACTACAGTGGGAGAGGCTGCACTACTTGGAGAAATGGACTTGGGAGGAGATTCTAGACGGGAAAGGACCCTGGGGACAGCCTGGAGATTATTGTTGCCCCAAAGCCGAGCTGGAGGCAGCAAAAGCAGAGAGGCGGCATTATGAGGAGCTAGCACGGCAGAACGGATGGAAGCCCGAGAGTCAGCCCCAAAAATGTATTGGGGGGGGGGGGGCTCACAGGGAGTATGGCTATGCCAGGTAGGAGATCGGCGCAAACTCCCTGTGCTTACCGGGGGGCTAGAGAGACCGGGCAGGTACCGTGTTATGCAGTGGTGCGCACGGTGTCCCCAGTGCGGGTGCATAGCCCGGTGCGGTATATTCCTATTCCTCGTATCGGCCGGGCTAGAGTGGGCATCGAGCCAGGTAAGGTTGTGCAGCCTCGGTGCTGAAGAGCTCCAGTGCGCCTGCACGGTCTGGTCTATCCAGTACCACCTCCACACCCCAGCCCTCCGGTAGCAGCTCCCCGCACCAGGCTTCCTGTGCGTGTCCTCGGCCCAGTACCACCAGTGCCAGCACCACGCATCAGGCCTACAGTGTGCCTCACCTCTCCTGCGCTGCAGGTGCCTCCCGCCTGTTCAGCGCAGCTAGAGCCTTCTTCCTCTACAGCGCTGCTGGAGTCTCCTGTCTGTTCAGCGCAGCGAGAGCTGTCAGCCTGCATGGAGCAGCCAGAGCTGTCAGCCTGCATGGAGCAGCCAGAGCTGTCAGCCTGCATGGAGCAGCCAGAGCTGTCAGTCTGCATGGAGCAGCCAGAGCTGTCAGTCTGCATGGAGCAGCCAGAGCTGTCAGTCTGCATGAAGCAGCCAGAGATGTCAGTCTGCATGAAGCAGCCAGAGATGTCAGTCTGCATGAAGCAGCCAGATATGTCAGTCTGCAAGGAGCTGTCAGTCTGCAAGGAGCTGTCAGTCTGTAAGGAGCTGTCAGTCTGCAAGGAGCTGCCAGTCTGTAAGAAGCTGCCAGAGCTGTCAGCCCACATGGAGCAGCCAGAGCCGCCAGTCAGCGTGGAGCAGCCAGAGCCGCCAGTCAGCGTGGAGCAGCCAGAGCCGACAGTCAGCATGGAGCAGCCAGATCTTTCAGTCTGCCCAGCACCACCAGTGCCGCCAGTCTGCCCAGCGCCGCCAGTCTGCCCAGCACCACCAGTCTGCCCAGCGCCGCCAGTATGCCCGGCGCCGCCAGTCTGCCCAGCGCCACCAGTGCCGCCAGTCTGCCCAGCGCCGCCAGTCTGCCCAGCGCCGCCAGTCTGCCCAGCGCCGCCCGCGCCGCCAGTCTGCCCTGCGCCGCCAGCGTCGCCAGTCTGCCCTGCGCCGCCAGTCTGCCCAGCACCGCCAGTGCCCCACGTCTGCCCGGTGCCGCCAGAGCCCCCAGTCTGCCCAGCGCCGCCAGTGCCGCCTGTCTGCCCAGCGCCGCCAGTGCCGCCAGTCTGCCCAGCGCCGCCAGAACTGCCAGTCAGCCAGGATCTGCCAGTCGGCCAGAATCTGCCAGTCAGCCAGGATCCGCCAGTCGGCCAGGATCCGCCAGTCTGCCAGGATCTACCAGTCAGCCAGGATCCGCCAGTCAGACAGAATCTTCCAGATCTGCCAGTCAACCAGAATCTTCCAGATCTGCCAGAACTGCCAGTCGGCCAGGATATGCCAGTCGGCCAGGATCCGCCAGTCAGCCAGAATCCGCCAGATCCGCCAGTCAGCCGGGATCTGCTGAGACCACCAGCCAGCCAGGATCTGGTAGATCTATCTACCTGCCTGAGCTTCCTCTCACTCCTGAGCTTCCTCTCACTCCTGAGCTTCCTCTCACTCCTGAGCTTCCTCTCACTCCTGAGCTTCCTCTCACTCCTGAGCTTCCTCTCACTCCTGAGCTTCCTCTCACTCCTGAGCTTCCTCTCACTCCCGAGCTTCCTTTCACTCCCGAGCTTTCTCTCAGTCCCGAGCTGCCTCAGTCCCGAGCTGTCCTTCAGTCCCGATCTGCTCCTCAGTCCAGTGAGGTTCTGGGTGAGGACTACTAGGCCATGGTCGGCGGCGAGGGTGGACTATCCAGGGACGCAAGGAGAGGGGACTAAGACATTAACTGAGTGGGGTCCACGTCCCGCGCCGGAGCCGCCACCATGGACAGACGCCCACCCGGACCCTCCCTATTGTTTTGAGGTGCGTTCGGGAGTCCGCACCTTAGGTGGGGTTCTGTCACGCCCTGGTCGAAGTATTTTGTGTTTATATTCATGTATTGGGTCAGGCCAGGGTGTGGCATGGGTTTTTTGTCTTGTGGTGTGTTTTGTCTTGGGATTTTGGTGTGTATGTATTGGGATTGTAGCTAGTGGGGTGATCTAGCAAAGTCTATGGCTGTCTGGCGTGGTTCTCAATCAGACGCAGGTGTTTATCGTTGTCTCTGATTGGGAACCATATTTAGGCAGCCATATTCTTTGGGTTTGTCGTGGATGATTGTCCTTAGTGTCCTGATGTCCTTGTTCTGTGTTAGTTGACACAAGTATAGGCTGTTTTCGGTTTTCGTTACGTTTATTGTTTTTGTAGTGTTTTGTATTGATTCGTGTTTACGTGTGTTTTTTCCATTAAACATGGATCGCAATCTACACGCTGCATTTTGGTCCGACTCTCCTTCACCACACCTAGAAAACTGTTACACCTGGTTTGTGTGGTAAGAGTGTAAAGCTAGCAATACCATGGTTGTGAGTTCAATTCCTGCAGGGATCACAAATCCATACTATGTATGCACTCACTGTACTGTAAGTTGCGTTGATGAGAGTTTTCTAAGTGGCATATTATCATTATCACCTAGCCAACACTGGTTGTGGTAACTATGGGATTTTATGACAAGGCTATTAATAACAACATGATATATGGACCTATACTAAGATCATTAATGGATGCATTTCTCTAAAATAGGGCTTCCCAACCCTCTTCCTGGAGATCTACAGCTCTGTAAGTTTTCCGTCCAACCCTAATTTAGCATACCTGATTGTACTTATTAGATTATTATAACCCAGAGCCTTGAGTATATACAAAAGAGTGCTTACAAAACTGGAATATTAGTTTGTAAGAGGCTTAAATCTAGAGAAAAAATATTCCTTATTTTTAACTACACTATTACACTATAACTACACTGCCTCACACAGGAAGCGGCGCAGGTCCTAATCCAGGCACTTGTCATCTCCCGTCTGGATTACTGCAACTCGCTGTTGGCTGGGCTCCCTGCCTGTGCCATTAAACCCCTACAACTCATCCAGAACGCCGCAGCCCGTCTAGTGTTCAACCTTCCCAAGTTCTCTCACGTCACCCCGCTCCTCCGCTCTCTCCACTGGCTTCCAGTTGAAGCTCGCATCCGCTACAAGACCATGGTGCTTGCCTACGGAGCTGTGAGGGGAACGGCACCTCAGTACCTCCAGGCTCTGATCAGGCCCTACACCCAAATAAGGGCACTGCGTTCATCCACCTCTGACCTGCTCGCCTCCCTACCACTGAGGAAGTACAGTTCCCGCTCAGCTCAGTCAAAACTGTTCGCTGCTCTGGCTCCCCAATGGTGGAACAAACTCCCTCACGACGCCAGGACAGCGGAGTCAATCACCACCTTCCGGAGACACCTGAAACCCCACCTCTTTAAGGAATACCTAGGATAGGATAAAGTAATCCTTCTCACCCTCCCTCCCCCCCTTAAAATATTTAGATGCACTATTGTAAAGTGGTTGTTCCACTGGATGTCATAAGGTGAATGCACCAATTTGTAAGTCGCTCTGGATAAGAGCGTCTGCTAAATGACTTAAATGTAAATGTAAATGTAAAGTGTAGGGATATTTATACCTCACCTACTCATCTGTATGTGGTCACTCTTATCCTATATCTTCTCTGCTCAAACAAGTATCCTTATGCCGCATTGCTCTGTCCATTTCAGCACCATGGCACTGTCCTCAAGTGCTGCCCAAACAGAACTCACACACCTGATACAAATTTCCCTTGCAAAACACTGAGATAATAGTCAGAGTTGACAAAAGCAGCAGTACTCAAGGCTTCATTGGCGCCAAATATTTAAGAAAAATACACCACATGGGGCGGCAGCGTAGCCTAGTGGTTAGAGCGTTGGACTAGTAACCGGAAGGTTGCGAGTTCAAACTCCTGAGCTGACAAGCTACAAATCTGTCGTTCTGCCCCTGAACAGGCAGTTAACCCACTGTTCCCAGGCCGTCATTGAAAATAAGAAT
Organism: Oncorhynchus gorbuscha; assembly: GCF_021184085.1. NCBI lineage: Eukaryota > Metazoa > Chordata > Actinopteri > Salmoniformes > Salmonidae > Oncorhynchus > Oncorhynchus gorbuscha. Next base: position 43,696,773 of record NC_060177.1, on the reverse strand, counting down.
ATGTTCTTAACTGACTTGCCTGGTTAAATAAAGGTCAAATTTAAATAAAAAATAAATAAAAAATTCTTAAAGTGATAGTTCACTCAAAAAATATATTTTTGTATTTAATTAATTAGTCAACTGTTAATTCAATCCCCAAACCCCTTTTAAGATAGAACACTTTCAATATGAGAACAAACTGTAATAACATTGCGTTTTAGCTAAATAGTCCTATAATTTTGAGGCGATTGTATTAACAGTGGTCCTAATGAACAGAATACTAAAACTATCCCTTCAAACCCAAATATAGATCATCTCACCTAATTGTCTACAGAGTCTACAGCCCCAGAGGTTACTGGGTCTGAACCTAACATCTCATACAGATGCCATATCTAAATTTGATCCAGTTTCTCATAGCAGGAAAATAATAATAATCCTGAAGCAACAGGAAATGTGAATTATTATGTGGATTATAATTAATGGACATTTCTTGAAGGGGTTGATACATTTTTTGTTAGGTCAAATTAAGTCTGAGATTTGAAAGGGGAACATACAAACTTTAGAAGCCTTTTTAAACATTGAATACACTTCAAGTTTGCATTTCCTGCCCTGCAGGAAAACTCCTTCAACAACAGGATGATCAAATTAAGATACAGCTTAGTTTCAGGCAGTCAATGATATTTTTCCTAGTGATTCTGCGGCGTAAAACTTGCCTCTACCACTCCCCTTTCTCACCTGATCCTCTTATATTTTCCATATTGGGTCTGTGAGTGTGGGTGTGTGTTGGGTGCTTACTGAGCTCCTGTGCTGTAAACTGTGACCCAGTGACTCCTCCATGAAATACATTTTCCCAAGGGGCTTAGGAAGGGATTGTGGGGGTATGGTATTGGTTGATGCTTCCTTTGTAGAGTATGGGCTTCACAGATTCTCTCTTCCGCTTCATCTGGCTTTGCTGCTTTGCTCCTCCATCCTCTCCATTTGTGCTGCAGCTCTGAAAGGGCATTGGTGATTTAATGGTGTTTGTGTCTGATTTTGTGTGTTCGTGTGTACGCTTCTGACAAAGGCTGTGTTAGTTTGTGTGAATGCTCGACCATGAATGTGTTTTTTTGCATTTAAGATTTTTTTGCAATGTGTGTTTGAGCTTATGTGCATTATGGTAGCATGGATGGAAATGCCACTCATTGTGTGTGTGTGTGTGTGTGTGTGTGTGTGTGTGTGTGTGTGTGTGTGTGTGTGTGTGTGTGTGTGTGTGTGTGTGTGTGTGTGTGTGTGTGTGTGTGTGTGTGTGTGTGTGTGTGTGTGTGTGTGTGTGTGTGTGTGTGTGTGTGTGTGTGTGTGTGTGTGTGTGTGTGTGTGTGTGTGTGTGCGCACACCTTTCTGACCCAGGCTGTTTTTCACTCACAAGCATTACAGAGACATGTTTCAAGAGAGCTTCTCTATAAAACTCATCATATTTGGTTTACAAGCCAGGCCTGGTGTGCATCACACACACACAGAGAGAGAAAGCAGCTGCTCATTCTGCAAATCCAAGAAAGTCAAACCCACCAACCAATTCCTTCAATGCCTGGCAGTCTTCTTTTTATGCCCCGTATTCCTACTGCATCTGAGCATATTGAATATTACTGAAGACAAGCAAGTTTATTCATATTTGAAGGCTCGCAAAGGGGACAGAAGAAGAATCACAATGCAGGTGAATCACAAGGCCGGTAAAAGGAGGGAGGGAGGGTGGTGACATTGAGACTCTGAATTCAATATCTCATCTGAGATTCTGTACTCATGGTCTCACACAAAATGAAGAGCACTACAGAATTCACCCAGGAACTCTATTTACATGCATTAACTATGGGCCCTAGTTAAAAGTAGTGCACTGTGTATGAAATAGGGTGCGATTTGGGACGCAGTCTAGGGCATCAGTACCTAGACGCCTAGATATCGCACCCTATTTCGTACACATGGGTAATTGCCTAGGGGCGCAGCTGGACCTGTTTGAACAGAATTATAGAATTAGGGACAGCATGCTTAAAGTAGCATTAGCATATGCTTAACACAAACTTTACAATTTAAGGCAAAGAGTCGAGGGGGATTGTTTAAGGCTCTGTAATCACTCATTAACTGCATGTCTGCAGTTATTAATACGAGATTAGGAGTTAAACCTAGAAGCTGGAAGTTGAATTGATTTTTAAGTGCCCTTACCATAATGCCAACTCATGCATAGCCTGAAAGTTCCATTATTTATACTAAATATAGTTTAATTGCCGCTACTTGTCCATGAATGTTTGGGATTGTTATGCAAGACAGTGTGTGTGTGTTTTGATGGTTGCTTTTCATCTACGGTGGTACTGTTCCACTTAAATCAGTCAGGATTTGCTAACAGCTATCGCTAACATGAGCATGCTTTGGAAAACAATGCCGAGAAATGAATAAGGGGGTGCTACTAAGCTAGCTATGGAATGGAACTGTTTTAGGATTGGTCGTACTGTACCATGGATCATTTAGCTATTTGATTTAGGATTTTAGGACTCCTGTAGGTATACAATTTTTTTACGTTTTATTATTATATTGGATTTGGCCTTTACTGCTATAGCCCATAAAAACGCATTGAATAACACGTTCATAAATGGCAAATCAGGAATAAGGTTTTGAGTTGTGTCTTATATCTAGGACATATAAGAAAGCTAAGGAATTATTTATCATTTTTCTGGACGCATATTTAGCCCTTTAATTTGGTGGGCACAAAACTACTTCCATTCTTTTTTTTTTACCGATACTGGGTTGCCTTTAAATGAGTCCCGTGACGCTTGTGGGGGTCATAGAGAAAAACAGAGAACACCATCTTTCGATAGAGGTCATATTAGTTTGTAGGCCAAACCATTCAGACACTACAGATGTTTTCATGAGAAGATTGGTTTTTGGGATGTCTCCTGGTCTGACAAACAGCGATATAGCTCTGCCGCTTTCCACCTTAGATATGACAGGCTGACATAGTCGGATGTGGTGGATTGAGACGCAACCCATGATTTAAAAAAAGTTAAACAGCTTAAAACAGACAGATTTGAATAGCAATGTTTTTATTATGTTAATTAGATTGACACACGGATGCATCAATCGACACTATTAACAAATAATTATCTACTACATGACCCATAATTCACACTGTTCTCCACAAAGCTGGGTCTTTTAAATCATTGCCACTTTTGGAACCCTGCTCACCCTTGGGGAAGACTGGATAAGTGGAAGATGGAGGACAGGGGATTTTATATATTGCAGGCATATACAGCGTACTGGGAAAGTATTCAGACCTCTTGACTTTTTCCACATTTTGTTCCTTTACAGCCTTATTTTAATATTGATTAAATCGTATTTTTCCCTCCTCAATCTACACACAATACTCCTTAACAACGAAGCAAAAACAGGTTTTTAGTCATTTTTGCAAATGTATTAGAAATCCAAAACTTAAATATCAAATTTACATAAGTATTCAGACCCTTTACTCAATCCTTTGTTGAAGCACCTTTGGCAGCGATTACAGCATCGAGTCTTTTTGGGTATGACGTTACAAGCTTGGCACACCTGTATTTGGGGAGTTCCTACATGTCAGGTTGGATGAGGAGCATCTCTACAGAGCTATTTTCAAGTCTTTCCAGAGATGTTACATCAGGTTTAAGTCTGAACTCTGGCTGGGCCACTCAAGGACATTCAGAGACTTGTCCCGATGCCATTCCTGCATTGTCTTGTGAACTTTCACCCCAGTCTGAAGTCCTGAGCACTCTGGAGCAGGTTTTCATCAATGATCTCTCTGTACTTTGCTTAGTTAATCTTTCCCTCATTCTAGTTTTCCAGTCCCTGCTGCTGAAAAACATCCCCACTGCATGATGCTGCCACCGCCATGTTTCACCGTAGGGATGGTAACAGTATTCCTCCAGACATGACACTTGGCATTCAGGCCAAAGTTCAATCTTAGTTTTATCAGACCAGAGAATCTTGTTTCTCATGGTCTGAGAGACCTTTAGGTGCCTTTTGGTAAACACCAAGCAAGCTATCATGTGCCTTTTTCTGGGGCGTGGCTTTCATTTGGCCACTCTACCATAAAGGCCTGATTGCTGGATTGCTGCAAATATGATTGGTGGAATGCCGCAACAGCGCCTCTTCAACCTCAGGAGGCTGAAGAAATTTGGCTTGTCACTCAAAACCCTGACTAACTTTTACAGATCCACAATCGAGAGCATCCTGTCAGGCTCTATCACTGCAAGGCTCTCCAGAGGGTGGTGCGGTCTGCACAATGCAGCACTGGGGAAAACTACCTGCCCTCCATCCCTCCATATAGCACCCGATGTCACAGGAAGGAAAAAAAGCTAAAGAAAAAAAGATAAAGAAAACAGCTACCCGAGCCACTGCCTGTTCACACCGCTACCATCCAGAAGGCGGGATCCATACAGCTGCATCAAAGCTGGGACCGAGAGACTGAAGAACAGCTTCTATCTCAAGGTCATCAGACTGCTAAACAGCAATCACTAACTCAGAGAGGCTGCTGCTTACATAGAGATCCAATCACTGGCCACTTTAACAAATGGATCACTAGTCACTTTAACTTCAGGATAGGGGGCAGTATTCGGATGTTTGGATGAATGAGGTGCCCAAAGTAAACTGCCTGTTACTCAGGCCCAGAAGCTAGGATATGCATATAATTGGTAGTATTGGATAGAAAACACTATAACGTTTCAAGAACTGTTAAAATAATGTCTGTGAGTATAACATAACTGATATGGCAGGTGAAAACCCGAGGACAATCCATCCAGAATATTTTTTTTTCCAGCTCACCCCTGATTACTATGGCTGTCAATGGGAATATAAAAGGAATACCTCTCAGATTGCAGATCCTAGAGTTTCCACTAGATGTTAACAGTCTTTAGAAAGAGTTTCCGGATTGTTTTTTGAAATATGAGCTAGAATTTGTAGTTTTTCTAAGTGGCTCCCATTTTGGCTGTAGTGTTTGTAGCGCGTTCCGGTGAGGGCTCGCACTTCGTTATTTATCTCCGGTAACGACAATACAATTCTTCGTCTAACATTGTATAGTTTATTTACATATTAGGGTACCTGGGGATTGATTAGGAACGTTGTTTGGCTTGTTTGGAAGAATTGTATTGGTAACTTACAGGATTCATTTGTATGCATTTTGAACGAGGGAAACCGGTGGATTACTGAGTCAAGCGCGCCAACAAAACAGACTTTTTTGGGATATAAAGAAGGACTTTATCGAACAAAACGACCATTTGTGATGTAGCTGGGACCCTTTGTATTGCAAAGGGACCCTTTTTATTGCTATTTTTGACTTTCGTGATGCATCTGATTGGTTGGAAAATGCTTTTAATGCTTTTGTACGCAGGGCACTGTCCTCAGATAATCGCATGGTATGCTTTCGCCTACAAATACAGTGAAAATGCAGGGCGCGAAATTCAAAATACAAAAATTGTAATATTAAACATTCATGACAATACAAGTGTCTTGCATCGTTTGACCTTTCTAGCGCAGGTGTTTTTCTAGCGGAACCCATCGACAATATTCCGCTGAAAAGGCAGCACGCGAAATTCAAAAAAATTTTTTTGAAATATGTAACTTTCACACATTAACCTTTTTGGGATAGGAGGCAGCATTTTCACTTTTGGATGAATAGTGTGCCCAGAGTGCCCATAACCATTCCATCTGTTTGATCTATTCCAGCACATCTGATTTAACCAATCAAGGGCTTGATGATTAGTTAACCAGTTGAATCAGGTGTGCTAGTGCTGAAATATATCAAATAAGTGGAACAGCTGGGAGCACTCACAGGAGGTTTGAGAAACACTTATATTCTGTCTATTATTCTGATCAAAACCTTAATTCAATTGAACAAAGAGGAATAGCTACGGTCATTCAATAACCCCCCTCCATCACTACACCACTCTAGTCAAAATCCTCACCATCTTCCTTCAAAGCCCCTTCCCCTACTGTTTTCACCAGAGAGGGACAGGGGGAGAAGAAAACTGAAAGCATTTGTGGTTGCCTTATCATGTTCACCAATAGGAATTTATTTCCTCGCTCAATCCCTCGTCTCGACTGGCTTTATCGAGAATGTAAAAAAATTGGCAAGCTGACCACTTCCAAAGAAATCCATCTTGTCTTGAAAAATGATTTTACAACCTCCTTCATGGCTCCACCTATAGAATATGGACCAATAAAAAATACATAATAATAAACTGAATTGTGAGGTGTACCGTAGTTCCGACAAAAGCACACATACGTTCACCTCTCCACATACTGTCAATGCTTCTCCAACACGCAGCCCATCAACTCCTATATGGGATTAGATCTTTCAGGTTTAATGTGTTTAAAGGCCAGTGCAGTAAAAAATGTGATTTTACAGTGGGTTTTTTTATATTTCCACACTATGGGGTTGAAATAAAATGTGATTTTACCGTGTTTTTTAAAATATTTCCACACTTGGGGTTGAAATTAATTTATATAGCCCTTCGTACATCAGCTGCTATCTCAAAGTGCTGTACAAAAACCCAGCCTAAAACACCAAACAGCAAGCAATGCAGGTGTTGAAGCACATTGGCTAGGAAAAACTCCCTAGAAAGTTCAAAACCTAGGAAGAAACCTAGAGAGGAACCAGACTATGAGGGGTGGCCAGTCCTCTTCTGGCTGTGCCGGGTGGAGATTATAACAGAACATGCTCAAGATGTTCAAATGTTCATAAATGACAAGCATGGTCAAATAATAGGTCTGGGACAGGTAGCACGTCTGGTGAACAGGTCAGGATTGCATAGCCGCAGGCTGAACAGTTGAAGCTGGAGCAGCAGCATGGCCAGGTGGTCTGGGGACAGCAAGGAGTCATCATGCCAGGTAGTCCTGAGGTATGGTCCTTGGGCTCAGGTACTCCGAGAGAGAGAGAGAGAGAGAGAGAGAGAGAGAGAGAGAGAGAGAGAGAGAGAGAGAGAGAGAGAGAGAGAGAGAGAGAGAGAGAGAGAGAGAGAGAGAGAGAGAGAGAGAGAGAGAGAGAGAGAGAGCATACTTAAATTCACACAGGACACCAGATAAGACAGGAGAAGTACTCCAGATATAACAAACTGACCCTAGCCCCCCGACACATAAACTACTGCAGCATAAATACTGGAGGCTGAGACAGGAGGGGTCAGGAGACACTGTGGCCCCATCCGATGATATCCCCGGACAGGGCCAAATAGGAAGGATATAACCCCAAAAAACTTTGCCAAAGCACAGTCCCCACACCACTAGAGGGATATCTTTAACCACCAATTTACCAACCTGAGACCCACTGAAGAGATGAGTCTTCAGTAAAGACTTAAATGTTGAGACCGAGTTTGCGTCTCTCGCATGGGTAGGCAGACCTCTGTAGGAGAAAGCCCTGCCTCCAGCTGTTTGCTTAGAAATTCTAGGGACAATTAGGAGGCCTGCGTCTTGTGACCGTAGCGTACGTGTAGGTATGTACGGCAGGACCAAATCAGAGAGATGGGTAGCAGCAAGCCCATGCAATGCTTTGTAGGTTAGCAGTAAAACCTTGAAATCAGCCCTTGCCTTGACAGGAAGCCAGTGTAGGGAGGCTAGCACTGGAGTAATATGATCAAATTTTGGGCTTCTAGTGAGGATTCTAGTAGCCGTATTTGGCACTAACTGAAGTTTATTTAGTGCTTTATCCGGGTAGCCGAAAAGTAGAGCAATGCAGTAGTCTAACCTAGAAGTAACAAAAGCATGGATTAATTTTTCTGCAAAAAACATTAAGATCCACAACATTTATTCCATGGGACAAAAGGTTCAGAGTATGACTCTGACAGTGAGTAGGTCCAGAGACATGTTGGACAAAACCCACTGAGTCGATGATGGCTCCGAAAGCCTTTTGGAGTGAGTCTGGACTTTTCCATGTGAATATTAAAGTCACCAAAAATTAGAATATTTTCTGCTATGACTACAAGGTCCGATAGGAATTCAGGGAACTCAATGAGGAACGCTGTATATGGCCCAGGAGGCCTGTAAACAGTAGCTATAAAAAGTGATTGAGTAGGCTGCATAGATTTCATGACTAGAAGCTCAAAAGACGAAAACGTTAAAAGAAAATTGAAATTGAAATTTTCTATCGTAAATGATAGCAACACCTCCGCCTTTGCGGGATGCACGGGGGATATGGTCACTAGTGTAACCAGGAGGTGAGGCCTCATTTAACACAGGAAATTCATCAGGCTTAAGACATGTTTCAGTCAGGCCAATCACATCAAGATTATGATCAGTGATTAGTTTGACTATAATTTCCTTTGAAGTAAGGGATCTAACATTAAGTAGCCCTATTTTGAGATGTGGGGTATCACGATCTCTTTCAATAATGACAGGAATGGAGGAGGTCTTTATCCTAGTGAGATTGCTAAGGCGAACATCGCCATGTTTAGTTTTGCACAACCCAGGTTGAGGCACAGACACAGTCTCAATAGGGATAGCTGAGCTGACTACTCTGACTGTGCTGGTGGCAGACTCCACTAAGCTGGCAGGCTGGCTAACAGCCTGCTGCCTGGCCTGCACCCTATTTCATTGTGGAGCTAGAGGAGTTAGAGCCCTGTATATGTTGGTAGATAAGATGAGAGCACCCCTCCAAATAGGATGGAGTCCGTCACTCCTCAGCAGGCCAGGCTTGGTCCTGTTTGTGGGTGAGTCCCAGAAAGAGGGCCAGTTATCTTCAAATTCTACCTTTTGGAGGGGCAGATAACAGTTTTCAACCAGCGATTGAGTTGTGAGACTCTGCTGTAGAGCTCATCACTCCCCCTAACTGGGAGGGGGCCAGAGACAATTACTCGATGCCGACACATCTTTCTAGCTGTTTTACACGCTGAAGCTATGTTGCGCTTGGTGACCTCTGACTGTTTCATGCTAACATTGTTGGTGCCGACGTGGATAACAATATCCCTATACTCTCTACACTCGCCAGTTTTAGCTTTAGCCAGCACCATCTTCAGATTAGCCTTAACGTCGGTAGCCCTGCCCCCTGGTAAACAGTGTATGATCGCTGGATGAGTAGTTTTAAGTCTAATACTGCGGGTAATGGAGTCGCCAATGACTAGGGTTTTTAATTTGTCAGAGCTAATGGTGGGAAGCTTCGGCGTCTCAGACCCCGTAACGGGAAGAGTAGAGACAACCAGTTGAAAGTTTCTATCAGCTGAATGAGCGACACCGGTTGAACATTCCTACAGCATTTCCCTCCAGAAACCATGAGAAAGTTGTCCGGCTGCGGGGACCATGCGAGGGGATTTACTGTATACTAACGTTACTATCTGTACTTACTGGTGGCACAGACGCTGTTTCATCCTTTCCTACACTGAAATTACCCTTGCCTAACGATTGCGTCTGAGGCTGGGCTTGCAGCACAGCTATCCTCGTCGTAAGACGATCGGTCTCCTGTATATTATGAGTACAGCGACTGCAATTAGAAGGCATCAAGTTAATGTTACTACTTAGCTTCGTCTGTTGGAGGTCCTGATGAACCACGTCCAGATAAAGCGTCTGGAGTGAAAAAGTTGAATGGGGGGAAAAAAAAGAAAGAAAAAATGCATGTTTGAAAATGCATTTCAGCCTATTTTGGTGGGATGGAGTTTGGCCTGCCTGGTGACATTAGTCAATAGACCAATAAGAAAGAAAGTGCCAAACCTCTCTGCCAATAAAAGACAGTTTTCGGTTTTCCCGTCCCCACTCAGACCACTCCCAGACAGTCCTAGCAAAATGATTGCTTGAGAAATTGCTCTTTGCTAAGAAGCTATTTTTGTTTATTTTTTTAACCATTTTAACTGAAAACAATCACAGTAAGGTATTATAATTATTTCATAATAATTACCCATAAATTATTTTATATTGATTTAAACAGCTGCATTGAGCCCTTAAAGCTGGTGGTATAGGGATAGTTACCTAAATGGGGATTAAATAACCATGGCCTTCAAAAGCTTTCTGAGGCAGTTTATAGGAGCGTTGATATGCACATGCATACAAAATGTGTGCGTCAAGACACCTTACCACCTGATACTGAACTCGCTGAATCTCAAAAAACAAACTTGATACTAGTATTGAAGCAATGTTGAAGCAGTAAGTCTGAACTGAAGAAACTAGACACTATAGTTTACCTGAAATATTCTGAATCCCAAATTAACCCCTGGTGTAGATCTGAGAGGATTGTATAAGTGTCCATGATAGGTGACAAATGCCCTTGGCCTATCAGAGGGAAAGGTGGAGTTATCACTCCGTTGCTTACATGTATCCAATCCTCTCAAGTACCCAGAGGGTAAGGGCTAAGGGTTTATGGAATTCAGGGACTACTTCACTACCGCTACCTGCCACGTTATGCCCATTTCATACACAACACAGGAAAAGTACTTGCACATAAAGGACAGAATAGGTGACTTTGATCAATCACGTCATTATCGGTTTTCATCATTTGTCAGACTGGCAACGCGTCTATCAGTCAAGGCAACCAATCAAAGCAAATATTTTTGCGTTAGGGGATATTGATGTTGACCAAGGATGTTATTCCCTCGCGGCGCTCCCCTCCAATTGGTCCAGATAGACACCAACGGATGACCCCGCGATTAGTTAACCATCGACCTGCAAGTGTCTAATGGTCCATTTCCAGGAAACTTGAACGGGTGCACTGATGGATTCCCACACAGAGATGTAGCGTTTCACCGGCAGCGCTCGCCAATTCAATTAACTTCACAGACCAAGAAGGGGGGTGGCTATTAAAGGTGTAGGGGAGATTTTTCAATATGAGCCATCTCGTTGTAAGGTAGCACTAGCGGGTATAAATGACTCAGAAGCTAGAAGGAAATCATACAAGGCGATCAAGAGTGTTTGGCATTTGACATACATCAAGAGGTTGGGGTTAAATTATTTAGACAAGACATTGGTTTGATGGATGTTCTATGCAGGCAGTCGTATGATAGGAAATACAGTGGCTTGCGAAAGTATTCACCCCCTTGGCACTCTTATTTTGTTGCCTTACAACCTGGATTTAAAGTAGATTTTTGGGGGAGTTTGTGTCATTTGATTTACACAGCATATCTACCATTTTGATGATGCTAAATAGTTTTTGGTGTGAAACTAACAAGAAATAAGGCAGAAGAACAGAAAACTTGAGTGCATACCTATTCACCCCCCCCCCCCCAAAGTCAATACTTTGTAGAACCAACCTTTTGCAGCAATTACAGCTGCAAGTCTCTTGGGTTATGTCTCTATCAACCTCGCACATCTAGCCACTGGGATTTTTGTCCATTCTTCAAAGCAAAACTGCTCCAGCTCCTTCAAGTCAGATGGGTTCCTCTGGTGTACAGCAATCTTTAAGTCATACCACAGATTCTCAATTGGATTGAGTTCGGGCTTTGACTAGGACATTCAAAGACATTCAAATGTTTCCCCTTAAGCTGTACACTCCACAGAGCTGGGCTTTAAGGAAGAGTCACCAGAAAAAAGCCATTGCTTAGGAGGTTCACCTTCCAGCAGGACAATGACCCTAAGCATACTGCTAATGTCATGCTGGTGATAGAGGACCCAAAAGCGACTTAACAGAAACAGAGTTTATTCAAGTCCAAACAGGGAATAACAGAAATCCTCTAGTCTGTAGAGGGGAATAACAAGAGAAGCGGCCACAGACTGCAGGTCGCTTCGGGTAGGCGCAGGCCGTAGTTGACAGAGACACCTGCTCACACGCAGCATCTGATGAAGGCAAAAAAACACGACAGGACAGGGCGAAACACAATCACAGCACGGTGAATACTAAACAAGGAACCGACGGGACAGGAACGGAACACAAAGGAATAAATAGGGACTCTAATCAGGGGAAAGGATCGGGAACAGGTGTGGGAAGACTAAATGATGATTAGGGGAATAGGAACAGCTGGGAGCAGGAACGGAACGATAGAGAGAAGAGAGAGCGAGAGAGTGAGAGGGGGAGGGGGAGAGAGAGGGATAGAAAGAGGGAAAGAACCCAATAAGACCAGCAGAGGGAAATGAACAGAATGGGGAGCACAGGGACAAGACATGATAATAAATGACAAACATGACAGTACCCCCCCCTCTCACCGAGCGCCTCCTGGCGCACTCGAGGAGGAATCCTGGCGGCAACGGAGGAAATCATCGATGAGTGAACGGTCCAGCACGTCCCGAGACGGAACCCAACTCCTCTCCTCAGGACCGTAACCCTCCCAATCCACTAAGTATTGGTGACCCCGTCCCCGAGAACGCATGTCCATGATCTTATGTACCTTGTAAATAGGTGCGCTCTCGACAAGGACGGGAGGAGGGGAGGGAAGACGAACGGGGGTGCGAAGAAAGGGCTTAACACAGGAGACATGGAAGACAGGATGGACGCGACAAAGATGTCGCGGAAGAAGCAGTCGCACAGCGACAGGATTGACGACCTGGGAGACACGGAACGGACCAATGAACCGCGGAGTCAACTTACGAGAAGCTGTCGTAAGAGGAAGGTTGCGAGTGGAAAGCCACACTCTCTGGCCGCAACAATACCTTGGACTCTTAATCCTGCGTTTATTGGCGGCTCTCACAGTCTTCCCCGCAGACAAAGGCAGACCGGTAGTGAAGCCTAAGGCGATGTGAGACCATGGTCGAGAAGGAATGGGAGCGGTCTGAGACGACCGGCAGGAGGAGAGTTACCCGACTTAGTCTGCGCGCAGTCCGAACAAGCAGCCACGAAACGGCGCGTGTCACGCTCCTGAGTCGGCCACCAAAAGCGCTGGCGAATAGACGCAAGAGTGCCTCGAACACCGGGATGACCAGCTAACTTGGCAGAGTGAGCCCACTGAAGAACAGCCAGACGAGTGGAAACAGGAACGAAAAGGAGGTTACTAGGACAAGCGCGCGGCGACGCAGTGTGCGTGAGTGCTTGCTTAACCTGTCTTTCAATTCCCCAGACTGTTAACCCGACAACACGCCCATAAGGAAGAATCCCCTCGGGATCAGTAGAAGCCACAGAAGAACTAAACAGACGGGATAAGGCATCAGGCTTGGTGTTCTTGCTACCCGGACGGTAAGAAATCACAAACTCGAAACGAGCGAAAAACAACGCCCAACGAGCTTGACGGGCATTAAGTCGTTTGGCAGAACGGATGTACTCAAGGTTCTTATGGTCTGTCCAAACGACAAAAGGAACGGTCGCCCCCTCCAACCACTGTCGCCATTCGCCTAGGGCTAAGCGGATGGCGAGCAGTTCACGGTTACCCACATCATAGTTGCGCTCAGATGGCGACAGGCGATGAGAAAAATAAGCGCAAGGATGAACCTTATCGTCAGACTGGAAGCGCTGGGATAGAATGGCTCCCACGCCTACCTCTGAAGCGTCAACCTCGACAATGAATTGTCTAGTGACGTCAGGAGTAACGAGGATAGGAGCGGACGTAAAACGTTCTTTTAGAAGATCAAAAGCTCCCTGGGCGGAACCGGACCACTTAAAACACGTCTTGACAGAAGTAAGAGCTGTGAGAGGAGCAGCAACTTGACCGAAATTACGAATGAAACGCCGATAGAAATTAGCGAAACCTAAAAAGCGCTGCAACTCGACACGTGACCTTGGAACGGGCCAATCACTGACAGCTTGGACCTTAGCGGAATCCATCTGAATGCCTTCAGCGGAAATAACGGAACCGAGAAAAGTAACGGAGGAGACATGAAAAGAGCACTTCTCAGCCTTTACGTAGAGACAATTCTCTAAAAGGCGCTGTAGAACACGTCGAACGTGCTGAACATGAATCTCGAGTGACGGAGAAAAAATCAGGATATCGTCAAGATAGACAAAAACAAAGATGTTCAGCATGTCTCTCAGAACATCATTAACTAATGCCTGAAAAACAGCTGGCGCATTGGCGAGACCGAACGGCAGAACCCGGTACTCAAAATGCCCTAACGGAGTGTTAAACGCCGTTTTCCACTCGTCCCCCTCTCTGATGCGCACGAGATGGTAAGCGTTACGAAGGTCCAACTTAGTAAAGCACCTGGCTCCCTGCAGAATCTCGAAGGCTGATGACATAAGGGGAAGCGGATAACGATTCTTAACCGTTATGTCATTCAGCCCTCGATAATCCACGCAGGGGCGCAGAGTACCGTCCTTCTTCTTAACAAAAAGAACCCCGCCCCGGCCGGAGAAGAAGAAGGCACTATGGTACCGGCGTCAAGAGACACAGACAAATAATCCTCGAGAGCCTTACGTTCGGGAGCCGACAGAGAGTATAGTCTACCTCGAGGAGGAGTGGTCCCCGGAAGGAGATCAATACTACAATCATACGACCGGTGAGGAGGAAGGGAGTTGGCTCGGGACCGACTGAAGACCGTGCGCAGATCATGATATTCCTCCGGCACTCCTGTCAAATCGCCAGGTTCCTCCTGAGAAGTAGGGACAGAAGAAACGGGAGGGATGGCAGACATTAAACACTTCACATGACAAGAAACGTTCCAGGATAGGATAGAATTACTAGACCAATTAATAGAAGGATTATGACATACTAGCCAGGGATGACCCAAAACAACAGGTGTAAACGGTGAACGGAAAATCAAAAAGAAATAGTCTCACTGTGGTTACCAGATACTGTGAGAGTTAAAGGTAGTGTCTCAAATTTGATACTGGGAAGATGACTACCATCTAAGGCAAACATGGGCGTAGGCTTGTCTAACGGTCTGAAAGGAATGTTATGTTTCCGAACCCATGCTTCGTCCATGAAACAACCCTCAGCCCCAGAGTCAATCAAGGCACTGCATGTAGCACCGAACCGGTCCAGCGTAGATGGACCGACATAGTAGTACAAGATCTAGATGAAGAGACCTGAGTAGTAGCGCTCACCAGTAGCCCTCCGCTTACTGATGGGCTCTGGCCTCTTACTGGACATGAATTAACAAAATGTCCAGCAACTCCGCAATAGAGGCACAGGCGGTTGGTGATCCTCCGTTCCCTCTCCTTAGTCGAGATGCGAATCCCTCCCAGCTGCATGGGCTCAGTCTCAAAGCCAGAGGAGGGAGATGGTTGCGATGCGGAGCAGGGAAACACCGTTGATGCGAGCTCTCTTCCACGAGCCCGGTGACGAAGATCTACCCGTCGTTCTATGCGGATGGCGAGAGCAATCAAAGAGTCCACATCTGAAGGAACCTCCCGGGAGAGAATCTCATCCTTAACCACTGCGTGGAGTCCCTCCAGAAAACGAGCGAGCAGCGCCGGCTCGTTCCACTCACTAGAGGCAGCAAGAGTGCGAAACTCAATAGAATAATCCGTTATGGACCGTTCACCTTGGCATAAGGAAGCCAGGGCCCTAGAAGCCTCCCTACCAAAAACTGAACGGTCAAAAACCCGAATCATCTCCTCTTTAAAGTTCTGGAACTTGTTAGAGCAATCAGCCCTTGCCTCCCAGATAGCTGTGCCCCATTCTCGAGCCCGGCCAGTAAGGAGTGAAATGACGTAAGCAACCCGAGCTCTCTCTCTAGAGTATGTGTTGGGTTGGAGAGAGAACACAATCTCACACTGCGTGAGAAAGGAGCGGCACTCAGTGGGCTGCCCGGAGTAGCAAGGTGGGTTATTAACCCTAGGTTCTGGAGGCTCGGCAGGCCAGGAAGTAACAGGTGGCACGAGACGTAGACTCTGGAACTGTCCAGAGAGGTCGGAAACCTGAGCGGCCAGGTTCTCCACGGCATGGCGAGCAGCAGACAATTCCTGCTCGTGTCTGCCGAGCATGGCTCCTTGGATCTTGACGGCAGTGTAACGAGCGTCTGAAGTCGCTGGGTCCATTCCTTGGTCGGTTCCTTCTGTCATGCTGGTGATAGAGGACCCAAAAGCGACTTAACAGAAACAGAGTTTATTCAAGTCCAAACAGGGAATAACAGAAATCCTCTAGTCTGTAGAGGGGAATAACAAGAGAAGCGGCCACAGACTGCAGGTCGCTTCGGGTAGGCGCAGGCCGTAGTTGACAGAGACACCTGCTCACACGCAGCATCTGATGAAGGCAAAAAACACGACAGGACAGGGCGAAACACAATCACAGCACGGTGAATACTAAACAAGGAACCGACGGGACAGGAACGGAACACAAAGGAATAAATAGGGACTCTAATCAGGGGAAAGGATCGGGAACAGGTGTGGGAAGACTAAATGATGATTAGGGGAATAGGAACAGCTGGGAGCAGGAACGGAACGATAGAGAGAAGAGAGAGCGAGAGAGTGAGAGGGGGAGGGGGAGAGAGAGGGATAGAAAGAGGGAAAGAACCCAATAAGACCAGCAGAGGGAAACGAACAGAATGGGGAGCACAGGGACAAGACATGATAATAAATGACAAACATGACAGCTAAAGCAACACTTGAGTGGTTTAACCTCTTACCTCCACCCGACACGCAGGCGTCCCATCTAGACATCTGGAAATGCAAATGCGCTATGCTAAATGCTAATAGCACTCGTTAAAACTCAAACGTTCATTAAAACACACATGCAGGGTACTGAATTAAAGCTACACTCGTTGTGAATCCAGCCAACAAGTCAGATTTTTAAAATGCTTTTCAGCGAAAGCATGAGAAGCTATTATCTGATAGCATGCAACACCCCTAAAGACCCGCAGGCGACGTAAACAAAATAATTAGCATAGTCGGCGCTACACAAAATGCAGAAATAAAATATAAAACATTCATTACCTTTGACCATCTTCTTTGTTGGCACTCCTAAATGTCCCATAAACATCACTATTGGTTCTTTTTTTCGATTAAATCAGTCCATATATAGCCTAGATATCGATCTATGAAGACTGTGTGATCAAGGAAAAAACTGCGTTTTTTGACGCAACGTCATTTTTTTTAATTAAAAAAGTCGACGATAAACTTTCACAAAACACTTCGAAATACTTTTGTAATGCAACTTTAGGTATTAGTAAACGTTAATAATCGATCAAATTGATCACGAGGCGATGTATATTCTATAGCTGTACGTCTTGAAATAATGTCCGGATAAATCTCAACCAAAATATCCGGTCAGAGACCGGAAGAAATGGACTGTTCGTTTGACCAAGTAACAAATCCTAGGCAAATGACAAGACTGTTGACATCGTGTGGAAGCTGAAGGTATTGCAACCTCGGCTCCAGGTAATGTGGTTTCTATTCAACAATACATTCAAGTGGCGCATTGATATATTTTCCAGTTTTCAGTGATCAGATTTTCCTGCACTTTTCAATGAAACGCACGTTCTGTTATAGTCACAGCCGTGATTTAACCAGTTTTAGAAACGTTGGAGTGTTTTCTATCCACACATACTAATCATATGCATATACTATATTCCTGGCATGAGTAGCAGGGCGCTGAAATGTTGCGCGATTTTTAACAGAATGTTCGAAAAAGTACGGGGTAGGATTAACAGGTTAAAGTTGTCTTATGGACAGATACTCCAATCTCCGTTGTGGACCTTTGCAGCTCTTTCAAGGTTATCTTTGGTATCTTTGTTGCCTCTCTGATTAATGCCCTCCTTGCCTGGTCTGTGAGTTTTGGTGGGCGGCCCTCTGTTGGGAGGTTTGTTGTGTTGTTATGCTTTCCATTTTTTAATCATGGATTTAATGGTGCTCTGTGTGATGTTTAAAGTTCAGGGTTCAAAGTTAATTTTTTTATAACCTAACCCTGATCTGTACTTCTCCAGAACTTTGCCCCTGACCTGTTTGGCAAGATCCTTGGTCTTCATGGCACCGCTTGCTTGGTGGTGCCCCTTGCTTAGTGGTGTTGCAGGCTCTGGGGCATTTCAGGACAGGTGTATATATACTGAGATCATGTGACACTTAATAAAATCCACCTGTGTGCAATCTAAATAATTATGTGACTTCTGAAGGTAATTGGTTGCACCAGATATTATTTAGGGGCTTCATAGCAAAGGGGTTGAATACATATGCACGCACCACTTTTCTGTTTTTAACTTTTTCACATTTTTTGAAACAAGTACTTTTTTTCATTTCACTTCACCAATTTGGACTATTTTGTGTATGTCCATTACATGAAATCCAAATAAAAATCCATTTCAATTACAGGTTGTAATGCAACAAAATTGTCACAACCTGATCTATTTCACCTGTCATTGTGCTTGTCTCGACCACCTCCAGGTGTCACCCATCTTCCCCATTATCCCCTGGGTATTTATACCTGTGTTTTCTGTCTGTCTGTGTCAGTTTGTCTTGTCTTGTCAAGTCAACAAGCGTGTTACTCCGCGTGTGCCTACTTTTTGCTCTTCTCTCTTTTTTTTGCTAGTCCTCCCGGTTTTGACCCTTGCCTGCTTTGACTCTGTACCCGCCTGCCTGACCATACTGCCTGCCCTGACCTCGAGTCTGCCTGCCACTCTGTACCTCCTGGACTCTGACCTTGTTATGATCCTTTGTCTGTCCACGACCATTCTCTTGCCTGCCCCTTGGATACTAATAAATATCAGAGACTGGAACCATCTGGGTCTCGCCCTGTGTCCTTATAAAAAATAGGAAAAATGCCAAGGGGGATGAATACTTTTGCAAGGCACTGTTTTAGGGTGTGTGTGACCATAGCGTCCAAAAAGTGACCATTGGACTTAACATTTTGGTTTGACTAAGTTTGTAGGTTCAACAGTTTTTATTAAATGTATTATTTCTGGCTCTCACTTGCTCATTTCTGTCCATTTAGAACCAACATTGGTTACCTTTTTGTAGCATTTCTGACAATGCTAACATTTTTCCAGCCGAATCTCAGAGTTCTAAAACCTGGGCCAGCAACCTGTTTGCTGCGCAACAACAGCTGTAGCTAGCTACTTGACGCCAGTCGGATGAGACGCAAGCTACAAGCAAAAGAAGTTAGCTAGATATACAGTGGGGCAAAATAAAATTTAGTCAACCACCAATTGTGCAAGTTCTCCCACTTAAAAAGATGAGAGACTTGTAATTTTCATCATAGGTACACTTCAACTATGACAGACGAAATGAGAAAAAAAATCCAGAAAATTACATGGTAGGATTTTTTATGAATTTATTTGCAAATTATGGTGGAAAAAGCAAGCCAACGAGACTGTAGCTACCAATGTTGACAATATATCCTAGCCAGCTATCTACCCAGGTAAGTAAAGTGCTTAGTTATCACCAAACTTTGGGAAACTGTCGTGCTGCTAACTTATAATACATGCAATTGGCATTAGTCATCTTACTCCGGCATGATACAGTCAAGCTGGCTAGATAGATGTCAGTTTCAACACAAACACTGCTAGCTAGCCTACATTTCCTAAACTAAGATCAGTCCTCATAACACAAACTGTAGCTGATAAAATGAATAGTCTCGCTAAGAAACAGATAGCTATGTTGTATCTAAACCCGGCCAATACACATTCAAGTAGCACATTGGCTGTGCATTGCAGTGAGTGTACACATGCTACTGTAGCTAGCTAACTAGCCACCTAATTAGCTAGATCAAAACACGAGACAGACACATTGCTGCTTTAGCATCCAGAACCAATTCCAGCCCTTACCTTATGATGCATTAATTCAGTATACTCTCCTCTGTCAATGCAATTTTCTGCATTCCATTTTAATCCACATTTGCGCTGACTGATCAACAGTGCCAAGTTACTTTTCAGTGTGTTCCCAGAAATCTGAACCCAGTAACAAAATTACATTGAAAGAATATATATTTTCCAGCTGAAAATACATATTTTTTAAGAAGTTTAAAATCCGGAATATGTTTTTCCGGACGTTGAAATCGGTTTATTTTCTGTTCTGAATTCATGTTGAAAAGACTCTATTTTTTTGGACTGTATTGTAATGTACTGCGCTCTGCTGTGCTCTACTGAAGTGGTTCTCAAACCTCTCCTCTGGGACCCCCAGATATTTCACAATTTTGCTGTAGCTCTGAACTAGCTATTCAAGAGTTTGAGGATTAGTTGACAAGTTGAATCGCGTGTGCTAGCTCTGGAATAGATCAATTACATGGAACGGCCTGGGGTCCCGATGGAGAGTTTTGAGAGCCATTACTCTCCTGTACTGTACTGTGCTGTCCAAACTTGTGAACCATATACAGTGCATTCAGAAAGTATTCACACCCCTTGACTTTTTCAACATTTTGTTACGTTCCAGCCTTGTTCTAAAATGGATTACATCGTTTTCCCCCCTCATCAATCTAGACACTTTACCCCATAATGACAAATCAAAAACAGGTTTTTCGAAATATTTTCAAATGTGTAAAAAAAAAAAAAGAAATATTACATTTACATAAGTATTCAGACCCTGTACTCAGTAGTTTGTTGAAGCACCTTTGGTAGCGATTACAGCCTTGAGTATTTTGGGGTATGATGCTACAAGTTTGGCGAACCTGTATTTGGGGAGTTTCTCCCATTCTTCTCTGCAGATCCTCTCAAATTCTGTCAGGTTGGATGGGGAGCATCGCTGTGTTGGATTGGCTGTGTGCTTAGGGTCGTTGTCCTGTTGGAAGGTGAACTTTCACCCCAGTCTGAGGTCCTGAGTGCTCTGGAGCAGGTTTTCATCAAAGATCTCTCTGTACTTTGCTCCATTCATCTTTCCCTCAATCCTGACTATTCTACCAGTCCCTGCCGCTAAAAAACATCCCCACTGCATTGATTTATTTATTTTACATTTATTTAACTAGGCAAGTAAGTTAAGAACCAATTCTTATTTTCAATGACAGCCTAGGAACAGTGGGTTAACTGCCTGTTCAGGGACAGAACGACAGATCTGTACCTTGTCAGCTTGGGCATTTGAACTTGCAACCTTCTGGTTACTAGTCCAACACTCTAACCACTAGGCTACCCTACATGATGCTACTACCACCATGCTTCACTGTAGGCATGGTGCCAGGTTTCCTCAAGATGTGATACTTGGTATTCAGGCCAAAGAGTTCAATCCTGGATTCATCAGACCAGCGAATCTTGTTTCTCATGGTCTGAGAGTCTTTAGGTGCCTTTTGGCAAACTCCAAGTGAGCTGTCATGTGCCTTTTACTGAGGAGTGGCTTCTGCCTATGCACACTACCATAAAGGCCTGATTGGTGAAGTGCTGCGAGATGGTTGTCCTTCTGTAAGGTTCTCCCATCTCCACATGTGAACTCTGGAGCTCTCTCAGAGTGACCAATGGTTTCTTGGTCACATCCCTGACCCAAGACCCTTGGTATTCAGGCCAAAGAGTTTAATCTTGGTTTCATCAGAAATAGAATCTTGTTTCTCGTGGTCAAATCAAATCATATCTTATTTGTCAGATACACATGGTTAGCAGATGTTAATGCGAGTGTAGCGAAATGCTTGTGCTTCTACTTCCGACAATGCAGTAATAACCAACAAGTAATCTAACTAACAATTCCAAAACTACTACCTTATACACACAAGTGTAAAGGGATAAAGAATATGTACATAAAGATATATGAATGAGTGATGGTACAGAGCGGCATAGTTAAGATGCAGTAGATGGTATCGAGTACAGTATATACATATGAGATGTATGTAAACAAAGTGGCATAGTTTAAAGTGGCTATTGATACATGTATTACATAAAGATGCAGTAGATGATATAGAGTACAGTATATACGTAGACATATGAGATGAATAATGTAGGGTATGTAAACATTATATTAAGTAGCATTGTTTAAAGTGGCTAGTGATATATTTTACATCAATTCCCATTATTAAAGTGGCTGGAGTTGAGTCAGTGTGTTGGCAGCAGCCACTCAATGTTAATGGTGGCTGTTTAACAGTCTGATGGCCTTGAGATAGAAGCTGATTTTCAGTCACTTGGTACCAGTTTTGAAGCAGACTTCACTACCCTCTGGAGAGCCTTACGGTTGTGGACGGAGCAGTTGCCGTACCAGGCGGTGATACAGCCCGACTGGATGCTCTCGATTGTGCATCTGTAGAAGTTTGTGAGTGCTTTTGGTAACAAGCCAAATTTCTTCAGCCTCCTGAGGTTGAAGAGGCGCTGCTGCGCCTTCTTCACGATGCTGTCTGTGTGGGTGGACCAATTTAGTTTGTCTGTGATGTGTACACCGAGGAACGTAAAACTTACTACCCTCTCCACTACTGTTCTTTCGATGTGGATAGGGGGGTGTTCCCTCTGCTGTTTCCTGAAGTCCACAATCATCTCCTTAGTTTTGTTGCCGTTGAGTGTGAGGTTATTTTCCTGACACCACACTCCGAGGGCCCTCACCTCCTCCCTGTAGGCCGTCTCGTCGTTCTTGGTAATCAAGCCTACCACTGTTGTGTTGTCCGCAAACTTGATGATTGAGTTGGAGGCCACGCAGTCGTGGGTGAACAGGGAGTACAGGAGAGGGCAGAACGCACCCTTGTGGGGCCCCAGTGTTGAGGATCAGCGGGGTGGAGATGTTGTTACCTACCCTCACCACCTAGGGGCGGCCCATCAGGAAGTCCAGTACCCAGTTGCACAGGGCGGGATCGAGACCCAGGGTCTCGAGCTTGTTGACGAGTTTGGAGGGTACTATGGTGTTAAATGCCGAGCTGTAGTCGATGAACAGCATTCTCACATAGGTATTCCTCTTGTCCAGATGGGTTAGGGCAGTGTGCAGTGTGGTTGAGATTGCATCGTCTGTGGACCTATTTGGAAGGTAAGCAAATTGGAGTGGGTCTAGGGTGTCAGGTTGGGTGGAGGTGATATGGTCCATGACTAGTCTCTCAAAGCACTTCATGATGACGGAAGTGAGTGCTACGGGGTGGTAGTCGTTTAGCTCAGTTACCTTAGCTTTCTTGGGAACAGGAGCAATGGTGGCCCTCTTGAAGCATGTGGGAACAGCAGACTGGGATAGTGATTGATTGAATATGTCCGTAAACACACCAGCCAGCTGGTCTGCGCATGCTCTGAGGGCGCGGCTGGGGATGCCGTCTGGCTCTGCAGCCTTGCGAGGGTTAACACGTTTAAATGTTTTACTCACCTCGGCTGCAGTGAAGGAGAGTCCGCATGTTTTGGTTGCGGGCTGTGTCAGTGGCACTGTATTGTCCTCAAAGCGGGCAAAAAAGTGATTTAGTCTGCCTGGGAGCAAGACATCCTGGTCCGTGACTGGGATGGTTTTCTTTTTGTAATCCGTGATTGACTGTAGACCCTGTCACATACCTATTGTGTCTGAGCCGTTGAATTTTGATTCTACTTCGTCTCTATACTGACGCTTAGCTTGTTTGATTGCCTTGCGGAGTATTCGGTCATGTTTCCGGTCACCTTGCCCTGATTAAAAGCAGTGGTTCGCGCTTTCAGTTTCACGCGAATGCTGCCATCAATCCACGGTTTCTGGTTTGGGAATGTTTTAATCGTTGCTATGGGAACGACATCTTCAACGCACATTCTAATGAACTCGCACACCGAATCAGCATATTCGTCAATGTTGTTGTTTGACGCAATACGAAACATATCCCAGTCCACGTGATGGAAGCAGTCTTGGAGTGTGGAATCAGATTGGTCGGACCAGCGTTGAACAGACCTCAGCGTGGGAGCTTCTTGTTTTAGCTTCTGTCTGTAGGCAGGGAGCAACAAAATGGAGTCGTGGTCAGCTTTTCCGAAAGGAGAGCGGGGGAGGGCCTTATATGCTTCACGGAAGTTAGAATAGCAATGATCCAAGGTTTTTCCAGCCCTGGTTGCGCAATCGATATGCTGATACAATTTAGGGAGTCTTGTTTTCAGATTAGCCTTGTTAAAATCCCCAGCTACAATGAATGCAGCCTCAGGATATGTGGATTCCAGTTTGCAAAGAGTCAAATAAAGTTCGTTCAGAGCCATCGATGTGTCTGCTTGGGGGGGAATATATACGGCTGTGATTATAATCGAAGAGAATTCCCTTGGTAGATAATGCAGTCGACATTTGATTGTGAGGAATTCTAATTCAGGTGAACAGAAGGACTTGAGTTCCTGTATGTTGTTGTGACCACACCACGTCTCGTTAACCATAAAGCATACGCCCCCGCCCCTCTTCTTACCAGAAAGATGTTTGTTTCTGTCGGCGCGATGTGTGGAGAAACCAGCTGGCTGCACCGACTCCGATAGCGTCTCTCCAGTGAGCCATATTTCCGTGAAGCAAAGAACGTTACAGTCTCTGATGTCCCTCTGGAATGCTACCCTTGCTCGGATTTCATCAACCTTGTTGTCAAGAGACTGGACATTGGCGAGAAGTATGCTAGGGAGTGGTGCGCGATGTGCCCGTCTCCGGAGTCTGACCAGAAGACCGCTTCGTTTCCCTCTTTTACGAAGTCGTTTTTTTTGGTCGCCAGCTGGGATCCATTCTGTTGTCCTGGGTGAAAGGCAGAACACAGGATCCGCTTCGCGAAAGTCATATTCTTGGTCGTACTGATGGTGAGTTGACGCTGCTCTTATATTCAGTAGTTCTTCTCGACTGTATGTAATGAAACCTAAGATGACCTGGGGTACCAATGTAAGAAATAACACCCCAAAAAACAAAAAACTGCATAGTTTCCTAGGAACGCGAAGCGAGGCGGCCATCTCTGTTGGTGCCGGAAGTATCTGAGAGTCCTTTTAGGTGTCTTTTTACGTGAATGCAGTAAGCCAATGTAAGTTGCTCTCTAGCATTGAACTTATCTTGTAAAAAACAATCAATCAATCATAATCACTAGTTAACTACACATGGTTGATGATATTACTAATTTATCTAGTGTGTCCTGCGTTGCATATAATCGATGCGGTGTGTATCGTTACTCCAATGTGTACCTAACCATGAACATCAATGCCTTTCTTAAAATCAATACACATAAGTAGATATTTTTAAACCTGCATATTTAGCTAAAAGAAATCCAGGTTAGCAGGCAATATTTTTCAGGTGAAATTGTGTCACTTCTCTTGCGTTCATTGCACGCAGTCAGTTTATATGCAACAGTTTGGGCCACCCAATTTGCCAGAATTTTACGTAATTATGACATAACATTGAAGGTGGTGCAATGTAACAGGAATATATAGACTTATGGATGCCACCCGTTAGATAAAATACAGAACGGTTCCGTATTTCACTGAAAGAATAAACGTCTTGTTTTCGAGATGATAGTTTCCGGATTCGACCATATTAATGACCTAAGGCTCGTATTTCTGTGTGTTATTATGTTATAACTAAGTCTATGATTTGATAGAGTAGTCTGATTGAGCGGTGGTAGGCAGCAGCAGGCTCGTAAGCATTCATTCAAACAGCACTTTAGTGCGTTTTGACAGCAGCTCTTCATTATGCGTCAAGCCTATCAACTCCCGAGATGAGGCTGGTGTAACTGATGTGAAATGGCTAGCTAGTTAGCGGGGTGTGCGCTAATAGCGTTTCAAACGTCACTCGCTCTGAGACTTGGAGTGATTGTTTCCCTTGCTCTGCATGGGTAACGCTGCTTCGAGGGTGGCTGTTGTCGTTGAGTTCCTGGTTCGAGCCCAGGGAGAAGCGAGGAGAGGGACGGAAGCTATACTGTTACACTGGAAATACTAAAGTGCCTATAAGAACATTCAATTGTCAAAGGTTAATGAAATACAAATGGTATAGAGGGAAATAGTCCTATAATTCCAATAATAACTACAACCTAAAACTTCTTACCTGGGAATATTGAAGACTCATGTGAAAAGGAACCACCAGCTTTCACATGTTCTCATGTTCTGAGCAAGGAACTTAAATGTTAGCTGTTTACATGGCACATATTGCACTTTTACTTTCTTCTCCAACACTTTGATTTTGCATTATTTCAACCAAATTGAACATGTTTCATTTCTATTTGAGGCTAAATAGATTTTATTGATGTATTATATTAAAATTAAGTTAAAATAAGTGTCCATTCAGTATAGTCATTATTACAAATAAATGTAAAAAATTGGCCGATTAATCTGTATCGTCTTTTTTGGTCCTCCAATAATCGGTATTGGCGTTGAAAAATCATAGTCGGTCGACCTCTTACACACACAAACACCAACACACACACGCACAGTACCTTTATATACATATTGTACAAGCACACATCTGTGACCGAAGGATCAACCAAATTGTATGTGACCTGATCATAGTCATGTATTTTTATGTTCCTGTCTCCCGTTGCTAGTATTCTCACACAACCTCTAAAACTATGTACAGTACCCCCCAAAAAACAACCTAATACATTTTTTGGGGGGCAGTTTGTGAAATTCCTCCAACTCTGGCATCTAATTGTACACCTCATTGGGAAATCGCTAAGCTACTAATTCCTTTGTGAGCATTCTGTTTCTCAGAGAGTTCTGCAAGAATGCTCTGTGACGTTTGTATTTGTTTCTCTCTCTTGCAGTTCTCACACTTTTTTTGCCCACTCACTCTCTGTGTATCGCTCCCTACCGCCCCCCTCTCTGCATCTCCCCCCTTGGTCTGCTAAATGACTTAAATGTAATGTAAATGTGTATCTCCCCCCCCCCTCTCTCTCTGGCTCTCTCTGGCTCTCTCTCTCATTTCTGCACTCTCTGTCTCTGTGCATCCCTGTACTCATCTCCCCACCCATGTACCCATCTCATGGTAGCAGAGGTAAACAAGACTTATAGAGTTGGTCTGTGCAGAGGAATACATATTGCAGGTTTAGTTTGCTATGCAAGGCTCTGGAGTTTTCATTACACCCGAAGCACAACAACAACGACATCAACAACCACACAGGCACATGGCCTATTACAAATGTGTTTACTAACCGCGGCCAGAATGCAGAAATGGAAAAGAAATGATGGGGGAATGCAAACACAGGGCCAAAATGGTTGGTGGGAAGAAGAAATTGCCATGATTCCTACATTTTCTGTATCTTGTTATGCCTTAAATTGCAACTGGGGTAACCAGATGTGGCCCCAGTCTTGCTTTCTTTTTTTCTCTCTCTCATTTCAAAGGGCATTATTGGCATGAGAAACATATGTTTACATTGCCAAAACAAATGGAATAGACAATAAACAAAAGTCAAATAAACAACGGAAACATTAATTAGAATTTTTTTAAGAATATAGAGATTTCAAATGTGATCTTATTGGCTATGTACAATGCTGTAATAATGTGAAAGTAGTTGAAGTGTGAAAGGGAAATAAATAAACATTTACAATGTTGTTTGTGCTCCACTGGTTGCTCTTTTCTCATGACAACAGGCCACAAATCCTGCTGCTGTGACTGCACACTGCTGTATTTCGCCTAACAGATATGGAAGTTTATCAATGTTTGATTTGTTTTCAAATTCTGTGTGATCTGTGGGAAATATTTGTCTCTCATGTGGTCATACATTTGGCAGGAGGTTAGGAAGTGCAGCTCGGTTTCTACCTCATCTTGTGGGCGGTGTGCACATGTCTACAGTACTTCTCTCTCTCTCACTCTCTCTTTTCACACACAATTAAAATGGCCAAGTTGAATTTAGCTCTCTCGCTTCTTATAATCCCAGTCGTTTTTGGAAAACTACAATGTCTAGGTTAATTTCTGTGTGACAGTATAGCATGGGCGACCTAACGGCAGCGTCTTGCTGTCTTTCTGAGTTAATTGCTGCGTGGGAAAGCATATGAATAGTCCATTAACACGTAATGTGTGTAAATTGCCCTTGCATAACAAACTAGAGTTTTGTTCATTAGGCGGCAAACGGGAGAAAACGGAATGAAAAAGGGAGGGACTACCTGGACTCATTTTTAAATGTTTTCCATTGCAATCCCTAATGAACATGGCCCATCTGTTAAAGCTAGCCAACAGGGTCGTATTCATTAGGCACCAAAAGGAAGAAAATCGACCGATACAAGAAGGCACTACCTGGAATTATCCAGTTACAGACACACATCTTTGTTTTCTGTTGCAAAACGTTTTCAAACTTGTGAAAAGCCAAAAGGTTTTGATGCTGATAGGCTGCTGTAAGGGATTGTAGGATAACTACTGTGTCCATATTAGGACAGCCTCAGGACAGCCTGCTGGCTGGGTTGAATATTAATATGTGTACTGCGTGTTTATGTCTCCCCTGGATAGTGGAACGATAGAGTACCGTTCTGACAGCAGCAACCTTTTTCCTCAACTTTGCCTGAAGCTGGCCACCTGGATGGTATTTCGCAATGCAAAACAGCCCCCTGAAAAATGTTGATGCCGTGGTTCTTCGGGTAACGCTGCCAAAGAACTGCCCTTACTGGTTCAATGTTAATTGGCCATCCTCATCCCCCTTCCCTCCATCGCTCCCTTTCTTCATCCTCCCATCCCTTTCTCCCTCTCCCTGTGCTCCTTCCCACCAAGTTTTGAAGATGTCTCAGGAAGCGCTGAGGTTTAGTCCCTCCCTTTTTCTCTCTCCCTCAAGTTTCTCCTTCTCTCTCTCCCTCCATTTTTTTCTCCCTCCCCCTCTCTATTTATATCTATATCTCTCTCAAAGGGCCTTATACTTACATAAGTGGGATCTTAATTTGATCACCATGTTGCAGGAGAAATTTCCTGCGATGCAGAACACTTAAAAATTGTAGTGTAATTGCGGTTTAAAAAGGCTTCTGAAGTTCCACTTTTCCCTTAAGATTTTCCCTGAAGAAAAATGTATCAACCCCTACAACAAATATCCCTTAATTATAACCAACATAATAATTTGAATTTCCTGTTGCTGCAGGATTATTTTCATGCTGCTAGCGAACTCAAACTGCCTCAAATTAAAATCCTACATCTGTACAGACCTAAAGTTGGGTTGGGGGAGCGAGCCGAGGATTTAAACTGCTCGGTTTAGCTTCTGTTCTTTAATGATGTCTCTATTTAGAAAAAAGAGAAGGAACGATTAAGTTCGCCCACTGAAACTGATTCATCCTTCAGCAAGCGATACTAAAGATATTCATTTGCCTGTGGGGTAGTTCCATAATCCTACTTCCTTCTGTCCTGGCACCTCATCATTCTCCCACTAATGTGAGTCATGTGGTTTTATTGCTCCAAGCCCCCCCCTCCACTTCCTTTCTCTCTCCCCCTCCGCCCCTCCCACTGCCCAAACTGCTCACTTATAATAGCCTCTGCAATTTATATGTTCCCTGAGGTACAATACTTTGTTTTTGGTTTCTTACATCCAATTAAATAATTGATCTCTCAGTTGTTTCATTTTGTACATAAATGCTTTCTTTTTTAGCCTGGTTGTCACGTTTCCCCAGGTCAAGGCATCTAAAGATTGAATCGACATCTTGGACAGTTTTGCTGCTTTCATCTTTGTCCCGTTTTTACCCGCAATGCTTTCAGAAAAATTGGGAAATTGTTCTCGGAGGAGCGCTGGCAGAGTTTAGCTAGTCCATTAGGCGCTGATACATAACTTAATTTCCTTAGATAATCATTTAATTATATTTACATGGTACTTTACCAGCTGACAGCTGTTTATTTTTCCTGTCATCACTTGATAAATACCATCTAGAAATGTGAGGAAACTTGTCAACACGAGTAGCACTCACACCCACACTTGTAATATTGCACAGTGTTGTTTCTCCACTGTAAACTACTTAATTTGGCCTAATGGGCCTAGCATGAATCACAGAGTCCCCTGTGACAAAGTCCCCTTGTCAAATCAAGTCAAATTTCATTTGTCACATGCGCCGAAAACAACAGGTGTAGTAGACCTTACAGTGAAATGCTTATATACAAACTCTTAACCAACCATGCAGTTTTAAGAAAATACCAACAACAACAACAAAAAGGTAAAAGATAAGAATAACAAACAATTAAAGAGCAGCAGTAAATAACAGCAGTGGGGCTATATACAGGAGGTACCGGTACAGAGTCAATGTGCGGTGTTGAGGTAATATGTAGGTAGAGTTATTAAAGTGACTATGCATAGGTATAACAGAGAGTAGCAACAGCGTTCCTGAGGGGGGGGGGGGTTCTGGGTAGCTATTTGATTAGCTGTTCAGGAGTCTTATGGCTTGGGTGTAGAAGCTATTTAGGAGCCTCTTGGACCAAGACTTGGCGCTCTGGTACCACTTGCCGTGCGGTAGCAGAGAGAAAGCTCTGACGCTCTGATGTACTGGGCCGTATGCATTACCCTCTGTAGTGCCTTGTGGTTGGAGTCCGAGCAGTTGCTATACCAGGCCGTTATGCAACCCGTCAGGATGATATCGATGGTGCAGCTGTAAAACCTTATGATTATCTGAGGACCAATGCCAAATATTTTCAGAATCCTGAGGGGAGTAGGTTTTGTCATGCTCTCTTCATGACTGTCTTGGTGTGCTTGGACCCTGTTCGTTTGTTGGTGATGTGGACGCCAAGGAACGTGAAGCTCTCAACCTGCTCCACTACAGCCCCGTCGATGAGAATGGGGGAATGCTCGGTCCTCCTTTCCCTGTAGTGGGGAATCATCTCCTGTGTCTTGATCACATTGAGGGAGAGGTTGTTGTCCTGGCACCACACGGCCAAGTCTCTGACCTCCTCCCTATAGGCTGTCTCATCGTTGTCTGTGATCAGGTGTGGTGCCAGGACACAACCTCTCCCTCAACGGGATCAAGACAAAGGAGATGATTGTGGACTACAGGACAAGGAGAACAGAGCATGCCCCCATTCTCATTGACGGGGCTGAAAGGTAGTGGGGTGCCGTGTCAAGAATGGCTATGCCTGTAACTGTGGCTGTTTGACTTGTGAGCAGTATATTTTCTGTAGTAGTCACTATATGTTTCACTATATATTTTTGTTGTTCCATCCCTAAGTCTCAAACATTGAGTCAGACAACTGCCAGCACACAGCTGACACAAAGGAATGTTGTCCACAAAAGGAGCTGCTGTGTTTGTAGTATTTGTAATTTACCCCTGAAAATCATATTTTTCAATTCCATTGTGTGGGTTGTTGTCTTACAGTTGATGTAGCTTGGGTCATTGGGGCTAATCATGTTGATTAGAGGGTGAGGTGGTGGGTTATTAGTATTTCACTTTTAATTTCCTTTTTCCACTATTATCAAGTTGTAATCATATACATTTTACAATATTCAACATCTACTCTGTCTGGTGTACAGCAATCTTTAAGTCATACCACAGATTCTCAATTGGATTGAGGTCTCTGCTTTGACTGGGCCATTCCAAGACATTTAAATGTTTCCCCTTAAACCACTCAAGTGTTGCTTTAGCAGTATGCTTAGGGTCATTGTCCTGCTGGAAGGTGAACCTCCGTCCCGGTCTCAAATCTCTGGAAGACTGAAACAGGTTTCTCTCAACAATTTCCCTGTATTTAGCGCCATCCATAATTCCTTCAATTCTGACCAGTTTCCCAGTCCCTGCCATGAAAAACATCCCAACAGCATGATGCTGCCACCACCATGCTGTTGGTATTCTTGGGATGATGTTCTCGGGGTGATGAGAGGTGTTGGGTTTGCGCCAGACATAGCGTTTTCCTTGATGGCCAAAAAGCAACATTCTAGTCTCATCTGACCAGAGTACCTTCTTCCATATGTTTGGAGAGTCTCCCACATGCCTTTTGGTGAACACCAAAAATGCTTGCTTATTTTTTTCTTTAATCAATTGCTTTTTTCTGGACATTCTTTTGTAAAGCCCAGCTCTGTAGAGTGTGCGGCTTAAAGTGGTCCTATGGACAGATACTCTAATCTCCGCTCTGAAGCTTTGCTGCTCCTTCAGTGTTATTTTTAGTCTCTTTGTTGCCTCTCTGATTAATGCCCTCCTTGCCTGGTCTGTGAGTTTTGGTGGGCGGCCCTCTCTTGGCAGGTTTGTTGTGGTGCCATATTCTTTCAGTTTTTTAACAATGGATTTAATGGCGCTCCGTGGGATTTTCAAAGTTTTGAATATTTTTTTATAACCCAACCCTGATCTGTGCTTCTCCACAACTTTGTCCCTGACCTGTTTGGCGAGCTCCTTGGTCTTCATCGTGCCACGTGCTTGGTTGTGCCTCTTGCTTAGTGGTGTTGCAGACTCATGGACCTTTCAGACCAGGTGTGACAGATCATGTGACACTTAGATTGCACACAGGTGGACTTTATTTAACTAATTATGTGACTTCTGAATGTGATTGGTTGCACCAGATCTTATTTAGGGGCTTCATAGCAAAGGGGGTGAATACATAAGCACATACTTCTTTAAAAAAAAAAAAAAAAAATTTAATTTTGAAACAAGTCATTTTGTTAATTTCACTATTTTGTGTATGTCAATTACATTAAATCCAAATAAAAATCCATTTAAATTACAGGTTGTAATGCAACAAAATAAGAACAACGCCAACGGGGATGAATACTTTTGCATGGCACTGTAGCTGTTCTATGATGTTAGCAATTCATGTATGATCTACTCTGATCTACTGTGTTTTCTGGCATTTTTGAAGTATACAATTTGAAATATACAATATTCGGTTGTGCACTTTCTGGTGAAGGTTTTTAATGTTTCTATTTGGAATATGTGTGCCTGAAATGCTCAATTGATTTGAATTGAATAACTATGACTTACAATATGTCTTCACAGGTTTCACAGCATGTCCCCCCTTCTTTGGTCTGTCTTCACAGTTTTCACAGCATGTCCCCCCTTCTTTGTCTTGGGAAAGCTGATTTTGTATCACAGCATTACTGCTGCGATGATTGCCTGGGTAGCTGTGGAACCCATCCAACTTGAAGGAGCTGGAGCAGTTTTGCCTTGAAGAATGGGCAAAAATCACAGTGGCTAGATGTGCCAAGCCTATAGAGACAACCCCCAAGAGACTTGCAGAGGTAATTGCTATAAAGTATTGACTTTGGGGGGGTGAATAGTTATGCACGTTCAAGTTTCCAGTTTTTTTTTTTTCTTCTTGTTTGTTTCACAATAAAAAATATTTTGCTTCTTCAAAGTGGTAGGCATATTGTGTAAATGAAATGATACAAACCCTCAAAATCTCAATTATAATTCCAGGTTTTATGGCAACAAAATAAGAAAAATGCCAAGGGGGGTGAATACCACTAACGAAAGGA
Source organism: Oncorhynchus gorbuscha (assembly GCF_021184085.1). Taxonomy (NCBI): domain Eukaryota; kingdom Metazoa; phylum Chordata; class Actinopteri; order Salmoniformes; family Salmonidae; genus Oncorhynchus; species Oncorhynchus gorbuscha. The sequence continues at coordinate 43,663,918 of NC_060177.1, read as the reverse complement.
AATTAAATCCAATACCCATATAATAAACATTTCCCTTTTCAAAAACATTACAGTCAACTCCTCTTCAACGAGGTCACCGTTGATCCAGCGACATATGTGGGAAAGCTGTGCGAGCTGTCCATCCTAGAACCCCTGTCTGCCCAGTATGAGAGGCCTGACAAGGAGAATCATTTTTCTCCTGCTTCAAACTTGGGGATGACTGAAGCCAAGTGGGTGACTGAAACCAGCTTGATTGAAGCTGGGAACATGGGTCCCCCTCCTCTCCCACTCCCCTCCCCATCAATCTCTGTAGTTGGTTGTATTTCCTAAAGCCTAAGTTATTCTATTTGTTTTTTCAACCATTCAGACAGGGGATGAATGTTACAAATTATATGAATCAATGGGGTCCTGCACAATGTAGGGTGGTCAGGTGTCTATATTAGGCTTATGGCTCTGATAAAAAAGTTATGTAAAATGACGTCTCACAATTATTTCTCATGAGTGTTCATGTTGATCGATATTTTGGCTATGATGGCCTATTATAACTTATCTAATGAATGTCTAATGCTAATGTAGAGGCACCTATAAATTGTCCCATACACTTATTGTATGCTGTGTTCATGTACATTCCCTTATGTCTAACCTTCTAAGGTTTTAATAATTAATGTGAAGAAGTGCATCAGTGAACTGTATTCTGTAATTACACTGAACAAAAATATAAACGCAACATACTCACAAAAAGGTTTTTTCTCTCAAATGAGGTGCACGAATTTGCTTACATTCCTGTTACTGAACATTTCTCCTTTGCCAAGATAATCCACATGACACGTGTGGCATTACAGATGTGGCATTACAAGAAGCTGATTAAAAGCATGATCATTACACAGGTGCACCTTGTGCTGGAGATAAAAGGTCACTTTAAAATGTGCACTTTTGTCACAACACAGTGCCAATGATGTCTCAAGTTTTGTGGGAGATTGCAATTGGCATGCTGACTGCAGGAATGTCCACCAGAGCTGTTGTCAGAGAATTGAATGTTAGTTTCTCTCCCATAAGCTGCCTTCAATGTTGTTTTAGAGAATTTGACATTAAATCCAACCACCCTCATGTTGCTAAGATTTGTACACAATTCCTGGAAGCTGAAAAAGTCGCTCTGGATCGACGTGTACGACAGGGTGTTCCAGTTCCTGCCAATATCCATCAACTTCGCACAGCCATTGAAGAGGAGTGGGACAACATCCCACAGGCCACAATCAACAGCCTGATCAACTCAATACGAAGGAGATGTGTCATGCTGCATGAGGAAAATGGTGGTCACATCAGATACTGATTGGTTTTCTGATCCACGCCCCTACCTTTTTTGTAAAGTATCTGTGACCAACAGATGCATATCTGTATTCCTAGTCATGTGAAATCCATAGATTAGGGCCTAATTAATTAATTTGACTGATTTCCTTATCTGAACTGTAACTAAGAAATATTTTTTAAATTGTTTATATTTTTGATCATCGTAGTTACAAAACAATAAACATGCAATTGTGTATTGCTGCTGTCTGTCTGATATCCAACAGTCTATGATCATCTATGTTGTCCGTGAGAGAATTTTGCTGAGAACATGGGGTGAGGTATACTAGGCTCAGAATGACATAGGGGCCATTGTTTACCTGGTCATCAATGACATATGGCCCATTGTTTGCCTGGTTACCTGGCACCGACGACAACAGTTTTTTCAAAAAGCAGTCAGTCAAGGCGAGCTCGTGAATATAAGCTCCCCGCCTACTCAGCCTGTTCTTTAAGGCTTCTTGATAGTTAGAGATGAGAGAAAGGGTCAAATGTTTAAATTCGGAGCATTATAATAGTGTAAAAATATTAAGGGTTATATTTTGTTCTATATCTAGGCCTGAGAGAGGATGGTATATCAAATCCAATCTCATTAATAATTAGTCACAAAACTCCTACTTCCATCAAGTTTGTATGTCACATAAGTATACATAGAAGAATGTGAAATAGTGTGAACCTATGACATGTCCTATGTCTACATATGTGACATTCTATGAATGAACAACCCTATATCATAAATGTACCATGACTAACAGGTGTTGTTTGGCACTAGTAATACATTACAGGAGTAATAAATGACATTTTATTACAGTGTAATAAGTCATTTATAAACATTGAAACACTAATAACTCCTAATAAATAATGATTATCTAGTAGCTACTGATTAGCATCTTACTCTTCCCTTTACCTTAGACTGTCTATTGAATTCAAACCATTTTGGAGCTTAGAAGGGCTTAGAGACAGTTTTGATATTTTTGTCATGTAGAGAGCAGTTTGTTTCTCAGAAGGATGGTTTATTTAGCCTAGTCCCAGATCTGCTCGGCAAGACAGCACACAGATCTGGTGCCAGGCTACTGTTTTCTAGCATTCGAGGGGAAACTGGCAAGGGCTTTATAAGATGATTTAATTGTCCATGAAGAATTTTCTTGTGTCGCACCCTTAGAGCAGTTTTAGGGGTTAAATGCCTTGCTCAAAGGCACATCGGCGGGAGATGACACCTAATATTTTCTCCCGTCAACCCTCCAGTTTCTGGCCCGCCCCTCTAACCTCTAGGGCTAGGCTATCTACTGCCCTTACAGTAAAATATATGAGGCCTTTACAGGAACTGCTGAAGAGGATAACCCTTGTCATAAGTTGTTTGAAGGGTTCTCCATATTCAATGTTTTGTGATTTAAAGACTTGTGCAGTGATGTTTTTACTTCAAGGAAATGTACTTTGATCCTTTGGAGGAGTACTTTGATCCTTTGTATAATCATAAATGACTAGATCACATTTTAGCGATGGCTTGTTGTACAGACTTTTGACTGCACTCTAAATTTAAATGACCAAATTTAAACCATTTTGGAGCAGAGGTTGCGTGTGCCTGTGCGATCATACACAAAGTGAATTCATCCACTAGAGGAGAGAGAAAACGAAGAAAAGCCCACAGCAACCAACAGTGTTTTCTTGAGCTGTTGAGTCATCCAGACGTCCTTCACAATTTGGAACATTTGAATGCAAATGCACAAGGGGCCCTCATCTCCCAGTGACTCCTACACAACATAGCACTGTGTACTCTTTCTTCACCCCATCCCCCATCCCCGAAAGGTAGGCCTAATAAATATATCTGCCAACAAATAGTGTTGTTCTCTGTGTATTGGAGGAGGCGAAAAAAATAATACAAGAATTATGATTCACTCTTTATGCTGTTCCGTCAGCAATAACCAGTCAGCCTCCCAATGTAGACGGCTTTAATATTTTTAATTAGAACCAGGCTATTTTGCTAACAACGATTACATAAAAGTAATTTGTCTTTTTGATTAACTGGACGACGTGCCCGCCATAGTAAAACTTGCCTTATTAGTTTTTTATTCCACATGGTGAGGGATTGCTGCCTGTTGGGGTTTGTGTTGTGGAAGGTGGAGGTGATTGCCTGAAAATGCTGTTGGAGTATAATGTATGTTATGTTGTTCAGTCAATCAATAAAATGTATTTCATAATCCATTTTAACATTAGCCTTTGTCACAAAGTGCTTTTCTGTTATGCACAACAGCCTCAGCCTCAAAGAGTAAGCAACGCAGAAGCAGAAGCACAGTGGCCAGGAGGAATTATCCTGAAGGACCTAGGAAGGAACCTAGAGGGGAATGGCTGTTGTTGAGGAAAAAGAGGAAAAATCAAATGTGTTATTCATTTAAATTTAGAGTGCAGTCAAAAGTCTGTACAACAAGCCATCGCTAAAATGTGATCTAGTCATTTATGATTATACAAAGGATCAAAGTACTCCTCCAAAGGATCAAAGTACATTTCCTTGAAGTAAAAACATCACTGCACAAGTCTTTAAATCACAAAACATTGAATATGGAGAACCCTTCAAACAACTTATGACAAGGGTTATCCTCTTCAGCAGTTCCTGTAAAGGCCTCATATATTTTACTGTAAGGGCAGTAGATAGCCTAGCCCTAGAGGTTAGAGGGGCGGGCCAGAAACTGGAGGGTTGACGGGAGAAAATATTAGGTGTCATCTCCCGCCGATGTGCCTTTGAGCAAGGCATTTAACCCCTAAAACTGCTCTAAGGGTGCGACACAAGAAAATTCTTCATGGACAATTAAATCATCTTATAAAGCCCTTGCCAGTTTCCCCTCGAATGCTAGAAAACAGTAGCCTGGCACCAGATCTGTGTGCTGTCTTGCCGAGCAGATCTGGGACTAGGCTAAATAAACCATCCTTCTGAGAAACAAACTGCTCTCTACATGACAAAAATATCAAAACTGTCTCTAAGCCCTTCTAAGCTCCAAAATGGTTTGAATTCAATAGACAGTCTAAGGTAAAGGGAAGAGTAAGATGCTAATCAGTAGCTACTAGATAATCATTATTTATTAGGAGTTATTAGTGTTTCAATGTTTATAAATGACTTATTACACTGTAATAAAATGTCATTTATTACTCCTGTAATGTATTACTAGTGCCAAACAACACCTGTTAGTCATGGTACATTTATGATATAGGGTTGTTCATTCATAGAATGTCACATATGTAGACATAGGACATGTCATAGGTTCACACTATTTCACATTCTTCTATGTATACTTATGTGACATACAAACTTGATGGAAGTAGGAGTTTTGTGACTAATTATTAATGAGATTGGATTTGATATACCATCCTCTCTCAGGCCTAGATATAGAACAAAATATAACCCTTAATATTTTTACACTATTATAATGCTCCGAATTTAAACATTTGACCCTTTCTCTCATCTCTAACTATCAAGAAGCCTTAAAGAACAGGCTGAGTAGGCGGGGAGCTTATATTCACGAGCTCGCCTTGACTGACTGCTTTTTGAAAAAACTGTTGTCGTCGGTGCCAGGTAACCAGGCAAACAATGGGCCACATGTCATTGATGACCAGGTAAACAATGGCCCCTACGTCATTCTGAGCCTAGTATACCTCACCCCATGTTCTCAGCAAAATTCTCTCACGGACAACATAGATGATCATAGACTGTTGGATATCAGACAGACAGCAGCAATACACAATTGCATGTTTATTGTTTTGTAACTACGCTGATCAAAAATATAAACAATTTAAAAAATATTTCTTAGTTACAGTTCAGATAAGGAAATCAGTCAAATTAATTAATTAGGCCCTAATCTATGGATTTCACATGACTAGGAATACAGATATGCATCTGTTGGTCACAGATACTTTACAAAAAAGGTAGGGGCGTGGATCAGAAAACCAATCAGTATCTGATGTGACCACCATTTTCCTCATGCAGCATGACACATCTCCTTCGTATTGAGTTGATCAGGCTGTTGATTGTGGCCTGTGGGATGTTGTCCCACTCCTCTTCAATGGCTGTGCGAAGTTGATGGATATTGGCAGGAACTGGAACACCCTGTCGTACACGTCGATCCAGAGCGACTTTTTCAGCTTCCAGGAATTGTGTACAAATCTTAGCAACATGAGGGTGGTTGGATTTAATGTCAAATTCTCTAAAACAACATTGAAGGCAGCTTATGGGAGAGAAACTAACATTCAATTCTCTGACAACAGCTCTGGTGGACATTCCTGCAGTCAGCATGCCAATTGCAATCTCCCACAAAACTTTAGACATCATTGGCACTGTGTTGTGACAAAAGTGCACATTTTAAAGTGACCTTTTTAGAGTGCAGTCAAAAGTCTGTACAACAAGCCATCGCTAAAATGTGATCTAGTCATTTATGATTATACAAAGGATCAAAGTACTCCTCCAAAGGATCAAAGTACATTTCCTTGAAGTAAAAACATCACTGCACAAGTCTTTAAATCACAAAACATTGAATATGGAGAACCCTTCAAACAACTTATGACAAGGGTTATCCTCTTCAGCAGTTCCTGTAAAGTCCTCATATATTTTACTGTAAGGGCAGTAGATAGCCTAGCCCTAGAGGTTAGAGGGGCGGGCCAGAAACTGGAGGGTTGACGGGAGAAAATATTAGGTGTCATCTCCCGCCGATGTGCCTTTGAGCAAGGCATTTAACCCCTAAAACTGCTCTAAGGGTGCGACACAAGAAAATTCTTAATGGACAATTAATTCATCTTAAAAAGCCCTTGCCAGTTTCCCCTCGAATGCTAGAAAACAGTAGCCTGGCACCAGATCTGTGTGCTGTCTTGCCGAGCAGATCTGGGACTGGGCTAAATAAACCATCCTTCTGAGAAACAAACTGTTCTCTACATGACAAAAATATCAAAACTGTCTCTAAGCCTTTCATGACTGTCATCTGAAAGCTGTATAAATGCTGCAAATGCTACACAAGGTCCAGTATCGAAACAGTTTCCTCGCCGACGCCCACTTCTCCTTTCCTCTAAGCACGCAGCGGCTGAGTCTGCATCTCTTCAGGGGTTATGAACCATGGCTGGCGAGGCGCAGACACATCTGAGCGTGATCCCTCCTTAGCCCCCCCCCCCGCCCCATGGAAAGCTGTTAGCAGGCCTTTGTCAAAGTGTTGTCGCTCCTTACCTCTGCCTGCCCTGACACTGCCTGCCGTTCTGTACCTTGTGGACTCTGATCTCGATTATTGACCTCGGCCTGCTCTTGACCTGCCCTTGTTCTAGAAATCAACGTGTCTGGATCTGGGTCTTCCCTAAAACGTGATACAAAAGATTATCATTTAAAAAAAGTATTATTTATTAGGATAGGCAGTTATGAAAGAGAGGGAGAGAAAGGTATATTTAATGAGACACAGACATATGAGCAGTGCTATCACAATGAATATGTGCTGCAGGTGGCGTTACTCACTAGACCAGGGATCATCAACCATATACTGTAGATTCAGCCTCAGGGCGACTTTTTCTGGAGTGGATGGACGGGGGCCCGGGAACATAATTACAAATCATTTGTAGAGTACAAAAAAGCCCAAAGAAATATCATGTTTGACTAAAACTTAATCATTTCAAACCTTGCTTACATTTGTATACGATCACATGTCTATCTATGTCATGGCATTCCTCCTCCTCTTCTGAGTAGCGAGAAGGATCGGAGGACCAATGCGCAGCATGGTAAGTGTCCATAACCTTTATTTTAAGACATAAACTGAACACTATGAAATACAAAACAATAAACATGAAACGAAAACCGAAACAGTACCGTGTGGCAACAAACACTCACATGGAAACAAACACCCACAAACCAAAAGTGAAACCCAGGCTACCTAAGTATGATTCTCAATCAGAGACAACTAACGACACCTGCCTCTGATTGAGAACCATACTAGGCTGAACTCAAAACCCCAACATAGAAAAACACACATAGACTGCCCACCCCAACTCACGCCCTGACCATACTAAATAAAGACAAAACAAAGGAAATAAAGGTCAGTGTCACGACTTCCGCCGAGGTTGGCTCTCCTGCCCGTTCGGGCTGTGCTCGGCGGTCATCGTCACCGTCCTATTAGCCACTACCGATCCCTTTTCGGTTATCTGTTGGTTTTGTCTGATTGTTTTCACCTGTGTGTTAGTTAATTAGTATCTGTATAATATGTAGGTTGTCCCGCCCTTGTTTTGTGCGGGATTGTTTGTTTTTGTCATTTCGTTTCGGCTGTCAGTGGTTTTGTGTTTTATTTCTCCGGTTTGTCTGTTAATTCCTGTTTTGGATATTTTTCACCCTGTTTGTATTTTGGGTTGTCCGTGTTTATTGTTGTTCACCGGAGAATAAACCTCTATTCATTATTTGCTCTCTGCGCCTGATTCCACCCACCTTGACTAGTCGTGACAGTCAGAACGTGACAATCTACTTAAATTAGACTTAAATCAGCTCTACTTAAACTTAGAGCTGATTTCCTGGTGCTTTTACAGTCTTTTATGTCTAACACTGAAAATATTTTGGGGGGCCAAATAAAACTAACCCGCGTGTTAAATTTGCCCGCAGGCTGCCAGTTAGGGTACCCTGCACTACACCAGCATCGGGCATTGAAACGTCATGTTTTCAACTTATAACATATAATATCATCAGCTTTGAATTGTGAACCAGAGTTTCAGCTATTCTCCTAAGGTTAAAAATGCTAGCATGTTTTGGCTAGTGCTACATTCCCCCCTAAAAGGTCTTGGAGCCAGAGTCCAGGGAGTGCTTGCGGTGCGGTCACACCGGTGTCCGCGTGGGAAGAAGGGTCACGTGGGCCTTGTAAAATAATGATTGGGCCCCAACTAATACTGTTTGAGCATTTCTTACCATTTCTTGTACCATGTATATTGTCCTTTTTGGAACTCAGCCTTGTCGCTGGCTTTTCAAGGTGTTGAGGACTTCAGCCTAGTGTGCGCATCAGGCTTAGGGTCAATTCCATTTAAATTGTCAATTCAGAAAGTAAACTGAAATTCCAAATAGATTTTTTTCTCAATGGTTTTCAATGAGATAAAATTGGAATTGGAATTACTTCCTGAAACTGTGCACCTTGAAGGTTATGAATGGTGGTTACCAGGGACTCACAATGTAAGGCTGGAGGTACTGTAGACTCTCTTCTTGCTCTTATGCAACATCTGGTACATCCTTCACTGTCAGCACCTATCAAATTCTTCTACATTTTCTGTTGAGGTAACATACCAGTGTCATAAAAAATAAGGAGAGAAGGAGCGAGAGGAAGAGAGGGATAAAGAAAGAACACAGGAAACAGAGAATGAAAGAATTGGGAGAGAGAGAGAGAAAGAGAGAGAGAGAATGAAAGAGATGAAGAAAGAATTTATAAAGCTGGTTAACCAGGTGTCTGGTCAAGCAAGCTGTGCGGCTGTTTGTGACTGGTCATAGGGGTCAAGGACTTCCCTCTTATTATTTCTCTGAAAAGAAGAAGAGAAGAAGGACAAGAACAGACTAGCCCAGAGGGGCATCCGAACGGAATGAGGCCAGCGGTATTTCTGTTAGGAAAATTACTTATGCTCTTTGCCATTCAATCACCAGGCATTATGCAACAAAAGAAATACCAACTTCCCAGCAAACCAAAATTGATTCTCAGAAAGGTCCCAGAACATTCGATAGGTTGCGGAAAATGTTCTCATAGCATAAAAACCCTTCAGTTGTGCTGATGATTATACAATGTTTGGATAAAACATTTGCCTGGTTTTGCAAGAGCGTTCCCTCTCACATTTTGTTTTGGCAGTATGTTGTAAAAACTTTACTGGTGCATTGTGTTACTACATTACCTGGAAACCGAATGAGAACACTTGGGAAATGTTCTGTAGTGGTTGTTACAGATGTTGTGCACAACATTTAAGTGTGTTAGAAGAACATATATCCAAGGATATTTCATATAAAACATATTCCATATTACCAATATTACCCGTTAACAATATTACCATTACCCATTAAGTTCTAGTTAGGGTTTTATCTAACATTAGAATGATAATAAAAAATATATACAGTACCAGTCAAAAGTTTGGACACACCTACTTCTTCAAGGGTTTTTATTTTTTTGTACTTTTTTCGACATTGAGGAATAATAGTGAAGACATCAAAACTATGAAATAACACATAGAATCATGTAGTAAGAAAAAATGTGGTAAATAAATCAAAATATATTTTATATTTGAGATTCTTCAAAGTAGCCACCCTTTGACTTCATGACAATTTTGCACACTCTTAGCATTCTCTCAACCAGCTTCATGAGGTAGTCACCTGGAATGCATTTCAATTAACAATCGTGCCATTGTTAAAATTTAATTTGTGGAATTTCTTTCCTTCTTACTGCGTTTGAGGGTTGGTGTACAGAAGATACTTGATAAAAGACAGAGTCCATATTATGGAAAGAACAGCTCAAATAAGCAAAGAGAAACAACAGTCCATCATTACTTTAAGACATGAAGATCAGTCAATACGAAAAATGTCAAGAACTTTGAAAGTTGCTTCAAGCTATGATGAAGCTGGCTCTCATGAGGACAGCCACAGGAAAAGAAGACAAAGAGTTACCTCTGATGCAGAGGATAAGTTTATCATAGTTACCAGCCTAAGAAATTCAAGTTCAAGACACATCTCAACATCAACTGTTCAGAGGAGACTGCGTGAATCAGTCCTTCATTTTTTAAATGTTTTATTTCATCTTTATTTAACCAGGTAAGCCAGTTAAGAACAAGTTCTCATTTAAAACTGCAACCTGGCCAAGATAATGCAAAGCAGTGTGACAAAATCATCAACACAGTTACACATAAACAAACATACAGTCAATAACACAACAGAAAAATCTATGTACAGTTTGTGCAAATGTAGAAGAGTAGAGTGACAAAACGGATGGCACTGTGATAGACTGCATGCAGTCTGAGTATTGAAGGCTATTTTGTAAATGACATCGCCGAAGTCAAAGACCGGTAGGATCGTCCGTTTTACGGGGGTATGTTTGGCAGCATGAGTGAAGGAGGCTTTATTGTGAAATAGGAAGCTGATTCTAGATTTAATTTTGGATTGGAGATGCTTAATGTGAGTCTGGAAGGAGAGTTTACAGTCTAACCAGACACCTACAGTTGAAGTCTTAGGTCAGCTAGGATCACCACTTGATTTTAAGAATCTGAAATGTCAGAATAATAGAAGAGAAAATTATATATTTCAGCTTTTATTTATGTAATCGCATTCCCAGTGGGTCAGAAGTTTACATACACTCAATTAGTATTTGGTTGCATTGCCTTTATATTGTTTAACTTGTTCAAATGTGTCGGGTAGCCTGAATTTTGGCCCATTCCTCCTGACAGAGCTGGTGTAACTGAATCAGGTGTGTAGGCCTCCTTGCTCACACACACTTTTTCAGTTCTGCCCACACATTTTCTATGGGATTGAGGTCAGGGCTTTGTGATGGCCACTCCAATACCTTGACTTTGTTGTCCTTAAGCCATTTTGCCACAACTTTGGAAGTATGCTTCGGGTCATTGTCCATTTGGAAGACCCATTTGTGACCAAGCTTTAACTTCCTGACTGATGTCTTGAGATTTTGTATCAATATATCCACGGAATTTTCCTGCCTCATTGTGCCATCTATTTTGTGAAGTGCACTAGTCCCTCCTGCAGCAAAGCACCCCCACAACATGATGCTGCCAACCTCGTGTGTCATGGTTGGGATGGAGTTCTTCGGCTTGCAAGCTTCCCCCTTTTTCCTCCAAACATAACGATGGTCATTATGGCCAAACAGTTCTATTTTTGTTTCATCAGACCAGAGGACATTTCTCCAAAAAGTACAATCTTCGTCACCATGTGCAGTTGTAAACCGTAGTCTGTCATTTTTATGGTGGTTCTTGAGCAGTGGCTTCTTCCTTTCTGAGCGACCTTTCAGGTTATGTCGATATAGGACTCGTTTTACTGTGGATATAGATACTTTTGTACCTGTTTTCTCCAGCATCTTCACAAGGTCCTTTGCTGCTGTTCTGGGATTAATTTGCACTTTTCACACCAAAGTACAGTACGTTCATCTGTAAGAGACAGATCTCCTTCCTGAGCGGTATCATGGCTGCGCTGTTCCATGGTGTTTATACTTGCATACTATTGTTTGTACAGATGAACGTGGTACCTTCCGGTGTTTTCGAAATTGCTCCCAATGATGAACTTCTGGGGTCTACATTTTTTTTCTGAGGTCTTGGCTGATTTCTTTTGATTTTCCCATGATGTCAAGCAAAGAGGTACTGAGTTTGAAGGTAGGCCTTGAAACACATCCACAGGTACACCTCCAATTAACTCAAATGATGCCAAATGATGTCAATTAGCCTATCAGAAGCTTCTAAAGCCATGACATAATTTTCTGGAATTTTCCAAGCTGTTTACAAGCAATCAACTTAGTGTATGTAAACTTCTGGCCCACTGGAATTGTGATGTGAAGTGGTTGAAAACGAGTTTTAATGACTCCAACCTAGTGTATGTAAATTTACGACTTCAACTGTAGGTATTTGTAGTTGTCCACATATTCTAAGTCAGAACCGCCCTTAGTAGTGATGCTAGTCAGGTGGGAGGGTGCAGGCAGCAATCGGTTGAGGAGCATGCACTTAGTTTTACTTGTATTTAAAAGCAGTTGGAGGCCTCTGAAGGAGTGTTGTGTGGCATTGAAACTCGTTTGGAGGTTTGTTAGCACAGTGTCCAAAAATAGGGCCAAATGTCTACAGAATGGTGCCGTCTGCATAGAGGTGGATCAGAGAATCACCAGCAGCAAGAGCGACATCATTGATATAGACAGAGAAAAGAGTAGGCCCGAGAATTGAACCCTGTGACACTCCCATAGAAACTGACACAATGAACTCTATCTGAGAAGTAGTTGGTGAGTAAGGCGAGGCAGTCATTTGAGAAGCCAAGGCTATTGAGTCTGCCGATAAGAATGCTGTGATTGACAGAGTTGAAAGCCTTGGCCAGGTTGATGAAGATGGCTGCACAGTACTGTCTTTTATCGATGGCGGTTATGATATCGTTAAGACCTTGAGCGTGTCTGTGACCAGCTCGGAAACCGGATTGCATAGTGGAGAAGGATTGCATATTGCATACGGTGGGATTCGAAATGGTCGGTGATCTATTTGTTCACTTGGCTTTCAAAGATTTTAGAAAGGCAGGACAGGATGGATATAGGTCTATAACAGTTTGGGTCTAGAGTGTCTCCTCCTTTGAAGAGGGAGATGACCGCGCAGCTTTCCAATCTTTGGGGATCTCAGACGATTTGAGAGAGAGGTTGAATAAGCTTGTAATATGGGTTGCAACAATTTCGGCGGATAATTTTAGAAAGAGAGGGTCCAGAATGTCTAGCCCAGCTGATTTGTAGGGATCCAGATTTTGCAGCTCTTTCAGAACATCAGCTGTCTGGATTTGGGTGAAGGACAAGAAGTGGGGGGGCTTGGTCAAGTTGCTACAGGGGTTGCTGAGAAGTTGGACGGCGTAGTGGTAGCCAGGTGAAAGCATGGCCAGCCTTAGAAAAATACTTATTGAAATTATTGATTATCATAGATTTATCAGTGGTGACAATGTTTCCTATCCTCAGTGCAGTGGGCATCTGGAAGGAGGTGCTCTTATTCTCCATGGACTTTATAGTGTCCCAAAACTTTTTGGAATTAGTGCTACAGGATGCAAATTTCTGTTTGAAATGCTAGCCTTAGCTTTCCTAACTGACTGAGTATATTGGTTCCTGACTTCCCTGAAAATTCTTCCCTGAAAATTCAGAAAGGATGTTTGTGAGAAAAAAAATATTTGACACTTCTCTGTTTTCTCAATGACATTCAAATCAGCATTGAAAAAAGGTGCAAGTTTAAGTTTGTTCCACCTGAGCAAGTCTGACCACAAGTCAGATAACACTATGATGACACACCAAATGTGTTTTGATGGATCGTGGGAAAAGAGCAGGAATAGGCTTTCGTGGGCTATTATTTGTAAACATTTCAACTGTGAGATGTAAGTGAGATGTAAGTGACAAGTGAGATGTAAGTGACAAGTGGATTTTGCATCCCTCAAACACAGGAAATAGATTTCTGAAAATGACAGATCATCAGGTGGGAGGGGAATGCAGGTTGCATGTACAATACATACAATCTATTAACTGACAGACAAACCCTCTGATTACTGATCCAGGCAATTATGCAGGAAGGCGTATTGTAAAGACGGCCAGACATGCTCGCAGTTTGTCCTTTGCGAGGCGTAGTCTCTACCAAAGGCCAAACAAATGGATGATTGGATTGACTTCTTGTTTACATTACCCAAAGCCAACGATCAATGTTTTTTAATTAGCCGCACATATAGAGACCAATCAGACAATTTTACTACTTTAAGCAGCGAAGGTGAATCAAGATGGCAATTATGTTTTTGGTAACACTTCATTTGGATAGTCTGGATAGTCCATCTGTAGATGCTCTGCAGATGGTCTGTTGATAAGCAACTGCTTGCTAAGGTTACGGTTAAGGTTAGGTTTAGAATAAGGGTAAGGGGCAGGGCAAGGGTTAGTAGAAACCTGTTATGGCAAGGCGGCCTTGTCTCAGGATGGTAAGTTGGTGGTTGAAGATTTCCCTCTAGTGGTGTGGGGGCTGTGCTTTGGCAAAGTGGGTGGGGTTATATCCTTCCTGTTTGGCCCTGTCCGGGGGTGTCCTCGGATGGGGCCACAGTGTCTCCTGACCCCTCCTGTCTCAGCCTCCAGTATTTATGCTGCAGTAGTTTATGTGTCGGGGGGCTAGGGTCAGTTTGTTTATCTGGAGTACTTCTCCTGTCCTATTCAGGTGTCCTGTGTGAATCTAAGTGTGCGTTCTCTAATTCTCTCCTTCTCTCTTTCTTTCTCTCTCTCGGAGGACTTGAGCCCTAGGACCATGCCCCAGGACTACCTGACATGATGACTCCTTGCTGTCCCCAGTCCACCTGGCCATGCTGCTGCTCCAGTTTCAACTGGCCTGGGCCCTAGGACCATGTCCCAGGACTACCTGACATGAGGACTCCTTGCTCCTTGCCATGCTCCTGCTCCAGTTTCAACTGTTCTGCCTTACTATTATTCAACCATGCTGGTCATTTATGAACATTTGAACATCTTGGCCACGTTCTGTTATAATCTCCACCCGGCACAGCCAGAAGAGGACTGGCCACCCCACATATGCTCTCTCTAATTCTCTCTTTCTTTCTCTCTCTCGGAGGACCTGAGCCCTAGGACCGTGCCCCAGGACTACCTGACATGATGGCTCCTTGCTGTCCCCAGTCCACCTGACTGTGCTGCTGCTCCAGTTTCAACTGTTCTGCCTTATTATTATTTGACCATGCTGGTCATTTATGAACATTTGAACAGCTTGGTCATGTTCTGTTATAATCTCTACCCGGCACAGCCAGAAGAGGACTGGCCACCCCACATAGCCCGGTTCCTCTCTAGGTTTCTTCCTAGGTTTTGGCCTTTCTAGGGAGTTTTTCCTAGCCACCGCGCTTTTACACCTGCATTGTTTGCTGTTTGGGGTTTTAGGCTAGGTTTCTGTACAGCACTTTGAGATATCAGCTGATGTACGAAGGGCTATATAAATAAATTTGATTTGATTTGATTTGATCCCCTAGGGGAACTCTCCCCCCATTCAGCTGAAAAGGTGGCGCAGGGAATTCAAACATATTCTTTAGAAATATTTAACTTTCACACATTAACAAGTCCAATACAGCAAATGAAAGATAAACATCTTGTTCATCTACCCATCATGTCCGATTTTTTAAATGTTTTACAGCGAAAACACAACATATATTTATGTTAGACCACCACCAAATCAAAAAAATAATCCCAGCCAAAGATAGTCACAAAAGCAGGATTAGAGATAAAATGAATCACTAACCTTTTGAACATCTTCATCAGATGACACTCATATGACATGTTACACAATACATTTATGTTTTGTTTGATAATATGCATATTTATATCCACAAATCTCAGTTTACATTGACGCCAAGTTCAGAAAAGCCTCCAAAATATCCGGAGGAATTATAGAAAGCTACGCCAGATAACAGAAATACTCATCATAAACTTTGACTAAAGATACATGTTCTACATATAATTAAAGATACAGTCGTTCTTGATGCAACCGCTGTGTCATTTTTTTTTTAAACGTTACGTCCAGGATAACTCAGACGAAAACTTCAAAAATATATTTTCCAGGTCGAATAAACTGGTCAAACTAAGTAGAGAATCAATCTTCAGGATGTTATTTTCATATATATCCAATAACGTTCCAACCGGATCATACGTTTTCATCTGCAGCCAAATCTGCAGCCAACGACGGTTTCATCAACAAATGCGCCACAGGGAAATTCCATTCTGCCAAGACCGTGACTATTTCCCCTCCCATTCGGTCAAAGTTCACACCAGAGGCTCCATTCCACTTTCTACTGAATGAGGACATCTAGTGGAAGGCGTAGGAAGTGCTAACATATCCATATCTTATTTGGAAGGGAAGGGGCGATGACGTCAAATTTGACCCACATTCAGGATTTCACTTCTTGTTTGGAAGATTGCCTGCCCTATGAGTTCTGTTATACTCACAGACATAATTCAAACAGTTTTTTAGAAACTTCAGAGTGTTTTCTATCCAATAGTAATAATAATATGCATATATTAGCAATCTAGGACAGAGTAGGATGCAGTTCACTATGGGCACGCTATTCATCCAAATTGAAAATACTGCCCCCTATCCCCAACAAGCTTTAGTAGATAGTTAGAACCAAATAAGCATCTTGAGAGCGATGCCATGGGGGAAACATTTTAGGGTCTCTGAAGACCAATTAATGGAATGGTTCTTTGAAGAACCACACAAAAATCCTAAAACAGAAAAATGTTGGCCCTCCAGGACTAGAATTCCAATCAAATCAAATTATATGGTCGAATACACATATTTAGCAGATGTTACTGCGGGTGTAGCGAAATGCTTCCTAGCGCCAACGGTGCAGTAGTATCTAACAATTCACAACAACACACAATCTAAAAGGAAAATAAGTATATAAATATTTGGATGAGCATAGAATACAGTATAATACAGTATAGACATATGGAATGAATTGAGTAAAACAGTATGCAAACATTGTTAAAGTGACCAGTGTTTCCATGTCTATGTACATAGTGCAGCAGCCTCTAAGGTGCAGGTTTAAGTGGCCGGGTGGTAGCCGGCTAGTGACAGTGAATAAGTTCAGGGCAGGGTACTTACTGGGTGAAAGCCGGCAAGTGAATTGAATAGTCCTGCTGTAGGGTGTGGAGCCTTATTAGCATATTATTCCGGGTTCCTTTCGAGTTCATTTTAGAGTTACCAGTACCACCCATGACTGTTTGCTAGTGACAGAGACAAGGTTGTTGCATTCATTTTCAATCGTGTGGTCTTCCCCATTAGATTCTAAGTGAATGTGTTGTCATAAAATGTTTCATCTTTAACACATATACATACATATTTCACAAGGCCTTATTTCGAGGACCTAGTTTTATCCTAATACAGTGGACTAAAACTCGTATTTTACAGGCTATTTCCAATTGGAATCTGGCCAAAGTGAGGATATCCAACATTTGGAATTTATATTCACCAGCAACCTGCATTCAGAATGAATGCCAGGGTTGGGAAGACTAAGATATGAGACTACCTAAACCGTCTAAACCAGAACAACCATTTCAGTAATGGGTGCAATAAGTCCAAGTAACAGATTGTAATAGTTTAGAAAAATGTATGTTATTTATATTTGAGCAGCATAATATTAATCAATCAATGTACATGCAAAAAATAAATATTGAAACAAACAATTCTAAACATTAACCTGCAATAAAGCATGCTGGGAAATATGAAAATGATGGGCTTGGTTTTGGTTTCACACTGGGGTTCTTGTACACCACTGAATATTCATTTAACTATTTACAGTGTTAATTTAACTCCTGAATAAACAATAGACATGTTACACTAAAAATCAACACTCGTTAACACTGGCCAATTTGCTCTGTGCTATGAAAGGGACACATCTGCAGGCTTCCATACTGTACATTTCAAGAACCTTTTCGAATTCGCAAGAACTGTAGACGCCACATTAAGAACCCCTCACTTAATTCAAAGGTTCTTTACCGGAGAAGAGCCGGGGAAGAACCAGTTAAGAACTGTATTTTTTTCTGTGTAGGGTTGTAAAGGAGGTGGTGGGGGTGTCATAGCAACCACTGTCACTATTTCTAATTACTGTATGCCATGGCCTGTGAGTAATCCTCAAATGAGATGAAAAAGCAACACAAAAGCAACAGAGAATGATAAACCACATACAGTATAATGTACTCTAATGTAATGGTTGCAAATACAACAAAATGTCATGGTTATTATGCATGCACAAAACGTTCTGAATTAAAGTTAATTATTTCACACCTTTTCTACTGATTTGATCAAACCTATATCCTCACAACTGTATTTTTAGTCACCATGAAGTTGGCAAAATGAGGACTTATACAGAAGTTCAGCACCATATTATGCTTACAGTGGTAATGCTTACACTGGGTAATCCAGAAGGTTTGTTTTCCTGTGTGGATTCTAATACAAAAATAATGATATGAACCTATTAATCTGATGATGCCTCTTCTTTTAAACCACTGAGGGTCATTTCCCTCAATGCCATATCCAGTTTATCCAATATTATTTCATAATTATTGCCTCAATGGACAAATCAATGGAGACACTGCACTACGTTAATTATTATTTAGCCTAGCTAAAATAACCTTGGTATTAGAGTTGCAATACAGGCGGTAAGGTTCTTTTCTATCAACTACATGACCTTAATATCAAAAGAACTGTGTAGAGATGTTTTCAGCACACAAGCGAGAGACAGAAGAGAGAAAATAAAATAGAGGAGGAAAAGAGAGAAAGAGGCTATGTCCCAAATATCTCTCCTTCCTCCCAAAGTGTGCACATGTTACTTCCCTCCACCAATGCAATACTTTTAGATTTGTGGGAGGTAGTGAACGAGTATAGGAGAAAGGAGCTATTATTGGAACACACCCAGAGAACAAGGTGAGCGAGACAGACAGGGACGCTATAACCCACTTTTGACACTTTGGAAAACACCATATCAAAGGGCAACACGCCTCACTGGAAAATGGCAGAGATAAGAAGGGTGTCAGGTAATCGATAGTGTGTTTTGGGGGAGAACAACATGGAGGCTCTGAGGTCTTGAGTCCATTACTATCAAATCAAATCAAATCAAATCAAATGTTATTTGTCACATACACATGGTTAGCAGATGTTAATGCGGGTGTAGCGAAATGCTTGTGCTTCTAGTTCCGAAAATGCAGTAATAACCAACAAGTAATCTAACTAACAATTCCAAAACTACTGTCTCATACACAGTGTAAGGGGATAAATAATATGTACATAAGGATATATGAATGAGTGATGGTACAGAGCAGCATAAGCAAGATACAGCAGATGGTATCGAGTACAGTATATACATATGAGATGAGTATGTAAACAAAGTGGCATAGTTAAAGTGGCTAGTGATACATGTATTACATAAGGATGCAGTCGATGATATAGAGTACAGTATATACGTATGCATATGAGATGAATAATGTAGGGTAAGTAACATTATATAAGGTAGCATTGTTTAAAGTGGCTAGTGATATATTTACATCATTTCCCATCAATTCCCATTATTAAAGTGGCTGGAGTTGAGTCAGTGTCAGTGTGTTGGCAGCAGCCACTCAATGTTAGTGGCGGCTGTTTAACAGGTCTGATGGCCTTGAGATAGAAGCTGTTTTTCAGTCTCTCTGTCCCAGCTTTGATGCACCTGTACTGACCTCGCCTTCTGGATGATAGCGGGGTGAACAGGCAGTGGCTCGGGTGGTTGATGTCCTTGATGATCTTTATGGCCTTCCTGTAACATCGGGTGGTGTAGGTGTCCTGGAGGGCAGGTAGTTTGCCCCCGGTGATGCGTTGTGCAGACTTCACTACCCTCTGGAGAGCCTTACGGTTGAGGGCGGAGCAGTTGCCGTACCAGGCAGTGATACTGCCCGCCAGGATGCTCTCGATTGTGCATCTGTAGAAGTTTGTGAGTGCTTTTGGTGACAAGCCGAATTTCTTCAGCCTCCTGAGATTGAAGAGGCGCTGCTGCGCCTTCTTCACGATGCTGTCTGTGTGAGTGGACCAATTCAGTTTGTCTGTTATGTGTATGCCGAGGAACTTAAAACTTGCTACCCTCTCCACTACTGTTCCATTGATGTGGATAGGGGGGTGTTCCCTCTGCTGTTTCCTGAAGTCCACAATCATCTCCTCAGTTTTGTTGACGTTGAGTGCGAGGTTATTTTCCTGACACCACACTCTGAGGGCCCTCACCTCCTCCCTGTAGGCCGTCTCGTCATTGTTGGTAATCAAGCCTACCACTGTTGTGTCGTCCGCAAACTTGATGATTGAGTTGGAGGCGTGCGTGGCCACGCAGTCGTGGGTGAACAGGGAGTACAGGAGAGGGCTCAGAACGCACCCTTGTGGGGCCCGAGTGTTGAGGATCAGCGGGGAGGAGATGTTGTTGCCTACCCTCACCACCTGGGGGCGGCCCGTCAGGAAGTCCAGTACCCAGTTGCACAGGACGGGGTCGAGACCCAGGGTCTCGAGCTTGATGACAATTTTGGAGGGTACTATGGTGTTGAATGCCGAGCTGTAGTCGATGAACAGCATTCCCACATAGGTATTCCTCTTGTCCAGATGGGTTAGGGCAGTGTGCAGTGTGGTTGAGATTGCATCGTCTGTGGACCTATTTGGGCGGTAAGCAAATTGGAGTGGGTCTAGGGTGTCAGGTAGGGTGGAGGTGATATGGTCCTTGACTAGTCTCTCAAAGCACTTCATGATGACGGAAGTAAGTGCTACGGGGCGGTAGTCGTTTAGCTCAGTTACCGTAGCTTTCTTGGGAACAGGAACAATGGTATCATGTCAAGAAGACAGTGTTTAATAAGATGTGGTCCCCTCTCATCCCTTTCACCATCATAAAGTGAAAAAAGATGCTCTCTAGAACCAAAAAGTGTTCTTCAGCTGTCCCCATAGGAGAACCCTTTGAAAATTCCTTTTGGAACCAAAAAGGGTTCTCCTATGGGGACAGCCGCAGAACCCTTTTGGAACCCTTTTTTCTAAGAGTTTGAGGTATTCCAGAAAGCAGGATTATTAAGTTAGCCAGCAAACTTTGATAAACAGATACATGTACCGTAACTCTTGATTTTGTGGTTGATTAAAACTTAGATTCAATCAGATCAAGCGTTGACTGTCAAAACGGTGAGCAGCTGCTTGATCAGTCACAACGCCACACCTGTCCCACTTGCGTTAGAAGTTCAGTGTTCGAACTTGTAAACAAGTCTGCACAGGATTTCTCGTAGTACGACTCTATGCAGCTAATGGCAATGTCCACTTCATGTATAATGCCAGGAACCGCTTGTGGATTTGACAACTCTAACACAGTTCCACCTCCGACACCGCCAAAACAACTGCTATGCGGATGTCGGCTAAAGTGGATCTTATTGAACAAATGTATAAAATGTTGGGATTTCCCTGGTATACTTGATCATGTAGCTTCCTCCTATGGGGAGGTGTGGGGTAGAGGGGCGTGTGAGTTGTACTAAGATTTTCCACTTGTAGGACAAAAAAAGTCCACAAGACACTATCCACTTTATATTGTAAATACAATCACACTTGACTGCACATTCATCATTTATACTGTATTTCCTATTTCTTACATATCCGTTTTGTTAATATGTAAACGACTTCTCTTCTACTTACTTGTTATTGTTTTATTTGACTTTTAATGATTATTGATATGGATATTTGTACTGCATTGTGCTATATTCCTGAAAGGGGGAAATGTAGAAATAAATCATACGGAGATGTAGCTACGGCTTCAAGTCACTTGATTTTCATATCCAATCATCAACCATTTACAGTACCAGTTAAAAGTTTGGACACACCTACTCATTCCAGGGTTTTTCTTTATTTGTACTATTTTCTACACTGTTGAATAATAGTGAATACATCAAAACTATGAAATAAATAATATTAAATAATACATATGGAATCATGTAGTAACCAAAAAAGTGTTAAACAAATCAAAATATATTTTATGTTTGAGATTCTTTAAAGTAGCCACCCTTTGCCTTGATGACAGCTTTGCACACTCTTGACATTCTCTCAACCAGCTTCATGAGGTAGTCACCTGGAATGCATTTCAATTAAAAGGTGTGCCTTCTTAAAAGTTAATTTGTGGAATTTCTTTCCTTCTTAATGCATTTGAGGAAATCAGTTGTTTTATGACAAGGTAGTACAGAAGATAGGATTATTTGGTAAAATACCAAGTCCATAATATGGCAAGAAAAGCTCAAATATGCAAAGATAAACAACAGTCCATCATTACTTTAAGTCAGTCTCAACATTTTAAGAACTTTGAAAGTTTCTTCAAATGCAGTCACAAAAACCATCAAGCATCATGTGATGAAACTGGCTCTCATGAGGACCGCCACAGGAAAGGAAGACCCAGAGTTACCTCTGCTGCAGAGGATAAGTTAATTAGAGTTACCAGCTTCATAAATTGCAGTCCAAATAAAAGCTTCACAGACACATCTCAATATCAACTATTCAGAGGAGATTGCGTTAATCAGGCCTTCATGGCTGAATTGCTGCAAAGAAAACACTACTAAAGGACACCAATAAGAAGAAGAGACTTGCTTGGGCCAAGAAACACGAGCAATGGACATTAGACCAGTGGAAATCTGTTCTTTGGTCTGATGAGTCCAAATTGGAGATTTTTGGTTCCAACCGTCGTGTCTATATGAGACATAGATGAACAGGTTATCTCCGCATGTGTGGTTCCCACCAAGAAGCATGGAAGAGGAGGTGTGATGGTGTGGGGGTGCCAACAAGTGCTCAACATAAAGTGGGGCAAAAAAGTATTTAGTCAGCCACCAATTGTGCAAGTTCTCCCACTTAAAAAGATACACTTAGGTACACTTCAACTATGACAGACAAATTGAGAAAAAAAATCCAGAAAATCACATTGTAGGATTTTTAATTTATTTATTTGCAAATTATGGTGGAAAATAAGTATTTGGTCAATAACAAAAGTTTATCTCAATACTTTGTTATATACCCGTTGTTGACAATGACAGAGGTCAAACGTTTTCTGTAAGTCTTCACAAGGTATTCACACACTGTTGCTGGTATTTTGGCCCATTCCTCCATGCAGATCTCCTCTAGAGCAGTGATGTTTCGGGGCTGTTGCTGGGCAACACGGGCTTTCAACTCCCTCCTACGATTTTCTATGGGGTTGAGATCTGGAGACTGGCTACGCCACTCCAGGACTTTGAAATGCTTCTTACAAAGCCACTCCTTCGTTGCCCGGGCAGTGTGTTTGGGATCATTGTCATGCTGAAACACTCACGTTTCATCTTCAATGCCCTTGCTAATGGAAGAAGGTTGAAACTCAAAATCTCACGATACATGGCCCCATTCATTCTTTCCTGGTCCCTTTGCAGAAAAACAGCCCCAAAGCATGATGTTTCCACCCCCATGCTTCACAGTAGGTATGGTGTTCTTTGGATGCAACTCAGCATTCTTTGTCCTCCAAACACGACGAGTTGAGTTTTTACCAAAATGTTATATTTTGGTTTCATCTGACCATATGACATTCTCCCAATCTTCTTCTGGATCATCCAAATGCTCTCTAGCAAACTTCAGATGGGCCTGGACATGTACTGGCTTAAGCAGGGGGACACGTCTGGCACTGCAGGATTTGAGTCCCTGGCGGCGTAGTGTGTTACTGTTGGCAGGCTTTGTTACTTTGGTCCCAGTTCTCTGCAGGTCATTCACTAGGTCCCCCTGTGTGGTTCTGGGATTTTTGCTCACCATTCTTGTGATCATTTTGACCCCACGGGGTGAGATCTTACGTGGAGCCCCAGATCGAGGGAGATTATCAGTGGTCTTGTATGTCTTCCATTTCCTAATAATTGCTCCCACAGTTGATTTCTTCAAACCAAGCTGCTTACCTATTGCAGATTCAGTCTTCCCAGCCTGGTGCAGGTCTACAATTGGGTTTCTGGTGTCCTTTGACAGCTCTTTGGTCTTGGCCATAGTGGAGTTTGGAGTGTGACTGTTTGAGGTTGTGGACAGGTGTCTTTTATACTGATAACAAGTTCAAACAGGTGCCATTAATACAGGCAACGAGTGGAGGACAAAGGAGCCTCTTAAAGAAGAAGTTACAGGTCTGTGAGAGCCAGAAATCTTGCTTGTTTGTAGGTGACCAAATACTTATTTTCCACCATAATTTGCAAATAAATTCATTAAAAATCCTACAATGTGATTTTCTGGATTTCTTTTCTCATTTTGTCTGTCATAGTTGAGGTGTACCTATGATTAAAATTACAGGCCTCTCATCTTTTTAAGTGGGAGAACTTGCACAATTGGTGGCTGACTAAATACTTTTTTGCCCCACTGTATAACAAATATATTTTAGTTTATCAAATTCGTTTGAATCTTTTTTTAAATATATATTTTTCTTCCATTTTGACATTACAGAGTATTTTGAGTAGATTGTTGACAAAAAATGACATATTCATTTTAATCTCACTTAGTAACACAATGAAATGTGAAGAAATCCAAGGGGTATGAGTTTCATGGCAACGCACTGTATTTGTCTTCCATCTCCCTCTTCCATCTCCCTCTTATATATAGAATATCTGAGATCTGAAAGTGAAACTCAAAGTTAATAAAAGATGTAATGCTACATTATATTCATTACCCCTCCTTATTATTTCCCTATCATTTTAAGGTGCTTGAGAATTGCGGCCGGAGGATATTACTTTGGTTGCGTACTGCTTTTTACAGTCTCTGCTGGTAAAGCATTGAGTCTTCTTTACTAACCTAGTCAGAGAAAGAATCCCTGAAACCTGAGGTGATGTTTGCTGTTGTCATGTATTTCTACATACCTTTGATGTTTTTGCCCCTTCTCTTTTTATTCCCTTTTCCCTTTGAGAAGTGCTGGAGAGCAATGAATCTAACAAGCAAACCACAGCAGTAGTCCAATTACCCTCAGGATACCTGTCTGAGTTATTTTTGCTCGAAATGTAGGAAGAGAAGAGGGAAAAGGAGAATGGGAAAAAAAGGAAGTGTCTAAAATGGCTGTCATTTTGACAGTGCACCGCCAACTCATCACAGTGGGCTGAGCGTCCCAAGGGTTGCCGCCCTTGACTGAGAGCCCAGTCCCGTTCATTACGGAGAGATGAGGAAGAACCTGGAACTCGGCGCTACTCATCTTCAGTCCTGAGAGGGCCTTCATCAGCTGGTTTCTCTGACTGCCCCCGATCCTTCCCTCCCCTCCATCCCAAGCCACCATTTAGACTGTCTCTTAAGAGCTGAGATAGGAAGCCAAATTGGTTCAATCATGACAGATAATTTGCCGGAATCAGCCAGTGTCCCTGCCTGCAGAGTCACTTAGATCAAGGTTTCAGAAGCTCCCCTTCAGCTCTCTTCAGTCATCAGAAAACGTGGAAGTTCCCATGTGCTAGTCTTCTATGGAGAGTGCTGTAATGGGAGAGTATATATAAGATATACCCAGCGCGCAAAATTGGACAAAACTGGGTAAATTGGCACAGGTAGAGTTCTTGCAATAGCATCAATACAACTGCCCCCTTTCATTGAAGCATTGATGTTTAAGGCCGACTGGGGTACTGCAGGCTGTTGTATCCAGAAAGCAGGATCCCCCATTATGATAAAATAGCAATCTTTGTGGTCAATATTCGCGTAAATACATAACAACTATGAAGATAATTATGGTACCAAATTACACCAAATGTACACTACCGTTCCAACGGTTGGGGTCACTTAGAAATGTCCTTGTTTTTGAAAGAAAAGCTCATTGTTTGTCCATTAAAATAACATCAAATTGATCAGAAATATTTACATTTACATTTACATTTAAGTCATTTAGCAGACGCTCTTATCCAGAGCGACTTACAAATTGGTGCATTCACCTTATGACATCCAGTGGAACAACCACTTTACATGCATCTAAATATTTTAAGGGGGGGGGGGGTGAGAAGGATTACTTTATCCTATCCTAGGTATTCCTTAAAGAGGTGGGGTTTCAGGTGTCTCCGGAAGGTGGTGATTGACTCCGCTGTCCTGGCGTCGTGAGGGAGTTTGTTCCACCATTGGGGAGCCAGAGCAGCGAACAGTTTTGACTGGGCTGAGCGGGAACTGTACTTCCTCAGTGGTAGGGAGGCGAGCAGGCCAGAGGTGGATGAACGCAGTGCCCTTATTTGGGTGTAGGGCCTGATCAGAGCCTGGAGGTACTGAGGTGCCGTTCCCCTCACAGCTCCGTAGGCAAGCACCATGATCTTGTAGCGGATGCGAGCTTCAACTGGAAGCCAGTGGAGAGAGCGGAGGAGCGGGGTGACGTGAGAGAACTTGGGAAGGTTGAACACTAGACGGGCTGCGGCGTTCTGGATGAGTTGTAGGGGTTTAATGGCACAGGCAGGGAGCCCAGCCAACAGCGAGTTGCAGTAATCCAGACGGGAGATGACAAGTGCCTGGATTAGGACCTGCGCCGCTTCCTGTGTGAGGCAGGGTCGTACTCTGCGGATGTTGTAGAGCATGAACCTACAGGAACGGGCCACCGCCTTGATGTTAGTTGAGAACGACAGGGTGTTGTCCAGGATCACGCCAAAGTTCTTAGCGCTCTGGGAGGAGGACACAATGGAGTTGTCAACCGTGATGGCGAGATCATGGAACGGGCAGTCCTTCCCCGGGAGGAAGAGCAGCTCCGTCTTGCCGAAGTTCAGCTTGAGGTGGTGATCCGTCATCCACACTGATATGTCTGCCAGACATGCAGAGATGCAATTCACCACCTGGTCATCAGAAGTGGGAAAGGAGAAGATTAATTGTGTGTCGTCTGCATAGCAATGATAGGAGAGACCATGTGAGGTTATGACAGAGCCAAGTGACTTGGTGTATAGCGAGAATAGGAGAGGGCCTAGAACAGAGCCCTGGGGGACACCAGTGGTGAGAGCGCGTGGTGAGGAGACAGATTCTCGCCACGCCACCTGGTAGGAGCGACCTGTCAGGTAGGACGCAATCCAAGCGTGGGCCGCGCCGGAGATGCCCAACTCGGAGAGGGTGGAGAGGAGGATCTGATGGTTCACAGTATCGAAGGCAGCCGATAGGTCTAGAAGGATGAGAGCAGAGGAGAGAGAGTTAGCTTTAGCGGTGCGGAGCGCCTCCGTGATACAGAGAAGAGCAGTCTCAGTTGAATGACTAGTCTTGAAACCTGACTGATTTGGATCAAGAAGGTCATTCTGAGAGAGATAGCGGGAGAGCTGACCAAGGACGGCACGTTCAAGAGTTTTGGAGAGAAAAGAAAGAAGGGATACTGGTCTGTAGTTGTTGACATCGGAGGGATCGAGTGTAGGTTTTTTCAGAAGGGGTGCAACTCTCGCTCTCTTGAAGACGGAAGGGACGTAGCCAGCGGTCAGGCATAAGTTGATGAGCGAGGTGAGGTAAGGGAGAAGGTCTCCGGAAATGGTCTGGAGAAGAGAGGAGGGGATAGGGTCGAGCTGGCAGGTTGTTGGGCGGCCGGCCGTCACAAGACGCGAGATTTCATCTGGAGAGAGAGGGGAGAAAGAGGTCAGAGCACAGGGTAGGGCAGTGTGAGCAGAACCAGCGGTGTAGACATTGTTAATGTTGTAAATGACTATTTTTTTATGGAATATCTACACAGGCCTACAGTGGCCCATTATCAGCAACCATCACTCCTGTGTTCCAATGGCACATTGTGTTAACTAATCATAAGAAAAAAATGTGTTAGCACAACTGAAAACTGTTGTTCTGATTAAAGAAGCAATGAAGCTGGTTTTCTTTAGACTAGTTGAGTATCTAGAGCATCAGTATTTGTGGGTATGATTACAGGCTCAAAATGGCCAGAAACAAAACACTTTCTTCTGAAACTTGTCAGTCTATTCTTGTTCTGAGAAATGAAGGCTATTCCATGCGAGAAATTGCCAAGAAACTGAAGATCTCGTACAACACTGTGTACTAACAGAACAGCGCAAACTGGCTCTAACCAGAAAAGAAAGAGGAGTGGGAGGCCCCGGTGCACAACTGAGCAAGAGGACAAATACATTAAAGTGTCTAGTTTGAGAAATAGATGCCTCACAAGTCCTGATGCCTCACAACTGGCAGCTTCGTTAAATAGTATCTGCAAAACACCAGTCTCAACGTCAACAGTGAAGAGGCGACTCCGGGATGCCGACCAGACATAGCATTTTCCTTGATGGCCAAAAAGCTACATTTTAGTCTCATCTGACCAGAGTGCCTTCTTCCATATGTTTGGGGAGTCTCCCACATGCCTTTTGGCGAACACCAAACATGCTTGCTTATTTTTTTCTTTAAGCAATGGCTTTTTTCTGACCTCTCTTCTGTAAAGCCCAGCTCTGTGGAGTGTACGGCTTAAAGTGGTCCTATGGACAGATACTCCAGTCTCCGCTGTGGAGCTTTGCAGCTCATTAATGGTTATCATTGGTCTCTTTGTTGCCTCTCTGATGAATGCCCTCGATGCGTTTTGGTGGGTGTCCCTGTCTTGGCAGGTAATTATGTGACTTCTGAAGGTAATTGGTTGCACCAGATCTTCTTTAGGGGCTTCATAGCAAAGGGGGTGGTTGCATATGCACGCACCACTTTACCATTATTTATTTTTTTTAACAAGGTATTTGTTTCATTTCACTTCACCAATTTGGACTGTTTTGTGTATGTCCATTACATGAAATCCAAATAAAAATCCATTTAAATTACAGATTGTAAATCAACAAAATAGGAAAATGCCAAGGGGTGTGAATCCTTTATTAGGCATTTATTCAGTCATCTTTCTTCTTTATCTAATACATGTGTTTATTCATTCACAATTAGGATGTTGCTGGGCCTAGCACAGGCAGCATGGTCCCCTGGTCATCTGGTACCAGTGCTGTGGGAAATGATGCTAGGCCTAGCAGAGACAGCTCAGAGGTGTGTGCAGTGGAGGTAGGAAGAAAACAGAGACACAGATGTACTGACAGTTCCTTAATATATTGGCTCTATTCTGTATGTAATAGCAATTTACACTTAGGAGTGACAGTCAGCGTGACAGGCAAACAGAGGAGCACAAGGAGAAGCAAAGACAGATTGACAATAGAGGAGAACAAAGAGAATCACAGACAGAAAGACGGACAGAGTGACAGACGGAGAGACGAACAGACAGACCGAGACAGAGTGACAGCAGAGAAGATACAGACTGTTCAACAGGGAGGCAACAGAGACACAGTTATAGTGGTACGTTGTATCTCCAGTGGTGCTTTTACATGTTGGATGTGTCTTAGCTGGTTAAAAAAGGAGCACTATGTTTCACCGGTCACAGTCCGCCCCTGGACAAGAGACTCATTGAATATCACACAAAACAATGCTAGCTATCATAAGTCAAATGTAAACGTGAACAACGACGAGAACATTAGAATTAAGTCAGTACCGTCTGGCACAATGAGGATGACGTTTTGCGACTGGGGGCCAGTCGAACGGGCATAAACACCCATCTTGGGAGCTCGGAAGGAAGAGTCAAGCGACTTGAATGAGGGGAAAGGAGGAGGAGAAGGGGGCGGGAGCTTGGCTGCGCGGCTTGATGATGAAACACTTTGTTTATTAGAGGAAACAGACATGAATCACTCCCAGCAACGGCCCAGGGGCCAATAATGCGAGGCGGAAACACAGGAGATTAGGAGGTGTGCGTATGTGGGGGGAGGTGGGGATAGGATTCCTGTAAATGATTAGCATGCCGAAATTCTTATCAGCTAATTTAGAGGAATGACATGTGAATGTCGAGTGACTACCTCCTCAGAGATGGATTAGAGCATGTAGCTCATGGTAGAAGTAGACAACTTCACACAAGGGGAAGATGAGTGGAGACAAGGGTGTTGATGTCACTTCCTGTGCCAAGTCCCTCATGCACGGGACACAGTTTCCCCTCTCTGAAGGTGTAGCCTATCTGGCTTGCTTAACTTACCACATTCTTCTGTTCTGTTATCATCTGCAAGGTTAAAGGCGGTAATTGAAATTTGGCCCCCTGGTAGGGAACGCTCTCAGAGATGCTGTGTTACGCTGGCCTAGAATAGAGGCCTGGATGTATCGACAAATTATCAAGAGACAAATCCCTAAACACCTGTATAGGAAGTAAAAAGTGACACTTTTATGATAAGAACCCAGACATTTTTAATAATGCCCCAGGTGGGGGATTATTCAAAGTCCTGAGGCAATCGAGACGGCTCTTCATGAATAGCGAGAGAAATGGAGTGGATTTTCCAACACAAGCATCCCTATTCACTCCAAATCAAAAGGTGTGATCTGGCCTGAAAACTTGATGTTAGCCGTTTTAGCGGTATCACGCCAACCCTCAGATGGCTTAGATCAAGACACAGCTTTTCTTACTGAAAGGTTGGCTTCGGACCAAAGGTGAGAGGGAAATCAGAGGGAGGAGATGTTTGCTATCTCAGCACGACATACTCTTTGATGTGAACCACAAGGTGTCTGTCTGCTTACCAGAGACAGTAATGACATTCCTTCTTCTTCTGTTGTTGTTGGTTTGTTCTGGGTTGCACAGGCCCACTGTTGCAAGCCATCGATGTAATGACTACTCTGATTTTTCTTTTCGACATGGGGGTTGACATTTGGCGGCAGCAGTGGGATCCAGTGAATAGAATGGTAGAAAAAACACGAGTGGGGATGGATATGATTTCGCGCCTCTTCAGCATCAAATAGACACTTTTGGACTCAAACTCAATGGAAATGAGACATATGCAGAGGGCTAAATCATCTGTTTACATTTACCACTGTTGAGAGCAACACAGATCCCTAAGACAGATCCATCCAGCAACAAATTGTGTTTATTATGTCTGGAACATACCGGCAACACGAGTTGTGTTATTTCATGACAGAAAGAGAGCAACCTGGTTACCTTGAAGCTAAAATATAGACTCGGCTAGAACACAAATAAGAC
This sequence comes from Oncorhynchus gorbuscha, assembly GCF_021184085.1. Taxonomy (NCBI): domain Eukaryota; kingdom Metazoa; phylum Chordata; class Actinopteri; order Salmoniformes; family Salmonidae; genus Oncorhynchus; species Oncorhynchus gorbuscha. The sequence goes on along the minus strand of NC_060177.1, from coordinate 43,633,428 downwards.
CCCCGAATTGATGAGTCATCACTGTTTGTTCTCTCATTCTCACCCCCAACCTCTGCAATAATGTCAGTAACAGAGGGAGGAGGGGTAAGCCAGTTTCCTAACTGACTACACTATATACACAAAAGTATGTGGCCAACCCTTCAAATGAGTGGATTCTGCTATTTCAGCCACAACTGTTGCTGACAGGTGTGTAAAATAGAGCACACAGATGTGCAACCTACATAGAAAAACATTGGCAGTAGAATGGCCTTACTGAAGAGCTCTGTGACATTCAACGTGGCACCATCATAGGATGCCACCTTTCCAACAAGTCAGTTCTTCAAATTTCTGCCCTACTAGAGCTGTTATTGTGAAGTGGAAACGTATAGGAGTAACAACGGCTCAGCCGCGAAGCGGTAGGCCACACAAGCTCAGTGCTTAGCGTGTAAAAAATTATCTGTCCTTGGTTGCAACACTCACTACCGAGCACAAGAACAGTTTGCCGCCATTGGACTCTGGAGCAGTGGGAACGCATTCTCTGGAGTGATGAATCATGCTTCGCGGATGCCAGGCGAACGCTACCTGCCAGAATGTACAGTTCCAACTGTAAAGTTTGGTGTAGGAGGAATAATGGTCTGGGGCTGTTTTTCATGGTTCAGGCTAGGACCCTTAGTTCCTAGTGAAGGGAAGTCTTAACACAACAGCATACAATAACATTCTAGACGATTCTGTGCTTCCAACTTTGTGGAAACAGTTTGGGGAAGACCCTTTCCTGTTTCAACATGACAATGCCCCCGTTTCAGCAGGACGATACCAATGTGCACAGAGATAATGCGGTACAGAAAAAGTGTGTCAATAATCGGTGTGATAGAAGTTGACTGGTCTGCATAGAGCCCTGACCTCAACCCCATCGAACACCTTTGGAATGAATTGGAATGCCGACTGCAAGACAGGCCTAATCGCCCAACATCAGTGCCCGACGTCACTAATGCACTTGTGGCTGAATGGAAGCAAGTCCCCGCAGCAATGTTCCAACATCTAGTGGAAAGCCTTCCCAGAAGAGTGGAGGCTGTTATAGCAACAAACTACATATTAATGCCCATGATTTTGGAATCAGATGTTCGATGAGCAGGTGTCCACATACATTTGGTCATGTAGTGTAACACCTCTGGGGGACGCTTTAAATCGCAGCAGTAAATCCTGTCAGAACCATCCAGGGTAAGCACATTATAATTCATTTCAGTCCATAAAAGAAACGTCACCCTCTCTTTACTTCTTCATATCTTTCTGGGTTTCCGTTAAATATACCTAACAAGAGCACCTTTGGGAATGTTTGGGGTGATGAAGGTGAAGATAGCTAGGGAACATTATGAACAATTAAATGGTTACAGTTGAAAAAGTAGGAGTAGTATTAAAAAGACAAGTAATCTAAGTTGGGTCATTCTGAAGATCTCAACGTTGGTTTGGTGTTGAGAGCTTCAACGGTGTATGAAGAAATGTTTCCCATGTAAGGATTCCAAAAAGGTTCTTCGGCTGTCCCCATAGAAGAACCCTTTTTGGTTCAAGGTAAAACCCTATTGGGTTCCATGTAGAACCCTTTCCCCAAAGTGTTCTATGTGGATCCTAAAATAGTTCAACCTGGAACCAAAAATGATTCATCAAAGGGTTGTCCTATGGGGACAGCCAAAGAACCCTTTTAAGTTCTAGATAGCTCTATTTTTCAAGAGTGTAGGGCCATTTTATTATGATTTAAATGCATTGGGAGCTCATTTAAATATTGTTGTAGTACAAAAAGTATAAATGCTATCAAAAATATTTTCACGTTAATAGCTTAAATCGTGTAAGCAGTCGAGAGGGCTAAATAAATGGAGTTGTGCTTTGATTTCAGCAAGGCAGCAGGCTAGTCAGCATCCATGCACACATAATTCAAATAATAATAATAACATTTCATTTGTAGAGCACATTTCCCACGCTCAATACACAAAGTAGAAAACAAAAACAAAACAAAAAACACCATCAATACATCAATAAGTAGAAACAACAATCACAATACATCAAAACGTAACATGTTAATGCAAAAGATAGACTAATGCAAAAGATACAAAATCTAGCAAATTCATTCTTAAAAGTCTAAGCTGTAGGGGGGGGGCTGGGGGTTCTAAGCTGACATGTGGAATTGTTTTAAGAAGGTCATACCATGCATGGATAATTTAGCCATTTGAATTTGAATTTTAGGAGCCCTTTAGGTATCCCAAAAATAATATTCAAAAATTATTTGATAAAATATTGAATTTGGTAATACGTTGAATAACACTTTCACAAATGGAAAAAAAGACAACAATGTGTCATAAGAAGAGTCTGTCCTATATCTAGGAGATATAAGAAAGCACAGGACATATTTTTGTCTATTCTGACACATATTTAACCACTTATTTGTATTGGCACAAAACTATCTCCATACTTCCATTAATTTATATAGGTTACCTTTAGACGAGTCCTGTGACACTTGTGGGGGTTATATAAGTTTGTAGCCTAAAAAGTTTGGACACTACAGACTAATGTTGGCATATCAGCTTTACCAACTTCAGACGAGTCCGTGGGGCTTGTGAGAGTCTCCCCTTTTATAGAGTAGGTCATATTAGTTTGTAGGCCAAAGCATTCAGATGCTACATATGTTTTTGTGAGAAGACCGATATTCGAGATGTCTGCTGGTCTGACAAACAGCGCTGTAGCTCTGACACTTTCGACTGCAGATGCGGAAGGGTGACAGGTGGATGAGGTGGATTGAGACATAGCTCAGCCCAAAAAATAGCTCTAGCTTAAACTGCCACATTTTTATGTTTTTTTATTTTATTATTTTACTTAGATTGACGCACCGTTGCATCAATGGACTCTGGAGGGTTATTAAGCGATCATACATGAAAAGCTAGCTTGAATAGTATGTCTTAAGTAGTTTTTAAATGAAGAAATACGAGATACCTCTTTTACATGTACAGGTGAGTATTCCAGAGCTGAGGGGCCACATGTGAGAAGGCCCTGTCACCATAGCCACAGGAAGTAAGGATCCTGATTAATCGAAAAATATATATACAGTACCAGTCAAAGGTTTGGACACACCTACTCATTCCAGGGTTTTTCTTAAATTTTACTATTTTCTACATTGTAGAATAATAGTGAAGAAATCAAAACTATGAAGTAACACATATGGAATCATGTAGTAACCAAAAAAGTGTTAAACAAATCAAATATAAAGTAGCCACCCTTTGCCTTGATGACAGCTTTGCCATCGAATTCAACTACAACTAGCGGAGGGACTCCTACCACGAGTCATCCCAGCAAGCCATCCCCCCAGCCCACACAGCAGTCCACCCAGGGAGGCAATGCCCGACTGTCCCTCCCAGACAAGTATGACGGGACTCCATCCAAATGCTGTGGCTTCCTATCCAGCAGTCCCTCTATTTCGCCCATCAGATGGGAGCCCTCACTTTCCTTACCCTCACCTTCTGGATCGTGGCAGCCTCCAGTAGATGGAATGAACTGGCACTCTGCACCCTATTCCGTAGAGGACTGTGCGAGGAGGTGCAGACGGAGTTGGCGTGCCAGGACGACAACCTTTCCTTGGACATGCTCATCTCTGTGGCCATCGCTATGGACAACCTTCTTCAGGAGGCATCTTCCTCTCCCCTTGCCCTTTTCCTTTGGCCGTCCTGAGGCAGAGCCTGAACCCATGGCGGTAGGGGCCATACACCTCTCCGAGGCAAAGCGGCATCGCTGGAGACAGCTGGGACTGTGTTCCTATTGCGGCCTGGAGGGGCACCAGCTTCAGCGGTGTCCGGTGCGTACCAACCCGGGATCCACTGGGGCAGAGGGGCGGCCCTCAGATCATCCGTCTCCCAGGGTAGGCATGAGTATTCCAACATCATCGTTTTCCTCCAGACCCTTCCTGGTTTCCATTTCACTGGTTGGCTGTCCTTCAGGTGTTGTCTCTACAGCTCTAGTAGACTCCCATGTCACAGGGAATTTCATCAACCAGGCTCTCGCCTCCTCCCTGAACATCACCTCGTACCCGCTCTCCTCTCCTTTTTTACAGTCCACGCCCTGGATAATCAACCATTGTGATCCGGCACAATCACGCACATCACAGAACCACCAAGAAAATCTTCCGTTCCACATCATCACCGCACCTGAAAACAAAGTCATCCTCGGCCTCCCATGGCTCAAACGTCATAACCCCACCATCTCATGGTCAAGGATGAAAATCACCACCTGAGCACCAGAAGACCTGCTTTCTCTTACCCTGTGGTTCCACATCGGTTTAGAGTCCTGTAGGTGCCCTCCAGCCTATCATTCCATCGTCCTGTATTGTTGGCCCCGTGTTTTGGGACATAGATGTGGACATCAATCCAGGCTCTGGAGAGGAAACCCGTCTGCTACCCGCCCTCCTGAGAGCATATACAGTGGGACAAAAAGTATTTAGTCAGCCACCAATTGTGCAAGTTCTCCCACTTAAAAAGTTGAGAGAGGCCTGTAATTTTCATCATAGGTACACTTAAACTATGACAGACAAAATGAGAAGATAAATATCCAGAAAATCACATTGTAGGATTTTTTATGAATTTATTTGCAAATTATGGTGGAAAATAAGTATTCGGTCACCTACAAACAAGCAAGATTTCTGGCTCTCACAGACCTGTAACTTCTTCTTTAAGAGGCTCCTCTGTCCTCCACTCGTTAACTGTATTAATGGCACCTGTTTGAACTTGTTATCAGTATAAAAGACACCTGTCCACAACCTCAAACAGTCACACTCCAAACTCCACTATGGCCAAGACCAAAGAGCTGACAACTGAAACAACATTGTAGACCTGCACCAGGCTGGGAAGAATGAATCTGCAATAGGTCAGCAGCTTGGTTTGAAGAAATCAACTGTGGGAGCAATTATTAGGAAATGGAAGACATACAAGAACACTGATAATCTCCCTCGATCAGGGGCTCCATGCAAGATCTCACCCCGTGGGGTCAAAATGATCACAAGAACTTTGAGCAAAAATCCCAGAACCACACGGGGGGACATAGTGAATGACCTGCAGAGAGCTGGGACCAAGGTAACAAAGCCTACCATCAGTAACACACTACGCCGTCAGGGACTCAAATCCTGCAGTGCCAGACGTGTCCCCCTGCTTAAGCCAGTACATGTCCAGGCCCGTCTGAAGTTTGCTAGAGAACATTTGGATGATCCAGAAGAAGATTGGGAGAATGTCATATGGTCAGATGGAACCAAAATATAACTTTTTGGTAAAAACTCAACTCGTCGTGTTTGGAGGACAAAGAATGCTGAGTTGCATCCAAAGAACACCATACCTACTGTGAAGCATGGGGGTGGAAACATCATGCTTTGGGGCTGTTTTCCTGCAAAGGGACCAGGACGACTGATCTGTGTAAAGGAAAGAATGGGGCCATGTATCGTGAGATTTTGAGTGAAAACCTCCTTCCATCAGCAAGGGCATTGAAGATGAAACGTGGCTGGGTCTTTCAGCATGACAATGATCCCAAACACACCGCCCGGGCAACGAAGGAGTGGCTTTGTAAGAAGCATTTCAAGGTCCTGGAGTGGCGTAGCCAGTCTCCAGATCTCAACCCCATAGAAAATCTTTGGAGGAAGTTGAAAGTCCATGTTGCCCAGCAACAGCCCCAAAACATCACTGCTCTAGAAGGGATCTGCATGGAGGAGTGGGCCAAAATACCAGCAACAATTACAGGCCTCTCTCCTCTTTTTAAGTGGGAGAACTTGCACAATTGGTGGCTGACTAAATACTTTTTTGCCCCACTGTACATCCCCATGGGGTAAGGCTGTTGACCTAGGCGCAAATATCCCTCGCCGCTGGACACCCAGGTATCACCCGCACCAATCAATCCATCTCCGCTAAGTACTGGTGGCCCACCTTGGTGCAAGAAATCGCTCACTGTCTCAACTCCTGCTCCTTATGTGCCCAAACCAAATCTTCCCGGTACGCTCCAGTAGTGCTTCAGCAGCCTTGGTTCCATCTGCCCATAAATTCCGTTACTGATCTCCCTCTGTCTGATGGTTTCACCACTATTATGGTTGCTGTGGACAGATTCTCTAAATCCTGCCATTTTATCCCTCCCTCTGGTCTCTCCACCGCTCCCTAGGTCACTGAGGCACTGTTCCAGCAGGTACTATCGCCATCCGGAGGACATCGTGGAGCCCAATTCAGGTTGCGGGTTTGGAGAATCTCCATGGAGTAGCTGGGGGTCACGGCCAGCCCCACATCAGGGTACCAGCCTCAGTCCAACGTGCAGGTGGAGAGGAACCTTGCATGGATTTCACCATGAGGCCAATGGTGACTTTAAAACAGTTAATGGCTTTGATAGGAGAAAACTGAAGCTGGACCAACAACATTGTAGTTACTCCACAATTACTAACCTATTTAAAAGAGTGAAAAGCAGTACAGAAAAAAAATATTCCAAAACATGCAGCCTGTCTTCTTTTCAAATCAGATCAAATTGTAATGTTACATGCGCTGAATACAACCTTACCGTGAAATGCTTACTTACAAGCCCCTAACCAGCAATGCAATTAAGAAATGCATATAAAAAATACTTGAACAAAAAATAAAAATTACAAATAATTCAAGAGCAGCAGTAAAATAACAATAGCGAGGCTATATACAGAGGGGTACCGGTACAGAGTCAATGTGCAGGGGCACTGGTTAGTCCAGGTAATTGAGGTAATTTGTACATGTAGGTAGAGTTATTGAAGTGACTATGCATAGATAATAACAAAAAGTAGCAGCAGCGTACAATAGGGGAGGGCAACGCAAATAGTCTAGGTAGCCATTGTATTAGATGTTCAGGAGTCTTATGACTTGGGGGTAGAAGCTGTTTAGAAGCCTCTTGGACCTAGACTTGGCGCTCTGGTATCGCTTGCCATGCTGTAGCAGAGAGAACAGTCTATGACTACTGTGGCTGGAGTCTTTGACAATTCTTAGGGCCTTCCTCTGACATCACCTGATATAGAGGTCCTGGATGGCAGGAAGCTTGGCTCCAGTGATGTACTGGGCCGCACATACTACCCTCTGTAGTGCCTTGCGGTCGGTGGCCAAGCAGTTGCCATACCAGGCATTGAAGTAACCCGGTCAAGGTGCTCTCGATGGTGCAGCTGTAGAACCTTTTTGAGGATCTGAGGACTCATGCCAAATCTTTTCAGTCTCTTGAGGGGGAATAGGTTTAGTCGTGCGCTCTTCACGACTGTCTTGGTGTGCTTGGACCATGTTAGTTTGTTGGTGATGTGGACAACAAGGAACTTGAAGCTCTCATCCTGCTCCACTACAGCCCCGTCAATGAGAATGGGGGCGTCCTTGGTCCTCCTTTTCCTGAAGTCCACAATCATCTCCAGTGCCTTGATCACATTGAGGGAGAGGTTGTCTCGTCGTTGACGATGATAACTGTTGTGTCATCGGCAAACTTAATGGTGTTGAAGTCATGCCTGGCCGTGCAGTCATGAGTGAACAGGGAGTACATGAGGGGATTGAGCACGCACCCCTGAGGGAACCCCGTGTTGAGGATCAGCATTGTGGATGTGTTGTTACCTACCCTTAGCATCTGCAACTGGAACACCAGGATCCAGTTGCAGAGGGAGATGTTTAGTCCCAGGGTCCTTAGCTTAGTGATGAGCTTTGAGGGTACTATGGTGTTGAACGCTGAGCTGTAGTCAATGAATAGCATTCTCACGTAGCTTTTCCTTTTGTCCAGGTGGGAAAGGGCAGTGTGGAGTGCAATAGAGATTGCATCATCTGTGGATCTGTTAGGTCGGTATGCAAATTGGAGTGGGTTTTGTTGCTCCCAGGCTATAGACAGAAACTAAAACAGGAAACGCCCGTGTTCGGGTCAATACAACGCTGGTCTGACCAATCGGATTCCACGCTTCAGGATTGCTTCGATCACGTGGACGGGGATATGTTCCGGATAGCCTCAGACGATAACATTGACGTATATGCTGACTCGGTGAGCGAGTTTATTAGCAAGTGCATCGGAGATGTCGTTCCTTCTGTGACCATTAAAATCTTCCCTAACCAGAAACCGTGGATTGATGGCAGCATTCGAGCGAAACTGAAAGCACAAACCACTGCTTTTAATCATGGCAAGGTGACTGGAAATATGACCGAATACAAACAGTGCAGCTATTCCCTCCACGAGGCAATCAAACAAGCAAAGTGTCAGTATAGAGACAAAGTAGAGTCACAATTCAACGGCTCAAACACGAGACGTATTAGGCAAGGTCTACAGTCAATCACGGATTACAAGAAGAAAACCAGCCCCGTCGCGGACACCGACGTCTTGCTCCCAGACATATTAAACAACTTCTTTGCTCACTTTGAGGACAATACAGTGCCACTGACATGGCCCGCTACCAAAGCCTGTGGGCTCCCCTTCTACGCAGCCAACGTGAGTAAAACATTTAAACTTGTTAACCCTCGCAAGGCTGCCAGCCCAGACGGCATTCCTAGCCGCGTCCTCAGAGCATGCACAGACCAGCTGGCTGGTGTGTTTACGGACATATTCAACCAATCCCTATCCCTGTCTGTTGTCCCCACATGCTTCAAGATGGCCACCATTGTTCCTGTTCCCAAGAAACCTAAGGTAACTGAACTAAATGACTATCACGCCATTGCACTCACTCCTGTGATCATGAAGTGCTTTGAGAGACTTGTCAAGGACCATATCACCTCCACCCTACATGATACCCAAGACCCACTCCAAGGAGTGGAGGAGGTGAGGGCCCTCGGAGGTGAGGGCCCTCGGAGTGTGGTGTCAGGAAAATAACCTCACTCAACGTCAACAAAACAAAGGAGATGATCGTGGACTTCAGGGAACAGCAGAGGGAGCACCCCCCATCCACATCGACGGGACGGTAGTGGAGAAGTGGGAGAAGTTTTAAGTTCCTCGGCATATACATCACGGACAAACTGAAATGGTCCACAGACAGCGTGGTGAAAAAAGATCAACAGAGCCTCTTTAACCTCAGGAGGCTGAAGAAACTTGGCTTGTCATCTAAACACTCACAAACTTTTACAGATGCACAATCGAGAGCATCCTGTCGGGATGTATCACCGCCTGGTACGGCAACAGCGCCGCCCTCAACCACAAGGCTCTCCAGAGGGTAGTGTGGTCTGCACAACATATCACCGGGGGCAAACTACCTGCCCTCCATGACACCTACAGCACCTGATGTCACAGGAAGGCCAAAAAGATCATCAAAGACAACAACCACCCGAGCCACTGCCTGTTCACCCCGCTATCATCCAGAAGGCGGGGTCAGTACAGGTGCATCAAAGCTGGGCCCGAGAGACTGAAAAACAGCTTTTAGGCCATCAGACTGTTAAACAGCCACTAACGTAGAGAGGCTGCTGCCAACATACAGACTCAAATCTCTGGCTACTTAAATAACTGACTTAATAAAGGTATCACTAGTCACTTTCAATAACGGCACTCAGTTTCCTTCTCCAGCGAATCACGGGGATCGGGGCCTGGTTGGGTGTCTGCAGTATATCCCTCGTGTCCGACTCATTGAAGAAGAGCTTCTCGTCCAATTTGAGGTGAATAATCCCAGTTCTGATGTCCAGAAGCTCTTTTCGGTCATAAGAGATGGTAGCAACAACGTGAAAAAAATAACAAAATAGCATGATTGGTTGAGAGCCAATAAGCCCTACCCACCGGCACCATCACTAGTATGTATTAACGTGATGAAGGTCTCCGCTAAGATGAGAGATTTGTTTTCACATGGCTAGCAGCTAGCAAGCTTTCTTTTGTTATTTATAAGAGTTCAATTCACAAAATCTCAACAAAAAATAACGCAATGGCTGCCCATTTATTGCCTCTTGGACAAAGGAATGTGGATACGTTTTACAGAAGGGCCGGTCTGTTTGGCTCTCTAAGGTCAGAACGTGACAGTTGTAAAACAGTTGTTTTTCGGACATCAAGTGTACACGTCACTTTGAAACGAGGCATAAGAAAAACTTAAAGGATGAGGCGGACGAAGCTAAAGGGATCAAGAGGGCCGTGTCTATCTGCAGTCAAAATTCAAGCTACAGGGGGGAGTTGCAAAGATGCTCAGTGCATTGCTAAACATGGAAAACCATTTACTGATGGGGAATAATATATCAAAGAGGCTTTCCTCAGTAGTTCGCAGGCTTTATTTGATGGATTGCCTAACAAAGACACAATCATCTCAAAGTTAAAAGACATGCCTGTGTCTGCCAGAACTGTTGAAAGGCACGTGACCGAGATGGTTGAAAATGTAAAGGAGCAGCAAACTGTAGCTTTAAAAGATGCACCTGTGTTTAGTGTGGCTCTTGATGAGAGTTTTGACTGCTCGCATGCACCAACGAGCGTCTGCGTTGCCAAGGGCTAAAATAGAAGTCAGTTCTGACGCAGATCGCTCTGCAAGTCCTGCCTCTCCCATATCCTTATTGGTTTATAGACGCAGGAACCCACGTGCCATCTCCTCATTAGTTATACCCATGTGGGTGACTGAAAGACAAACGAGGTCAGTGGCGGCAATGCACCTAATTTATGAATGTTGACAATCGCAATATAAAGTCCAGAGAAGAAAAGGGCTGAAAGGAGGAGAGATGACTAGAAACAATTCAGTTGATCATTTTATGTGTGGATTAATTGTCGGGGTAGAGGACCTTGTATATTTCAGGCAAAATAAGAACTCAATATTTATATCCTAGAACAAATTAGCTAGCAACAGCAAGCTAGCTAGATAAATTGCCATAAATGTTTAATACTTTTCCCAAATGAATGTAATTGGTTCAGAGTTTGTTTTGTACAGCAGCAGTAGATGTCATGATCGCGTTTGGTGTGGGGGGACAAAATAAATCTATGCACGATGGCTCACACGCGCAGCCGGTTTGAGTTCCGTTTTAGGCACTACATCTCACTGCAAGACGAGTCACGATTCCAGGCTGTATCACAACTGACCTGATTGGGAGTCCCATAGCGAGGTGCACAATTAGCTCAGCATCGTCCGGGTTTGGCCGGAGTAGGCCGTCATTGTAAATAAGAATTTGTTTTTAACCTGTTGCGACGACCAATCCCGTATCCGGGAGCATAATTATAGCCTCAAGCTCATTACCATAACGCAACATTAACTATTCATGAAAATCGCAAATTAAATGAAATAAATATATTGGCTCACAAGCTTAGCCTTTTGTTAACAACACTGTCATCTCAGATTTTCAAAAAATGCTTTTCAACCATAGCTACACAAGCATTTGTGTAAGATTATTGATAGCTAGCATAGCATTAAGCCTAGCATTCAGCAGGCAACATTTTCACAAAAACAAGAAAAGCATTCAATTAAAATCATTTACCTTTGAAGAACTTCGGATGTTTTCAATGAGGAGACTCTCAGTTAGATAGCAAATGTTCAGTTTTTCCAAAAATATTATTTGTGTAGGAGAAATCGCTCCGTTTTGTTTGGCTAAGAAATAAACCCGAAAATTCAGTCATTACAAAGCAAACTTTTTTCCAAATTAACTCCATAATATCGACAGAAACATGGCAAACGTTGTTTAGAATCAATCCTCAAGGTGTTTTTCACATATCTATTCGATGATAAATCTCTCGTTGCAGTTTGGTTTCTCCTCTGTTTAAAATGGAAAAATGCACGCACCTGGAGATTACGCAATAGTTTCGACGGAGGACACCGAGCGGACACCTGGTAAATGTAGTCTCTTATGGTCAATTTTCCAATGATATGCCTACAAATACGTCACAATGCTGCAAACACCTTGGGGAAACGACAGAAAGTGTAGGCTCATTCCTTGCGCATTCACAGCCATATAAGGAGACATTGGAACACAGAGCCTCCAAAATCTGGCTCACTTCCTGTATGAAATTTCATCTTGGTTTCGCCTGTAGCATTAGTTCTGTGGCACTCACAGACAATATCTTTGCAGTTTTGGGAACATCAGAGTGTTTTCCTTCCAAAGCAGTCAATTATATGCATAGTCGAGCATCTTTTCGTGACAAAATATCTTGTTTAAAACGGGAACGTTTTTCATCCAAAAATGAAATACTGCCCCCAGAGGTTCAAGAGGTTAACTGACGTCCCTTGAAAAAGTGTTCATAAAAAATTAAATACTAAAGGGGTAATGTAGCAAAGCCTTCACAGATCATCTTGAGGAGAGACTATTTTTGCTATTACAAAATTGCGCTGGAAGAAATCGCAGCAGTTTTACAGGGGAGCCCAAGCAATTGTGCTATTATGTGTTTTTTTCGCATTCTTTGTAACTTATTTTGTACATAATGTTTCTGCAACCGTATCTTACGGCAAAAAATAACTTCTGGATATCAGGACAGCAATCACTCACCTCGGATTAGATTAAGATTTTTTCTACAACAAAGACGACGCACAAGACATTCTCCAAACACCCCACCGGACTGACATCCCCGTTATTTGCAAGAGGAAGTGACGCAGGTACAGAGGACAAAGAGCCAGACGCCAGGTCAAGACCCGGAGAAGGCGACTGGGAATGCTGCCGTTACCGTCAATACTACTCGCCAACGTGCAATCATTGGACAATAAATTAGACGAGGTACGATCACGAATATCCTACCAACGGGACATCAAAAACTGTAATATCCTATGTTTCACGGAATCGTGGCTGAATGACGACATGGATATTCAGCTAGCAGGATATACGCTGCACCAGCAAGATAGAACAGCACACTCCGGTAAGACAAGGGGAGCGGGTCTGTGCATATTTGTAAACAACAGCTGGCGCACGAAATCTAAGGAAGTCTCTAGATTCTGCTCGCCTGAAGTAGAATATATGTGACAAATTGCAGGCTCTACTTGCCTAGAGATTTTTCAGCTATACTTTTCGGGTCTATTTATTTACCACCAGAGACAGATGCTGGCAGTCAGACCGCACTCAGTCAGCTGTATAAGGAATTAAGCAAACAGGAAACCACTCACCCAGAGGCGGTGCTCCTAGTGGCCGGAGACTTTTTAAAAGCATTTTATTTTACCCCCTTTTTCTCCCCAATTTCGTGGTATCCAATTGTTATTATCTACTATCTTGTCTCATCGCTACAACTCCCGTACAGGCTCGGGAGAGACGAAGGTTGAAAGTCATGCGTCCACCGATACACAACCCAACCAAGCCGCACTGCTTCTTAACACAGCGCGTATCCAACCCGGAAGCCAGCCGCACCAATGTGTCGGAGGAAACACCGTGCACCTGGCAACCTTGGTTAGCGTGCACTGTGCCTGGCCCGCCCCAGGAGTTGCTGGTGCGCGATGAGACAAGGATATCCCTACCGGCCAAACCCTCCCTAACCCGGACGACGCTATGCCAATTGTGCGTCGCCTCACGGACCTCCCGGTCGCGGCCGGTTACGACAGAGCCTGTGCGCGAACCCAGAGTCTCTGGTGGCGCAGCTGGCACTGCAGTACAGCGCCCTTAACAACTGCGCCACCCGGGAGGCCCATGGCCGGAGACTTTAATGCAGGTAAACTTAAATCAGTTCTACCAAATTTCTATCAACATGTTAAATGTGCAACCACAGGGGGAAAAATTCTAGATCACCTGTACTCCACACAAATTTATGAATTTATTTGCAAACTTATTTGGAAAATAAGTATTTGGTCACCTACAAACAAGCAAGATTTCTGGCACTCACAGACCTGTAACTTTCTTATTTAAGAGGCTCTTCTGTCCTCCACTCGTTACCTGTATTAATGGCACCTGTTTGAACTTGTTATCAGTATAAAAGACACCTGTCCACAACCTCAAACAGTCACACTCCAAACTCCACTATGGCCAAGACCAAAGAGCTGTCAAAGGACACCAGAAACAAAATTGTAGACCTGCACCAGGCTGGGAAGACTGAATCTGCAATAGGTAAGCAGCTTGGTTTGAAGAAATCAACTGTGGGAGCAATTATTAGAAAATGGAAGACATACAAGACCACTGATAATCTCCCTCGATCTGGGGCTCCACGCAAGATCTCACCCCGTGGGGTCAAAATGATCACAAGAACGGTGAGCAAAAATCCCAGAACCACACGGGGGGACATAGTGAATGACCTGCAGAGAGCAGGGACCAAAGTAACAAAACCTACCATCAGTAACACACTACGCTGCCAGGGACTCAAATCCTGCAGTGCCAGACGTGTCCCCCTGCTTAAGCCAGCACATGTCCAGGCCCGTCTGAAGTTTGCTAGAGAGCATTTGGATGATCCAGAAGAAGATTGGGAGAATGTCATATGGTCAGATGAAACCAAAATATAACTTTTTGGTAAAAACTCAACTCGTCGTGTTTGGAGGACAAAGAATGCCGAGTTGCATCCAAAGAACACTATACCTATTGTGAAGCATGGGGGTGGTGCTGTTTTTCTGCAAAGGGACCAGGACGACTGATCCGTGTAAAGGAAAGAATGAATGGAGCCATGTATCGTGAGATTTTGAGTGAAAACCTCCTTCCATCAGCAAGGGCATTGAAGATGAATGTGGCTGGGTCTTTCAGCATGACAATGATCCCAAACACATCGCCCGGGCAACGAAGGAGTGGCTTCGTAAGAAGCATTTCAAGGTCCTGGAGTGGCCTAGCCAGTCTCCAGATCTCAACCCCATAGAACATCTTTGGAGGGAGTTGAAAGTCTGTGTTGCCCAGCAACAGCCCCAAAACATCACTGCTCTAGAGGAGATTTGCATGGAGGAATGGGCCAAAATACCAGCAACACTGTGTGAAAACCTTGTGAAGACTTACAGAAAAGGTTTGACCTCTGTAATTGCCAACAATAACAAAGGATTGAGATAAACTTTTGTTATTGACCAAATACTTATTTTCCACCATAATTTGCAAATAAATAATTAAAAATCCTCCAATGTGATTTTCTGGATTTTTTTCTCTCATTTTGTCTGCCATAGTTGAAGTGTACCTATGATGAAAATTACAGGCCTCTCTCATCTTTTTTAAGTGGGAGAACATGCACAATTGGTGTCTTACTAAATACTTTTTTGCAACACTGTAAATGGTAGAGCTGCCACTTTCAAGGTGGGGGACTCTAAACCGGAAGCTTACAAGAAATCCTGCTATGCCCTGCGACGAACCATCAAACAGCGTCAATACAGGGATAAGATTGAATCAAACTACACCGGCTCCGACGCTCGTCTTATGTGGCAGGGCATGCAAACTATTACAGACTACAAAGGGAAGCACCGCTGCGAGCTGCACAGTGACACGAGCTAAATCACTTCTATGCTCGCTTCAAGGCAAGCAACACTGAGGCACGCATGAGAGCATCAGTTGTTCTGGACGACTGTGTGATCACGCTCTCCGTAGCAGGCGTGAGTAAGATCTTTAAACAGGTCAACATACACAAGGCTGCGGGGCCAGACGTATTACCAGGATGTGTGCTCCGGGCATGTGCTGACCAACTGGCAGGTGTTTTCACTGACATTGTCAACATGTCCCTGACTGAATCTGTAATACCAACATGTTTCAGGCAGACCACCATAGTCCCTGTGCCCAAGAACACAAAGGCAACCTGCCTAAATGACTACAGACTCATAGCACTCACGTCCGTAGCCATGAAGTGCTTTGAAAGGTTGGTAAAATGGCTCACATTTACACCATTATCCCAGAAACCCTAGACCCACTCCAATTTGTATACCGCCCAAACAGATCCACAGATTATGCACTCCACACTTGCCCTTCCCCACCTGGACAAAAGGAACACTTATGTGAGACTGCTATTCATTGACTACAGCACAGCGTTCAACACCATCGTACCCTCAAAGCTCATCACTAAGCTAAGGATCTTGGGACTAAACACCTCCCTCTGCAATTGGATCCTGGACTTCCTGACGGGCCGCCCCCAGGTGGTGAGGGTAGGTTGCAACACATCTGCCATGCTGATCCTCGACACTGGAGCTCCACATGGGTGTGTGCTCAGTCCCCTCCTGTACTCCCTGTTCACCCACAACTGCATGGCCAGGCACGACTCCAACACCATCATTAAAAGTTTGCCATAGACACAACAGTGGTAGGCCTGATCACAGACAACGATGAGACAGCCTATAGGGAAGAGGTCAAAGACCTGGTCGTGTGGTGCCAGAATAACAAACTCTCCCTCAACGTAACCAAGACTAAGGAGATGATTGTGGACTACAGGAAAAGGAGGACCAAGCACGCCCCCATTCTCATCGACGGAGCTGTAATGGAGCAGGTTGAGAGCTTCAAGTTCCTCGGTGTCCACATCAACAACAAACTAGAATGGTCCAAACACACCAAAACAGTCGTGAAGAGGGCACAACAAAGCCTATTCCCCCTAAGGAAACTAAAAAGATTTGGCATGGGTCCTGAGATCTTCAAAATGGTTCTACAGCTGCAACATCGAGACCATAGACCAGAGAATGGTTCCATCACTGCCTGGTACGGCAATTGCTCGGCCTCTGACCGCAAGGCACTACAGAGGGTAATGTGTACGGCCCAGTACATCACTGGGGCTAAGCTGCCTGCCAACCAGGACCTCTACACCAGGCGGTGTCAGAGGAAGGCCCTAAAAATTGTCAAAGACCCCAGCCACCCCAGACATAGACTGTTCTCTCTACTACCACATGGCAAACGGTACTGGAGTGCCAAGTCTAGGACATAAAGGCTTCTCGACAGTTTTTCCCCCAAGCCATAAGACTCCTGAACAGGTAATCAAATGGCTAAACGGACTATTTGCATTGTGTGCCACCCCCAAACCCTCTTTTTATGTTGCTGCTACTCCCTGTTTAACATATATGCATAGTCACTTTAACTATACATTCATGTACATACTACCTCAATTGGGCCGACCAACCAGTGCTCCCGCACATTTGCTGACCGGGCTATCTGCATTGTGTCCTGCCACCCACCAACCCCTCTTTTACGCTACTGCTACTCTCTGTTTATCATATATGCATAGTCACTTTAACCATATCTACATGTACATACTACCTCAATCAGCCTGACTAACCGGTGTCTGTATGTAGCCTCACTACTTTTATAGCCTCGCTACTGTATCTTTAAAAATATATATTTTTACTGTTGTTACTGTTGTTACTTATTTCTTTACTTACCTATTGTTCACCTAATACTTTTTTTGCGCTATTGGTTAGAGCCTGAAAGTAAGCATTTCACTGTAAGGTCTACACCTGTTGTATTCGGTGCACTTGACAAATAAACTTTGATTTGATTTGAGCTGACGGTGCCCCCGATATGGTGGGGAAACAAAGGTTTCGCAAAGTTGATTGAAGATAAGATTGGCCACCCCATGGTTAAATGTCACTATCATTTGCCAAGAGAATCGGTGTTCCAAGACCAAGCCAGACAACTTCGGGGAGAGCGACTTGGATCTGTCTGTTTCAGTGGATGGGTATCGATGACTTTGAAATGCAGCTGATCGCCTCCATTATCCACGGTTGGGAGAGCCTGTCAGTGAAATTTGACAGTCTGAAGAATGTTGCATGTGCAATGCTTCAGCATTTGGATCCACATATCTATGTGAACAGATCTTTTCACACATGAAGTCAATCCTGAGCCCCTCACGCAGCCGGTTGACAAGAGACCAGTCGGAGGCCTGTGAGCAGGTGTGTCCAAATATAGCCCAGATATTAGGCGGCTAAGCAATGGAAAGCAGGGACAAGGACCTCACTAAATCGTTAAGATGTGATTTTCAATACAAAATTATATAACCTTGTGATGTTCATGCCAGTACATTTCAGCAAGTAGTAATGTGAACGTGTGTGTATATTTGTGTGTTGCAGGGGATTTGGAATAAGACGGGGAGACAGGAGACGGAGATTCTCAGCAGCAGATACGGAGATATGGATAATTAAATAATACTTTTTTTCTTACATTTAGTTATGTCTAGGGCTGTTGGTAGGCCTAACAGTATTCTCAGTCAGTTTTATTTATTCAACCTTGTGATCAAAAAAATAACATTATTTATTGAAAAATACATGTTTAATCTATGTTCATGTTTGCATTAGATTGCTATAACAATAGCTCCAGGACATAGATTTCCATTAGTTGCATAACTTGACCTTCATCATATTAAGGTAATTCTTCCTTGTGGGAGAATCAATTAAGCTTACCTTAAATCCCTTACATTATCAGAGTAAATTTGTTTAAGTAATACTATAGATTTGTGCAAGTTGCAAAGGGATCAGTCTCTTCGTTTAAAAAATGAAACAACATTGACACCCAGTGGCTGTTGTCGAAAACAACCATCCAAAATGCAACATCTCTGTACTGTAGGCTACTTACTTGCTATTGTATTTGCCCTTGGCCTCTTTGGAAATGTATAGGACCCTTCATCTCAATTTCCGCCTAAAATTACATACCAAAATCTAACTGTCTGTAGCTAAGGATCTGAAGCGAGGATATGCATATTCTTGATACTATTTGAAAGGAAACACTTTGAAGTTTGTGGAGATGAGAAATTAATGTAGGAAAATATATAGACCTGGTAAAAGATAAACAAAATCATGGGGTTTCTATTTGAAATTGTTCCATCATCTTTGAAATGCAAAATGTCATACATTGAGATAGGAAGCTGGGATAGATGTTGTCCACAACAGGGCAGAATGAGAGAATGAGAGAGCTACATAATATTTAGTATGAAGTCTCCCAGGTGTCCTTCACGATTTGCCCAAATGTACCCAAGGGGCCTCCAAGTGGCCGAATTGGTCAATTGATACATTTTCAAGTACATAACTATAGAGAACATAAAAATGTTTACACACTCCCAGGAATGTCATACATGATGGATCATTAGCTTCCCTTCATAAATGGTACTAATAGGAGTATTCTGCCCTTGAGTTGCGTTCCCATGCAAAACTAGACAGATAGCTAACAACTAAGTCTTCAATAAAACTTGAAGACTTAGTCTTTTCTTGAATGAATATATTGAAACGTTTATGTTGTGAAACTGCAAAATACAGAAAATAATATACTTTAGTGTTCAATTCACACCGACATACTACCGACATACTGTAGATGTACATTAAACATTTGAAGTTGCATAAATACAAAGCACGAGCTAAGGTACCATGCATCTGGCATGATGCCAAACCATATAGCTAATTGTTAACCATATGGTAATTGCTCCTTTCATTACTCTAATAATGTATAACCATCTATGTAGAATAACAAAGCATATTACACTAAAAACAGTAACAAAACTACAGTATTGTATATTTTACAATTCGTTTGCATGACGCATGAGCAAAGTAATACAGCTAACGACATACACAAAAGGCATTGCAATTTGTGAGTAAATGCAACCAACATTGATATGTAAGAAACTCTATCAATAACAAGATTATCATCATTAGCTAAATGCTTGAATCGAACTTACAAACAAATATTTTTCCAAGGCTGAAGCGTGACAAGAAATAACTACATTGAAAGACCTGCACCGTAGCGTTGTTTGTAGCTGCTTCTTTCGTTTGCGTTGTCTTTCTAAGTACCAGAAAGCGCCACTAGGGGGCAAATAACACCATTGAACACAATGAAAATCCAATTTAACCATTGTAATAAAATAATCTGTTATCTTCTAACAGGATGGCAGCACACTCCCCGCCTGGTATAATGAAATTGTGCCACTATTAAATAAAACATATCAAGAAACAAATGTCCTTTCTATTTTTATCTTTTGTCTCTAGGATGCTTCAGAAAGAAGAACAACAATCTCTGAGATTGGTCTCAGAAACACCTTAGCAGCTCCTTGCTTGACAATTTTTAGTTCTACTTTCCTAACCTTTTTGTCAGTACTGGGAAAGGTTTTTACCACAAGCCCGACTGGCCAGTCATTTCTGTGTGCCTGACTGTCTTTCAATAAGACAACATCTCCCACTTTTACATTTGGCTTTTCTGCTGTCCATTTTCTGCGTCTCTGCAGCGTTGTCAGGTGTCTCTTGTCTCCACCTTTTCCAAAAGGTGTCAGCGAGACACTGGACTTGCTTCCACTGTTTTCCATGAAGGTCATTCATGCTGAAGTATCCGGAAGGGGCTGAGGTAGCGCTGGTCTTTTGTGTAAGTAACATTGAGGGTGTGAGAATGGTAGGCATGTCAGGGTCGGTTGATACTGACACTAAGGGTCTCGCATTGATTATTGCCATAACTTCAGACATAAGAGTGCTCAAGACCTCATGTGTGAGATGAGTGGAGCCCGTCTGAAACAGCATAGCATCAAGAATACGTCTGGCAACCCCAATGAGTCTCTCCCAAGAACCACCCATATGAGACGAGTGTGGAGGATTAAATATCCAAGTACATCCCTTATCTGAGAGGTATTTAGTCAGTTCTGAGTCATTTGTGTCGATACCCAGTTCCCTGCAGGCACCTATAAAGTTTGTACCTCGATCAGACCTTAGCACTTTTGCTGGACCACGGATAGCGAAAAAACGCCTCAGCACGTTGATGAAGCTGGATGTGGACATAGATTCGATAAGCTCGATATGGACTGCTCTAGTAGACATACATGTAAAGAGCACCGCCCAGCGCTTGGAGTCTGCACTACCACCTCTAGTGCGACGAGTTATGACATTCCATGGTCCAAACACATCAAGTCCAACGCTGGTGAATGGTGGTTCAGATGTGAGTCTGTCTGCAGGCAAGTCAGCCATTTTTTGGTCAACTAGCCTCCCTCTAACCTTGCGGCAGGTGACACACTTGTGAATGACACCAGAGACCAGACGTTTGCTCCCAATAATCCAGAAGCCTGCTGCTCGAATAGCTCCATCTGAAAAATGACGGCCTTGGTGAGCCACTTGCTCGTGATAATGTCTTACCAGCAGAGTGGCAACATGATGTGTCCGTGGGATGATGAGAGGATGTTTTTCGTCTTGTAACATGTCGGCGGAGGATAAGCGGCCTCCCACCCTCAGCAACCCATCCTCATCAATCACTGGGTTCAGCTTTTTGAGTGTACTTTGCTTTGGGAACTCTTTTCCTTTTTCAATGCATTTGAATTCCTCTCTGAAGGCTTCATGTTGCACACAGTGAATGATTGCTGTTTTGGCTTGTGACAACTCACTTGTACCGCATGGTTTATTACAGTCATGCCAGCCTCTGCAGCTGGTGTTGTCTGCACCTTCATGGAAGGATCTTGCAACATGAATGAGTCGTGCTGTGGCTCGATTGAGAGCTTTCCAGCTTGAGAACCTCTCAAAGCGATGAGAGCCGAGTTGAGCTCCAGAAACTTTAGAGGCAAAGACAGTGACGTCTGGTCGAATCTCTGCATCTGTGTGAGGCTCTACAAGGTCAAAATTGATGTTCTCAGGCTTACTCGAGTTTGTTTGGGTCAGGAACGGTGGACCTGAGAACCAACTAGTGTGTTTTAAGAGCGCAGCAAGTATGGGCCTGGTTGCATGGTCTGCTGGATTGCTGCCAGTGTTTATATAGCACCACTGATCTGGATGGGTAGACTTCCTAATGCGAGTTATCCTATTGGCAACATAAACATAGAATCTTTTGGTGACATTGTGGATGTAACCGAGAACTATCTTACTGTCTGTGTAGAACTTGGCTGCATTTATATCAATGTCAATTTCGTCTTTGATCAGTTCATACATCTCAACAGCTAGCAAGGCCGCACACAGTTCTAGGCGTGGGATAGTGTGGGCCGGACGAGGGGCCAATTTTGATTTCCCCATGACAAATCCAACATGGCATTGACCTTCCGAGTCAATAACTCTCAGGTAGAGGATCCACTCCTAGGTCCAGATCTTTTAAGTCTTTTGCACGGTCCTCCATAGGGAAGGCTTCCATAACTGTTTTGCTATTGGATGCAATCTTGTGTAGTTTCATGTTGGACTCCGCCAACATTGCTTGTGTTTTTCTTAGAATATTGATAGCTTCTTCTGTAGTAGCTACTGATGTCAGACCATCATCGACGTAGAAGTTCCTCACTACATATTGCTTGGGTTCTGACCCGTGTTCCTTCTCACCCTGTAGCGCTGCTCGTCTCAAGCAGTAGATGGCTACGGCTGGTGAAGGGCTGTTCCCAAATACATGGACTTTCATCCTGTACTCAGTTATGTTTCTATCTGGGTTGTTGTCTTCATACCAGAGAAACCTTAAGTAATCTCTGTGATCCTCACGTACACCAAAAGAGTAAAACATTTGTTGCACATCTGCTGTTAGTGCAATGCAATCCTTGCGGAAACGTATTAGGACACCCAAGAGTGTGTTGTTTAAGTCTGGACCACTGAGCAGAACATCGTTAAGTGACACGCCTTGACACTTCGCACTGGAGTCAAATACTACTCGTATTTGTTCAGGCTTTTGTGGATGGTAAACACCAAATATGGGCAGATACCAACGTTCTTTGTCTCCCTCTAGTGGCTGTGAAGGTTCGGCTTGGTCGTTATCCAGCATCTTTTGCATGAAGTCAATAAAATGACGCTTCATGTCAGGCTTTTTGTCTAAAGTCCTGCGAAGTGATGTGAGACGGTTCATGGCCTGCTCCCTGTTATTAGGAAGGCGACGTCTATTGGGGCGAAAGGGTAGTGGAGCCACCCAGTTGTTTCCATCATCCTGGAAAACCTGTTTGTCCATAATGTCCAAGAAGGCTTTGTCCTCCACTGATGGTGCAGGTTTATCATCGTCTTGTGTTTTGTTGAACACGGAACATCCCAGGCTGTCTGTGTTCACAGTTGTGCTTGGATCTCTCGAGTGCACTGTAGAGGGAGAGATGTGTTTCTGAGCTACGCTGTTGTAGTTCTCTTTTACCTGGATGATGTCAGGACAAGGGCTCAGATAGGATGTGCGACCATTTTGAAGTATGTTTGTCCTGAACACGTTAACATTGGCTGGTCGGTGAGCCGTTCCCAGACAGACCTCACCCACAATGACCCACCCGAGGTCGAGTCGCTGTGCATAAGGAGTGTCGTGGGGCCCATTGATTTGCTCTCGTACCTTGTGTACCCTTAAGATGTCTCGTCCTAAGAGCAGGAGGATGGGAGCGTCTGGGTCCACAGCTGGAATTCTGTCCATAACTGGTTGCAGATGGGGATGATGATACGCAATGTCGGGGGAGGGAATCTCCATCCTATCGTCTGGCATCATATCACACTCTATCAGAGTAGGGAGAGTGAGCTGCATGTGTCCATCTATAGACTCCACCATGAAGTTGACGGCTCTCCTGCCTGAAGTCTCTGTTACCCCAGAACACGTCTTCATGGTGTATGGAGCAGAGTTGTCATTGATGTTGAAGAGACTGAAAAACTCTGTCTTGGCCAGAGATTTGTTACTTTGTTCATCAAGCACTACATACATTTTGACAGCTTTCTCTCTTTTCCCAGCCGGATAAGCTTTGACTAAGCATATTTTTGAACATGATCTTGGATTGACTGCCTCACCACAGATCTCTGTACACTTTGAGGTGACAGATAGAAGAGCATCGTCACCTTGCTCCCCGCCATTATCTGTCTCTGCTGTAGCGGTGTATGTATTTGTAGGGGCTGGGCCTGGATGCAGAGCAGCAAGATGCCTGTCGCTGTCGCACTCAGAGCACTTGATTGAAACCTTACAGTCTTTAGCTCTGTGCTGCGTTGACCCACAACATCGGAAACAAATGCCATTGTCTTTGAGATATGATTTGCGCTCATCTAGAGTTTTGTATCTAAACCCACGACACTTTTTAAGAGGATGAGGCTTGTTATGTATTGGGCAGTGACGGTCAGGGTTTTCAACCTTTGTCTTACTGGGTTTGGTTTGGTGGTCTGAAGCCTCAGATTACACATCTGTCTTGTATACAGTCACAGGTGTCTTGCTGCTGTACCTGGCAGGTTTCTCACTTTTCATGGACACCTGGTTAGTTGAGGTGTAGAGGGTGAAGCTGGGGTCATTTCTAATTTTCGCCTGGTTCCTGATGAATCTCGAGAAGAACGAGAATGGTGGGAATGCTACCCGATAGTCCTCCTTATATTTGGATCCCTGTGCTATCCATTTTTCTTGTAAACTGAATGGAAGTTTCTCTACAATAGGGTTTACCCCCCGAGATGTGTCCAGATAAGCGAGGCCTGGAAGGTACCCTTCTACTTTAGCACACTCTAGTTCGAGAAGAATGTCACCTAGTTCTCTTAGTTTGTGATTGTCTTTGTTAGCCAGTTTTGGAAAATCATCAATTTTCTTCAACAGTGCATTCTCGATCACTTCGGGTGTACCATAGCACTCTTCTAGTCGTTGCCAGACCATGTTAAGCCCTGCTGTTGCGTTGAAAATATGGACAGATCTAATTCTGTTTGCTTGCTCAGACGACTCTGCCCCTAGCCACTTGGTAATTAGATCTAACTCTTCCCTGGCTGATAAATTCAAGTCTCTGGTCGCATTCAGAAAGGATGCTTTCCATGCCCAATAATTTTCAGGGTGATCATCAAACTTCAGGAGTCCTGAACTCACCATCTCACGTCGTAGGAGGTACTTGGTGAGGTCTGGTGCCACTTGTGACTCAGGGAAGTTGTGTGTGTGTGACTGGAAGTGGGCTTTGCTTTCCATTTCCACCATGCTGCTGTTCATTTCTTTTGAACGGAGAGTCTCTGCTCATGTTCTGTTGTTTGCTACTTACTGGATTATGGCATGTAGCTGGGTCAACACTAAGCTCTTGTTTCTCCACTTCAAATGGAAGTTCAGCAAAGTAGGGCCTAGCATGTTGTTGTACGTACTC
The DNA here is from genome assembly GCF_021184085.1 of Oncorhynchus gorbuscha. Lineage (NCBI taxonomy): Eukaryota > Metazoa > Chordata > Actinopteri > Salmoniformes > Salmonidae > Oncorhynchus > Oncorhynchus gorbuscha. The sequence continues at coordinate 43,608,708 of NC_060177.1, read as the reverse complement.
ACATGTACGTTGGACTGGACTTAAGGGCTGTGTCCCGGTGTCTAGTTCTTTGCGAAGCTCTCTGCGTTCTGATCCTACAACTTCTTCAAAGGCTGCAGCTTCAGCCAATGCAGCAGCAGCTGTTCTCTCAACTTGGAGAACATATAAACTTGTCTCGAGGTCAGCTTTTTGCTTCTCTGTTTCTGCCTTTTGCTTCAACAAGCTGGCCTCTATTTCTGCCTTTTGCTTCAACAAGCTGGCCTTTTGCTTCATCAAGCTGGCCTTTTGCTTCATCACAGAAGCTTCCTTCTCAGCATAAGAGACTTGTGCGCGTGCTGCCTCCGCCTTGGCGCGTGCTTTGACGGCTGCAGAACTCGCCGTTGAGGATCTGCTTGACTGTTTTGATGACCTTGATCTTGTAGATTGAGACATGGTCCCAATGTGCTGAAGAGGCTCTTCCATCTCTCTCTGTTGAACACCTGGCTCTGGTTGTTGCATTGTAGACTGCTGGTCTTCCCTAGGATAAGACACTTTGTTGGCTGATGAACGTAGAAACATAACCACCGTGTGCAGTTATTCTTGTGCTTGAGCCCGCTGTGATGATGTTTTTTCACTAGACAGATAAAACTAGACAGATAGCTAACAACTAAGTCTTCAATAAAACTCCCAAGGCGTGACTTTTCTTGAATGAATATATTGAAACGTTTATGTTGTGAAACTGCAAAATACAGAAAAGAATATACTTTAGTGTTCAATTCACACCGACATACTACCGACATACTGTAGATGTACATTAAACATTTGAAGTTGCATAAATACAAAGCACGCGCTAAGGTACCATGCATCTGGCATGATGCCAAACCATATAGCTAATTGTTAACCATATGGTAATTGCTCCTTTCATTACTCTAATAATGTATAACCATCTATGTAGAATAACAAAGCATATTACACTAAAAACAGTAACAAAACTACAGTATTGTATATTTTACAATTCGTTTGCATGACGCATGAGCAAAGTAATACAGCTAACGACATACACAAAAGGCATTGCAATTTGTGAGTAAATGCAACCAACATTGATATGTAAGAAACTCTATCAATAACAAGATTATCATCATTAGCTAAATGCTTGAATCGAACTTACAAACAAATATTTTTCCAAGGCTGAAGCGTGACAAGAAATAACTACATTGAAAGACCTGCACCGTAGCGTTGTTTGTAGCTGCTTCTTTCGTTTGCGTTGTCTTTCTAAGTACCAGAAAGCGCCACTAGGGGGCAAATAACACCATTGAACACAATGAAAATCCAATTTAACCATTGTAATAAAATAATCTGTTATCTTCTAACAGGATGGCAGCACAAGGAGACCCGATCCAATACTTCCCAACACAGAAGTTAACTATTTAAGATAAGGGCCAAGTTAGCAGCCAAAATTTATCAAATTTCATAAGTACACAAAATGAAAAAAAAACTATTTAGACACTATTTACAATTCGAGTTGTGATGCCAAGTCCCATAGAAGAAATGTTCTGCTGTGAAGCAGAGGGTAACAGCACAAGTAGTGCAGGTGATGGGAGATTTATTGTGGCACAGATTACATCAACACCTCCCTGCTGTGCTCTTTTGGCCATGAGGCACATTCAGGTCTGCAATTAAGCATTTTAGTCGGAATGGGGTGGGTGTGGAGCCAGAGAAGGCAGCAGGGGTCAGACTCGAGGAACCAGTTCCTACGTTTGTATTTTAGGTTATTGTTAATTCATCTCGCAGTGTCTGGTGGAAGGCAGACAACCTGTGCTTCTCGGATTTTGCCTGTGCGTAGCTCCATTCCATTTATTTTTTATCCTGAAAAACTCCCAAGTCCTTAATGATTATAAGCATACACATAACATGATGCAGCCACCATTATGTTTGAAAATATGGAGAGTGGTACTCAGTAATGTGTTGTATTGGATTTGCCCCAAACATAACACTTTGTGTTCAGGAAGAAACATGTAATGCTTTGCCCAATTTTCTGCAGTATTACTTTAGTACCTTGTTGCAAACAGGATGGATGTTTTGTAATACTTATATTATGTACAGGTTTCCTTCTCACTCTGTCAATTAGGTTAGTATTGTAGAGTAACTACAATGTTGTTGATCCATCCTCAGTTCTCCTATCACAGACATTAAACTCTAACTGTTTTAAAGTCACATTTGTCCTCATGGTAAAATCCCTTAGTGGTTTCCTTCCTCTCCGGCAACTGAGTTAGGAAGGACGGCTGTATCTTTGTAGTGACTGGGTGTATTGATACACCATCCAAAGTGTAATTAATAACTTCACCATGCTCAAAGGGATAATCAATGTCTGTTTTTCTTTTCTTTACCAATAGGGGCCCTTCTTTGCGAGGCATTTGAAAACCTCCATGGTCTTTGTGGTTGAATCTGTGTTTAAAATTCACTGGTTGACTGAGGGACCTTATAGAAAATAATATGTGTGGGGTACAGAGATGAAGTAGTCATTCAAAAATCATGTTAAACACTATAATTGCACACAGTGGATCCATTCACTTTATTACGTGATTTAAGATCATTTTTGCTCCTGAGTTTATTTAGGCTTGACAGAACAAAGGTGTTGAATACTTATTGACTCAAGACATTTAAGCTTTTCATTTTTATTAATTTGTAAACATTTCGAAAAACAATTGCACATTGACATTATGGGGTATTGTGTGTAGGCCAGTGACACAAAAATCTCATGTAAATCCATTTTAAATTCAGAAAATGTGAAAAAAGTCCAAGTGTGTGAATGCTTTTTGAAGGCACTGTAAGTCAATTAGGTGAAAACACACAATTATTAAATACATTGCTATATGGGCCTGAGGGTTGCCTTGCATTTAAGGTCGCCACCCTTGGCAAATATACAATGTAAGTACACATCATAAAAAGCAAGTCCACCAGCTGAGCAAGTGGGGAATTTAATCCCTGAGCAATGCGACGTCATGGTGTCACGCCCTGACCATAGAGAGCCCTCGGGGTTCTCCATGGTGTTTTAGGACAGGGCATGACTAGGGGGTTTCTCGGTATTATATTTCTATGTTGGTGTGTGTGTGTATGGTTCCCAATTGGAGGCAGCTGATGATCGTTACCTCTAATTGGGGATCATTCCTAATGTGTCCCCTTTCCCACCTGCGATGTGCGCTACGTAATTTCACGATCGTTATGTCGCTGTTGTTTTGGAATTTTCACAATCATTAAAATGTGGAACTCTACTCACGCTGCGCCTTGGTCTAATCATTCATACGACGGTCGTGACACATGGGCAACACACCCATGCTGGGAAAGACTGTACTGTGCATCCAAACAATAACATCCAGGAATTCGTGGAAAACAAGAACTACATGGACATTTGGGGTTATTTTTTAAAGCATATTTTAAAAAGTCCCACCATCGCATATGGAGACATTTTTTTTGTGTGGAAGTTTGCTAATGAGTTCCCAATATAGGTTTCCTATGCGCACTAAGAGTGCATTAGCCCGCTATGCCAAACTAAGCATTACCTTTCGGATTCAATGTAATTGTTCAGCTCTTAGGCATACAAAGTTACTCATCACACAAGCATGGTAACTGATTACCACCTTCTTACACTTCATTCCCCTTTGACCTTTTCATACTCATCCTCGCAGAAACCCATTAAGGTCAAGGCACCAATGTGACCAACCTCTGTTACACTAATAACTTTACCTGGAAAGAGGTTTCACAGCAATCTGAGCATGTAATGGGGTGTAGGTAGAATGCTAATTGTGCTCTGTTTACCCAAAGTCAAGACACTGTACAAAGATTACATTTAGCACACTCAGTCCATACAGTAGAAATATCAATGGTGAACCGCATCCACAGGATATTAAGACAATAGGTAAACACCCACAACAATGTAAAACACCCACCAAGATATTAAGATAACAGGCCTATATCAATGGTCAAACACTCCCAGTAATTAAGACAGTAGTCCTATATCAATGGTCAACACCCCAAGATATTACGAAAGTAGGCCTATATCAATGGTCAACATCCCCAATATATTAAAACAGTAGGCCTATATCAATGGTCAACAGCCCCAATATACACTGCTAAAAAAATAAAGGGAACACTAAAATAACACATCCTAGATCTGAATGAATGAAATATTCTTATTAAATACTTTTCTTTACATAGTTGAATGTGCTAACAACAAAATCACACAAATTATCAATGGAAATCAAATTTATCAACCCATGGAGGTCTGGATTTGGAGTCACACTCAAAATTAAAGTGGAAAACCACACTACAGGCTGACCCAACTTTGATGTAATGTCCTTAAAACAAGTCAAAATGAGGCTCAGTAGTGTGTGTGGCCTCCACGTGCCTGTATGACCTCCCTACAACGCCTGGGCATGCTCCTGATGAGGTGGCGGATGATCTCCTGGGGGATCTCCTCCCAGACCTGGACTAAAGCATCCGCCAACTCCTGGACAGTCTGTTGGTGGATGGAGCGAGACATGATGTCCCAGATGTGCTCAATTGGATTCAGTTCTGGGGGAACGAGCGGGCCAGTCCATAGCATCAAAATAAAAAAAATATAATATAATATATGCCATTTAGCAGACGCTTTTATCCAAAGCGACTTACAGTCATGTGTGCATACATTCTACGTATGGGTGGTCCCGGGGATCGAACCCACTACCCTGGCGTTACAAGCGCCATGCTCTACCAACTGAGCTACAGAAGGCAGGAACTGCCGACAACACTCCAGTACATGAGGTCTAGCATTGTCTTGCATTAGGAGGAACCCAGGGCCAACCGCGCCAGCATATGGTCTCACAAGGGGTCTGAGGATCACATCTCGGTACCTAATGGCAGTCAGGCTACCTCTGGCGGGCAGATGGAGGGCTGTGCGGCCCCCCCAAAGAAATGCCACCCCACACCACGACTGACCCACCACCAAACCGGTTATGCTGGAGGATGTTGCAGGCAGCAGAACGTTCTCCACTGCGTCTCCACTCTGTCACGTGCTCAGTGTGAACCTACTTTCATCTGTGAAGAGCACAGGGCGCCAGTGGCGAATTTGCCAATCTTGGTGTTCTCTGGCAAATGCGAAAAGTGCTGTAAGCACAACCCCCACCTGTGAACGTTGGGCCCTCATACCACACCCCATGGAGTCTGTTTCTGACCGTTTGAGCAGACGCATGCACATTTGTGGCCTGCTGGAGGTCATTTTGCAGGGCTCTGGCAGTGCTCCTCCTTGCACAAAGGCGGAGGTAGCGGTCCTGCTGCTGGGTGGTTGCCCTCCTACGGCCTCCTCCACGTCTCCTGATGTACTGGCCTGTCTCCTGGTAGCGCCTCCATGCTCTGGCCACTACACTGACAGACACAGCAAACCTTGCCACAGCTCGCAATGATGTACCATCCTGGATGAGCTGCACTACCTGAGCCACTTGTGTGGGTTGTAGACTCAGTCGCATGCTACCACTAGAGTGAAAGCACCGCCAGCAGTCAAAAGTGACAGACCACTTCTCAGTTCCAATGCTACCTGGCTGATGTTTTTGTGGTCACCACCTTTAGAACCACTCGTTTATTGGGGGTGTCTTGCTAATTGCCTATAATTTCCAACTGTTGTCTATTCCATTTGCACAACAGCATGTGAAATGTATCATCAATCAGTGTTGCTTCCTAAGTGGACAGTTTGATTTCACAGAAGAGTGATTGACTTGGCTTTACATCGTGTTGTTTAAGTGTTCCCTTTATTTTTTTTAACTCATTATAAAGGTTTAAGATTGTTCCAGTGTTTTCTAATCTCTGCCTCTTATAAAGACAATGTGAGAAATGTGTGACTGAGACAGAACTCTGCAGGGGAGTGTAAGAGAAGAGTCAGACATCCCACTATAATTCAACTTGAGTGGACATTTACTGCTGAGCTTTTAGATAACAAACTCTTGTTTATATAGCTGTGTAGGCATGGTTTTGGTCTCATGAGTAGAAGGTAATGATGTAGGCAGTGACATTACTAAGATATGACTGTAGGAATAATACAACTCAGACCCTTTTCTAGTTCTTGTTGTCGGCAATTGCATTAAAGGTTGAATGACTGAATTGAAAGATTGGCTCACTGGTGGAATTACCATTCAGACTGATTGACCAGGAACAAGGAACAATATCCTGCCTGGTTGGCTCTGTCCTAAGGTATTTTCGAAAGGGGCCAGAGTCCATTCCATTTTCGACCTGCTCTTGATTCGGATACTAGTTTACTTGAGGGAAATCAGACAGTGTGAATGTTAAACTAAATCAAGGAACAGTCAGAGTCAGTTTATTCAAGTAAACTAGCATCCAAAACAGCATTGTTAAAAAAAAAAATTATAGTGCCCTTTGATCACGTTCCCTGCATTTAGACAGCCACAATTTAACCAGCCATTTATACACCTAAATCGAGCCAAGTTCACATCTCTTTTCTCCAGTCCCCAATCCAGCTATGATTAAAAGGCAGTGGACACTGACTGCCAAGCCCCACCCCCCCAAAAAAGCATTGCACAAAAGGTATTAATAACAGATTCAGAAAATACAAAGGTTCAGTTGGAGACTTTACAGAAGAATATTTAATACCAAGAAACCTGGGGGAGGGGTGAGTAGCTCAGGAAAGAGGGGGACTCAAACACTACTGTTCATACAGATTTACATTGAGTGGGGACATGACCCATTAGTCATGGTTACATCCCAAATGGCACCCTATATAGTTAAATACTTAGAACAAGGGCGCATAGCAAGCTACTTTTGACCAGTCCTATGCAGGAAATATGCAGCCCATGTCTGGCGACAAGCCCACCTTTTCCCTGGAACAAGCAGTGTGGACGATGGTCACATACATGGTTTACACCCAGAACCACCGATCAAGTGGAAAAAAGGCGGCGATTGGGGGAGAAGCATGGCGCTTGAGCCTCGTCCAGCTTCAAAATATGGGGCTTTCAGGTTGGTAGTGGGGTGGGTATTTAACACCACCTCCATAGTGGAGGTCCCTGGTTGTGGCACGATGGTGGCCTCACTCACCGCCAAATACCAACCACTGCCTGCCCATTTTTTTCTATAAAAACAATCTGTTCTGATAAGAAAATCAAAAGGATAAAAACAAATGAAAGTACATATAAATCTTTCAGGTCCATTTGTAGTTTATTTTGTTAAATTGGTTTCCTTCGCTTGTCACTCCTCCTCGCTCTCGTTCCCCGGTTCTATGTCGGAATCGCCAGTCACTTTTGATTCCATCCTCATGCCTTCCTCCGCCTCGTCTTCCATAGTCTCATCCTCCTCCCAGTTCTGCACAGAACAGAAACGCAAAATACAGTGAGACGCTTCACTCTTCATCATACGTCAACCTTCCAATAAATGCAATGTCAGTGAAAATGTGTTAGTTCAAGAGCAAAAGTGCACTTTCCGACACCTTATTGTATAATCTGTATTGTATTCCTTTCCACCCAAACACAGCACTAGTCCTATGGACCCATAGGGGTGCACGTTATATTGTTTTTTACCAACGGTTTCCAACTTAATCAAAGGCTTGGTGAAGAGTTGAATCGAGTGTTAGTGTAAGGGTTATATTGATGATTCCCCTTGTCACTTTGTTGAGCCAATGGGTTTTTGGTTTTAGTTTGTCTTGCCTTCACCTACTCAACATGGCATTTTATTGGCTGGTTTGCGTAGCTTGCTTACGAGGGAGGATGTTTCAATTAGAATCATCCCAGTGAACAAGCACCGAACCAGCGGTAAGGTTGTTGGTTGCAAAGCACTCTACGTCAAAAATGATTTTTATACTCCCAAGTGATGATTTAAATATACAATTTATATCAATTAGTTTGTAAATGTTATTTGAACATCACACATAAGAGCAGCGTTTGTGAATATTTGTTGTGCATTGTAGTAGAGAAGTCCCACTAATACTAGCTAGCAACTTACTGTGTCTGGGGGGGGGGCCTTCCTATATTTGCGTGAGTGCAGAGTTGGACGTGCAATTTTGTGCTGTACCTATCAGAATAAATCTCCATGACTGGTGCCACAAGTTGGAGTTGGTGTCTATGATTAACATGCACCCATTTGAGATTGGGAAACCCCTTCCTATTTACTTGATAAAGCAGTTAACAAATCCATCTGTACTCCATCCCACCCACAGCTCCTTTGTGTCATCTTAACCACCTACATCAGAATCCTCATCTGGAAGACCTTCGTCACCTGAAGCATTGTCATCAGAGGACTCTAAAATGGAGAAGACAAAACTGGTCAGTCAAAGCCACAGTCCAGACACTTTACAGAACCACTACACAGATTTTTATATTGAACAAAAATATCAATTTCAAAGACATTACTGAGTTCTGTAACTTCAAAAGAAAAGCAGTCATAAAAATAAAAAAAAGAGCCTAATCTATGGATCTCCTGACTGGACAGGGGTGCAGCCATAAGCCCACCCACTTGACAGCCAGGCCTAACCAATCAGAATGAGATTATCACCAACAAAAATGGCCTTATTACAGACAGAAGTACCCCCCCAATCTTAGATGATCATGCTGTGGTGAGTCCAGTTGGAGGTACTGACAAATCTAAACATTTGGGTAGCGAAATGAACAATCAATTCTGGCAACCGCTCTTTTGGACATTCTTGCAGTCAGCATGACAATTGCACATGCCCTCAACTTGAGACATCTGTGGTATTGTGTGGTGAAAAATACCACACAAGGTGCACCTGTGTAATGTTCATGCTGTTTAATCAGCTTCTTGATTTGTAACACCTGTCAGTTGGAACGATTATCTTGGCAAAGGAGAAATGCTCACTAACAGGATGTAAATAAATTTGTGCACAAAATGAAATAAACAGTATGGAAAAGTGCTGTTTTTTTTTTGTTGCTCATAATACATGGGACCAACACTTTACATGTTGCATTTCAATTTGTGTATATTGATTAGTCAGAACAGAGAAAGACCAGAGAGAGACCGAGAACACATACTGAAAGAGGGAAAATAAGAGTTACGCGAGGAGAATAAACTGTTGAACAAAGCCCTGTGTTGAAGTGCACACATCCCTTCTCGAATGCTGTTGGGGAAACATCCTTATTTGCATTTGAATTCTTAAAAAAAGAAAACGCAGCTATGACACACGGGGGTCTAGACTGATTGCTTGATGGAATTCGTAGCGAAAGCAAATGCATACAGTAAGTCAGCTATATTGTGTAGAGTAGCAGTATTTACACAGTTATCACTGTTAATGGTAAAGAGAAATGCAGAGGGAGGACGGTGTGTGTGGTGGCGAATTTCAGGGTTTGTTTGATAGCTAAACAGAGCATTGTGTTTGAATACAGAACGGATTTATTATTTTGACTCCTACATAACCACAAATGGAGTCCGAACCCACAAATGAACACCGAACCCTCTGGAGACTTAAACAAAGGGCCACCGTGAGGGTGTAATCCTTTAGGGCGTCTTCAAAGTAATTCTGCATGATCAGATTTAGAATTTGATAAATTGGAGGTACATGTGACCTCAAAGAAATAAAGTGACAAGTTAAAAAAAGGACAGGAACGTCCATACAGCATCTGCGTTAGGGCTGTCACGACTAAAAATATTGGTCGATCGAACGTAGTCTGTTCTTTTGACCAATACATTTTTGAAATGGTATATTTTTCCATATATACACACACACCTATGTATTTTAATAAAATCAACTCCATGCGTCAAGCTTGTCTGATGCTTTAAGCTTATGGTTTGGTGAATAAAATGCCTCAAGAGGGCACCAGAGGTCTAGAAGAACAGAATATGTACAAAAATAAATACATATAAAGTAAACTTGACCTGAGTAAATCACCTCCTGGTCCTGCTGGTTTTAGCAGATTCTATCATGCCTCTCCTGAAGATGCAGCTACACGGGGAGTCTGCTACCTTTCATGTGGAATGTCAATTTACCAATCTGCATGGCAGTTATGGTTCTCATATGCACATTTTGAAAGTTATTTAATTTATAGTAAACTATTCTCAAAATCATTGTCATGAGGTTACATCACAACTCTATCCAAAAGAAAACAAATAAAGTTCATTCTATTGACACGGCCAGCCATGTAAAAAATAGCCTACATAAAGCCAACAAATAAAAACATCACAGCGGGCCGGTAGAAAATATCCTGATAAAAGTAGACGCTGGCTGTATAATATATTGACATTGCCCATTTTCAATATAAAATGTACAGTGTCCATTTCCTATGTATTTCAAATGGGGGATTTACCGTTGCCAAATGGACAGGCTGAAAACACCAACGAGCGATGGAGGACCCACTAACTGCCCCGCCATCCAGAGTTCAACAAGCTAGTAAATTTGTCATTTCTACAGTATATTAGAGCATGTTCAATTTGTGTTGGTAAAAACCCATTGGAAGACATTGCACATTTCCAACTACAAAGTCAACAACGCAGCCACTGCCAGCTAGCCTACTTCAGCAGTACTGTATCATTTTTTAATAATTTTAGTCAATAAGATTCTTGCTACGTAAGCTTAACTTTCTGAACATTCGAGACGTGTAGTCCACTTGTCATTCCAATCTCCTTGCATTAGCGTAGCCTCTTCTGTAGCCTGTCAACTATGTGTCTGTCTATCCCTGTTCTCTCCTCTCTGCACAGACCATACAAACGCTCCACACCGCGTGGCCGCTGCCACCCTAATCTGGTGGTCCCAGCGCGCACGACCCACGTGGAGTTCCAGGTCTCCGGTAGCCTCTGGAACTGCCGATCTGCAGCCAACAAGGCAGAGTTCATCTCAGCCTATGCCTCCCTCCAGTCCCTCGACTTCTTGGCACTGACAGAAACATGGATCACCACAGATAACACTGCTACTCCTACTGCTCTCTCTTCGTCCGCCCACGTGTTCTCGCACACCCCGAGAGCTTCTGGTCAGCGGGGTGGTGGCATAGGGATCCTTATCTCTCCCATGTGGTCATTCTCTCTTTCTCCCTTACCCATCTGTCTATCGCCTCCTTTGAATTTCATGCTGTCACAGTTACCAGCCCTTTCAAGCTTAACATCCTTATCATTTATCGCCCTCCAGGTCCCCTCGGAGAGTTCATCAATGAGCTTGATGCCTTGATAAGCTCCTTTCCTGAGGACGGCTCACCTCTCACAGTTCTGGGCGACTTTAACCTCCCCACGTCTACCTTTGACTCATTCCTCTCTGCCTCCTTCTTTCCACTCCTCTCCTCTTTTGACCTCACCCTCTCACCTTCCCCCTACTCACAAGGCAGGCAATACGCTCGACCTCATCTTTACTAGATGCTGTTCTTCCACTAACCTCATTGCAACTCCCCTCCAAGTCTCCGACCACTACCTTGTATCCTTTTCCCTCTCGCTCTCATCCAACACTTCCCACACTGCCCCTACTCGGATGGTATCGCGCCGTCCCAACCTTCGCTCTCTCTCCCCCGCTACTCTCTCCTCTTCCATCCTATCATCTCTTCCCTCTGCTCAAACCTTCTCCAACCTATCTCCTGATTCTGCCTCCTCAACCCTCCTCTCCTCCCTTTCTGCATCCTTTGACTCTCTATGTCCCCTATCTTCCAGGCCGGCTCGGTCCTCCCCTCCCGCTCCGTGGCTTGACGACTCAATGCGAGCTCACAGAACAGGGCTCCGGAAGGCCGAGCGGAAATGGAGGAAAACTCGCCTCCCTGCGGACCTGGCATCCTTTCACTCCCTCCTCTCTACATTTTCCTCCTCTGTCTCTGCTGCTAAAGCCACTTTCTACCACTCTAAATTCCAAGCATCTGCCTCTAACCCTAGGAAGCTCTTTGCCACATTCTCCTCCCTCCTGAATCCTCCTCCCCCCCCTCCTCCCTCTCTGCAGATGACTTCGTCAACCATTTTGAAAAGAAGATCGACGACATCCGATCCTCGTTTGCTAAGTCAAACAACACCGCTGGTTCTGCTCACACTGCCCTACCCTGTGCTCTGACCTCTTTCTCCCCTCTCTCTCCAGATGAAATCTCGCGTCTTGTGACGGCCGGCCGCCCAACAACCTGCCCGCTCGACCCTATCCCCTCTCTTCTCCAGACCATTTCCGGAGACCTTCTCCCTTACCTCACCTCGCTCATCAACTTATCCCTGACCGCTGGCTACGTCCCTTCCGTCTTCAAGAGAGCGAGAGTTGCACCCCTTCTGAAAAAACCTACACTCGATCCCTCCGATGTCAACAACTACAGACCAGTATCCCTTCTTTCTTTTCTCTCCAAAACTCTTGAACGTGCCGTCCTTGGTCAGCTCTCCCGCTATCTCTCTCAGAATGACCTTCTTGATCCAAATCAGTCAGGTTTCAAGACTAGTCATTCAACTGAGACTGCTCTTCTCTGTATCACGGAGGCGCTCCGCACCGCTAAAGCTAACTCTCTCTCCTCTGCTCTCATCCTTCTAGACCTATCGGCTGCCTTCGATACTGTGAACCATCAGATCCTCCTCTCCACCCTCTCCGAGTTGGGCATCTCCGGCGCGGCCCACGCTTGGATTGCGTCCTACCTGACAGGTCGCTCCTACCAGGTGGCGTGGCGAGAATCTGTCTCCTCACCACGCGCTCTCACCACTGGTGTCCCCCAGGGCTCTGTTCTAGGCCCTCTCCTATTCTCGCTATACACCAAGTCACTTGGCTCTGTCATAACCTCACATGGTCTCTCCTATCATTGCTATGCAGACGACACACAATTAATCTTCTCCTTTCCCCCTTCTGATGACCAGGTGGCGAATCGCATCTCTGCATGTCTGGCAGACATATCAGTGTGGATGACGGATCACCACCTCAAGCTGAACTTCGGCAAGACGGAGCTGCTCTTCCTCCCGGGGAAGGACTGCCCGTTCCATGATCTCGCCATCACGGTTGACAACTCCATTGTGTCCTCCTCCCAGAGCGCTAAGAACCTTGGCGTGATCCTGGACAACAAACTGTCGTTCTCAACTAACATCAAGGCGGTGGCCCGTTCCTGTAGGTTCATGCTCTACAACATCCGCAGAGTACGACCCTGCCTCACACAGGAAGCGGCGCAGGTCCTAATCCAGGCACTTGTCATCTCCCGTCTGGATTACTGCAACTCGCTGTTGGCTGGGCTCCCTGCCTGTGCCATTAAACCCCTACAACTCATCCAGAACGCCGCAGCCCGTCTAGTGTTCAACCTTCCCAAGTTCTCTCACGTCACCCCGCTCCTCCGCTCTCTCCACTGGCTTCCAGTTGAAGCTCGCATCCGCTACAAGACCATGGTGCTTGCCTACGGAGCTGTGAGGGGAACGGCACCTCAGTACCTCCAGGCTCTGATCAGGCCCTACACCCAAATAAGGGCACTGCGTTCATCCACCTCTGGCCTGCTCGCCTCCCTACCACTGAGGAAGTACAGTTCCCGCTCAGCTCAGTCAACTGTTCGCTGCTCTGGCTCCCCAATGGTGGAACAAACTCCCTCACGACGCCAGGACAGCGGAGTCAATCACCACCTTCCGGAGACACCTGAAACCCCACCTCTTTAAGGAATACCTAGGATAGGATAAAGTAATCCTTCTCACCCCCCCCCTTAAAATATTTAGATGCACTATTGTAAAGTGGTTGTTCCACTGGATGTCATAAGGTGAATGCACCAATTTGTAAGTCGCTCTGGATAAGAGCGTCTGCTAAATGACTTAAATGTAAATGTAAATGTATTTTAATGAGGGATTTTCCATCACCAAATGGACAGGCTGGAATCACAGTGATTGGACAGTGTCCAGTACACATATGCTATATTGTCAGTTGTGAACATGCCCTTCTGCAAGTTGACCGTGTCCATAAGGACAACCAAATATAAATATTAAATATAAATTGGACATGCTGTTTCAACATTGAGAAATTCTTACTTCTTATGATCAAACATGAAATAGACCTAGGTAGATTGAGGGCTTAACATAGTGATATATGATTTGGTCAGTATATGCGCCAGTTGGAAATGTTCACTGACTTTTTGGTTTGGAAGCAGACTTCCCATGATCATATATGGCAATTGGACAAAACGTGAGCCTTATGGACAAAATCAATAAAATAAGACAAATGTCCATACGGTTACAACATATAGACAATTTCACCCTAGGGACTTGACTTTGAGACCATTTCCCATAATATAATCTATAGAAGCGTGCTCACCCCCTATGAGATTTTGGGTTTATTACACTTGGCGTTTGCAATGTTCTGGTTGCAGTATGGTTTTGATGAACTGCCGCCCATTTGAGTGGTATTTGCGATTGGTTCTCCCAAAGGAAATAAGTTGCCATTAATTTATCTCCATTTCATGGGGGTCTTCCCTTACCAAGAAGACGGATTATTACTGAGTACCTGAGTTAGTCGACTTACCTTGATTTAAGTCATGAATATACATCTCATGCGGTTCAATAAACCATTTTATACAGCTCTATAATTAGAGACCGGGTCAAGTGTTGTTTACTGAAAATAATTGTGGGGGGCTTTGAATTGAACGCCACTGCTGTGGCGTCGGTCACCCGGTATCAGGAGTAATCGTAGTTTGGCGTGCCCTGCAGGGTATTAGCAAGTCTGACTAAGGATATACAAATGTCCTGGAATGCAAATCCTAACCAGCAATTTGAATAGATAATGAGCTAGGAATAACAACACATCATTGTACTGTAAAAGAGACAGCTTATTCAGATGAGATCCTTTGCGCATATCAAATACAATGTCTACCATTGGCGTCAATCCATTACCGTAAACCTTCCATTAATAGCCACAGTGTTTATTTGCTTAAAACACTGGAAACAGGTGGTTAGAGACAGGCTTCTATTTGAGCCAGCATCTTTTCCTTTCTAAACTCTTTGGGACAGGGGGCAGAATTTTCGCTTTTGGATAAATAGCGTGCCCAATTTCAACTTCCTGCTACTCATGCCAAGAATAGAAGATATGCATATTATTAGTAGATTTGGCTAGAAAACATTCTGAAGTTTCTAAAACTGTTTGAATCTTGTCTGAGTATAACAGAACTTGTAGCAGGCAAAACCCGAGGACTAAGCATTCAGAATTATTTATTTTTGAGGTCGCTGTCCGTTCAATGGGTTCTCACGGGGAAACGATATTTCTTAGGCCCTTGTTTGCAGTTCCTACCGCTTCCACTGGATGTCACCAGTCTTTGGAATTTGGTTGAGGTTATTCCTTTGTGCAATGAAGTACGGCCATCCTGGAAAAGGGTAACGCTGTTGAGTTGGCCAAGACTTGAAAAGTAGCGTTAGTTTCCTCTCGTCCTCTATTGAAAACAGATAGACCAGTCTTCAATTTGATCGATTATTAACGTTTAAAAATACCTAAAGTTGTATTACAAAAATAGTTTGAAATATTTTGGCAAAGTTTACAGATAGATGTTTTGTAGCGACTTTGCTCAAGTTGGATGCGTTGTTTTTCTGGATCAAACACGCCAAATAAATGGACATTTCGGATATATATGGACGGAATTAATCAAACAAAAAAGGACCAATTGTGATGTTTATGGGACATATTGGAGTGCCAACAAAAGATGCTCGGCAAAGGTAAGGCATGTTTTATTTTATTTCTGCGTCGTGTAGCGCCTGCGGGGTTGAAATATGCTTCGGTTTACTGCTGTGCTATCATTAGATAGCTTCTTGTGCTTTCGCCGAAACGCCTTTTTGAAATCTTACATGTTGGCTCGATTCACAACGAGTGTAGCTTTAATTTGCTAACTTGCATGTGTGATTTAATGAAAGTTTGAATTTTCTAGTATTTTATTTGAATCTGGCGCTCTGCATTTTCCCTGGCAATTGGCCAAGTGGGATATTTGCGTCCCCCTATCCCAGAGAGGTTAATGCATATGGAGTTTGCTTAAATTGTAGCATTTTTATACAATGCACTGTTATCGTTTACAAATCCTTACCTTGTTTCTTTGATCTTAGTAAGCATCTATAAAAATATATAGATATATTCTCCTCTGAATTTTCTAGTTCTTACTTCTGCCACGAGAAGGCCATCTGCCAATTTCTTGGAGTCGGTTCTCCCGAAGTTTACTGTTTGCCAGTTAGCTAGTAGTTCTCAGCTGTTCGCAGCCAATGGGCTAGCAGTTTTACTAGCAATATAAACAGATTGCCATAAATTGTTTGTCATTACGAAATTATTTAATGTAACAAATCAAACAAACCTTGAAGTCATGGTAATTAATATTAACCATGCAAACGCATTTAGACCGGGCGTTTGTTGAAATGTGTGCCGTTGCCCAGCAATAAAAAAATAAAAGGGACGAGATTCTGGATTTAATATAAGTTAGGGTATATTAGTTGTGAGACAAATCTAATTGGACTAGAGCTCCTACAGATAAATGGTGCATTAATTTCTTAATTTGCACTAACATTAAAATTGCTCTCCTGCGATTTCAAATCCGTGTCAATGAAGGATATAAAGGGAACACCACTTAACCTCAAGCCCACCCGACACGCAGGCGCCCCATCTAGCCATCTGGAAATGCAAATGCTCTACGCTAAATGCTAATAGCACTCGTTAAAACTCAAACATTCATTAAAACACACATGCAGGGTACTGAATTAAAGCTACACTCGTTGTGAATCCAGCCAACAAGTCAGATTTTTAAAATGCTTTTCGGCAAAAGCATGAGAAGCTATTATCTGATAGCATGCAACACCCCGAAATACCTGAAGGGGACGTAAACAAAATAATTAGCATAGCGGGCGCTACACAAAACGCACAAATAAAATATAAAACATTCATTACCTTTGACGAGCTTCTTTGTTGGCACTCCCTAGATGTCCCATAAACATCACTATTGGGTCTTTTTTAATCGATTTAAATCGGTCCATATATAACCAAAATATCGATCTATGAAAAGTGTGTGATCCGGAAGAGAACAGCGTTTTAAAACGCAACGCCATTTTTTTTTAAATTAAAAAAGTTGACGATAAACTTTCACAAAACACTTCGAAATACTTTTGTAATCCAACTTTAGGTATTAGTAAACGTTAATAATCTATCAAATTGATCACGGGGCGGTGTGTATTCAATAGCTCCACGTCTTCAAATCATGGTCGAAAATCCCTCTTCCAAGACATCCTGTCGGAGACCGGAAGGAATGGGATCTTACTCGTTTGACCAAGAAACAACTTCCAGGCAATTGACAAGACTGGTGACATCGTGTGGATGCTGTAGGACTTGCAATCTCAGCCCCATCTAATTTGCTGTCCCATAGACAATACATGCAAGTGGCGCATTGATATTTTTTCCAGTTTTTGGTGATCAGTTTTCCTTGCGCTTTTCAATGAAACACACCCGTTGTGTTATAGTCACAGCCGTTTTGGAAACGTCAGAGTGTTTTCTATCCACACATAATCATATGCATATACTATATTCCTGGCATGAGTAGCAGGACGCTGAAATGTTGCGCGATTTTTAACAGAATGTTCAAAAAAGTAAGGAGTAAGCTTAAAGAGGTTTTAACCTCTTGGTCCTACATGGCACGCAGGCGTCCCATCTAGACATCTGGAAATGCAAATGCGCTACGCTAAATGCTAATAGTACTAGTTAAAACTCAAACGTTCATTAAAATACACATGCAGGGTATTGAATTAAAGCTACACTCGTGAATCCAGGCAACAAGTCAGATTTTTAAAATGCTTTTCGGCGAAAGCATGAGAAGCGATTATCTGATAGCATGTAACACCACAAAAGACCCACAGGGGACATAAACAAAATAATTAGCATAGTCGTCGCTACACAAACCGCACAAATAAAATATAAAACATTCATTACCTTTGACCATCTTTGTTGGCACTCCTAGATGTCCCATAATCACTATTTGGTCTTTTTTTTTTATTAAATCGGTCCATATATAGCCTAGATATCGATCTATGAAGACTGTGATAAACGGAAAAAAATAGCGTCTTATAACGTAACGTCATTTTTTAAAATTAAAAAAGTCGATAAAACTTTCACAAAACACTTCGAAATACTTTTGTAATGCAACTTTAGGTATTAGTAAACGTTAATAAGCGATCAAATTGATCACGAGGCGAAGTATATTCTTTAGCTGTCCGTCTGGAAAAAAATTCTGTGTAATTCTCAACCAAAATATCCGGTCGGAGACCGGAGGAAATGCGTTGCCTTGCGTCTGTTTGACCAAGAAACAAAGCCTAGGCAAATGACAAGACTCTAGACAACGTGTGGAAGCTGTAGGTATTGCAACCTCAGCCCCATTAAATGTGGTTCACCTTTATCAATGGGTTCAAGTCGCACATGGATATATATTTCCATTTTCAGTGATCAGATTTTCCTGCGCTTTTCGATGAAACGCACGTTCTGTTAGTCACAGCCGTGATTTAACCAGTTTTATAAATGTCTGAGTGTTTTCTATCCACACATACTAATCATATGCATATACTATATTCCTGGCATGAGTAGCAGGGCGCTGAAATGTTGCGCGATTTTTAACAGAATGTTCGAAAAAGTAGGGGGTAGGATTAACAGGTTAAGGGAGCTGAAATGTACATAGTGAATGTGTTAAGAGAAAATGGAAAAAAAGAAATCGGGAAGTGTGGCCATTACCCTCTTCATAGACAAGCTTGGCCGTGTGGTCCACGTCTTTGACTTCGTTGCTGCTTGTCGCCACCTGGTGGAGGGAAGAAATTAAAGGCAGCGGTTAACACAAGTGGGGAACACCTAGCAGCAACAGCGGCTCAACCACAAACCGTTAGGCCATACAAGCTCACCAGAACGGGGCCAACGAGTACCGATGCGAGTAAAAATCTGTCCTTGGTTGCAACAATCACTACTTAGTAACAAACTGCCTCGAAGCAACATAAGTACAAGAACGGTTCTTCGAGGGCTCCATGAAATAGGTTTCATGGCTGAGCAGCCACACAAGCCAGGAACACTACAGAATACAATGATATTCTAGACAATTCTGTGCTTCCAACTTGGTAGCAAAAGTTTGGGGAAGGCCCTTTTCGGTTCCAGCATGACAATGCCCTCATGCACAAAGCTACATACGTACATAAACGAGATCGGTGTGCCATTTGCCATCACCTCAACCCCATTCGAACAGCTTTTGTAGAAATTGGAACGCCAACTGCGAACCAAGCCTAATCCCCCCACATCAGTGCACCACCTCACTAATGCTTGTAGCTTAATGGAAGTCCCACACAACAATGTCCAAACGGTGCATTCAGACCCCTTGACTTTACACATTGTTACATTACTGCCATGTTATAAAATTGATTAAAACATTTCTTCCCCCCCACCTCAATTCACACACAATACCCTATAACAAAGCTAAAAACAGGTTCAGAAATGTTAACTGTAGTAACTGAAATAATTTACTCAGACCCTTTACTCAGTACTTTGTTGAAACGCCATTGGCAATGACTACAGCCTTGCACTTCTTGGGTATGACACCACAAACTCTGCACACCTGTATTTGGGAGAGTTTCTCATTCTTCTCTGCAGACCCTCAAGCTCTGTCAGGTTGGATGGGGAGCGTTGCTGCACAGCAATTTTCAGGTCTACCCAGATGTTCGATCGGGCCCAAGTCCAGGACAGTGATACTTCTCAGAAGTGTGTGCTTAGGGTCGTTGTCCCGTTGGAAGATGAACCACCACGCTTCACCATCGGGATGGTGCCAGTTTTCCTTCAAACGTGACGCTTGGCATTCAGGCGAGTTCGATCTGGGTTTCATCAGACCAGAGAATCTTGTTTCTCACGGTCAGAGTACTTTAGGTGCCTTCTGGCGAACTCAGAGCAGGCTGTCATATGTGCTTTTTACCGAGGAGTGGCTTCAGTCTGGCCACTACCATAAAGGACTGAATGTAGGAGTGCTACAAAGATGGTTGTCCTTCTGGAACGTTGTGTGTGACCATCGGGTTCTTGGTCACCTCGCTGACCTTGTCCGTTCACGCAGTTTGGCCGGGCCACCAGTTCTAGCGAGTCTTGGTGGCTTCAAACTTCCATAAAGAAATTATGAGACCACTGTTCTTGGTATTTTTTGGTACCCTTCCACAATCCTGTCTCTGAGCTTTAAGGGCATTTCCTTACACCTCAGGCATGTTTTTTTTTCTCTGACAAGCACCGTCAACTGTAGCAGGTGTTAATAGGAACTACCCATTCCGGATCTGGGAGGATTGTCATCAACTACACTAATTAGCATAGCGCAACGGTCAAAAAATATTACTAGAAAATAGTCATGTTCATGAAATCACAAGTGAAATAGTGAAAGACAGCTTAGCCTTTTGTTAATCACCCTGTTCTCAGATTTCAAAATTATGCTTTACAGCCAAAGCAAGACACGCGTTTGTGTAAGTTTATCGATAGCCTAGCATAGCGTCCAGCTAGCAGCAGGAAGCTTGGTCACGAAAATTAGAAAAGCAATCAAATGAATCATTTACCTTTGATGAGCCGTTTTCACTCACGAGACTCCCAGTTAGACAGCAAATGTTCCTTTTGTTCCATAAAGATGATTTTTTATACCCAAAATACCGCCCTTTGTTGATCACGTTAAGTTGAGAAATCCACCGGAAATAGCGGTCACAACGGCAAAAAAAATCCAAATTATATCCATAATATTGACAAACGTTTTTTATTATCAATCCTCAAGGTGTTCTTCAAATATCTATTCGATAATATAGCAACCGGGACAATTGGCCTTTCAGTAGGAGCGAGAGGAAAAAATGACTACCTCTGTCTTTTACGCAAGAATCTCTCGAGAGCCCTCAGTTGGCCACTTACGCAATGTAGTAGTTTACGCTCATTCTTCAACATAAAGGCGTGAAACTTTGTCAAAATGCTGTAGACACCTTAGGGAATACGTAGAAATAGGAATCTGGTTGATATCCCTTTCAATGGCCAATAGGGGTGCATAGGAACACAACAGTTTCAAAACATGAGTCACTTCCTGATTGGATTTAAAAGGCTTTCACCTGCAATATCAGTTCTGTTATACTCAGACAATATTAAAATAGTGTCCCCTAGCCTCGAAGCTAATAACTTTCCAAAAGTAAACGGCCTATTTCTAAAGGACCAGATGCTAGAATATGCATATAATTGACAGCTTCGGATAGAAAACACTAAAGTTTCCAAAACTGTAAAAAAATATTGTCTGTGAGTATAACATAACTGATATTGCACTTCTAGTTCAGACCATAAAGTAATATCTAACAAATTCACAACCACTACCTAATACACAGAAATGTAAGGGATGACTAAGAATGTACATATAAATATTTACATTTAAGTCATTTAGCAGACGCTCTTATCCAGAGCGACTTACAAATTGGTGCATTCACCTTATGACATCCAGTGGAACAACCACTTTACAATAGTGCATCTAAATATTTTAAGGGGGGATGGGGGGTTCGAAGGATTACTTTATCCTATCCTAGGTATTCCTTAAAGAGGTGGGGTTTCAGGTGTCTCCGGAAGGTGGTGATTGACTCAGCTGTCCTGGCGTCGTGAGAGAGTTTGTTCCACCATTGGGGAGGCAGAGCAGCGAACAGTTTTGACTGACCTGAGTGGGAACTGTACTTCCTCAGTGGTAGGGAGGCGAGCAGGCCAGAGGTGGATGAACGCAGTGCCCTTATTTGGGTGTAGGGCCTGATCAGAGCCTGATCAAATATATGGATGAGCGATGGCCGTGCGGCATAGGCAAGTAGATGATACAGAGCAGTATATACATATGAGATGAGAAATGTAGGATATGTAAACATTATTGAAGTGGCGTATTTAAAGTGATCCCTTTATTTAAGTGGCCAGACATTTGAGTCTGTTAGTGATGGCTGTTTAACAGTCTCATGGCCTAAAAGCTGTTTCAGTCTCTCGATCCCAGCTTTGATGCACCTGTACTGACCAGGCCTTCTGGATGAACAGGCAGTGGCTCAGGTGGTTGTTGTCCTTGATTCTTTTGGCCTTCCTGTGAAATCGGGTGCTGAAGGTGTCCTGGAGGGCAGGTAGTTTGCCCCCCCCCCGGTGATACATTTTGCAGACCACACCACCCTCTGGTGAGCCTTGCGGTTGAGGGCGGTGCAGTTGCCGTACCAGGCGGTGATACAGCCGACAGGATGCTCTTGATTGTGCATCTGTATAAGTTGGCAAGTGTTTCTGGTGACAAGCCACATTTTTCAGCATCCTGAGGTTGAAGAGGTGCTGTTGCACCTTCACCACGCCGTCTGTGCGGGTGGGCCATTTGTTGACGTGGAGTGAGGTTATTTTCATGACACCACACTCGAGGGCCCTCACCTCCTCCCTGTAGACAGTCTCGTCATTGTTGGTAATCAAGCCTACCAGTGTGGTGTCTACAAACTTGATGATTTGAGTTGGAAGCGTGCATGGCCACGCAGTCATGGGTGAAGAGTGAGTACAGGTGAGGGCTGAGAACACACTCTTGTGGGGCCCCAGTGTTGAGGATCAGCGGCGTGGAGATGTTTCCTACCTTCACCACCTGGGGGCTGCCCGTCAGAAAGTCCAGGACCCAGTTGCACAGGGCGGGTTCGAGACCCAGTGCGGGTTCGAGGCTGTACCAGCTCTAACATATGCAGAGTGAGCCATGTTTCCATGAAACAATGTTACTATCTCTGATGTCTCTCTAGAAGGCAACTCTTACCCTAATTTCATCCACCTTGTTATCTAGAGTTTGGCCCTTGGCGAGTAATATGCCCGGGAGTAGGCGGTCTGAGTCTGACCAGTAAGTCTGCCTCTCCTGCAGTAGGCCACAGTGATAAGATCCCATGTCCAAGGTGGAGGTCCAAATAAAGGATTTCCTTCGGGAAAGACATGTTCCTGGTCGTAATGTTGGTAAGTTGTCATCGCTTTTATATCCAGTAGCTCTTCCCGGCTGTATGTAATAACACTTGAGATTTCCTGAGAACCAGGGTTTGGTAGGGACATAGGGCACATGAAACAGGGAAAGGCTCTCTTCACTGTTGCTGCACTATCAATGACCTGGCCATCAAAGGGTCAGTCACTTTTGATACAGGGTAGTAGTGGCTTCACTGTCTAATCATCCATCTCAAACAGTATCACCAAACCTCTACTCGAGTACCCCCAACCAGTTCCACTTATTTGGGTTAGTCCAGCATTAACACACCTGAATGAACTGGTCAATCACAGCCCTTGAATAAGTGGGCCTAGTTTTGGGACCCATCTGTGTGTAGAGTAATGGGAATGCCACTGGCAATCAAATAATACATTTGTGAAAGATTAACCATTTTGCCACAACTGCTGAGACGTACCTGTGTCATGAGCAGATAGAGCTTGCCGTGCAGCTTTGTCAGCTTGTGGAACATCTTGACTCTACTCTCAATCATGTGGTACAGTACTCCCAGCTGAAACACCAGGTCTGGCAACTGGTACAGAGGATTGAACACACATAAATTATGCATGATTGCATTATTCCTTGGATTTGTTTAAATGAAGATTAAATGTTGGCCCAGTCATTCTGTCAATAACACTGAGTTTGACTAATTTCTCAAGAGCAAGGAATTCAAAGCTTAAAACGCAAGAATCAACTCCCATATGATTTGAGGGCTACTGGGATCTACCGGGGAACAGTGGGTTAACTGCCTTGCTCAAGGGCAGAAAGACAGATTGTACATTGTCGGCTCAGGTATTTGATCCAGCAACCTTTGTTACTGGCCCAACGCTGTAACCACTAGGCTACCTGCAGAGTGTAATTGTATTGATGCTATTCATTCTGCTGGTCAAGCAATGTTTTAGACCTGAAGCTTTAAGGTGCTACATGAAGACACCCATAGATAAACTCACAGAGGCTAAGTAGGAGGTGTGCTGCATGAGAACAGCCTTGAGCCATCGCACCATCAGCACTGCCCTGTAGTACAAAGGGGAAGAGGAGTTAAGGGTGCAGATAGGGTCGCTTAAACAACAAGTTCTGGGGATTTAGAAATTACACCAATTGATTTGACTAAAACGGCTCAAAAGGTAATATTGATGTAAAGCTAAAGATAGTGAACAAAATGGGTATTACAGATTCATTCCTGACAAAAAACAAATTTCTCAGCACAAAATTGATACTCTTAACTTTAGCATCAATGTAGAGAAATATTAAAATTCATCATGCGAATGCTGATATTGAGATCTGATTATATCTGATAACAGATTCAATGGTGTTCACTTACGCGTATGGATGCCCTTGCATTCTCTTGGTGATCTCCTCCACCAATGGCAAGACGGCAGGGAGGGGTACCCGCGCAACTGTTTTCTTTATCAACATGTCCTTCCGGGTCTGAAACACTTTCTGTGGGGCGGAGGAGAGACCAATGTCAGAAGAGACAAAGACTAATAGTTAGAAGTGTTAATGTCAATTCTAAATTAATGTCAACTACAATGAGGCAGAGATGTCTTGGATCTTACTGTCCAGTAAACTATTAAGATTTAAGGAATTGTTTTACAGTCAAACAAAGGATCATGTTACTTGATAATGAATTTTAAAACATACATACACATTTGAAAAAATATATGTATTTGGCCTAACTGCCAAAAGCATTGAACAGACAGCACCCCACCCCCTCAATTTTTTTGCCAATATGTGAGAGATAAGTCAGGACACCTTGGAATTGGACATGTATTTAACCACTTATTTTGGTCACTAAACAGTGTCCATATACTGTATACTCCCATTAATGTTTGACTGGTACTGGGGGGCCTTCATACCAGTCTTGTGGGAGTCCTAGAGGGTGTCTAATACCCAACCCCTCAGACCTCAGCTTCGTCTTCATGCTGCGTTAATTTGGGCGTCGGGGTGCTAGGGTCAGTCTGTATCTGGAGTATTTCACCTGTCTTATCCGGTGTGAATTTAAGTATGCCCTCTAAATATTTTTCTCTTGAGTTTTTCCTAGCCACCGTGCTTCTACGCCTGCATTGCTTGCTGTTTGTGGTTTTAGGCTGGGTTTCTGTACAGCACTTTGAGATATCAGCTGATGTAAGAAAAGCTTTATAAATACATGATTGATTGAGCAGAACCACCAACATGTATCATGAGGGAGTTACCTGGATTGCATTTTAATTTACAGGTGTGCCTTCTTAAAAAGTTAATTTGTGGAATTTTACTTCTTAATGAGTTTGAGCCAATCAGTTGTGTTGTGACAATGTAGGGGTGGTGTACAGAAGATAGGGCTATTCGGTAAATGACCAAGTCCATATTATGTCAAGAAAAGCTCATAAGCAAAGAGAAACAGTCCATCATTACTTTAAGACATGAAGGTCAGCCAATTCGGGAAACAGTATGAATTTTGGTTTAGGTGCAGACACAAATACCATCAAGCGCTATGACAAAACTGGCTCTCATAAGGACCGCAACAGGAAAGACCCAGAGATACCTCTGCTGCAGACAAGTTCATTAGATATCAGCCTCAGAAATTACAGCTCAAATAAATGCTTCAGAGTTAGTGAAATTGAAACTAAGCGGGTTAACTGCCTTGTTCATCTAGTTTACACTTAGTGAGACTATCATTTATTTTTAAACAGGACAATGACCCAACACCTCCCGGCTGTGTAAGGACTATTTGACCATAGCCTCCACGATCACCCAATGTCAACAACAGATGGTTTGGAATGTGATGGACCCCAGAGTGAAGGAAAAGCAGCTAACAAGTACTCAGCATGTGATAACTGCTTCAAGACTGTTGGAAAACATTCCACGTGAAGCTGGTTGAGAGAATACCAAGTGTGTGCTTCCGTTCAGAAGCTACAAACTCAGATCACTAACTGACAGATTTATATGGGATTTTAGTATTATGCTAATTAGACTTCCAATGACCCCAATCATACTTCCAAAGTTATGTCAAAATGGCTTAAGGACGACAAAGTCAAGGTATTGAAGTGGCCATCAACAAGCCCTGACCTCAACCTACAGAAAATTTGTGGGATGAACTGAAAAAGCATGTGTGAGCAAGAAGGCCCACAAACCTGACTCAGTTACACCAGCTGTCAGGAGGAATGGGCCAAAATTCACCTAACTTATTGTGGGAAGCGTGTGGAAGGCTACCCAAAACCCCGTTTGACCCAATGCTACCAAATACTAATTGAGTGTATGTAAACTTCTGACCCACTGGGAATGTGATGAAAGACATAAGCTGAAATAAATCACTCTATTATTCTGACATTTTACATCTAAAATAAAGTGGTGATCCTATCTGACCTAAGACTAAGATTAAATGTCAGGAACTGTGAAAAACTGAGTTTAAATGTAATTGGCTAAGGTGTATGTAAACTTCGACTTCAACTGTATACAACAAAAAGGGTACACTCACATTGAGGATGTTGGCGTCCTTGCTCTCCAGGCCCTGCACCAGCAGCACCGCAAAGTTGTCGGTCTGCAGAGAAGGGGCCCCCTTGACACCCTTTTCAGATGACATCTCAATCTTGCCCAGTCGCTCCTCTATAGACATCTGAAGAAAAGGATGAGTAGCAGTGATGGAGTTAACACAGTTAAATGAGGGTGGCAACTTGGCAGCTGACAGATGAGGGAAGAGAAATACAGTTTTGTTTTTTGCTGTGCTACAATGTATTCACTCCATTGACTGGGTAAGGTACAGGACGGCGCTCAACCTTAAGCGAGTGGACAGAAACTTTAGCATGGTGTCGGATTGCATTTACTACTGAGAGTGTAACAATTCTAGTTGAAGATTTCCCTCTAGTGGTGTGGGGGCTGTGCTTTGGCAAAGTGGGTGGGGTTATATCCTTCCTGTTTGGCCCTGTCCGGGGGTGTCCTCGGATGGGGCCACAGTGTCTCCTGACCCCTCCTGTCTCAGCCTCCAGTATTTATGCTGCAGTAGTTTATGTGTCGGGGGGCTAGGGTCAGTTTGTTTATCTGGAGTACTTCTGTCCTATTCGGTGTCCTGTGTGAATCTAAGTGTGCGTTCTCCAATTCTCTCCTCTCTTTCTTTCTCTCTCTCTCTCGGAGGACCTGAGCCCTAGGACCATGCCCCAGGACTACCTGACATGATGACTCCTTGCTGTCCCCAGTCCACCTGGCCATGCTGCTGCTCCAGTTTCAACTGGCCTGGGCCCTAGGACCATGTCCCAGGACTACCTGACATGAGGACTCCTTGCTGTCCCCAGTCCACCTGGCCATGCTCCTGCTCCAGTTTCAACTGTTCTGCCTTACTATTATTCAACCATGCTGGTCATTTATGAACATTTTAACATCTTGGCCACGTTCTGTAATAATCTCCACCCGGCACAGCCAGAAGAGGACTGGCCACCCCACATATGCTCTCTCTAATTCTCTCTTTCTTTCTCTCTCTCGGAGGACCTGAGCCCTAGGACCGTGCCCCAGGACTACCTGACATGATGGCTCCTTGCTGTCCCCAGTCCACCTGACTGTGCTGCTGCTCCAGTTTCAACTGTTCTGCCTTATTATTATTTGACCATGCTGGTCATTTATGAACATTTGAACATCTTGGTCATGTTCTGTTATAATCTCTACCCGGCACAGCCAGAAGAGGACTGGCCACCCCACATAGCCCGGTTCCTCTCTAGGTTTCTTCCTAGGTTTTGGCCTTTCTAGGGAGTTTTTCCTAGCCACCGTGCTTTTACACCTGCATTGTTTGCTGTTTGGGGTTTTAGGCTGGGTTTCTGTACAGCACTTTGAGATATCAGCTGATGTACGAAGGGCTATATAAATAAATTTGATTTGAATTCTACCATGCATGATGAAAGAAACTGGTCCTCAGTAGTGCACTACTGAGGACCAGTTTCTTTCATCATGCATGGTAGAATTCAAAGTCTCATTTATTGACATTTTTACCAAGGAGATCATAGTCGCGCAATTAAAACATTTAACTAAAATGTTTACAGTATTTTTCAACGTAGAAATTAGCATTGAAACGAGTCTTGTTGAATGACGACTTCATTAAGGATCCGCTCCTCAGTAAAAAGCACATGACAGCCTGCTTGGAGTTTCCCAGAAGACACTTAAAGGTGCAGATTCTCTGGTCTGATAAAACCAAGACTGAACTTGTTGGGCTGATGTGATGCTTGGCATTCTAGAGGAAACCTGGCACCATCCTTATGGTGAAGCATGGTGGCAGCATCATGCTGTGGTGGATGTTTTTCAGCAGAAGGGAATGGGAGATTAGTCAGGATCGAGGGGAAAAGATGAACAGAGCAAAGTACCGAGATCCTTGATGAAAACCTGCTCAGGACCTCAGACTGGGCAAAGGTTCACCTTCCAACAGGACAACGACCTGAAGCACACAGCCAAGACAATGCAGAGGTGGATTTGGGACAAGTCTCGAAGTGTCCAGGAAGTGAGCCCGAGCAAACATCTCTGGAGAGACCAGCAAACAGTGCAGCAGCGCTCCCCATCCAACCTGACAGAGCTTGAGGGTCTGTAGAGAAGAATGGGTGAAACTCTCCAAATACAGGTGTGCCAAGCTTGTAGCGTCATACTCTTTGGCTGTAATCACAGCCAAAGGTGCTTCAATAAATTACTGAGTAAAGTGTCTGAATATTTTCCAAATGCACTGCATGTACGGCAGGACTAAATCTGAGAGATGGGTAGGAGCAAGTCCATGTAATGGTTTGTAGTATAACCTTAATCAGCCCTATCCTGAACAGGAAACAATCCCCGATCTCTTTCCAGGTGTTCTAACACATTTTTGTCTTTGAATCCCTACACTAGGTGTCATGAAGATGTTTTTAAATGGGGCCTTGTTTTGATAACCTTTAGTCAAAGTTCCTCATGTTGTCAGTGAGTATTGTTTAGACAGGATGAATCGCCCCCCACCTACCGTCAACCAATCATGTCAATACTGACCTGTGCGGAGCCCTCCGCATGTGCACCCTCCTGCCTGCGCCACTTCTATTTCTTAAGGCCCAAATACTGTTCATAACTTTTCAAACCACTCTTGTTGGAGAGAATTTGCCGTTTTAACTTGGAATCTGTGGAATGTGCACCGCAGGATGTGTGAGCTCTGGAACAGGCATCCGATGTTTGGCAGTGTGCGACGCTGGGCTACTGATATTCCCTGGGGTTTTTTGGCAGGTAAAATGTACTTGTAAGCGCAATGGCTGTCAACAGATGCATTCTTATTTGACAGCGAAGGAGAGGACGCATCAGTTGTCACAAGGTATTTTCGGAAGGTAGAAATTAATATGGAGAAAATTATTGTGAATCAGCGATTCATCATTTGAGTATTTTTCTGACCTCTGCATTTCGATTGGTTTGAGTATCTTAATCATTTGAATCGGCAACCGATGCGTATCGGTGAATAGTTGCATCCCTAATATATTCCATTTAAGACTTTTATCCAAAGGGTCTTAGTAATGCGTGCATACATTTTACGCATGAATGATCCCATCAATTTAACCAACAGCTGTTTTAACGAGGAACTGCTGTCGTGTGCAGATTTATCCTCAGTGATTAGTACAAATCACAATTCCGCAGGTGTTTCCATCATTTCTGAAAGTGAGGGTACATTTGGCACAGACGCGATGGAACTACTGTCCTGCTTCCGCTTCTCATTCTAGTACCTTCAACAGACGCCTACCCCCATAACTTTATAGAGCATCTGACAATTACACAATATTTAAGTTCTGGGTTTTTAGAGATGACTTCTAATATTCATCTTCAGTCAAGGTTTTTATTGCTATCGCCAACAGAGTTGAGGGGCAAGCTGGAGTCAGGTATTCGAGCAAGAAACACTCAAGTGTTCAACCTTGAAAGGCCAACTTGGTCTTGGTTGAGGTGTATGCAAGACAATATACCTCTTTGGCATCTGTGCCCTTTCTCTTCTCGGATCCCAGGGCTCCTTTGACCGGCGCTTGGTGACCGGGAAGCCCAGGGACGACAACTTTGCTCTTGGCATTAACTACTGGGGTTTTCACCTGTAACAAGAGAGTATGTCACCGTTTTTCCATTTTTACCAAACAAACCACTCAACTTCAATGACCCATTTCCCAATCAACATGTACATTTTTGGAAAACAACAATGCAAGCTTTCAGGGATCAGGGGTGTGTTTAAACTCATGCTCTGATATTGTCACTTAATTGAGCAACGCAACAGTATCGTGCCATACCACTGGTCCAGTTGCTCAGAACAGTAAATAAAACTAAATTGCTGCCGCTGGGAATTACCTTGGAGACTGTGGTTTCCATGGTGAGGGAGAGGGTGGTGTGGACATCACGGGTCAGGCAAACATGTCTCTCTGCCGTGTTCACCTCCTTAAGGAGGGGACAGTCAGTTACGGTAAAAATAATTTAAATATAAAGCACTATACATTTCTATAATTATATCTGCTTGTGGTACAACGTATTCACTCCTCCGTTGACTGGGTGAGGAACAGGACAGCACTTGCCGTGAGGAAGGAGTGAAACGACACTACATACTACTGACCGAGTAAGACAGAATGTCTGTGCGTAATGGCAGGAAGGGACAGGGGGATACCTAATCAGTTGAACAACTGAACACATTCAATTGAAATCTGTCATCTGCATTTAACCCCACCACTCTGAACAGGAAGCATTTTGCAGAATATTCAGTAAGGTCTACCTCCTCACATTTCGCCTCTAACCTAAATATTTGTGGCGAAGTGTACAAAACAAATCAAAAACATTACTTAAGTGTTATCTGTATATTCAAATGCCAATATGACGCTCAAGTCAGGGACATTGCTAGAGTTATCATCAGCCTAGATTTAAAACATAACATTTTAGCTAGAACATTCAACTGTGAGTCATTTTTGAAAGGTTAGAATAATTGCACATTGGAGTACACAACACATGTATGAATTCAACTCACCACTCTCTCCATGACAGGCTGCAAGTGGTTGCCGTAGGCCAGCAGCAAGCTGTGTGTGTCTGTAGTGAGGGCCGCAGCCAACAGGGGAACGGGAATGGGGCTGTCCTCCACCCCAGTCATCTGCACTGTACACAACGGGGACAGGGGCTTCTTACAGGGCCTACAGAGGAAACAATATTCATTAATGAACATGACATAGGTATCAAAGAAGTGTGCCATGTAATGTGTAACAAAACTAAAATTACAGAACTAGAGAAATGTATCAGTTGTCAGTACTATATAATAATGTATAAATACTGCGCTGAAAATTTTAAGTTAAGCTTGATCAATGAAAAACACCCGCTGTGTGAATAATGTGGGCTCCCAAGTGGCGCAGCGGTCTAAGGCACTGCATCTCAGTGATAGAGGCTTCGCTACAGGCACCCTGGTTCGAATCCAGGCGGCATCACAGCCGGGCCGTGATTGTGAATAGGACTGCACACAAACGGCCCAGCGGGGTCGGGGTTTGGCTGTCATTGTAAATAAGAATTTGTACTAAACTTCTTATGGCCAGGGGCGCTGTTTTCACATTCGGATGAAAAGCGTGCCCAGAAGCTAAGATATTATTATTAGCATATTTGGATAGAAAACAGATTCTTAAACTGTTTGAATGATGTCTGTGAGTATAACAGAAATCATATGGCAGGCAAAAACCTGAGAAAAAAAACTTCAAACCAGGAAGTGGGAAATCTGAGGTTTGTAGTTTGTCAAGTTATTGCCTTTCCAATATGAAGTGTAATGGGGTCATAATGCACTTCATACAGTTTCCACTAGATGTCAGTCTTTAGAACCTTTCAGGCTTCTACTATGAAGGGGGAGCAAATAAGAGCTGTTTGAATCAGGGGTCTGGCAGAAAGCCATTCATTTAGTCACTGAGCACGAGCTCTGTTCCTTTTCATTTCTAAAATGAAAGGAATTGTCTAGTTGAAACTATTGAAGATTTATGATAAAAAACATTCTAAAGATTGATTCTATACATCGTTTGACATGTTTCTACGAACTGTAATAGAATTTGTTTGACTTTGTCTCAAATTAGTGCTCGTGCTTTGTGCATTTGGATTACTGGACTAAACACTACCAAAAGGAGGTATTTGGACATAAATGGACTTAATCGAACAAAACAAACATTTGTGGAACTGGGATTCCTGGGAGTGCATTCCGATGACCATCAAAGGTAAGTGAATATTTACAACGCCATTTCTGACTTTTGTTGACACAACAAACATGGCGGATATCTGTTTGGAGGCTGAGCACTGTACTCAGATTGTCGCATTGTGTGCTTTTGCCATGAAGCTTTTAAAAATCTGGCACAGCGGTTGTATTAATTAAGGAGAAGTATATATTTAATTCCATGCATAACACTTGTATCTTCCAATGTTTATGATGAGCATTTCTGTAAATTGATGTGGCTCTCTGCAAAATCCCTGGATGTTGAGGTAAAACATTATTGAACAAAACGCGCCAATGTAGACAGATTTTTGGATATAAATATGAACTTCATCGAACAAAACATAGGACTTCATGTTACACGATACATCTATGAGTGCCATCTGATGAAGAACATCAAAAGGTTAGGGATTCATTTTCTTTCTGCTTTTTGTGACTACTCCCTTTGGCTGGAAAATGGCTTTGTTTGTGACTAGGTGCTGACCTAACATAATCGCATGGTATGCTTTCATCGTAAAGCCTTTTTGAAATCGGAAACTGGTGGGATTAACAAGTGTATCTTTAAAATGGTGTATAATACATATGTTTGAGGAATTTTAATTATGAGACGTTTTGAATTTGGCGTCCTGCACCCTCACTGGCCTTTGTCAAATCAATCCCGTTAACTGACTTGCCTAGTTAAATATAGGTTCAATAAAAAAAAGTGTATTTAAATAATGGTTTGGTCAACACTTGATGGGATTCAAGAGTGATAGATTGTTTCCTTCACCCTACATCACTACTAAAATTGCCATTTGTCATAAGTCTGTGCCCATAGCATGAACCAGCCTTTTTCCTCAATGAATAGAGATGACTGGGATGAACATGGACTCGTTCACTCTTCCCCTGCCAAATATAAGACTGTGCCATAAGAAAGATAGCACCTTGCCCAGTGACAGAGTAATATTATGTGTTAGTAAATCAACTTGAACACGAGGATGAAGGTTTTTAAACTCACCCGTTTAAAAAATGCTCAAAGAGATGAAGCTGGCCGTCTTTACACACCACTGCTAGCCTCAACGCCTAAGAGCAGGAGAAATTGGATTAGGCATGTGTCTTAGCGGTCCAGTCCCAAATCAGCCCCGACACCATTATCTTGGACAACCTGCACATCCCGTTATTAAGGAATGTCTTGAATCAAGGGAGGCACAAGAGACCAAGCTTGGTCAACCACCACCTCCTTGGTCAACCACCACCTCCCCTCAAACAAATGATCGGGTTAATCATTTGGCCAGGTCACACCGTGTTGACAATGGGAGAGATTCAGACAGCGAGACAAAACGAGAGCCTTCCACAATGAGTGCTCTTAAGCGCAACACTGTTTTTCCACTGGGGAATGTTTGGCTAACTTCAGCTGGCACTTGTTAAGGCAAAACTAACACCTCCAGTGAAGCACAGCCATCTCACCTCTTCCTTGTTGTTGGAGGTGAAGAGGTCTATGTGGTGAGGCTCGTCAGTCAGGTTGAAGGACACCACTGAGTTCTTGTCCTTGCCGTCCTCCCGGACTTGCCTAAGGGGTGGACAGACACATGAATATGTAGCGTATACACAGCACACGAGTCAACCCAAAGACAAACCAGTTGGCTTTGCTTTGTTCATTTAACCTTGAGTTATTGATAGCAAGTGAACACTAGAAATCAATACACTTGTTCTTTATTCAACCAGGCTGTCAAGACAAATGACAGATCTGTTTATTTTTTTGTAAGGGAGTATTTTGTAAGAAACTGACATGACACTTCATATCACATGCAACACAAAACAACCCCTTTGTATTGTGGGTCTATTCAGAGAAGCGCTGTGGCGTTCATTACTCACCACACGCTGAGGAGTCTGTCGTGGGCCGCGCCGGAGAGGAAGTAGAGGCCGTTACTATCCGGGGGGCGTGTGGTGGCGAAGCGCAGGGTCGTCACCGCTGTGGAGTGACCTGTGAACTTCTGATGGAGGAGGGAGAAAACAGGTGGGAGGTGTAAGTTTGGAAAAAACATCTTGATCCAAAGAAAGGGGAATCTGAGGTAATCACTGAACTGGCTCATGTTCATTAGGGCACACAATGAAAAAGGCTGATGAAGAGGTGGTCCTCTTGTTGGCAATGTCCAGGTACTACACCTGAGCTACTTACTCTTTTCATCCATTTGGTGACAACTGAACACGACCCAATTACTTATGCTTATGGATCTGTTTGAAATTGACTGTTACGGGGGTGTAACTGCACCTGCTACATGGAAATATAAGTGTAAGGACCTTAGGCCTGTCAGCTACCCTGCATAATAGCGTGACGAATTCATGCGAGTGTCTGCCACGTAACTGCTGCGTATGCAGTCTGTGCAAGACCCACTTAATAAAAGCAACATTTATGCTTGATCATAAAATGTGTTCCGAGGCTTTGTATGGAGGGTGTGAGGTCAAGTCAAGCTCATAACCCCATGGCTGAGTGCCTCAAATTTTGTAACAATGCAGAGGGCTCCATATTGACATGATTGGTTGACAGTAGGTGTGGACGGGAGGTCCTGTACAAACACGCTTCCTTGACAAGTAGTGGTAGGAACACCCTGACATCTGCAGAGGCCGTATGACCGTAAATGATGCATGACCAATGCAGACAGATTGACCAAGCAGTGCCTTTTACCCGGTACACCTCCTTGGTCTCGAGGTCCCACATCTTGATGGTATGTCCCGCTGAGAGCAGCAGCTTGCCATCCGGACTCACACACAGACTGGTCACTGGGGCACGATCAGCCTTCCACTTACTGTGGAGAAGAAAAAAATTATGGGCCTTCTGTAAAATAGAGGAAGAAATCAAAAATTCCAACCCTTTCACTCATGTCCAAACATTTTCTTAAACATTTTTACAGTGCGGAGGGAAAATATTAAATGACTGAAACTTGGGCCAATCTCAGATCGATTGTCTGGGGCCAAGTTGACCTCCCCTTTCATGCAAGAACATCAACACTATTTTGCTTTGCGGGAAAGAGGATCATATGTACATTTAACAGAGTTAATCCAATTCCCCTTGCTTAAGGGGTCTGGGGTCCTCCCCAGGATCTGAGAAGCTCAGTTCTGGTGACTTTTTAGAGGGACATTCATTCTACTCCCAACTGAATGAAAATATAATACTGACACCACGTAAAATACAATTTCCACCTAAAAAAAGACTAATAATGTCTTTTAACATATTGGACCATGCATATAGCCTATAAAGTCTATATCAGGGGTATTTAACACTTACCCTACGAGGCCCAGAACCTCCTGGTTTTGGGTTCTACCTGATAATTAATTGACCTGGTATCCCAGATCTAAAATCAGTCCCTGATTAAAGAGTTGGGATGAAAAAAAGCTGTGGAACTGGCTTCAGGGCCCAGAGTTGAATATGAGGGTCGAAAGCAGGGCTCTCCCACACAGTTACTAGAGAGCTACCCTCGTGTGGCTTCACTCCAACCATAGTTATAACTAACCTGATTCATCTCATCAACCAGCTAATTAATAGAACCACATGCACTAGATTAGGGTTGGAATGAAAACCCATAGGATGGTAGTGCTCCAGGAACAGTGTTGGAGAGCACTGGTCTATATTAATAAATGTTCTATAAGCAATAAGAATCATCGGCTGTAACCCAACTGATGCGGAATAGTGGCTATAAAATATCCTGCAGTTTCCCATTGACACAGCATTCCGATTGTTATTACTATACATTAATAATTATATACTTATTTTGATCTAATACATGTTTCCCTCCCTATGGCTCTTGAAACTTGAATGCGCCTCAAATAATATTTCACAGAACACACAGTAAGGCACATAGTTAAATAGGTAAACCATTTTGCTATGGGGTTGTCGGATTTTGTTAACATTACATGGCAAAAAAAGGCAACACAGAGTTGAGCGAAGCGGTGGTGGGCATTTTAATTCCCTTCATCTGAACATTGGCGTGTCAGCAACAATTGTGCATGTCAGTTCAGCGCACACAACAATACACAAAAACAAGAATGCATTTATTTGGGAATATATTTAGAACAGACATGCTTCTGTTTTAGGATGCATGTAATTACAACCCCCCCCCCAACCCCCCCCCAGAGATTTGTATTGCAGATATACACTGACCTCTATACTTTCCACCAAATTCCATCTGACAAGTGTGTGAGCATGAGTAGGACCTCATCTGCCAAAAGACACTATATGGCAATAAGTGGCCTAATTGGTCAACAATAATTATTCCTGACAATACTGCTGAGACCGTGTAAGCTTATGCACTCCGAGACTTCAATCAGCAACCAGTGAATTTAAGTTAACCGGGTCAAAAAGCTTGTGTGGTAGGACCACCATTTTCTATCGAAATTATCCTACACCTATGAGCAGTTATGCCAAGGGTCATGCAAGTCTGGCTACCTACTTAAATGTAAATCAGGTTGAAGCGCCATCAGACTTGAAATGCACATTGGATTGTGAATGTAACACATTCCTACAGCAAGACAAATCCAGTGTAAAACCGACCTTTCATCACCACAAAAGGTGTTACTGCTGAGCCATGGAGGACTGTCGCAGAGAAAAACCAGTTTTATTCGATTTCCCCACCACCGGTACCCACCAGCGCGCCTTGCCCGTCTGTAGGTCCCACTCTACGATGTGTGTGTCGTCTGAGCCACTGTACAGCAGGCAGTCCTCAGGGTGCCACTGCACACAGTTCACCACACCACTGTGACTTCCGTCCTGGGAAAGAGCAGATGTCAGCAATATTCTTTGATAGTGTGATAGAACATTGAGAAAAAATATTCATAGGGTTCACAATTGGAATAAAAACCGTCCCAGATATTTCACTAAGTTCATGGTATCCAATATGCACGATTGAGGGGAAAAAACGTTGTGAAATGACATGTCACCGCAGCATATTATAGAACATGGCATAAATCCTGTGGCATTTAGAAAAAGCCACAGGATTGTTTAACCTCTAGTGACTCCCCATCCCACATGAGGGAGCGTAATCATCGACTGACACTAATTAGCATAACACAAGACAAACATTCCTAGAAAATATTCCTATGGTTCAAGTTTAATAAATGTGAATATTTGTAGTTACTTTTTAAGTAAATACCTGCAGTGCAATACTTTAGGAGATAAACATAATGTTCTTCATTTCACCTGTCACATTATGAAGATTACAGTCAAGAGGTGTTCGTTTACAATCACAACTAGAGTTGGGAGCCTTGTGAATCGCTCACTGTTGAACAGCAACAGGTGATCTAATTACAGCATGGAATTCCCAACTAAATGTTTGCAAGCTACATAGCTCACAACTACTAAGTTAAGTGTCTAAAATGTGCTAAATGCTCTGCAGTTGTGCATTTGGTTAGCTAATTTTGTAGATCGTTACCTAGCTATGGGGTTAGCTTCTTTCAAAATTAAGCATTCACTCGGTAACAGCAGAGAATACCTTGCTGGATTAAGATCCCTACCAGCTAATATTTGTTTTGTGCATTCAGGAAACTAGCATTTTTGTTACTTTTAGTTTAGGTCAGAAACCATTCAAAGTCTTAGCAATGCGTTCATTGGCATTTAACATTCTCTATGGGATTTTAGCATTGCTAACATGTCAGATTACAGAGTGTAAGTATGGATTGAAAACAGCACCCCTCGTGTTCAGTGGCGGTGTTACCAAATATCCCAGTGTGGAACAAGGTCAATAAGGTCAGTATGAAGTTATGACAATCTGGTCACCGCCCAAACCTATAAAGTAACACTTCCAACCATAAGGCAAACATTGTCTTCTATTATGCAGGCAACATGTTTCATTTTACTAGTTAATATGGTCTAATAGAAGTTCTCAATTGTATGATTTTTGGTACATCCCCAAATAGTCAGAGACAGTGGCGCCACATCCCACTCCTTACCAGTGTACAGTGCAGTGCTCCTTTCACTGTGCTGTAGATGATAACGCTGCCCGCAGCCGTGCCCAGAGCCAACAGGTCCACCTGATTCTCCACCTGTCCTGCCTCTGATTTCCTCTTCTTCCGTTGAGGTCCCTCCTGTAGTACAAATACTCATTAGTCAATATTAACTATTAAATTCACTTTTTTAACTGACTGTTAAAACTAGGGACACCGTTCATTTTCCTTGGTGCAACACTTGAGCTGTTTGCTGGTCATGTAACCAGGGGCATTTAGATTGTTGAGTGACTTTGGGTAGAAACTACCCCTGTGTCTGTGCATTAGAAATGCATACAGGTAATAACAGGTACAAATATGAATGGTTTTTTATTACCTTTATTTTTACTAGGCAAGTCAGTTAAGAACAAATTCTTATTTTCAATGACGGCCTAGTGGGTGAACTGCCTGTTCAGGGGCAGAACGACAGATTTGTACCTTGTCGGCTCGGGGATTCGAACTTGCAACCTTGGTGAAGAGTCCAACGCTAGGCAGTTAACCCCTTCATTGGAAATAAGAATTTCTTAACTGACTTGCCTAGTTAAATAAAAGGTTGAATTTAAAAAATGACACATTTAAAAACACTGACAAACTTCCTGTCTTGCTATATCATAGCCTGGTATGGCAACTGCACCGCCCTCAATCGCAAAGCTCTCCAGCGGGTGGTGCGGTCTGCACAACACATCACCGGGGTCAAACTACCTGCCCTCCATGGCACCCACAGCACCCGATGTCAAAGGAAGGCCAAAAAGATCAAGGACAACAACCACCTGAGCCACTGCCTGTTCACCCCGCTCACATCCAGATGGCCAGGCCAGGTCAGTACAGGTGCATCAAAGCTGGGAACAGCAAGACTGAAAAAAAAGCTACTATACCAAGGAAATCAGCAATCACTAACAGCTGCCTACATTGAAACCTAATCACTAGCCACTTTAATAAATGTCAATAATCACTTTAAACAATGCCGCATTAATAATGTGTATTGTGTATATTGTGTATTACATGTATATACTGTATCTTATACCATCTACTGCACTATGCCTATGCAGCTCAGCCATCGCTCATCCATATACTTTTTTTATTTTACATTTATTTAACCAGGCAAGTCAGTTAAGAACAAATTCTTATTCTCAATGACAGCCTAGGAACAGTGGGTTAACTGCCTGTTCAGGGGCAGAACGACAGATTTGTACCTTGTCAGCTGGGGGGGTGATAGAGGAATTTTAAATTCCCTTATGTTTTATTGCCAAAACCAATTTAATGCGCATTCATTTCTAATTCATGATAAGTTGTAAGTTTATCATTTGCATGAATTAGTAAGAGACCAGTCTTAAAAAACAAGTTCAGCATTTATTCTTGATGAGTACTGACCCAAAATACAAAGAACATTACATTTTAAAAGAAAGAAGACATAAAATGACGTCATCAGTTTCACACCCTCTCCCAGCATTACAATGGCGTAGTATTCGATCCTGGAGATAGTTTCACTCCCCACATAAACTACATTCCAACCTGTCTAAAGGATATACTTCTCTCTGCTAATGGAATCCAACCAAAACATTCTTATCTGTTTGAAAACCTATCTTATCCCTCCTTCCTCAACTTTCCCAGGAGACACAGACACAATTAATTTCTGCTTACATTTTTAGTAACAGTACAATTAAGAACTCATACTTTTCAAATAATAACATGAATAGTATTAGCATGAATGGTTCTAATCATTAAAGTATACATAATTGATCATCTAAACTATATTTTCCTCTATCAGGGGGTTGAACTCGCAACCTTCCGGTTACTAGTCCAACGCTCTAACCACTAGGCTACCCTGCCGCCACTTATACGTACATTTTCTCATTCACCCCTTTATATTTGTCTGTATTAGATAGTTGTTAGGGAATTGTTAGATATTACTGTGATGTCAGAACTAGAAGCACTTCGCTACACTGCCAACCACGTGCATGGGACCAATAACATTTGATTTGACCTGTGCATAGTGAGTGATTCACATTGGGGTGCCTAAACGTCCTTTTTCGGTTGCTTGTAAATTTGTATCTATACCTTTTTTTTTAAGTACATGTCAGTTGTAACAGGAGTAAATGATGATAGTTGCTCAGGGAAATTCCATATATGGTGAGTATCAAACTTATTTTGACATTGAAGGCTTGCGGAGCTGTCAAATGGAAGTTTGAGTCGGAGCTTCCTGGGTGTTGGGAGCCATGAAATACTCATCGTCGACATTGCTTACAGGTAACCCTTGCATTGACAGGAAGCCGAAATCATAGTAACTAGACCACAGAAGCAAACTGCAAAATCACTAAGTTGTCAAAACGGTTTCTTATTGTGACACTAAATACCATGTCACTTGAATAGACACCCCCCTACTTATTAACACCTGTTTTACTTTAAACGTGTAGCTGTCTAGATTCATACTAAAGGGAGTAAGGTTAAATAGATTGTCGTCCCTTGTCAGAACGCCTCGATTTAAAGTGATTTCCGTAGCAGGTAAGGAGAGAGTTTGATAACCCTACCCCTTTTCCTAACTTCAACCAGTTTCCTAACCTGCCACGTTATTTATCCTAACCTGGTGCTTAAATTATCCTAACCTACTACGAAAAAGCACTTCGGCATCGAAATGGCGTGAAGTGTTTCCCATCTGACACGCATGTGAAACGATAGCTAACAAGTTAAATGTGGGTAAACGTGGTCGAGAAACGCATTACTGTGGTCAAACTCAATGACATAAAAAATAAGACAAAGCAAATAACTCCGCAGTCTTGTATTGTTGTTATACGCCAGAGGGGTACGGAAAATAACGTTACAAAATTGGATTTGGAAATCAAAATCTGCGTCACATGGTGAATAGGTAGCTAACGTTAGCTACCTATTACTTCTAATCTAGCTAGCTAACCCTTTACGGTTGGCTATTTACATTTGTGTTAGTATTTGAAAAGCAACTGTCCTTATGTATTTGTTTGACTTAGTCGTTCTTAGTCTGAATCAAGACACATTCAAGGAACTCGTGGCAATTTGGGGATACCACCATGTGCAACTAACATGTGCGTCCTGCAGGGACAGGAGGTAACGTTAGCTAACGTTCGTTTCAACAAGCTAAACGTGGCAAATACAACACACCACACAACAGAATTGTAAACGACTTAAGATATAATTCCATCACAAGTAGATATAACGTAAGTCTAAATGCATTTATTTGATTAAAGTTATCAGAAAGTTGTTTTACTAGCAGGAACGCCTGGGCCTACGCCTCCCCCGACACATACCTTGGCCTTTCGGCATGGTCCCCAAGATATGCAGGTACAAGTGGCACTCAAGTGTGCTGAAGGCACGTATTCTTGATTAAGTGTTTTAATATCTGTGTTCCAAATACGAAGTCTGCCATCCTGAGCACATAAAGCAAGGTATTGACGTGACTTTGGAGAGAAAACGCAGGGTAGCCCCAAAGAAAAACTACCTCCATCAGCCGCCATTATTGAACCAATGTCTGCGTGGATTGCCATGAACCACGTGTTTATTGCCCACAGAGCAGGCGCGTTGGTGCATCAGTTGGAGACTTTTCATTGGTTAGTGTGAGATGTTTGGGGCGTGGTTAGAATTAAAAGTGTGAAAATGGGAGGATATATGTATTCAATGACGAAGAGTACAAGCTGTGTTCGAATACCCAAATAACATGCTGTATACGACATACTTAATGAGTTCATTTTAGTAAAATAACGGTATCCTTTCAGTTGAGCATACTAGCGCTACGCCTTTCTACAGGAAATGGATGATGTTGCTATGCAACCTCTTACCATCATAACACATTACTAGCTAGACATTTTACGTATGTGCGTAAATTCAATCTGGGGTGCCAGAGTGCGCTCTGGGCGTTCATAAATTCAGAGCGGAGGTGTAGGAGTGATCCGAGCATTCTGACCGTCACAACAAGCTAAATGGTTAGCTACGTCGACACAAATGATAGAACATCTCAATGACAATTTTACTGGTCCTATCAGAGCTGGATAGGCTGTTTTCATGTTATCCAGAGCGTTGGTGACTGTAACTGTGCTGCGGGCAAAAATGTAATTATTTTTTCCCCCCTAAATTTACTGACACCGGACATAATCAACTGGTGTTGAGCATTCGTAAATTCGTCAGTTATGCTGCGTTCTGACACACAGCGATTTATGTCCATTGAGAACGCACTAATAATCAAGCTAAACGTTGGGTAGTTAGTTAGAAATCATACAGTTAATATACTGGCAAATTCGATGTATTAGTAACCAGCTAACGTTAGGTAACTATGTTACGTAGCTAGCCAACATACCTGTACCTAGTACTGCTGTGATGATGATCTATGTGGTGTGTAAGGTTAGCGAAATCAAAAAATTGTCCACTACTTAGTATACTTCGGGAGCATTCCAAACACTTAGGACACCCACTCCCCTCAGCCCTCAAATTAAGTGGACACTTCTGATGACGTCCCATGACGTCTGACGAGCATACACTTGCAGGACAAGTGTGAAACGCCGTTTGGATTTTTGAATGTCAAAAGAGATACGTCAAATAACACGATTGACGTACCAAATAAGCTTGTTGACCAATCAGGACCTGAATATGACTGCACGTCACATACATTTAACGCATTCATAAATGTTTTACGTAGTTATTACTCATTGATTACACTTTCACTCATATTTCATATGTCACGATTCATCGATATGTATGCTATGATGCTGGTAAACGCGCACCTACAGCGCTGGTCATTAAAAAAAGATAGCTAGTTCATGATGCAAACAATGTTCTACCGCAAAAACATAGCAAAACGACAATCTGTTTCAGTAGCTATAGTTACCTAGGTGTCATCTAAAATAACTCTAATCTTCTTATTTGATCCCTGGTGGTCGGACCCATCTATGTGAAGCTAGCCACAATAAGGATTAGCCACAACAATCGACTTTG
The DNA here is from genome assembly GCF_021184085.1 of Oncorhynchus gorbuscha. Taxonomy (NCBI): domain Eukaryota; kingdom Metazoa; phylum Chordata; class Actinopteri; order Salmoniformes; family Salmonidae; genus Oncorhynchus; species Oncorhynchus gorbuscha. The sequence continues at coordinate 43,565,811 of NC_060177.1, read as the reverse complement.
CGGTTAGCCTTCAAAATAAGTGTCATTGACAGTAATGCAAATGAATACAAATAGTAGAATTATGACATAATTGAATAGATCATGCTAAACGAGGTTGAATTGTTATATAAAATCAACAAAAGACAATTTGTTAATTTGACAAAAATCTGTTGAAATTACACTGGATGTATTAGACTTTAGAATTGCATGAGGGGCATACTTATTTCACTGTACAGTATTTGTATTTATTAAAATATATATATATATATATAACCTTTATTTAACTAGGCAAGTCAGTTAAGAACAAATTCTTATTTACAATGAAGGCGTAGGAACAGTGGGTTAACTGCCTTGTTCAGTGGCAGAACAACATATTTTTTCTTTACCTTGGCAGCTTGGGGATTCGATCTAGCAGCCATTATGTTACTGGCCCAACACTGTAACCATAAGAGCTACACCTCTAATATTTGTGTAAACTCTACTCAGTTGTGTTCTTCTTCACATTCCAACCTTGTTTAACATGATCTAAACTAAATGTTACATGATTCCACCATTTGTAAACGTCTGCATCACTTTCAAATAGGTACTTTTATTTTGAAGGCAAACAGCAAATTCCAATATTGTGCCTATTCGTTATTGTGGCAAGTTTCTTAACACATAACCCTGTTTGGTCAAGCATCATGAAGCTAGCTGGCTGCTTATAACGTTAGCATTGGGTAACAGGGTTTAGTAGCTGGCTAGCTATTTATTTTCATGAATTGAAGTTTTCAATTTTAATAGGCTAACAACAAGTGGCTACCTAGTTAATACCAGAAGTTGCAGTCCAACACAACATTCTAGAATTAAACTGTGTTATTTGACGTGTCAAATTTAAAGCTTATTTAATGTGTCAAATAGTGTTATTCAATGTGTATCTTTTTTGACACGCAACGACCCAAACAGCGTTCAATAGACAAGGGGCGAGGGAGGAATGTGGGTGCTCAAGATGGCTGCATGAGACAGTGCAACATTTCATGCTGAGGACCAATTTGACATGCTGACTACACCGCTCATGTTGCGTGTGCAAGTGTTGCAAAATACATTTTGACATACATGTTTTCAAATATTGCACTAACGAGTGTCTGCGCTGCCAAGGGCTAAAATAGAAGTCAGTTCTATTTCTGACGCAGATTTCGCTGCAAGTACTGCCTCTCCCATCTCCTCATTGGTTTATAGAAGCTTGTACCCATGTGCCATCTCACACATCCACACATAAAACGGTCAACCGAATCGTTTCTAGTCATCTGTCCTCCTTCCAGGCTTTTTCTTATCTTGACTTTATATTGCGATTGCCTCCTTATGCCATCTCATTATGCCATCTCCTCATTGGTTATACCCACATGGGTGACTGAGAGGCGAACAAGGTCATTGCCGTAATTTATGAAATTTGCCAATCGCAATATAAAGTCAAGATACTACCTATGCAAAAATGTTGACCAAATTCTGTTGTTATTCACTCTTATTAGCAAAAATGTGGTGCAAATGAAGCACTGTTCTGGGACATTTTATCTCTTTGAAAATCAAAATCTAGATATATACATGCATTGTTAACACTTTCAGACAGCCATGTGTATGTCCTAATAAATATAGGCAGATTGTTCACACATGGGCCATGGGATATTTGTCTCTAACAGGGTGGAAATATCCCATGTGAGAACAAACGGCATATATTTATTAGGATTTAAGTGCTTAAGCTTGACCAATATGTCCTTTTTCTGATAGAATACAAAACAAATAAAAATTAAAAATAAATTTCTAAAGAATGTCTCAGCTAGCTATTTGGTTGTATTTTTTTTCACTTTCACTTAGCTAGCTGAATGCAGCTAGCTAGTTTAGCCTACTCAAACACCCGGCTCAAACAGAGAGTGATGTTATGTTAGCTAGATGGCTATGGCTATCCAACACTGGAACTCTTCCAAGTTAAGGTAAGCTTTTGGTTTTATTAATATTTTGCCATCGGGGCCGCCGGTGTAACTGCTAAACTGATTTCTGACTATACTGCATGATTGTAGTGGGTTGACTAACTCGTTTATCCCCGATTTCGAAACGGGGATAAATATACCTGAATTTGTCCAATGGAAACTCTCATTTGCAACTGTTGGACTAATGATTACACCCTAGATCAGCTAGATGCAGGCAAGAGTGTGACAGGCAGTGTTGAATGTGTCACTGTCTGTCACCTTGATTACTCAATGTTCTCTCGACCTGTGCATCTACTTTGTAAACTTTAATTCATAGGCTAGATTGTAGCCACCTCATGATGGGTACTGGGAATATTCAAGTATCATGCAGTAACTTAAAACTATTGATATTACATTGAGCTGGGAGTGTGTGCTGTAATAGAAATAATATGCTGTAATAGAAATAAGACCATTGTCATTTTAAAAAATCATCCTCACTTATCTTAAACGACACCGACCGCCACTGATGTGCAACCTGTAGATGTTTGTTGATCTTGTGTATCGTGTGAGTCCAGGGCGTCAGTGTGCTATGCTCTTGTCCAGGGCTTTATGTTAACCACAGTTGCTTGTGCAGCTAGCTAGTACAACACTAGCTACTTAGGAGCTATAGGCGGACGGGCTCATTGTGATGGCTGGAATGGAATAAATGGAGCCGCCTTTGGCAGCGATTTAAAGCTTTGAGTCTTCTTGGGCATAACGCTTCAAGCTTGGCACACATGTATTTGGGGAGTATCTCCCATTCTGCACTGCAGATCCTCTCAAGCTCTGAAATATTGGATGGGGAGCGTTGCTGCACTGCTATTGTCAGGTCTCTCAAGAGATGTTCAATCGGGTTCAAATCTGGGCTCTGGATGGGTCACTTCAGGACATTCAGAGACTTGTCCCGAAGCTACTTCTGCATTGTTTTTGGCGGTGTGCTTAGGGTCGTTTTCCTGTTGGAAGGTGAACCTAGCCATTTCACATCAGTTACATATGCTGCTGCATAAATAATTTAATAATGTAAAATGCCAGAGAGATATGTATACTGTAGCTAAGAAAGTAATACTAAGTGTAAAAAGTTTTGAGAATGAGACAAATATGAATTTTCACAAAGTCTGCTGCCTCAGTGTCTTTAGATATTTTTTGGTCAGATGTTACTATGGAATACTGAAGTATAATTACAAGCATTTCATAAGTGTCAAAGGCTTTTATTGACAATTACATGAAGTTGATGCAAAGAGTCAATATGTTGACCCTTCATTTTCAAATTGTCTGCAATCCGCCCTGGCATGCTATCAATTAACTTCTGGGCCACATCCTGACTGATGGCAACCCATTCATGCATAGTCAATGCATGAGTTTGTCAGAATTTGTGGGTTTTTGTTTGTCCACCTGCCTCTTGAGGATTGACCACAAGTTCTCAATGGGATTAAGGTCTGGGGTGTTTCCTGGCCATGGACCCAAAATATCTATGTTTTGTTCCCCGAGCCACTTAGTTATCACTTTTGCCTTATGGCAAGGTGCTCCATCATGCTGAAAAAAGGCATTGTTCGTCACCAAACTGTTCCTGGATGGTTGAGAGAAGTTGCTCTCTGAGGATGTGTTGGTACCATTTTTTATTCATGGCTGTGTTCTTAGGCAAAATTGTGAGTGAGCCCACTCCCTTGGCTGAGAAGCAACCCCACACATGAACGGTCTCAGGAGGCTTTACTGTTGGCATGACACAGGACTGATGGTAGCGCTCACCTTGTCTTCTCCGGACAAGCTTTTTTCCGGATGCCACAAACAATTCGGAAAGGGGATTCATCAGAGAAAATGACTTTACTCCAGTTCTCAGCAGTCCAATCCCTGTACCTTTTCAGAATATCAGTCTGTCCCTGATGTGTTTCCTGAAGAGAAGTGGCTTCTTTGCTGCCCTTCTTGACACCAGGCCATCCTCCAAAAGTCTTCGCCTCACTGTGCGTTCAGATGCACTCACACCTGCCTGCTGCCATTCCTGAGCAAGCTCTGTGCTGGTGGTGCCCCGATCCCACAGCTGAATCAACTTTAGGAGACGGTCCTGGTGCTTGCTGGACTTTCTTGGGCACCCTGATGCCTTCTTCACAACGATTGAACCATTATCCTTGAAGGTCTTGATGATCCAATAAATGGTTGATTTAGGTGCAATCTTACCGGCAGCAATATCCTTGTCTGTGAAGCCCTTTTTGTGCAAAGAAATGTTGACAGCACGTGTTTCCTTTCGGGTAACCATGGTTGACAGAGGAAGAACAATGATTCCAAGCACCACCCTCCTTTTGAAGCTTCCAGTCTGCTATTCAAACTCAATCAGCATGACAGAGTGATCTCCAGCCTTGTCCTCGTCAACACTCACACCTGTGTTAACGAGAGAATCACTGACATGATGTCAGCTGGTCCTTTTGTGGCAGTGCTGAAATGCAGTGGAAATGTTTTTGGGATTCAGTTCATTTACATGGCAAAGACTGCTTCGATTACGTGGATTGGGATATGTTCCGCATTGCGTACAACAACAACATTGACGAATACGCTGATTCGGTGAGCGAGTTCATTAGAAAGTGCATTGGCGATGTTGTACCCACAGCAACGATTAAAACATTCCCAAACCAAAAACCGTGGATTGATGGCAGCATTCACGCAAAACTGAAAGATCGAACCACTACTTTTAACCAGGGCAAGGTGACCGGAAACATGACCGAATACAAACAGTGTAGCTATTCCCGCCGCAAGGCAATCAAACAAGCTAAGCGTCAGTATAGAGACAAAGTAGAGTTGCAATTCAACGGCTCAGACACAAGAGGTATGTGGCAGGGTCTACAGTCAATCACAGATTACAAAAACAAAACCAGCCCCGTCACGGACCAGGATATCTTGCTCCCAGACAGACGAAATAACTTCTTTGTTCGCTTTGAGGACAATACAGTGCCACTGACACGGCTCGCTTCCAAAACTTGGGGACTCTCCTTCGCTGCAGCTGACGTGAGTAAAACATTTAAACGTGTTAATCCTCGCAAGGGTGCAGGCCTAGACGGCATTCCCAGCCGCGTCCTCAGAGCATGTGCAGACTAGCTGGCTGGTGTGTTTACGGACATATTCAATCAATCCTTATCCCAGTCTGCTGTTCCCACATGCTTCAAGAGGGCCACCATTGTTTCTGTTCGCAAGAAAGCTAAGGTAACTGAGCTAAACGAATACCGCCCCGTAGCACTCACTTCCGTCATCATGAAGTGCTTTGAGAGACTAGTCAAGGACCATATCACCTCCACACTATCTGACACCCTAGACCCACTCCAATTTGCTTACCGCCTCAATAGGTCTACAGACGACGCAATCGTCGCCCATCTGGACAAGAGGAATACCTATGTGGGAATGCTTTTCATCGACTACAGCGCAGCATTTAACACCATAGTACCCTCCAAACTCGTCATCAAACTCAAGACCCTGGGTCTCGACCCAGCCCTGTGCAACTGGGTACTGGACTTCCTGACGGGCCGCCCCCAGGTGGTGAGGATAGGTAACAACATCTCCACCCCGCTGATCCTCAACACTGGGGCCCCACAAGGGTGCTTTCTGAGCCCTCTCCTGTACTCCCTGTTCACCCACGACTGCATGGCCATGCACGCCTCCAACTCAATCATCAAGTTTGCGGACGACACCACAGTGATAGGCTTGATTACCAACAACGACGAGACGGCCTACAGGGAGGAGGTGAGTGCCGTCGGAGTGTGGTGTCAGGAAAATTACCTCACACTCAACAAAACAAAGGAGATGATTGTGGACTTCAGGAAACAGCAGAGGGATCACCCCCCTATCCACATCGACGGAACAGTAGTGGAGAGGGTAGTAAGTTTTAAGTTACCCGGCGTACGCATCACGGACAAACTGAATTGGTCCACCCACACAGACAGCGTTGTGAAGAAGACGCAGCAGCAGGAGGCTGAAGAAATTTGGCTTGTTATCAAAAGCACTCACAAACAATCGAGAGCATCCTGTTGGGCTATATCGCCGACTGGTACGGCAACTCCTTCACCCACAACCGTAAGTCTTTCCAGAGGGTAGTGAGGTCCGCACAATGCATCACCGGGGGCAAACTACCTGCCCTCTAGGACACCTACACCACCCAATGTCACAGGAAGGCCATAAAGATCATCAAGGACAACAATCACCCGAGCCACTGCCTGTTCACCTCGCTATCATCCAGAAGGCGAGGTCAGTACAGGTGCATCAAAGCAGGGACCGTGAGACTGAAAAACAGCTTCTATCTCAAGGCCACCTGACTGTTAAACAACCATCACTAACATTGAGTGGCTGCTGCCAACATACTGACTAAACCCCAGCTCACTTTAATAATGGAAATTGATGTAACAAATGTATCACTAGCCACTTTAAACAATGGCACTTAATATACTGTTTACATACCCTACATTACTCATCTCATGTATATGTGTATACTGTACTCTATAACATCTACTGTATCTTGCCATCTTTATGTAACACATGTATCACTAGCCACTTTAAACTATGCCACTTATATGTTTACATACCATACATTACTCATCTCATATGTATATACTGTACTCGATACCATCTACTGCATCTTGCCTGTGCCGTTCTGTACCATCACTCATTCATATGTCTTTATGTACATATTCTTTATCCCTTTACACTTGTGTGTATAAGGTAGTTGTTGTGGAAATGTTAGGTTAGATTACTCGTTGGTTATTACTCCATTGTCGAAACTGGAAGAACAAGTATTTCGCTACACTCACATTAACATCTGCTAACCATGTGTATGTGACAAATCAAATTTGATTTGATTTGATAACTTAGCCTACTGTTCTGACTTGGTGGTGCACGTGTTGCCTTTATCATGTTTTAGAGAAATGTCATCATTGAATATTGTAAGACTTTTCATTGTCTGCTTATATGCCCCCTTTATTTATCGTATGGTTCTGACTTGGTGTACAGGGAGAATACTGTAAGAACGGCCCATGTTCTCAATTCTGTCGCTGTCCATTTCTAAAGTGCTGAACAAATAGTTATATTTACTACGTCCATTTTAGCTCACTCATGAATGTCTTTATCGAAATTACAGATAGCCTATTATCCGCTCATCGTTCCATTATGCCATGGTTTGTACATCTAAATTGTCAGTAGAAACCACATTTGTTTAATAAAGCAAGTCAGCCATATCAGCTATGTTTTTTTTAAAGGAAGGCTGAAAAAGAGACTGAATTAACTGTTTCGCTGATAGCCAGGTATAGTGGTGGTAAGGATTCACTCCATGGTGCTGAAAATAAATTTCTGCTGTTGGTACAGCTTTATGTAGGCCCTAACAGTCTGTGGACACCGTTTATCACCATTATAGTGCAATGAGTGTATTATTTAGTGTTGTGTAGTGACTTAGCTGGCATACATACAACAAAAAGATTTAACCCCTGTGCCTTCTTGCTTAATCATATTGCTTAATCATAGCAGTCAAACAAGTTAAATTGATATCCATTGATGGAAAATGATCTGGTGAGTTTAATAAGGGTTAATTATCTTTTCTCTTGTGACATATTCATATTCCTTTATTACGTCATGTCACACATAGCTTGCAATAATTATTACTTTGAGTAAAAACAAATTTTGCTTCTAACGTTGTTATTACGATACTCCTTAATTGACTCAAAAAAACTTTATGGAAAAATTGTTTATTGTATAAATGTGGCAACTCCTCTCTTGCTGCGACATTTTTGGAGGACAAGTTTTCAGGCCTTTTGGGTGGGTTTTTAAGTAGTAATTGGGCAAGAAATATGAGCTTGACCTGGCAACCCTGCTCCCAGAGGAGGTCTACGAGAGAGCGGGAGGAAGACGGTGAGCTTGAGGCAGTTATAAATGGCGAGGAAAAGGGAGATGTTTGTTAAAGAAGAATGGTAGAAAGTGTAAGCAGAGCGAGCTGAAGACAGGAGGATAAATGGATGTGAATGAGGGTGTGAATGAGGGCGACTTATTGGAGGTGGTAGGTGTGGTGAAGTTCTCAGAGCCCGAGGCTTGCACCGAGTGTCAGGATAAAGATGAGTCTGGGACAGAAGGAATTGTGAAATGTTAATTGTTTTGCTCTCAAGAAAAGGGCACCATTGAAAGGAGTGATTACTGGGGTAGCAGTACATGTAAAAGTTGAACAACTGAAGGGGAAGATTCCGGGTTTGTGATGCTCGTTTTTTGGTGCGACGCAGGCAGGGTGGTGAGACTGGTGAAACAGAAGGGTCATTGTCTGTTCTTTTGAGTTTTGATGTTGAGTCTTTGCCTGACAGTGATGTAAGGATATGTAAGTTATCCTGTACAAGCTTTTGTGCCAAATACATTACGTTGTTACAGATGTCAAGCTTATGGGCATGTGGCAGCAGCGTGTAGGAGGGAGGTTCCTAGGTATGAGAAGTGTGCAGATGGGCATGAGATAAAGGAATGTGTATCATTGGGGAAAGTAGTGGTATGTGTTAATTGTAGGGGTGCCGATGTGGCCAGGGGATCTGAAATGTCCCGTGCGAGAGAGGCAGGTTGAGGTTTTGAGAGTAATGAGGTTTTGAGAGTAATGCAGAAGTTGTCATATGCTGAGGCAGTGAAGAAAGTAGAGGAAGATGGATCAAGGGGGAGGGATCCTGAGAGGAGTGGTATGAGTAGTAGATCTGTACCAGTACAGAGGGATAGGCCAACAAGTGATATGTTTCAGTACGATTGGATTTTTAGAATTTATAGCAATGCTTATCAACTGTACAGCAGGGATGGAACGTAGGTTGCAGAAAATTGAGGTTCTGGCGGCAACTGCAGAGAGGTATTTTGGTGTGCGAGACTTGACATCAGAAGAGTTATAGGGTGTATGAGGTGGTGGTGTCCCATCCTTTCAGGTTGTTTGTCTGAGGTAGGACTAAATAGATTTAAATAGTGTAGTAGGGTGGTTTTATTTTTATAAAAAACTTTTTTATTTGTGAGTGTAGTGTTAGAATAGGTAGGGTATTTATTTATTTTTTCAAGCAAAGAATAATGGAGTTGTTCTCCATTCTAGTTGTTAGCGGTAATGCAACATATTGGGTGCCAACCGCTTTTAAACATAATCGAAGAAGAAGAACCCAGCTACCAGTTTTTCAACCAGTCGTTCAACGAAGCCCAGGTGTCTAATTCCGTATGAAAAGTAAACAGTCTATGTCTTTGATACCTTGAAGTGGCTCTGGCTATTAGTTCAATTATTAAACGAGTTCAACTAGAGACAAATTAATGTCACAAAGAAATGTATAGGTCTATCTGTGGCAGTATTATAGTTGCCAACTACCGTGCAAAGAGCAACAAATTATGCGTGAATGCCATAGCAATTGTTTCTCTTTTGGATGTCGGCATGACATTACCTTTTTATTTCTCCTTTGCATGGTGGCATGACATTACCTTTTTATTTCTCCTTTGCATGGTGGCATGACGTTACCTTTTTATTTCTCCTTTGCATGGTGGCATGACATTACCTTTTTATTTCTCTTTTGCATGGTGGCATGACATTACCTTTTTATTTCTCCTTTGCATGGTGGCATGACATTACCTTTTTATTTCTCTTTTGCATGGGGGCATGACATTACCTTTTTATTTCTCCTTTGCATGGTGGCATGACATTACCTTTTTATTTCTCTTTTGCATGGTGGCATGGCCTTTTTATTGTAAACATTAGCAACTGAGTACATCAGTTTTTGGAGAGGACATGTGCATTTTATCGCCAGGAAATAATTATTTAATCAGCACCATCTAGTGGTAAATAGAAAGTACGGCATCCGTGGTCTGTCGCTTTGCATTGACGTAGAACACATTCGTTTTCCAGCATGGCGACATCCATAGTGTAAAGCAACAGGCAAAGACCGAAACGGTAATTTAATGACATTTAAAAAAAATAGGTGATCTATGTACAACGTCTTCTGTAAGCTATCTGCCATTACCTCATTAAATGAAAACGCGCTGTCAATTTTGTTCATGATTCTTGATGTAAATAGTATAGTATAGTATACTGTATATTTATAATTACTCTCGTCTCTGCCTTCTCTCATTTGTGAAGGACCGGACTTTTCAAATGTGGGTTATTATTCTCCATCAAAGTTCGTTGTGAAATCGAGTCACTGTCATCATCATATGTCACTTGTCAAGTGTCACTTAGTGATTTGAAAAAGCATTGAACACTGAATGCAACATGTGGGTGTCATGAAAACACTGTCTACATGGTACCAATTCAGCACACACAGCTTTACTCCACTTCGCACAGATGTCTGTTGGATTTCAGTTAGGTGGGTCTCTTTTCACACAAAGACTGGTGCGGATATGTGTCACCTGCATTGGCCAGCAGGGATACAGGCAGCTCCTTCCCAAAAGTCGACTCCCTACATGTACACTGTACACAAGGAGCTTTGGGACTGATCCTAAGGGGGAGAAAGGGGAAAATGAGAACGGGAGCAAAACAACAGACAACCTTGACCCCTCACCCCCAACTCTAACCCCTATGCACACCCAGGGAAGAGGTTTGTTTGGTAAAAGGCGACCACTCTCACCCTTGGAGAGGATTAGCCGCCTTTTGCCTCAGGACTCACTAGCCCCAGAATTGTTGGCGCTGAGAGAGGAGGAGAACCCGGAAGTGGAACAGAGGAAACCTGATAGGGTTGGGGTTCAAAAAGACCACTACACTTCAGCAGCCTCTGTGACTGAGACTAAGACCCACAGCTCACAAGGAGAAGTAGAAAGTGCAGAACCACAGGTGCACATAGGACATGACACAGTTAGACCGAGAGAAGAAAAAGAGGAGGGTACTGTCATTGATGACACAGTACTAGAGCCAAATGGTTGCCCGATTCTCAGAGAGGTAACAAATTCTTCACAAGAGGAGGGATACGTGACTCCTATGACTCCCACCCTTCTTCCCGGGGAGCATTTACTCACTTTTGGGGAACTACTGTTGGCGGAGTACCGGAAGAAGGGCCGCGTGGAGTTTAGGAAGATGTTTCAGCTGCAGGATGGGCAACGTCTCCAGAGCAGTTGGGGCACCATCGGACACAGTGACATCGTCGGCCGCCACGCAGGAGACTTCATTCGGACCATCCACGGGACACCCATCCTTATACGGCGGCCCAACCTGGAGGAATACGTGCTTTATATGAAGAGGGGGCCGGCAATCGCCTATCCAAAGGTATTGTATGTAGCAGATGCTCCTTTCTGGCACTGGAAGAGGCATAACCTTTTTTCCCCAGAATACATCATGCTACTGAGCAGTATTATTGTTGCTTATGGAGAGTGCATGCAGTGCTATCACCAGCACAATGGTATAGTCTTGACTGTGTTTGCTTGGCTTGTGGAATCAAACATTACATGATTTGATATCAGAGATTATACTTTAACTGCACAATACATACTAAGCTACAACAGCTCATTGTAGGAAAGACTTATATCCTATGAGTTTTTCTGTCTCTTTCACACTCTCTTCTTTCTTCCTCTCTCCAGGATGCCAGTATGATGCTGATGATGATGGACGTCACAGAGGGAGACTGTGTGTTGGAGTCAGGCTCCGGGTCAGGGGCCATGTCGCTTTTCCTGTCCCGAGCTGGTTTGTATATTTATTTTATCACCTGTTTGCTATGAGTCATGATGAGTGGAAGTGGACAAATGCTTGTGTGGCTGGTTTTCATACAATAGAGGGAAAGATAAACTGCATCCATATCTTAAGCCTTCACTAGGATGAATCAGAAAGCCTTATTCTCAACGTGAATAGTCCAAGATTGGCAATTTGGGGTGTCCCCGATACCCCTCGTTCTTGTCTTGGTCCTGTGTGACTCAGTCGGTAAGAGCATAGCGTTTGCAACGCCAGGGGTTATGAGTTTGATTCCTGCTGGGGCCAAACAAACAGTCATGCATGTATACATTTTTGTATGTCACCTGGATGCACTCTGGGGTTTCACAAAGTGCAGGACAAGCCATTCAATCAGTGTGTTATCATACGGCTAGATATACCTACTTAGATGATGGAAGCAAATCTAATTTTATTTGTTGCATACACGTGTTTAGCAGATGTTATTGTGGGTTTAGCGAAATGCTTGGGTTCCTAGCTCCAACAGTGCAGTACACACAAATGTAAAAGAATGGAATACATTTTTCTTAAGGTGAGCGATGTCGGACACACACACACACACACACACACACACACACACACACACACACACACACACACACACACACACACACACACACACACACACACACACACACACACACACACACACACACACACACACACAGTTGAAGTTTACATACACCTTAGCCAAATACATTTAAACTCAGTTTTTCACAATTCCAGACATTTAATCAAAGTCAAATTTCCCTGTTTTACATCAGTTAGGATCACCACTTTATTTTAAGAATGTGAAATGTCAGAATAATAGTTGAGAGTGATTTATTTAAGCTTTTATATCTTTCACTTCTGGGTCAGAAGTTTACATACACTCAATTTGTATTTGGTAGCATTGCCTGTAAATTGTTTAACTTGGGTCAAATGTTTCGGGTAGCCTTCCACAAGCTTCCCAAAATAAGTTTGTTGAATTTTGGCCCATTCCTCCTGACAGAGCTGGTGTAACTGAGTCAGGTTTGTAGGCCTTCTTGCTCACACACATCTTTTCAGTTCTGCCCACAAATGTTCTATAGGATTGAGGTCAGGGCTTTGTGATGGCCACTCCAATATCTTGACTTGCACCAGTCCCTCCTGCAGCAAAGCACCCCCACAACATGATGCTGCCACCCTCGTGCTTCACGGTTGGGATGGTGTTCTTCAGCTTGCAAGCGTCCTCCTTTTTCCTACAAACATAACGATGGCCATTATGGCCAAACAGTTCTATTTTGTTTCATCAGAACAGTGGACATTTTTCCAAAAAGTACGATCTTTGTTCCCATGTGCAGTTGCAAACCGTAGTCGGGATTTTTTTATGGCGGTTTTGGAGCAGTGGCTTCTTCCTTGCTGAGCGGCTTTTCAGGTTATGTTGATATAGGACTCGGTTTACTGTGGATATAGATACTTTTGTACCTGTTTCCTCCAGCATCTTTACAAGGTCCTTTGCTGCTGTTCTGAGATTGATTTGCACTTTTCACACCAAAGTATGTTCATCTCTAGGAGACAGAATGCGTCTCCTTCCTGAGCAGTATGACGGCTGCGTGGTCCCATGGTGTTTATACTTGCGTACTATTGTTTGTACAGATGAACGTGGTCCCTTCAGGTGTTTGGAAATTGTTCCCAAGGATGAACCAGACTTGTGGAGGTCTACAATTTATTGGTCTTGGCTGATATCTTTTGATTTTCCCATGATGTCAAGCAAAGAGGCACTGAGTTTGAAGGTAGGCCTTGAAATACATCCACAGGTACACTTCCAATTGACTCAAATGATGTCAATTAGCCTAACAGAAACTTCTAAAGCCATGACATAATTTTCTGGAATTTTTAGTGCATGTTAACTTCTGACCCGCTGGAATTCTGATCCAGTGAAATCATTTGTCTGTAAACAATTGTTGGAAAAATTACTTGCCATGCACAAAGTAGATGTCCTACCTGACTTGCCAAAACTATAGTTTAACAATAAATTTGTGGAGAGGTTGAAAAACAAGTTTTAATGACTCTAACCTAAGTGTTTTTAAACTTCCTACTTCAATTTTGTGTGTATGTATATATATATATATCTATATGGACACACCTACTCATTCAAGGGTTTTTCTTTCTTTTACTCTTTTCTACACTGTAGAAAAAGCTTTGAAATAACACATGGAATAATGTAGTAACCAAAAAAGCTTCACCTGCAATGTTTTTCCAACCGTCTTGAAGATAGTCCCGCATATGCTGAGCACTTGTTGGATGCTTTCCCTTCACTCTCCAGTCCAACTCATCGCCAACCATCTCAATTGGGTTGAGACTGTGTGATTGTGGAGGCCAGATCATCTGATGCAGCACCATCACTCTCCTTCTTGGTCATATAGCCCTTACACAGCCTTGAGGGAGCAAACCAGGTTGGAGTGCGTATCACTGCGGAATGCTGTGGTAGCCATGCTGGTTAAGTGTGCCTTGAATACTAAATGATTGGATGACATCTTCACCAGCAAAGCACCTCCACACCATCACACCTCCTCCATCTTTCATGGTGGAGAGATCATCCGTTCACCTACTCTGCATCTCACCAAAAATCTCACGTTTGGACTCACCAGACCAAAAGGACAGATTTCCACCGGTCTAATGTCCATTGGTCATGTTTCTTGGTCCAAACAAGTCTCTTCTTATTGGTGTCCTTTTAGTAGTGGTTTCTTTGCAGGTATCGACCACGAAGGCCTGATTCACAAACTCCTTTGAAAAGTTGATATTGAGATGTGTCTGTAACTTGGTATTTTATTTGGATCCCCATTGGCTGATGGAATGGAGTTCCATGCAATGATGGGTCTAAATAATACTCTACTCTCTCTTGAATTTGTTCTGGATTTGGGAACTGTGAAAAGACCCCTGGTGGCATGTCTGGTGGGACAAGTGTGTGCCAGAGCTGTGTGTAAGTTGACTATGCAAACAATTAGGAATTTTCAACACATTAATGTTTCTTAGAAGTGATGCAATCAGTCTCTCATCAACTCTTAGCCAAGAGAGACTGGCATGCATAGTATTTATATCAGTCCTCTGATTACAATGAAGAGCAAGACGTGCTGGGCCAGCTGCAGCTTAACTACAGTGCCTTGCGAAGGTATTCGGCCCCCTTGAACTTTGCGACCTTTTGCCACATTTCAGGCTTCAAACATAAAGATATAAAACTGTATTTTTTTGTGAAGAATCAACAACAAGTGGGACAAAATCATGAAGTGGAACGACATTTATTGGATATTTCAAACTTTTTTAACAAATCAAAAACTGAAAAATTGGGTGTGCAAAATTATTCAGCCCCTTTACTTTCAGTGCAGCAAACTCTCTCCAGAAGTTCAGTGAGGATCTCTGAATGATCCAATGTTGACCTAAATGACTAATGATGATAAATACAATCCACCTGTGTGTAATCAAGTCTCCGTATAAATGCACCTGCACTGTGATAGTCTCAGAGGTCCGTTAAAAGCGCAGAGAGCATCATGAAGAACAAGAAACACACCAGGCAGGTCTGAGATACTGTTGTGAAGAAGTTTAAAGCCGGATTTGGATACAAAAAGATTTCCCAAGCTTTAAACATCCCAAGGAGCACTGTGCAAGCGATAATATTGAAATGGAAGGAGTATCAGACCACTGCAAATCTACCAAGACCTGGCCGTCCCTCTAAACTTTCAGCTCATACAAGGAGAAGACTGATCAGAGATGCAGCCAAGATGCCCATGATCACTCTGGATGAACTGCAGAGATCTACAGCTGAGGTGTCCATAGGACAACAATCAGTCATATTGTACAAATAATAATAATAATAATATATGGAAGAGTGGCAAGAAGAAAGCCATTTCTTAAAGATATCCATAAAAACTGTTGTTTAAAGTTTGCCACAAGCCACCTGGGAGACACACCAAACATGTGGAAGAAGGTGCTCTGGTCAGATGAAACCAAAATGGAACTTTTTGGCAACAATGCAAAACGTTATGTATGGTGTAAAAGCAACACAGCTCATCACCCTGAACACATCATCCCCACTGTCAAACATGGTGGTGGCAGCATCATGGTTTGGGCCTGCTTTTCTTCAGCAGGGACAGGGAAGATGGTTAAAATTGATGGGAAGATGGATGGAGCCAAATACAGGACCATTCTGGAAGAACCTGATGGAGTCTGCAAAAGACCTGAGACTGGGACGGAGATTTGTCTTCCAACAAGACAATGATCCAAAACATAAAGCAAAATCTACAATGGAATGGCTCAAAAATAAACATATCCAGGTGTTAGAATGGCCAAGTCAAAGTCCAGACCTGAATCCAATCGAGAATCTGTGGAAATCTGTGGAAAGAACTCGATGTGCAAAGCTGATAGAGACATACCCCAAGCGACTTACAGCTGTAATCGCAGCAAAAGGTGGCGCTACAAAGTATTAACTTAAGGGGGCTGAATAATTTTGCACGCCCAATTTTTCCGTTTTTGATTTGTTAAAAAAGTTTGAAATATCCAATAAATGTCGTTCCACTTCATGATTGTGTCCCACTTGTTGTTGATTCTTCACAAAGAAATACAGTTTTATATCTTTATGTTTGAAGCCTGAAATGTAGCAAAAGGTCGCAAAGTTCAAGGGGGGCGAATACTTTCGCAAGGCACTGTAGGTCTTTCCTTGCCGCACTGGACCACACTCTGTGAAGCTTTTGTTTGGGCTGCAATCTGAGGTGCAGTTTACTCTAATAAACTTATCCTCTGCAGCAGAGATAACTCTGGGTCTTCCTTTCCTGGGCCGGTCCTCATGAGCCAGTTTCATCATAGTGCTTGATGGTTTTCGCATCTGCTTTTGAAGAAATTTTCCGGATTGACTGACCTTAATGTCTTAAAGTTGATGAGTTCTGATGAGGACTCTAAACTTGAAATATTGTTAATTATCAGGTATCCTGTTGAAATATTGAGTGCCTGGTTTCTTCTGGTTTCTACACCAGAAGTGAATGATTATCTGTAGGAGGAATGTATATGGTGTCAATTAAGCTTGGAATGTGCTGAATAAAGGAAAGGCAATCACATGTTGACAGGCACTGATGGAGAGATGTGGTTTAGTGAGGGATGAGGTCAGGTCACATTTAAGGGAGAAGGAACAGTTGATTGCCCGCATCACTTAATTTCCTGCCTAGCAATAAAGTTGTAATGTTTAGAGAGATGTCACCCAAATTGGGGTATATATACTACCACTGGTGGAAATATGTCTTTGTCTAATGCAGCTGTCTGACCCAATGGGTGAATAAACTTGGTTTAAGCTTTACTAATTAATCATACAGGAGTTTTACTCTGTTTGTTTAGAACCCAACAAAGTAATGATGGACTGTCGTTTCTCTTTGCTTATGTGAGCTGTTCTTGCCATAATATGAACTTGGTCTTTTACCAAATAGGGCTATCTTCTGTATTCCACCCTTATCCTGTCACAACACAACTGATTGGCTCAAACGCATTAAGAAGGAAAGAAATTCCAAAAATAAATTTTTAACAAGTCACACATTTTAATTTAAATGCATTCCAGGTGTCTACCTCGAAGCTGGTTGAGAGAATGCCAAGAGTTTGTTTACATAATCATCTCATATGTATATACTGCACTCAATACCATCTACTGTATCTTGCCTATGCCGCTCTGTACCATCACTCACTCATATATCATTATGTACATATTCTTATCCCCTTACACTTGTGTCTATAAGGTAGTAGTTCTGGAATTGTTAGCAAGATTACTTGTTGGTTATTACTGCATTGTCGGAACTAGAAGCACAAGCATTTCGCTACACTCGCATTAACATCTGCTAACCATGTGTATGTGACAAATAAAATTTGATTTGAGTGTGCAAAGCTTTAAGGAGTCAAATATAAAATATATTTAGATTTGTTTTACTCTTTTGGTTACGACATGATTCCATGTGTTATTTCATAGTTTTGAAATAATATTTTCTACAATTGTAGAATAATATTGAGTGTCAGTGGACCTCCAGGCTGTGTAAGGGTTATATATACTGACATTTTCTACATTCTTATACAATGTAGAAAATAGTAAAAATAAAGAAAAACCCTGGAATGAGTAGATGTGTCCAAACTTTTGACTGGTACTGGCTACCAGCCTACATCACATCCGACCGTGATTGGGAGTTCCATAGGGCAGCTAACAATTGGCCCAGCGTCGTCCGGGTTTGTCCGGGGTAAGCCGTCATTGTAAATAAGAATTTGTTCTTAACTGACTTGCCTAGTTAAATAAAGGTTACATACTGTTCATATGAAATGGGTAAAACCATATGTAAACATTATTAAAGTGACCAGTGTTCCATGTCTATGTTCATAGGGCAGCCTCTAAGGTGCCGGGGGGAGTAATGGGGTGGTAGCCGGCTAGTGACGGTGACTAAGTTCAGGGCAGGGTACTGGGTGGAGTCCGACAAGTGATGGCTATTTAACAGTCTGATGGCTTCAATAAATAATGAAAACATGTTCAATTTGGTTTAAATAATGCAAAAACAAAGTGTTGGAGAAGTAAAAGTGCAATATGTGCCATGTAAGAAAGCTAACGTTTAAGTTCCTTTCTCAGAACATGAGAACATATGAAAGCTGGTGGTTCCTTTTAACATGAGACTTCAATATTCCCAGGTAAGAGGTTTTAGGTTGTAGTTAATATAGTATTTATAGGACTATTTCTCTCTATACCATTTGTATTTCATATACCTTTGACTATTGGATGTTCTTATAGGCACTTTAGTATTGCCAGTGTAACAGTATAGCTTCCATCCCTCTCCTCGCCGCCACCTGGCCTCAAACCAGGAATACATCGATAACAGCCACCCTCGAAGCAGCTTTACCCATCGCTCCACAAAAGCCGCGGCCCTTGCAGCGCAAGGGGAATAACTACTCCAAGTCTCAGAGCGAGTAACGTTTGAAACGCTATTAGCGCGCACCCCGCTAACTAGCTAGCCATTAGGCTGATAGGCTTGAAGTCATAAACAGTGCTGTGCTTGCGAAGAGCTGCTGGCAAAACGCACGAAAGTGCTGTTTGAATGAATTCTTACGAGCCTGCTGCTGCCTACCACCGCTCAGTCAGACTGCTCTATCAAATATCAAATCATAGACTTAATTCTAACATAATAACATAACACACATAAATCCGAGCCTTTAGTCATTAATATGGTCGAATCCGAAAACTATCGTTTCGAAAACAAAACAATTATTTTTTTCAGTGAAATACGGAACCGTTCTGTATTTTATCTAACGGGTGGCATCCCTAAGTCTAAATATTCTTGTTACATTGCACAACCTTCAATGTTATGTCATAATTACGTAAAATTCTGGCAAATTAGTTCGCAATGAGACAAAACTGTTGCAATTTCACCTGGTTAATATTGCCTGCTAACCTGGATTTCTTTTAGCTAAATATGCAGGTTTAAAAATATGTACTTCTGTGTATTGATTTTAAGAAAGGCATGGGTGTTTATTGTTAGGTACAGTCGTCCAACGATTGTGCTTTTTTTCACAAATGCGCTTTTGTTAAATCATCCCCCAGCGTTGCATCGATGATAGGCAACGCAGGACACGCTAGATAAACTAGTAATATCATCAACCATGTGTTAGTAGTGATTATGATTGTTTTTTATAAGATAAGTTTAATGCTAGCTAGCAACTTACCTTGGCTTTTACTGCATTCGCGTAACAGTCTTCTTGTGGAGTGCAACGAGAGGCATGTGGTTAGAGGGTTGGACAAGTTAAGTGTAAGGTTGCAAGATTGAATCCCCAGAGCTGACAAGCTGAAAATATGTCATTCTGCCCCTGAACAAGGCAGTTAACCCACCGTTCCTAGGCCGTCATTGAAAATAAGAATGTGTTCTTGACTGACTTGCCTAGTTAAATAAAGGTATAATTAAAATAAAATAAATTATCTGCAAAATCTGCTCCCAAAAATACCTTGAATAACTTCAATAATTTGAAATCGGCCCTAATTAATCTGTCATTCCGATTGATCGGTCGACCTCTACTCTGGAGAGCCCTGAGGACAGTGCAGTTGCCGTACCAGGCGGTGATGCAGCCTGACAGGATGCTCTCAATGGTGCATCTGTAAATGTTTTAAGTCTTACGGGCCAAGCCAAATTTCTTCAGCCTCCTGAGGTTGAAGAGGCACTGTTGCGCCTTCTTCACCACACTGTCTGTGTTGGAGCACCATTTTTACATTGTCCGTGTATGCCAAGGAACTTGAAACTTTTCACCTTCTCCACTATGGCCCCATCGATGTGGATGGGGGAGTACTCCCTCTGCTGTCTCCTGAAGTCCACGATCAGCTCCGTTTTGTTGACGTTGAAGGTTATTTTCCTGGCACCACTCTACTAATTGATTGCATTTAATTAAAATAAGATACATAATTTTAATCAGAAGATGCTATTAACATGTACATTTTATTGCTAACAGAATAAATAGCAGGATAACTGCAGAATAAATAATGCTATAATTGAAAAGTGTACACCCAAGGTAAGCTACTGCCCCTTTAAGAGCTAAAATAGATTGTGTACTCTGTGATTCTCACCAAATAGGTTGTCTTCTCACACTATTCAAACTCTACAATCAATAAACAGCTTAGGAAGCTACCTTAGCCTACAGATCACATATTGCAAACCAATCTTAACTACAAACTCCACAAATGTTGGAATTTTTGTGAGTCCTTGACAATTGGTAATCAATATCCAAAAACAGCACACATTTTCCAGCGAACCTGCACATCATCATCTTCTCTCTTTTTGTGGCACCAATATGAGGATGTTGCAGTAGTCTAGTGTGTGGTGCGGGAATAATGACAAGCAAACCTGGGGAGCTTTGAGTTCACATTGCCCTAAAAAAGGGAACCAGACGCGGAATTCAAGCGATCCGAACTCAGACCACCTCTCGATATGGTCTCAGTTTGGTTCACTTCAGGGGCTCTTTTGAGTGGTCTGAGTTACTTTGGAGTGTTCACACTGCACAAAAAATTCAGCGACCCCTACTGAGTTTACAAAAATTGGTTGAAAGGGACCAAGTGTGAAAACACCCTAAAAGTGGCTGCTTAATGGCATATATTATTATTATTATTGTTCTCCCCAGTGGGCTCCAAGGGCAGTGTTATGAGTGTGGAAATCAGGGAGGACCACCACAGACGAGCCGTGCTCAACTACAACCGCTGGTGTTCGTCCTGGATCCTGCGGCGAGGAGAGGAATGGCCCGACAACGTCCAGTTTCATAACTCTGACCTGCAGGGGGCATCCTTGCTCCTCGCCGGGCGAGGGTTTCACTCTGTAAGGATATGTATTTTTTTGCTTGTAATTGAGTGCATTTCACTTATAGTTTTCATTGAGCAATTCTGTAAACTGGTGTATTTTTGTATAATTGTTTTTTTGCAGTGCAAAGCAAATCACCTTGGAAATCTTATAATTTATGATAGGGCACACAGAGAAATAGAGGGGCAGAAGTAGGGCCCCTAATCCTGGGGGCAAAGACTGCGTGGCCGAGACAGGGCTTGAACCCCGTCACCATGGGGGTATGCGGGTCACGATTCGGGAGCATTACTGCTGCGCCAGATTCCGGCACTAATGGTTTTCAGCCCAGGAGTTGAATCTGTGTCTGGGAAACCCTCCCTTGACCAGTCATTAACCTTCAGAAACGTGTGTGTGTGTGTTTCAGATTGCTCTGGATATGATAAACCCTCAATTGGTTTTGCCCACTGTGACTCCACATCTCCATCCTGGAGCAGTTTGTGCTGTCTACCTAGCCAAGTGAGTAACCTCGACCCGTCCATAAACAACCCCTAGCCCATACCCCATAAACACTGCCTACACCTGTCCAGTCTTTTCAGATCTCAAGTGTGAAGGGGTTCACAGGTTATTTCTGGACAGGGCCCTCATTTCCTCATATACTTTGCTTTCAAGTGTGTTTTCCATTTTTGAGGTACTTTACGTGTCTCCTTCACGCTCTTCTGTGTGATTTAGTATAACGCAGGTCATTGATCTACTGGAGGGCCTCCGATGCTCTGCCCTCCCCCTGCTGTGTGAACGCATCATCGAAGTGCAGCTCAGGGATTGGCTGTTGGCTCCGGCAATCCAGAAAGATGGGCGGTTCTGCCGCAGGAAAGCTCCTCCCTCAGCGAGAAACCAGGAGGAAGGGGAGAATAACAAGTCGGATGAAGAAAAAGGTGATTTCTTGTTCAAATCATCCGGTCACATGGGGATCCTTGGATGTCATAATGTCTGTCTAAACTAAAGGCAATTACAATATCCCGCTGCAGTTGCATTATATGAGTCCCTTATACAGAAATGTGTTATTCTGATTATGTCTTTCACATGGCCACTGACATTTTCAAAATAAAAGCCCTCCATTTGGTAATATTGTGTGTTAACACACATTTTGTTATTCTTTCAGAATACACAAGCAGTCCGGAACCCGCACCATATGGGAGTGTCCCTTACATTGCTCGACCTCACCCGGAGCAAGCTAGCCACACAGGTTAGTGTCAATAACCACATTTCCATAAAGTTAAGTCATATGACAAATCAGATTTATACTGGACTTCCTTTAATGGTGGTTAAGTGATGATATTTATTGGAAATTTGCAACAAGCTCATTATTTGAAAGCTAATTATTAAATATTGCTCTCATCATAATCTACCGTGTCCACTTTACCAGCAAACCATTGTCTAGATTAGAGCATGCGCCAAATCCAGATTGGGCAAGTTTGATATTTATGTGTAGTTTGGATAATGCAATGGGAACACATTGAACCACATAAGCGCCAAGTGGTTTATGTACCCTACGTCATCATGCACAGCCTTAAGTCAGTTTGATGGAAAATGTGCATATTTGATCAAATGAGCATGAAACCACTACGTAACCTATTCGATGTGGGGTCTGTTGGGATAGATATGATTTTCTGCTATGGAGAATTGGGCAGCTCTTCATCTGCTACATTCAGAATACATCCATGGTATTGTGTTGTTCACTGTGGCATTTTGTTCTTTCAGCATTCCTGGTGAAACTGAGGAAGAGTCAGGGGTAACTAGCCTCCGAAGACCCATCAGAAGAGCGATTGGGTGTATTATATTCATAAATGTGATTTGGTAATGCAGAGAAATGTAGTTGCCCTATAAATCAGTCTAGAAATTGAAATTCATACTGTTTGACAACACGCCAAATATAAAGACTCAATAAAACACCAAACTAAGGGGGACATAAGCCTTTATTGTCAGTATTACAGAACATACCCAAGCCTTCACTCATGGATCAAATGCTCTACAGATCCTTCCAGCTGATTTATATTTAAGGAATTAGTCAACAGTTCCCACCCCATGTGCAAGACCTTGAAGTGCTATAGCAAATAAATACGTGTTTCGAGGGATTAATCAGTTCTGTTAAGTGTCCCACTTTAAGGAATAATAGCACAGAGGCCCGAGAGTTTGACTTAAGTCCTTGTACATAAAGAGTATACACAGAACAATGTGAAGCGAATGTTTTACATTTCATGACATGTGTCAGGACAGTTGAGGGAAATATTACATGCCTTTATCCAAAGTTAAGCCCTGAACCAATTCCTAACTTGATAAATGAGACAAAACTACTCGAGTTACACAAATCCTCAAGATAGGATTTATTCCCCTGTGAATGCTAGTTTCCATTTAAACCACCTAATCGTGGTAGAGCAGTAAATTGGCATTCTAAATATGTTATGAAATATATGTTTCACAGGACCAGGGTTGGGAAATGTAGTCCTGAGATGGTTTTTGTAGTACTATTCTACTCCTCGTTGATCCAGTCCATAGACGGGTCGTGTCCTGCTCCACAATAAGACTCGTTCCCTGACGAAACACATTCAAATTGTTAGCTAAGACATGAGTGTTGTTAAAGGAGCAAGATAACTTGTGTCTAACAAATTTTTGCTGGGTGTTTTACTTCAGAACATAAGTTAAAACTTGGCTGCTGTCACTCTACATTGATTCTATTTTAATGTAACTTCAAGCAAGCCTTGCCAATCAATATGTTGTCATCCTTTTGCTTCCAAATTATGATTAAGAAATTAACCATAGCACATAGCACAGCCGTCCTGTAACCAACGCCTGCACTCACTTGGGGCCTCCTCTGTGCAGCAGCAGGGGCGCTGGGCCTTAGTCTTTCTTTGGCCCGGTCTGCGGGAGGATGAAACCTGGGACCTGGGTGGCGTAGTCTCCAGGGAGAGGGCCAGGGCAAAAGGTAGTGGGGAGGACGAGGAGGGGGTAAGGGAGGTTGAGGATCCAGAGGCCGAGGAGGAAGAGAGGCCCAGGCCGGAGCTCTTGGCGCAGAGGGCACAGGGGGCGGGGGAGGCGGAGGGCCCACGGGGCATGTGGACCTTCTCCCGGTCACCAATGTAGAAACGCTGAGCGCCGCTGTGGTGCTCGGCACGCTCCCGCTGCCAGATAAAGTGGGTAGGCACGATGGCCATCACCTGGAAGGAGGGCGTGTACCCAGACAAGGATAAATAGACATTGTTAAAGACACAGCCAATTCAAGAGGAGAGATGGTACATTTTGTATTGTCAGAGATCATAGATACATTTACATTGCGGCTGACAATAGCAGTAAGACACAGGAACGAATCCTAGTAACTTGACCCACATGAATCTGAAATGTTGGCCCAAATCTGACTGACAGCATGCTTGAGTTATGCACTGATGCATCAAGTTAGAATACCATCCAGGTCAAGAGAATGCCGAAGACCTACACCATCATTTCATGTAATGGTTTTGTATTACCTACCTCCTCGCAGCAGCGGCGGCTGACGGCAGCCCGGTACTCGATGCGAGCCCACAGCTTGTCCCGCTGCTTGAGAAAGCGAGGGAAGTGCTTCCTCCAGGTCTTGCCAAGCGCCCATGGGAAGATCTCGTACTTGCTCTCCTCCTCGTCCTCCTCCATGGTGTTGGCTAGGTATCTGTGAAAAGAAAAAAGTGGCATGAAATATCAGAAATAGGATTCCTAGCTTTTTGTTGCCAGTTGTACAATTAATTCTCTCCCTCTTTGGGGGGGATAAGTTGCTCTACAATTACAACGGTTGTTTGTCACAGTCCGCACCGGTCCATTCGATTCTCAACAAATGATACATTTAGGACTTGTGGACTGATACAAATGCATCTATTGAAAGTTACTGAGATGTTCAGAATACAGCGAGTCAACTATTTATTTCAGAGTAGTAGATTTACAGAACTTACAGTGCAATGAAAAAGTTTGTTCTGTTGTGCTCGCCAATAGTGAAGCGTGCCCTCTTGAAGTAGACAAACGCCATGGCTAGAAGGTACTGAAATAGGGAAGAGAGGTTGAATTGAAATTGAAATTAGTTTATATATGATGCATCATCATGGCTTGTATACAGGGATGGGCTTTTGAAAAAAAAAATGTTCAAATACTCAGTTGTACTTGAATAGAAACATTTTTAGAACAAGTCCCGCACTGGGGAAAAAAATGTGCACATTCATCGACAGTACTAGTCAAAAGTTGGGACATGCCCACTCATCTCTGGGTTTTTATTTTTACTATTTCTATATTGTAGAATGATAGTTAAGAGAAACTATAAAATAACACATATGGAATCATGTAGTAACCAAAAAAGTGTTAAATAAATCAAAATATACTTTATATTTGAGATTCTTCAAAGTTGCCAGCATTTGCCTTGACAGCTTTGCGCATTCTCTCAACCAGCTTCACCTGGAATGCTTTTCCAACAGTCATGAAGTTTCCGGATTGACTGACCATGTCAAAGTAATGGACTGTCGTTTCCCTTTGCTCATTTGAGATGTTCTTGCCATAATATGAACTTGGTCTTTTACCAAATAGGGCTATCTTCTGTATACCACCCCTACCTTGTCACAACACAACTAATTGGCTCAAACGCATTAAGAAGCTGGTTGAGAGAATGCCACGTGTGTGCAAAGCTGTCATCAAGGCAAAGGGTGGTTACTTTGTAAAATCTCAAATATAAAATATATTTGTTTAACACTTATTTGGTTACTACGTGATTCAATATGTGATATTTCATAGTTTTGATGTCTTCACTATTATTCTACAGTCGTGGCAAATAGTTTTGAGAATGACACAAATATTAATTTTCACCAAGTCTGCTGCCTCAGTTTGTATGATGGCAATTTGCATAAACTCCAGAATGTTATGAAGAGTGATCAGATGATTTGCAATTAATTGCAACGTCTCTTTGCCATGCAAATGAACTGAATCGCCAAAACATGTCCACTGCATTTCAGCCCTGTCACAAAAAGACCAGCTGACATGTCAGCGATTCTCTCGTTAACACAGGTGTGAGTGTTGATGAGGACAAGGCTGGAGATCACCCTGTCATGCTGATTGAGTTTGAATAACAGACTGAGGGAGGTGCTTGGAATCATTGTTCTTCCTCTGTCAACCATGGTTACCTGCAAGGAAACACACACCGTCATCATTGATTTGTACAAAAAGGGCTTCACAGGCAAGGATATTGCTGCCAGTAAGATTGCACCTAAATCAACCATTTATCGGATCATCAAGAACTTAAAGGAGAGCGGTTCAATTGTCGTTAAGGCGGCTTCAGGGCACCCAAGAAATTCCAGCAAGCGCCAGGACCGTCTCCTAAAGTTAATTCAGCTGCAGGATCGGGGCACCACCAGTACAGAGCTTGCTCAGGAATGGCAGCAGGCAGGTGTGAGTGCATCTGAACGCACAGTGAGGCGAAGACTTTGAGGATGGCCCTGTGTCAAGAAGGGCAGCATAGAAGCCACTTCTCTCCAGGAAAAACATCAGGGACAGACTGATATTCTACAAAAGGTACAGGGATTGGAATGCTGAGGCCCGGGGTAAAGTCATTTTCTCTGATGAATCCACTTTCAGATTGTTCGAGGCATCCGGAAAAAAGCTTGTCCGGAGAAGACAAGGTGAGCGCTACCATCAGTCCTGTGTCATGCCATCAGTAAAGCCTCCTGAGACCGTTCATGTGTGGGGTTGCTTCTCAGCCAAGGGAGTGGGCTCACTCACAATTTTGCCTAAGAACACAGCCATGAATAAAGAATGGTACCAACACATCCTCAGAGAGCAACTTCTCCCAACCATCCAGGAACATTTAGGTGACGAACAATGCCCTTTTCCGCATGATGGAACACCTTGCCATAAGGAAAGTGATAACTAAGTGGCTCGGGGAACAAAACATTGATGGCCAGGAAACTCCCCAGACCTGAATCCCATTGAGAACTTATGGTCAATCCTCACGAGGTGGGTGGACAAACTAAAACTGACCAATTCTGACAAACTACAAGTATTGATTATGCAAGAATGGGCTACCATCAGTCGGGACGTGGCCCAGAAGTTAATTGACAGCATGCCAGGGCGGATTGCGGAGGTCTTGAAAAAGGGTCAACACTGCAAATATTGACTCTTTCCATCAAATTCATGTAATTGTCAATAAAAGCCTTGGACACTTATGAAATACTTGTAAATATACTTCAGTATTCCATAGTAACATCTGACAAAAATATCTAAAGACACTGAGGCAGCAGACTGAAAATTAATATTTGTGTTATTCTCAAAACTTTAGGCCACGATTGTACAATATAGAAAATAGTAAAAATAAAGAAAAACACTTGGAGTTGGTGTCCAAACTTTTGACTGGTACTGTATATGCAAACCATGCGCAACAATGCATAATTTATCACCATTATGAATCCTATTTGCGGAAATTATAATTCAGTCAAAAAAAACAAGTGCCATTTTAAGATTAATTTATTGAAACCGCAATATCAACTGGTTACATTATATCGTGGAACACAATCTTCAAAGAGGTAGTAACCTCAGTCACGCATGCTTGTAGAAGCCTATGGCCTTGTTTTGTTAATTTAGCAGACATGATGCTCTTATTTCCTGAGCCCTTACTACGGTCAATACACCTATTTTATAGTAAAAAAACATGTAATATACCAGAATAAAATAGTGCGAATTGATGAGCATCTCGAATAGTTCTCAATTAGTGATCATTTGAAACTGGGCTCAATATGGCAAGTCTAAATAAAAAATATTCAGGGTTACAAACCAACATCTGTCTTGCTTTTGACTTAGTTAATTCTGCCTGTTCTTTGGAATTTTCTAAATGGATTAACAATTCCACATTGAACACACTTCATGGGGATGAATTACAGTCATGGCATCTGTTTGGTGAGTAGGCCTAGGCTTACCGTAATGATTCTGATGAAAATACACTCCGTCTCTATCAAACAGATGATTTTGCATATTGTCAGTGTGGAACCTGTCTATGTTTAGGGAGTTTATAGCCTAGGCTAACCAATTCTAAATGGCAATAGCAGTTCGCAAAAGTACGGTCGGCACTAGTTACCATAGCCACAAAGTCAAACCTGACCTATACAATTTATCTTCTTTAAAACCTAACCACACTTCTAACCTTATGCCTAACATTAAGACCAAAAAGCTATTTTTTGTTTTCAGGAATGTCTTCAATATAGCCAAGTTTGACTTTGTGGCTGTGGTAACTAATGACAACCGCAAAGTAGTCCAAGCATTACATTTACATTACATTTAAGTCATTTAGCAGACGCTCTTATCCAGAGCGACTTACAAATTGAATAGACTGGACGCAATTAGTCCAAAACTCCAGCTAGTTGTTGTAAAATATTTCCCTACTTCAGTCAACCAGTCCATTTTGAATTTGTGATAAAACTGTAATAATTTGGCAAGGAATGTAGCTTGTGTATCCCATCAGATATGTTTTTATAGGCATTTATTTCTGTAGGCCTAAAGGGAGGGAGAAGGGAATTTAGAAAGAACTGTGATGCTTGGCTTGGATCCTTTTTGTTGTCATGTAAATGCACATGTACAAATGGAACACTAGATTCAGAGAAAATTAACGTGATCTTCAAGACATGTTGACCAAATAGAATTACAGTATTTTTATTTATTTATCCCTGGTTAAAGATAAAGTTTATGTCCGTTCGAGTACTCATGTCCATCCGAAGTTGTATACGTTAATCACTACACAAATAAAATTGGTACCCTCCAAAGCAATGCTTTTTACCTTGTCTGTGACTTTGCAACAGCAGTCCATCCACAGAAAGTCTTGTATCAAATCGTCATCTGTAATCAAATAAAATTGCATGAAAAACTGACTGCTCATTGTCTCTAATCTGAGATGTGCCAAGCATCAATAAAACAAACAAATTGTTGATTGGGCTCTATCAACTTTTAACAAACAACCTCAGATATTATGACTGGTGTAACTGGACTGTTCTCTTTGGCTCACCAAAAAGTCTGAAGAAGGCTGCCATCTCTTCTCGTTGAATGACAAGTGTCGGGCCCCATATGATTTTGCCCTTTGCGGCCTCGACATGACTTTGGCTGGGTTGACTCTTGCCCGGAGGCCCCTGGGCCACTTGCAGGTTGGGTCTCTTCAGCCTCAGGCCTCTCTTGATCTGGAGGGTGTGTGCTGTGTTGGGTTTGATTCTCACAGTGACTGAGGGGGGTGTCTGGCACCAGCTGTGTGTGTGTTTCATCATGCTGCTGATTTGTTCATGAATGGTCACTAGTGAAATGTTTTCTGAGGGAGTGTTCCTGACCTGGTAGTGACATAAGTAGTGTGGGAGAAATTAATGACTGGCAACAATGTGATACAATTCTATTTTGACATGTTTTAGTAGCTAGTTGACGTAGATAAATTAGTTAAGAACCAATTGCTTTGAAACTAGCTACGCTGGAGAAATGATAGCGAGTTAGAAGGTCAGCAAGCATAGACATTCATTTTGTAGCTAACTGGCTAGCAACATAAACAACTACGTTACTGCACAGCTAGTTAGCCGGCTCCGTTGGCTAACGACAGAAGTGGTCACTTCGGCTGGCTATGACAGGAGCCGACAGCCAAAAGTCTATGGGGGACAACCACACAATTCATTTAGTTGACTTACGAATATGTTGGTCTACAGATGAAGTAGCCATATCTTACCTTTGCTTAGAACAGATAGTAGTGTGGTGTCAGAGTCAGACGTGGAAATCAAGACTTGAAGAAATCTGAAAGGTTTCCTCAGATCGTCCTATGCTACAGTAACTAGCTAGCTGCTATGTTGTTGTGACAGGGCAAGGAAAACAGTTGTTATTCGAGTAAAAGTGTATCAACTGGGTAATTGGTATGTGTATGGTTATTTCAGTAAACAATTATTTAATGAGGGGGAAACTGTCAATGGTGAAATGAAAGGTGTCTCCTCGTCCTCTCACACAGGTGCAGGCGACTAACTGCTTGACGGGAGCGCGCTTGAAGACACGTCGAAGAATGGAACTGATTTTTATCAGAACCGCGCAATGTCGTTTACAGACGGACAATTGAACAGGGAGAAAACCCGCCTACGATGTGCAGAGACCTAGGTCCAAATCGCCTCCTTCAATTTCACCTCGGCCTTCCATTAGTGCGCCTCCGCCATATGCACAAATGTCCCAGAACTTGGGGCTTGAACATTGTGTACGGATAATTAGACACTTCAGTGGTATCCATTCATCATTTTTTGAGTTTGCGCAATTTCACACAAAGTAATGGAGAGACATGCCTAATTATGATCAACCAGTATTTGTTTGTGTTTCATATCGAGGCTTGGCACGTCACGTGAAGTACCTCGAGTACCAAATTAAATGTTTAAAATATCAGGGTGAATTTTCTCATTCTCATTGCATTCTCGTTTTATAATTTAAATGTGCAACATTAATTGCATCATTCAAGTCACAAGTGTGTCCCACTGAAGTACAATAAGAACGGTGTGCCCCCCGAAATGTATGTTTTTTGTTGTTGTTGTAGGCTACAGGTAGGAATTAGGGATGCAAGCAGAGGATGCTGATGAAGTAGGCCTATAGCAAGAAGTAAAAAATAGCCCAACTAAGTAATAATTAAAGATTTGCATTATCTCAATTATAATTATGTCACTGCATGACATTGAACATTTATTATAACCAACAATTATTATAGTCTTTGAAGCCAAAATCAGGACATGTATTTTGGGGAAATGCTCTAAATAGCAAGTTGTTCAGATGTGTTTATTTTCATACCAATATATGAAACCAAAATTGCACTAGTTTACTGAAAAAAATATAAATTAGGCTTACAACTATCACAGCCAGGGGCACATTGGCCATTTGGCAATTCTGGTAAATTACAGATGGGCTGGACCATTTTTGTGTTGTGTGGGCTCGTGGAAATTGACACCCACAAAAAAATGTAAATCAACTCAAATAAAACAATGAAAAAGGTTACATTGTCGATGGTCCAAGGGCCTGTTTAAGATAATTTTAAAAGATCTTTGCTTAATTTCACTGTTATGGTAATCTGTAATGTGGTGGCATCAGTTAAGCTAAACCTAGGGAATGGCAAAATCTCTCAAATTATTTTTGGAGAACAGCAAAAACAAACAAAAATTACTCCAAGCATGAAATATATTAGTTTTAAAGCCTGTGGAACTCTGTGTACAATTTCAAGCACTAATCAACCTCCTCATACATTAACTCTTCTTGTGGAACTGCAACATGAAATAGATGCATAATACACGCTACCAAGTCACAACAAGGCTGACTTCAAATACCGCCATCACTGTGAAAATAACCAGTGAATAAAACAGCTGACCGCAAATGCAAACTATGCCAGATAAATCCTACACATGCATTGAAATAAAAGGCATACACTGCCATTCAAAAATGTTTGCCAATTAAAATAACATCAAATTGATCAGAAATACAGTGTAGACATTGTTAATGTTGTAAATTACTATTTTAGCTGAGATCGTCTGATTATTAATTAAATATCTACATAGGCATACAGAGGCCCATTATCAGCAACCATCACTCCTGTGTTCCAATGGCACGTTGTGTTAACTAATCCAAGTTTATCATTTTAAAAGGTTAATTGGTCATTAGAAAACCTTCAGCAATTATGTTAGTACAGCTGATAGCTGTTGTTCTGATAAAAGAAGCAATAAAACTGGCCTTCTTTAGACTAGTTGAGTATCTGGAGCATAAGTATTTGTGGGTTCAATCACAGGCTCAAAATGGCCAGAAACAAATAACTTTCTTCTGATACTCGTCAGTCTATTCTTGTTCTAAGAAATGAAGGCTATTCCATGTGAGAAATTGAAACTGAAGATCTCGTACAATGCTGTGTACTACTCCCTTCACAGAACAGCAAAAACTGGCTCTAACCAGAAAAGAAAGAGGAGTGGGTGGCCCCGGTGCACAACTGAGCAAGAGTACATTAGAGTGTCTAGTTTGAGAAATAGACGCCTCACAAGTCCTCAGCTGGCAGCTTCATTAAATAGTACCGCCAAAACACCAGTCTCAACGTCAACAGTGAAGAGGCAACTACGGGATGCTGGCCTTCTAGGCAGAGTTGCAAAGAAAAAGCCATATCTCAGACTGGCCAATAAAAATAAAAGATTAAGATGGGCAAAAGACCACAGACACTTGACAGAGGCAAGTTTATTTGCTGCTTTAATCAGAACAACAGTTTTCAGCTGTGCTAACATAATTGCAAAAGGGTTTTCTAGTGATAAATTTGCATTTTAATATGATAAACTTGGATTAGCTAACACAACGTGCCATTGGAACACAAGAGTGATAGTTGCTGATAATGGGCCTCTGTGCGCATATGTAGATATTCCTTAAAAAGTCTGCCGTTTCCTGCTACAATAGTCATTTACATCATTAACAATGGTGGCCCCAGGACCAACTTTTGGAAACACATAGTGGAGCTCCGTGGCATGGTGGTGAATAAACTGCGCCCAACACAGCTGATCTAGTCGCCAGCTATATAATTATTATTTTTTATTTTTTCTCAGTTAGGTCATCTACAATGCATACAGTTGAAGTCAGAAGTTTACATACACTTAGGTTGGAGTCATTAAAACTTGTTTTTCAACCACTCCACAAATTTCTTGTTAAACTATAGTTTTAGCAAGTCGGATATGACATCTACTTTGTGCATGACACAAGTAATTTTTCCAACAATTGTTTACAAGCAGATTATTTCACTTATAATTCACAGTATCACAATTCTAGTGAGTCAGAAGTTTACTTACACTAGGTTGACTGTGCCTTTAAACAGCATAGAAAATTCCAGAAAATGATGTCATGGCTTTAGAAGCTTCTGGTGGGCTAATTGACATCATTTGAGTCAATTGGAGGTGTACCTGTGAATGTATTTCAAGGCCTACCTTCAAACTCAGTGCCTCTTTGCTTGACATCATGGGAAAATCAAAAGAAATCAGCCAAGACCTCAGAAATAAATTGTAGACCTCCACAAGTCTGGTTCATCATTGGGCGCAATTTCCAAATGCCTGAAGGTACCACGTTCATCTGTACAAACAGTACTACGCAAGTATAAACACCATAAGACCACGCAACTGTCACACCGCTCAGGAAGGAGATGCGTTCTGTCTCCTAGAGATGAACGTACTTTGGTTCGAAAGTAGAAATCAATCTCAGAACAACGGCAAAGGATCTTGTGAAGATGATTGAGGAAACAGGTACAAAAGTATCTATATCCACAGTAAAACGAGTCTTGTATTGACATAACCTGAAAGGCCGCTCAGCAAGGAAGAAGCCACTGCTCCAAAACTGCCATAAAAAAGCCAGACTACGGTTTGCAACTGGACATGGGGACAAATATCGTACTTTTTGGAGAAATGTCCTCTGGTCTGATGAAACAGAAATAGAACTGTTTGGCCACAATGACCATCATTATGTTTGGAGAAAAAAGGGGGAGGCTTGCAAGCCGAAGAATACCATCCCAACTGTGAAGCACGGGGGTGGCAGCATCATGTTGTAGGGTGCTTTGCTGCAGGAGGGACTGGTGCGCTTCACAAAATAGATGGCATCATGAGGAAGGAAAATGATGTGGATATATTGAAGCAACATCTCAAGACATCAGTCAGGAAGTTAAAGCATGGTCGCAAATGGGTCTTCCAAATGGACAATGACCCCAAGCATACTTCCAAAGTTGTGGCAAACTGGCTTAAGGACAACAAAGTCAAGGCCATCACAAAGACCTGACCTCAATCCTATAGGAAATGTGTGGGCAGAACTGAAAAAGCGTGTGTGAACAAGAAGGCCTACAAACCTGACTCAGTTACACCAGCTCTGTCATGAGTAATGGGCCAAAATTCACCCACCTTATTGTGGAAGGCTACCCAAAACGTTTGACCCAAGTTAAACAATTTAAAGGTAATGCTACCAAATACTAATTGAGTGTATGTAAACTTATAACCAACTGGGAATGTGATGAACGAAATAAAAGCTGAAATAAATAATTCTCTATACTATTATTCTGACATTTCACATTCTTAAAATAAAGTGGTGATCCTAACTGACTTAAGACTGGGAATTTTTACTAGGATTAAATGTCAGGAATTGTGAAAAACTGAGTTTAAATGTATTTGGCTAAGGTGTATGTAAACTTCCATCTTCAACTGTATATGAAAATCATATAGGTCTGGCAAAGGGGACAAGAAGTCCTGTTGGTGTCTACATCAAAATGTATGGTCTTATTATTAGTAGGCTTAACTTAAATGGTGAAAAAGTTAACTGACAGTCTACCTCTCCTTGCCTTTCTCATTTCTCTTATCTGTTTAGTGAGGTCAATTCCCTCCACATCATTCAAATAAAAACAGAAAATATTAACTTTATTTCCTGCCTTCCTTCATTTCTATTCCCTAAAATGACCTTGATAGCTCACAACAGTAAATAGCAATGAAGGGCTTCACAACATTACACACACACACACACACACACACACACACACACACACACACACACACACACACACACACACACACACACACACACACACACACACACACACACACACACACACACACACACACACACACACACACACACACACACACACACACACACACACACACACACACACACACACACACACACACACACACACACAGGCTGTGCAACTAAGCCTAGGGTGCCAATAATTTTGTCCATGCCATTTATCTTTTTTTATTTTATTTATCTATTTCACCTTTATTTTACCAGGTAGGCTAGTTGAGAAAAAGTTCTCATCTACAACTGCGACCTGGCCAAGATAAAGCATAGCAGTGTGAACAGACAACACAGAGTTACACATGGAGTAAACTATTAACAAGTCACAGTGGTGGAAAAAGTACTCAATTGTGATACCTGAATACAAGTAAAAAGTCAAAGTAAATGCTATACATCAAGTTCCTTATATTTATCAAACCAGACGGGATGATTTTCTTGTTTTTATTTATTTACGGACAGACCGAGGCACACTCTCACACCGAGACATAATTTACAAACGCAGTATTTGTGTTGAGTGAGTCCACCAGATCAGAGGTAGTAGGATTTTTTAAAATTGTATTTTACGTTTGTTTTACTAGGCAAGTCAGTTAAGAACAAATTCTTATTTTCAATGACGGCCTAGGAACAGTGGGTTAACTGCCTGTTCAGGGGCAGAACGACAGATGCTGTACCTTGTCAGCTCGGGGATTTGAACTTGCAACCTTTCGGTTACTAGTCCAACGCCCACTAGGCTACCCTGCCACCCCAGGAATGACAATGTGTTATATTGATAGGTGCTTGAATTGGACCATATTGCTGTCCTGCCTGAGCATTAGAAACGTAACGAGTACTTTTGGGTGTCAGGTAAAATCTATGAGAGTAAAGACTACATATTTTCTTTTAGAATGTAGTGGAGTAGAAGTTGTCAAAAATATAAATAGCAAAGTAAAGTTCTGATACCCCCCAAAATTCCTTAAATATTAGTTCAAAGTATGTTTACTTAAGACATTTACCCCACTGTTATTTTCAAAATAAAAATTCTAAACTTCAGTTTACAAAAATAAAATGGATTCGGCAATGCTGAAATTCCAATAACAAGGTGTGGAGACCAAAGTTTGGTATTTTTTTATTTCAATTTATTTGAGAAGAAACAGGGAATTATTTAAGAAAAGTGCAAGGGTGCCAATATATTTGGCCACTACTGTAGAAATATCCTTACACCTTTGATTAAAATACCACACACCTTTGCTTTTACAACACAATTCATACTTTTTGCTAAAACTAAACTAAAGGCTATAGCTTTTCTTTCTCCAGTTTTATTTATTTAAAAAGTTACAAATACTTAAGATTAGTCATAAGATTAGCAGTGTGGTTATGATTAGGGTTGAGATTAGGTTTAAAATCAGATATTAAGAAGAGAAATCGTAGAAATGTGCGGGGTTTATGACTTTGACTGTGGTAACCAGTGACGACCTCTTGGCATAGATAGTTAGCTAACAGTCATAAGTAATATGCCTTTTCGTAATTATATTATTCCTAAACCATACCCGGGGAAGAGGCCAAACTCTTTGGCCATGACTTAAAGTAGTGGGACGGTTCTTCTCTACACCAATTCCAAGAGGGTTCCTAAAACCATTGCACTCAAAGAAGCCGGGCTGCTCGTAGCCTGAGTGGCTTTTGGTTGAAGCAGAGACGAAGAGGAAGAGAGAGCCCAAACTCGTCTGAAGATTTGTCTCCCTCCACAGTAGGTGGTGTTTTTTCACCGACTAAGGAAGGAGTTTTTGAATGCAGGTCGATGAGAGAGTGTCGAATTTGGTCACCAAAAAATGTATGGTTTATTTGCAACGTGAGGTTTATTTGATCGAATAGACGTTCCGTAACGCATAATACGAGTGTACTTGTCATGTTTTGTCATATATTGTCATGTCTTGTCCCTGTGCTTTCTCTTCTATTCGTTTCCCCCTGCTGGTCTTATTAGGTTTCTTTCCCTCTCTCTTTCCCTCTCTCTCTCTATCGTTCCGTTCCTGCTCCCAGCTGTTCCTCATTCTCCTAACGACCTCGTTTACTCTTTCACACCTGTCCCCTATTTTGCCCTCTGATTAAGTCTCTATTTCTCTCCGTTTCTGCTTCTGTCCTTGTCGGATCCTTGTTTGCTGTGCAGTGTTCTTGTTCCGTCCTGTCGTGTTTTTGCCTTCATCAGATGCTGCGTGTGAGCAGGTGTCTCTGTCAGCTACGGCCTGCGCCTACTCGAAGCGACCTGCAATCTGTGGCCGCTTATCCTGTTATTCCCCTCTACAGACTAGAGGATTTCTGTTATTCCCCGTTTGAACAGTTCCTGTTAAGGATTTGTTATTTTCTGTTTGGACTTGAATAAACTCTGTTTCTGTTAAGTCGCTTTTGGGTCCTCACTCACCTGCATAACAGTACTGACATAAGTAGGACGGGATGTGCCAAGATGGCTGCTTGAACAGACGCTTTTTTACCGAGCTCAAGATTGTGAAAATTACATTTAAAAAAAGTTTAGTCATTATTATTTTTATTTGTTCAAGATATAAGACCTTTCCTGTGACTGGAATGATAATTGGATCATTTATTTCAGCATGTCCATGCAAAGTCGTGACAAAAAAAGAAAGGAAAAAGTTAGCCGTTCTATTGCTAATCAAACAAGAGAGAAACGTGCTTATAGACAACTGCCATAACTACACTTGGCCTATGGATAATATCATGCTTTCGAATGCTGAAGTTGACGAATTCCCCTCTTTACCGGTTACTCTGTGCAAACCTCCACCCTCCAAAAACCCAACATGAACTCTGACATCGTGGCTACCCTCTCCCTACTCATCAACTCCAGGTGTGACGCCATTGAGAAAATGGTAGGCGCGAACACCATGGTTATCGAAGGCTTGAAAAAGACTGTGGAGTTTGCATGTGGTGAAATTAATGATGTGAAAACGAGAGTGGCAAAAGTTGAAAAAAAATGTGGAAAGGGTGGAAAAGAATAACAATGTCTACCATAGACGTCTCACTGATCTGGAACAATACACAAGAAAATGGAACCTGAGACTCTTCGGCTTGCCAGAGGTGGAGAATGAAGATGTGCAAGGAGAGGCTATCCGTATCTGCCAAGAAGTTTTGCCTGCAGAGAAGAACAAAGTTGGTGATACCAACATATCGACATTGTACTTTGCCTCGGCAAGAAGGAACAGCAAAACGATTCAAGACCCAGGGGTATCATCATCCTATTCACTACCAGATTCTACAGGGATGCTGACTGGAAATCTGCTAGGAAGAACGCCTTCCTTCAGAGCCATGGTATGCGTTTCGCCGAGCATCTCAGCCCGGAAGACATAGAAAGAAGGAACAAGTTGTGGCCAACGATCAAGATAGCACGAAGTGAGGGGAAGGCTGCTTACTTCGTCAGAGGAAGTAAAATCTCCCTAAAATCTCACCAGAAGGAACAGGTTGATGGTTTCAGCCATGGTATTCTCATTTTCCTTATGTGGTTTACCTAACAAGCATCAGGTGACGTTGAGTGAGATGGCCGCCTCGCTTCGCGTTCCTAGGAAACTATGCAGTTTTTTGTTTTTTTACGTGTTATTTCTTACATTAGTACCCCAGGTCATCTTAGGTTTCATTACATACAGTCGAGAAGAACTACTGAATATAAGATCAGCGTCAACTCACCATCAGTACGACCAAGAATATGTTTTCCGCGACGCGGATCCTGTGTTCTGCCTTACAAACAGGACAACGGAATGGATCGCATGCAGCGACCCAAGGAAACGACTCCGAAAAAGAGGGAAACGCGGCGGTGTTCTGGTCAGACTCCGAAAAAGGGCACATCGCGCACCACTTCCCAGTATTCTTCTTGCCAATGTCCAGTCTCTCGACAACAAGGTTGATGAAATCCGAGCAAGGGTGGCATTCCAGAGGGACATCAGAGACTGCAACGTTCTCTGCTTTACGGAGACATGGCTTACTGGGAAAACGCTATCCAGGGCGGTACAGCCAACGGGTTTCTCCACGCATCGCGCCGACAGAAACAAACATCTATCTGGTAAGAAGAGTGGAGGGGGCGTATGCCTCATGACTAACGGGACATGGTGTGATGAAGGAAACATACAGGAACTCAAATCCTTCTGTTCACCTGATTTAGAATGCCTCACAATCAAATGTAGACCGCATTATCTTCCAAGAGAATTCTCTTCGATTATAATCACAGCCGTATATATCCCCCCCCAAGCAGACACATCGATGGCTCTGAACGAACTTTATTTAACTCTTTGCAAACTGGAAAACATTTATCCGGAGGCTGCATTCATTGTAGCTGGGGATTCTAACAAAGCCAATCTGAAAACAAGACTCCCTAAATTTTATCAGCATATCGATTGCGCAACCAGGGGTGGTAAAACCTTGGATCATTGTTACTCTAACTTCCGCGACGCATATAAGGCCCTGCCCCGCCCCCCTTTCGGGAAAGCTGACCACGACTCCATTTTGCTGATCCCTGCCTACAGGCAGAAATTAAAACAAGAGGCTCCCACGCTGAGGTCTGTCCAACGCTGGTCAGACCAAGCTGACTCTACACTCCAAGACTGCTTCCATCACGTGGACTGGGACATGTTTCGTATTGCGTCAGATGGGAATATTGACGAATACGCTGATTCGGTGTGCGAGTTCATTAGAACGTGCGTCGAAGATGTCGTTCCCATAGCAACGATAAAAACATTCCCTAACCAGAAACCGTGGATTGATGGCAGCATTCGCGTGAAACTGAAAGCGCGAACCACTGCTTTTAATCAGGGCAAGGTGTCTGGCAACATGACTGAATACAAACAGTGCAGCTATTCCCTCCGTAAGGCTATCAAACAAGCTAAGCGTCAGTACAGAGACAAAGTGGAATCTCAATTCAATGGCTCAGACACAAGAGGCATGTGGCAGGGTCTACTGTCATGTTTTGTCATTTATTATCTTGTCTTGTCCCTGTGCTTCCCATTCTATTCGTTTCCCTCTGCTGGTCTTATTAGGTTCTTTCCCTCTTTCTATCCCTCTCTCTCCCCCTCCCTCTCTCACTCTCTCGCTCTCTCTTCTCTCTATCGTTCCGTTCCTGCTCCCAGCTGTTCCTATTCCCCTAATCATCATTTAGTCTTCCCACACCTGTTCCCGATCCTTTTCCCTGATTAGAGTCCCTATTTCACTCCTTGTTTCCCGTACCTGCCCTGTCGGATCCTCATTTATAATTCACCGTGCTGTGTCAATGTTTTGCCCTGTCGTGTCGTGTTTCCCTCAGATGCTGCGTGGTGAGCAGGTGTCTGAGTCTGCTAGGTTCAAGTGCCTTCCCGAGGCAACCTGCAGTTCTCGATCAAGTCTCCAGTCTGTTCTTGTCTTTACGTGTAGTATTATGCTTTTTGTTTTGTAAAGTTTATTCTGGATTAAATACTCTGTTTTCGCCAAGTCGCTTTTGGGTCCTCATTCACCTGCATGACAGAAGGATCCGACCGAGGAATGGACCCAGCGACTACAGACGCTCGTAACACTGCCGTCGAGATCCAAGGAGCCATGCTCGGCAGACACGAGCAGGAATTGTCTGCTGCTCGCCATGCCGTGGAGAACCTGGCCGCTCAGGTTTCCGACCTCTCTGGACAGTTCCAGAGTCTTCGTCTCGTGCCACCTGTTACTTCCTGGCCTGCCGAGCCTCCAGAACCTAGGGTTAATAACCCACCTTGCTACTCCGGGCAGCCCACTGAGTGCCGCTCCTTTCTCACCCAGTGTGAGATTGTGTTCTCTCTCCAACCCAACACATACTCTAGAGAGAGAGCTCGGGTTGCTTACGTCATTTCACTCCTTACTGGCCGGGCCCGAGAGTGGGGCACAGCTATCTGGGAGGCAAGGGCTGATTGTTCTAACAATTACCAGAACTTTAAAGAGGAGATGATTCGGGTTTTTGACCGTTCAGTTTTTGGTGGGGAGGCTTCTAGGGTCCTGGCTTCCCTATGCCAAGGTGATCGATCCATAACGGATTACTCTATAGAGTTTCGTACTCTTGCTGCCTCTAGTGACTGGAACGAGCCGGCGCTGCTCGCTCGTTTTCTGGAGGGACTCCACACAGTGGTCAAAGATGAGATTCTCTCTCGGGAGGTTCCTTCCTGTGTGGACTCTTTGATTGCTCTCGCCATCCGCATAGAACGACGGGTAGATCTTCGTCACCAGGCTCGTGGAAGAGAGCTCGCATCAACGGTGTTTCCCTGCTCCGCATCGCAACCATCTCCCTCCTCTGGCTCTGAGACTGAGCCCATGCAGCTGGGAGGGATTCGCATCTCGACTAAGGAGAGGGAACGGAGGATCACCAACCGCCTGTGCCTCTATTGCGGATTTGATGGACATTTTGTTAATTCATGTCCAGTAAGAGGCCAGAGCCCATCAGTAAGCGGAGGGCTACTGGTGAGCGCTACTACTCAGGTCTCTTCATCTAGATCTTGTACTACTATGTCGGTCCATCTACGCTGGACCGGTTCGGGTGCTACATGCAGTGCCTTGATTGACTCTGGGGCTGAGGGTTGTTTCATGGACGAAGCATGGGTTCGGAAACATAACATTCCTTTCAGACAGTTAGACAAGCCTACGCCCATGTTTGCCTTAGATGGTAGTCATCTTCCCAGTATCAAATTTGAGACACTACCTTTAACTCTCACAGTATCTGGTAACCACAGTGAGACTATTTCTTTTTTGATTTTTCATTCACCTTTCACACCTGTTGTTTTGGGTCATCCCTGGCTAGTATGTCATAATCCTTCTATTAATTGGTCTTGTAATTCTATCCTATCCTGGAACGTATCTTGTCATGTGAAGTGCTTAATGTCTGCCATCCCTCCCATTTCTTCTGTCCCCACTTCTCAGGAGGAACCTGGCGATTTGACAGGAGTGCCGGAGGAATATCATGATCTGCGCACGGTCTTCAGTCGGTCCCGAGCCAACTCCCTTCCTCCTCACCGGTCGTATGATTGTAGTATTGATCTCCTTCCGGGGACCACTCCTCCTCGGGGTAGACTATACTCTCTGTCGGCTCCCGAACGTAAGGCTCTCGAGGATTATTTATCTGTGTCTCTTGACGCCGGTACCATAGTGCCTTCTTCCTCTCCGGCCGGGGCGGGGTTCTTTTTGTTAAGAAGAAGGACGGTACTCTGCGCCCCTGCGTGGATTATCGAGGGCTGAATGACATAACGGTTAAGAATCGTTATCCGCTTCCCCTTATGTCATCAGCCTTCGAGATTCTGCAGGGAGCCAGGTGCTTTACTAAGTTGGACCTTCGTAACGCTTACCATCTCGTGCGCATCAGAGAGGGGGACGAGTGGAAAACGGCGTTTAACACTCCGTTAGGGCATTTTGAGTACCGGGTTCTGCCGTTTGGTCTCGCCAATGCGCCAGCTGTTTTTCAGGCATTAGTTAATGATGTTCTGAGAGACATGCTGAACATCTTTGTTTTTGTCTATCTTGACGATATCCTGATTTTTTCACCGTCACTCGAGATTCATGTTCAGCACGTTCGACGTGTTCTACAGCGCCTTTTAGAGAATTGTCTCTACGTAAAGGCTGAGAAGTGTTCTTTTCATGTCTCCTCCGTTACTTTTCTCGGTTCCGTTATTTCCGCTGAAGGCATTCAGATGGATTCCGCTAAGGTCCAAGCTGTCAGTGATTGGCCCGTTCCAAGGTCACGTGTCGAGTTGCAGCGCTTTTTAGGTTTCGCTAATTTCTATCGGCGTTTCATTCGTAATTTCGGTCAAGTTGCTGCCCCTCTCACAGCTCTTACTTCTGTCAAGACGTGTTTTAAGTGGTCCGGTTCCGCCCAGGGAGCTTTTGATCTTCTAAAAGAACGTTTTACGTCCGCTCCTATCCTCGTTACTCCTGACGTCACTAGACAATTCATTGTCGAGGTTGACGCTTCAGAGGTAGGCGTGGGAGCCATTCTATCCCAGCGCTTCCAGTCTGACGATAAGGTTCATCCTTGCGCTTATTTTTCTCATCGCCTGTCGCCATCTGAGCGCAACTATGATGTGGGTAACCGTGAACTGCTCGCCATCCGCTTAGCCCTAGGCGAATGGCGACAGTGGTTGGAGGGGCGACCGTTCCTTTTGTCGTTTGGACAGACCATAAGAACCTTGAGTACATCCGTTCTGCCAAACGACTTAATGCCCGTCAAGCTCGTTGGGCGTTGTTTTTCGCTCGTTTCGAGTTTGTGATTTCTTACCGTCCGGGTAGCAAGAACACCAAGCCTGATGCCTTATCCCGTCTGTTTAGTTCTTCTGTGGCTTCTACTGATCCCGAGGGGATTCTTCCTTATGGGCGTGTTGTCGGGTTGACAGTCTGGGGAATTGAAAGACAGGTTAAGCAAGCACTCACGCACACTGCGTCGCCGCGCGCTTGTCCTAGTAACCTCCTTTTCGTTCCTGTTTCCACTCGTCTGGCTGTTCTTCAGTGGGCTCACTCTGCCAAGTTAGCTGGTCATCCCGGTGTTCGAGGCACTCTTGCGTCTATTCGCCAGCGATTTTGGTGGCCGACTCAGGAGCGTGACACGCGCCGTTTCGTGGCTGCTTGTTCGGACTGCGCGCAGACTAAGTCGGGTAACTCTCCTCCTGCCGGTCGTCTCAGACCGCTCCCCATTCCTTCTCGACCATGGTCTCACATCGCCCTAGACTTCATTACCGGTCTGCCTTTGTCTGCGGGGAAGACTGTGATTCTTACGGTTGTCGATAGGTTCTCTAAGGCGGCACATTTCATTCCCCTCGCTAAACTTCCTTCCGCTAAGGAGACGGCACAAATCATTATCGAGAATGTGTTCAGAATTCATGGCCTCCCGTTAGACGCCGTTTCAGACAGAGGCCCGCAATTCACGTCACAGTTTTGGAGGGAGTTCTGTCGTTTGATTGGTGCGTCCGTCAGTCTCTCTTCCGGGTTTCATCCCCAGTCTAACGGTCAAGCAGAGAGGGCCAATCAGACGATTGGTCGCATACTACGCAGCCTTTCTTTCAGAAACCCTGCGTCTTGGGCAGAACAGCTCCCCTGGGCAGAATACGCTCACAACTCGCTTCCTTCGTCTGCTACCGGGTTATCTCCGTTTCAGAGTAGTCTGGGTTACCAGCCTCCTCTATTCTCTTCCCAGCTTGCCGAGTCCAGCGTTCCCTCCGCTCAAGCGTTTGTCCAACGTTGTGAGCGCACCTGTAGGAGGGTGAGGTCTGCACTTTGCCGCTACAGGGCACAGACTGTGAGAGCCGCCAATA
The DNA here is from genome assembly GCF_021184085.1 of Oncorhynchus gorbuscha. NCBI lineage: Eukaryota > Metazoa > Chordata > Actinopteri > Salmoniformes > Salmonidae > Oncorhynchus > Oncorhynchus gorbuscha. Next base: position 43,522,064 of record NC_060177.1, on the reverse strand, counting down.
AACGCAGGATTAAGAGTCCTAGGTATTGTTGCGGCCAGAGAGTGTGGCTTTCCACTCGCAACCTTCCTCTTACGACAGCTTCTCGTAAGTTGACTCCGCGGTTCATTGGTCCGTTCCGTGTCTCCCAGGTCGTCAATCCTGTCGCTGTGCGACTGCTTCTTCCGCGACATCTTCGTCGCGTCCATCCTGTCTTCCATGTCTCCTGTGTTAAGCCCTTTCTTCGCACCCCGTTCGTCTTCCCTCCCCCTCCCGTCCTTGTCGAGAGCGCACCTATTTACAAGGTACATAAGATCATGGACATGCGTTCTCGGGGACGGGGTCACCAATACTTAGTGGATTGGGAGGGTTACGGTCCTGAGGAGAGGAGTTGGGTTCCGTCTCGGGACGTGCTGGACCGTTCACTCATTGATGATTTCCTCCGTTGCCGCCAGGATTCCTCCTCGAGTGCGCCAGGAGGCGCTCGGTGAGTGGGGGGGTACTGTCATGTTTTGTCATTTATTATCTTGTCTTGTCCCTGTGCTTCCCATTCTATTCGTTTCCCTCTGCTGGTCTTATTAGGTTCTTTCCCTCTTTCTATCCCTCTCTCTCCCCTCCCTCTCTCACTCTCTCGCTCTCTCTTCTCTCTATCGTTCCGTTCCTGCTCCCAGCTGTTCCTATTCCCCTAATCATCATTTAGTCTTCCCACACCTGTTCCCGATCCTTTTCCCTGATTAGAGTCCCTATTTCACTCCTTGTTTCCCGTACCTGCCCTGTCGGATCCTCATTTATAATTCACCGTGCTGTGTCAATGTTTTGCCCTGTCGTGTCGTGTTTCCCTCAGATGCTGCGTGGTGAGCAGGTGTCTGAGTCTGCTAGGTTCAAGTGCCTTCCCGAGGCAACCTGCAGTTCTCGATCAAGTCTCCAGTCTGTTCTTGTCTTTACGTGTAGTATTATGCTTTTTGTTTTGTAAAGTTTATTCTGGATTAAATACTCTGTTTTCGCCAAGTCGCTTTTGGGTCCTCATTCACCTGCATGACATCTACAGTCAATCACGGACTACAAGATGAAATCCAGCCCAGTCACGGACCAGGATGTCTTGCTCCCAGGCAGACTAAATAACTTTTTTGCCCGCTTTGAGGACAATACAGTGCCACTGACACGGCCTGCAACGGAAACATGCGGTCTCTTCTTCACTGCAGCCGAGGTGAGTAAGACATTTAAACGTGTTAACCCTCGCAAGGCTGCAGGCCCAGACGGCATCCCCAACCGCGCCCTCAGAGCATGCGCAGACCAGCTGGCCGGTGTGTTTACGGACATATTCAATCAATCCCTATACCAGTCTGCTGTTCCCACATGCTTCAAGAGGGCCACCATTGTTCCTGTTCCCAAGAAAGCTAAGGTAACTGAGCTAAACGACTACCGCCCCGTAGCACTCACTTCCGTCATCATGAAGTGCTTTGAGAGACTAGTCAAGGACCATATCACCTCCACCCTACCTGACACCCTAGACCCACTCCAATTTGCTTACCGCCCAAATAGGTCCACAGACGATGCAATCTCAACCACACTGCACACTGCCCTAACCCACCTGGACAAGAGGAATACCTATGTGAGAATGCTGTTCATCGACTACAGCTCGGCATTCAACACCATAGTACCCTCCAAGCTCGTCATCAAGCTCGAGACCCTGGGTCTCGACCCCGCCCTGTGCAACTGGGTACTGGACTTCCTGACGGGCCGCCCCCAGGTGGTGAGGGTAGGCAACAACATCTCCTCCCCGCTGATCCTCAACACGGGGGCCCCACAAGGGTGCGTTCTGAGCCCTCTCCTGTACTCCCTGTTCACCCACGACTGCGTGGCCACGCACGCCTCCAACTCAATCATCAAGTTTGCGGACGACACAACAGTGGTAGGCTTGATTACCAACAACGACGAGACGGCCTACAGGGAGGAGGTGAGGGCCCTTGGAGTGTGGTGTCAGGAAAATAACCTCACACTCAACGTCAACAAAACTAAGGAGATGATTGTGGACTTCAGGAAACAGCAGAGGGAACACCCCCTATCCACATCGATGGAACAGTAGTGGAGAGGGTAGCTAGTTTTAAGTTCCTCGGCATACACATCACAGACAAACTGAATTGGTCCACTCACACTGACAGCGTCGTGAAGAAGGCGCAGCAGCGCCTATTCAACCTCAGGAGGCTGAAGAAATTCGGCTTGTCACCAAAAGCACTCACAAACTTCTACAGATGCACAATCGAGAGCATCCTGGTGGGCTGTATCACCGCCTGGTACGGCAACTGCTCCGCCCTCAACCGTAAGGCTCTCCAGAGGGTAGTGAGGACTGCACAACGCATCACCGGGGCAAACTACCTGCCCTCCAGGACACCTACACCACCCGTTGTTACAGGAAGGCCATAAAGATCATCAAGGACATCAACCACCCGAACCACTGCCTGTTCACCCCGCTATCATCCAGAAGGCGAGGTCAGTACAGGTGCATCAAAGCTGGGACCGAGAGACTGAAAAACAGCTTCTATCTCAAGGCCATCAGACTGTTAAATAGCCACCACTAACATTGAGTGGCTGCTGCCAACACACTGTCATTGACACTGACCCAACTCCAGCCATTTTAATAATGGGAATTGATGGGAAATTATGTAAATATATCACTAGCCACTTTAAACAATGCTACCTTATATAATGTTACTTACCCTACATTATTCATCTCATATGCATATGTATATACTGTACTCTACAACATCGACTGCATCCTTATGTAACACATGTATCACTAGCCACTTTAACTATGCCACTTTGTTTACTTTGTCTACACACTCATCTCATATGTATATACTGTACTCGATACCATCTACTGTATGCTGCTCTGTACCATCACTCATTCATATATCCTTATGTACATGTTCCTTATCCCCTTACACTGTGTATAAGACAGTAGTTTTGGTATTGTTAGTTAGATTACTTGTTGGTTATCACTGCATTGTCGGAACTAGAAGCACAAGCATTTCGCTACACTCGCATTAACATCTGCTAACCATGTGTATGTGACAAATAAAATTTGATTTGATTTGATTTGAAAAAAAAATATTTTACAGGAATACTCAGGTATTTCAATTCATTAGTTTTTTTTCATGTATGACCAGAAGTCCTATTTTGTTTACAAACTTACGAAGAAGATTGAAAGCTGAATTTATGTTTTATGTATACAGTAACTAAGATACTGTTTTAAATGGCATACAGGTCTGCTCTGACTTTACACGGTTATTGCTCTATTTAGTTATTAATACTTATTTCCAAAAAAGGTCTTAGGAACGTTTATATGTAAAACATTTTGTTATTCAATTATTTTATGATCAGTTTTCATACGTACTTAAAATAGTAGGTACCCTTTTATTTAAATTATTATTTGTTGTTTTATTTCTCAGAATAGTTCCTGATTACACTAAAGAGGGTTTTTAGTCTCTCTTACTACAAGAACCCTTGGTTTGGTCTTGAACATAATTTCCAGTTGAGTTGAATTTCAAAGGTTATGGAATAAACTATTTTCACTTTAAATTGACTTAAATGGTGCAGATCTCGGTTCCTTGTCGTTTATGTTCACTGCTCCTACGTCTTTGACTCATCCTACTGCAGTTTATACTTTTATATAATCTTTGTTGTTTTGTCTTTGTCTATATTATCTCTTAATGCTAGGGGGTTACGAAACAGTGTGAAGCGCAAGGCCTTATTTTTATTTGCTAAACAATATCGAACAGATTTTTGCTTTTTTCAAGAGTCTCACTCAATTTTGGCTGATGCCAACTTCTGGAGGTCACAGTGGGGCAACAATATTAGGCTTTCCCATGGATCTGAACGCTCTGCTGGTGTCACTACAATGAAAAATACCTTTGGTGGTAATATTCTACACTCGGAATGTGACCCCTTTGGTCACTTTATTTGTCTTGTGATCAGTTACAATGACATTACACTCATTACTGTAAACTTCTACGGGTACAACACCAAATATGAGAATGATGAGTTGCTTGAATCTATAGAGAAACATATACTTCATTGGTTATCTAAATTTCCCAATTCGTTATTATTGATAGGAGGGGACTTTAGCATTACAATAGATAATTCAACTGATAGATGGCTCCCAGGTAGGCCAACCAATCAGAATTTGGGTTTAATTGTCACGAATCCCGCTTCCTGAGTCTGTGTTTGCCTGTGTTTCTGTCCTGGAGTGTGTTCCCGGTGTCCTGGAGATCGATGTTCACCCGCACCTGTATCCCATCAGTAATCTGCACACCTGTCCTGATCATCACCTCTCCCCTTCAAAAGCTCTGACCTGACATCCATTCCCTGCCGGATCGTTAGCCATGAACAGTATGTTGTGCCATAGTATCAGCCTCAAGTTGGATATAATTTTTTACATATTGCTTGCCTTAAACTTACCTCCGTTTGTTCTGTCTTCAGTTACTCACCCGGATCATTTACCCCATTCCCGCCTGGTCGTCGTATGATTCCGCTACCCCATTGGATCCACCTATTTACTCCCATCAACTCACCACCGCTGCCCGCTACGCCACCTGGATATATCTACCCATTCACATTCACTTGTAAATAAATACTCACCTTCTTCCTACTCTCCTTGTCCTGGTCTGCTTCTGGGTTTGATTTTGAAAGAACTAATATTAATACTTTTTATGGAAAAGTTTGATCTTACTGATATATGGAGAGAGGTTTCCGGCCGAAAGATCATTCACTTGGAGTAACAAAACGGGCTCCAGACAATCCAGAATAGATTTTTGGCTTATATCCAAATGTATTGATAGTGAGTGTGTTACTACAAATATTTGTACTACTCCCCTCACAGACCATAAGGCTATTTACATTGATACGAACCTTGGTAGAGCATCCTACTGGAAGCTAAATAGCTCATTATTAAATTACATTTACATTTAAGTCATTTATAATGATATAGTTACATTTGAGGTTAAAGATCTGCTCTCACACTTTTGGGAAAGGGCTTGTGAAGAAAAATCTTATTGCAAGAACTGGGAGCTCTTTAAATTTGAGGTGTCCAAATATCTTAGAAAATATGGTAGTTATCTTGCTAAGACCAGAAGAGCTGAGGAGGAAAAGGTGATCATTAAGATAACTTCCCTTTCTCAGAGGTCCCCAGCTGACCTCTTGGGGGAGGAGAAGATGGAACTAATTGAGTTACAAAATAAACTGGATAATATATATATAAATTAAAAGCAGAAGGAGCCTTTATTAGATCTAGGAAAACATGGATTGAGGGAGAACAGAATGCATCCTATTTCTTTAGACTTGAGAAATTTCACTCTAAAAATAACACTATCCATAAGTTAAACATTGATGGTGTTATTACAGATGACCAAAAATTAATCGCTAAATACTGCAGCAATTTTTACAGAAAATTGTATAGCTCTACGTACTGTCAGGAATCCACAGATATGTTTTTCTTTAACTCACTGAATAATGTTCACTATCAGTGATATAGAATCTAAACAGTGGGATGAACCCATCAAAGTTGAAGAGATTATAGAGTCTATCAAACATCTAAAGAACAATAAATCACCAGGTGTTGATGGAATTACATCAGAATTTTACAAATTATTTTCTGAACAAGTAGCTCCCTTCCTATTTGAAGTCTTTTTAGAGAGTATTAAAAACAATGTTCTCCCTCCTACAATGAGTCAGGGGTTAATAACACTGATACCTAAACCTAAAAAAGAAGTGCTTGTCACACCCTGACCATAGTTTGCTTTGTATGTTTTGGTTGGTCAGGGTGTGAGCTGAGTGGGCATTCTATGTTACATGTCTAGTTTGTCTAGTTCTATGTTTGGCCTGATATGGTTCTCAATCAGAGGCAGGTGTTCGTCATTGTCTCTGATTGGGAACCATATTTAGGTAGCCTGTTTGGTGTTGGGTTTTGTGGGTGATTGTCCTTGTTACTGTCTCTGTGTTACTTTGCACCAGTATTAGGCTGTATCGGTTTTCGTGTTACGTTTATTGTTTTTGATTCGTGTTTACTTTGTTTCATTAAACATGGATCGCAATAGCCACGCTGCATTTTGGTCTGACTCTCTTTCACCTAAGGAAAACCGTGACAGAATCACCCACCACAACAGGACCAAGCGGTGTGGTAACGGGCAACAGCGGCGCAAAGAGGAATGGACATGGGACGATGTATTGGACGGCAAGGGTTGCTACACATGGGAGGAGATCCTGGTGGGAAAGGATCGCCTTCCATGGGAACAGGTGGAGGCAGCTAGGAGAGCAGAGGCAGCTGGAGAGAGGAGCCGGCGATATATAAGGGAACACGGCTGGCAAGGAAGCCCGAGAGTCAGCCCCAAAAATGTATTGGGGGGGGGGCTCACAGGAAGTGTGGCGAAGTCAGGTAGGAGAACTGCGCCAACTTCCTGTGCTTACCGGGGGGCTGGAGAGACCGGGCAGGCACCGTATTATGCTGTGAAGCGCACGGTGTCCCCAGTGCGGGTGCATAGCCCGGTGCGGTACATTCCAGCTCCGTGTATCGGCCGGGCTAGAGTGGGCATCGAGCCATGTGCCATGAAGCCGGCTCTACGCATCTGGTCTCCAGTGCGTCTCCGTGGGCCGGCTTGCATGGCACCAGCCTTGTGCACGGTGTCCCCGGTTCGCCTGCATAGCCCAGTGCGGGCTATTCCACCTCGCCGCACTGGCAGGGCAACCTGGTAAGGTTGGGCAGGCTCGGTGCTCAAGAGCTCCAGTGCGCCTGCACGGTCCGGTCTGTCTGTCACCACCTCCACGCACCAGCCCTCCGGTGGCAGCCCCCCGCACCAGGCTGTCTCTCCGGCTCATCCTTACAGAGGCTTCCGCCTCTCCAGCGCTGCCAGAGCCTTCCTCCTCTCCAGCGCAGCCGGAGTCTCCCGCCTGTTCGACGCTACCACCCCTCAGTCCAGAGGCGCCAGAGCTACTCAGTCCAGCGCAGTCTGAGATTCCCGTCTGCCCAGTGCAGTCTGAGTTTCCCGCCTGTCCGGCACTGCTGCCGGAGTTTCCCGCCTGTCCGGCGCTGCTGCCGGAGTTTCCCGCCTGTCCGGCGCTGCTGCCGGAGTTTCCCGCCTGTCCGGCGCTGCTGCCGGAGTTTCCCGCCTGTCCGGCGCTGCTGCCGGAGTTTCCCGCCTGTCCGGCGCTGCTGCCGGAGTTTCCCGCCTGTCCGGCGCTGCTGCCGGAGTTTCCCGCCTGTCCGGCGCTGCTGCCGGAGTTTCCCGCCTGTCCGGCACTGCTGCCGGAGCCCCTCAGCCCGGAAGCGCCCGAGCCCCTCAGCCCGGAGGCGCCCGAGCTTCCGCCCCTCTGTCCCGTGTCATTTAATAGGGTCGCTGTGGCTTGGATGCCACGGAAGCGGACAAGGTGGGGGACTAAGACTACGGTGAAGTGGGGGCCACGTCCTGCACCAGAGCCGCCACCGCGGACAGATGCCCACCCAGACCCTCCCCAATAGGTTCAGGTTTTGCGGCCGGAGTCCGCACCTTGGGGGGGGTACTGTCACACCCTGGCCATAGTTTAATTTGTATGTTTTGGTTGGTCAGGGTGTGAGCTGAGTGGGCATTCTATGTTACATGTAAAGTTTGTCTAGTTATATGTTTGGCCTGATATGGTTCTCAATCAGAGGCAGGTGTTCGTCATTGTCTCTGATTGGGAACCATATTTAGGTAGCCTGTTGGGTTTTGTGGGCGATTGTCCTATTACTGTCTCTGTGTTACTTTGCACCAGTATTAGGCTGTTTCGGTTTTCGTGTTACGTTTATTGTTTTTGATTCGTGTTTACTTTGTTTCATTAAACATGAATCGCAATAGCCACGCTGCATTTTGGTCTGACTCTCTTTCACTTAAGGAAAACCGTGACAGTGCTGCTCATCAATAACTGGCGTCCAATTTGTCTTCTTAATAATGACTATAAGATATTAGCCTCACTACTTGCAAAAATAATTAAAGAAGTACAGGATGCAATCATTGATGAAACACAGTCTGGCTTCAAGAGGGACAGACATATTTCTAACAATGTCAGACTAGTATTAGACGTACTTGACTACTCAGACCTAATAACTGAGGATAGCTTCATATTATTTTTAGATTTTTATAAAGCATTTGACACAGTAGAGCATCAGTTTCTCTTCCACTCCCTTGAGAGACTTTGCTTTGGATTTTTTCTGTAAGGCTATTAAGACTCTCTATGCAAATGGTAACAGCTCTATCAAATTGAAATATGACACCTCACCTAGATTTGAGTTAAAGAGAGGAATTAGGCAAGGTTGTCCTATCTCTCCGTACCTGTTTTTATTAATCACCCAACTTCTTGAAAATTCTTTAAATAATAGTCCTGTACAAGATATTTCCATAGCTGGTAAAGAAATTATTTTAAGCCAGCTGGCTGACGATACTACACTTTTTCTGAAAGACGCTAACCAAATTCCCATAACCATCAATGTGATTACAATCATTTTCCAAAGCGTCTGGTCTATATCTTAACATTAAGAAATGTGAACTCATGGCTGTCAAAGATTGTGACACCTTCATATTATGGTATTCCAGTAAAAGACGAACTTACATATTTAGGCATAATCATTACAAAGGATCAGAAGTCTAGAGGCTTACTCAATTTTAACCCTCTTATTAAAAAAACCCAGAAGAAACTAAATCAATGGCTACAGAGGGACTTATCTTTAAAAGGTAGAGTCCCAATAACCAAGGCTGAAGGTATCTCTAGACTAACATATGGTGCTCTATCTTTATATTTTGACCGTAAAATAAGCAAGGAGATAGACCAGATGCTTTTCAACTTTCTGTGGAGAAACCGTACCCATTACATTAGGAAAACTGTTGTAATGAATACTTATGAGAATGGTGGACTGGATTTTACTACTTTAAATAATACTTTCAAGATCAATTGGATAAAACCATTTCTAAGAAGACCCACTTCTATCTGGAATTTTATTCCTCATGTCTTCTCTACTTTTGGTGGCCTTAACTTAATATTGTTTTGCAATTATAATATTGACAAAGTTCCAGTGAAACTTTCTGCTTTTCATCGGCAGGTTTTCTTGTCATGGTCCTTAATTTATAAACACAATTTTTCTCCACACATATATTATATATGGAATAATCGGGATATATTGTATAAAAATACCTCTCTGTTTTTAGAATATTGGCTCAGAAATAATATCCTATTGGTGAGCCAACTGGTAAATGCAGAGGGTCGTTTACTCAGTTATAAAGAATTCTTATCACTTTACAAGGTCCCTGTAACACCTAAAGATTTTGCAATTGTTTTAGATGCCATTCCCTCAGGTGTTGCTATGTTATTCAGGAACATGTCAAGACCTGACCCTCAGAGCCTACCCTCTATTGACCCTGTTGACTCATCAGTAGGAAAGATTTGTTTCTCTTTTGGTCCATTCAACAACAGAGCGATACGATCCTTGTTTCAGCAGGATGTTGTATCTATACCTTATGTCATGCCTTATTGGAATGGATTTATTGATAATATCTGTTGGAAAGAAGTTTGGATGTTGCCACACACATACCTACTTGTTAACAAAATTAAGGAAGTTTCCTTTAAAATTATTCATAAATATTATCCTACCAACCACTATATGAAGAAGTTTAAGGAAAACATCAACTCAAATTGCTCCTTTTGTAATGACCACCCAGAAACAGTTGTGCATCTTTTTTGGCATTGTATGCATGTAAGAAAACTGTGGCAAGACATCAGTAGGTTTATAATTGAACACATTTATGAAGATTTTACACTATTGTGGAGAGATGTACTGTTTAGATTCTTTACATACAATAGAAATAAGCGGAATCATTTTTACGTAATTAATTTCATTATTATTTTGGCCAAATTTCATATACACAAATGTAAATTTACAAACAGAAAACCACATTTTCGTACCCTACAAAAAGAAATTGAACTGTGTTTTAAGATGGTTAAATGCTCTACTAACAAAAAAGCTGTTAGAATTGTAAGTATATGCATGTCCCTTAAGGCCCTTGTGTAATTGTAATGTGATATTGTACCCCCTAGCTCGATTGTCTATTGTTTGTAATCTATGTATGCTTGTGTTCCCTCGTGCTTTATGTATTGATTTGTTATTAATAAAAAACGTGACATCCTTGCAACTGAGAAAAAAACACTTAATTTCGGAGTTGTTTCGAGAATGCATATTCATGATTGAGGCAAGTAGCATAGTGTCTCTCTCCAATGAACACAGGAGGTTGACGTCAACAACCCTCATCGAATATTTAAGTTAAAGGCCCAACCGGGGTGTGGTATATGGCCCATATACCACGGCTAAGGGCTGTTCTTAAGCATATTAGCCATGCACCACAAACCCCGAGGTTCTTTATTGCTATCATAAACGTAATTAGGGCAGTAAAAATACATGTTTTGTCACACCCATTATATATGGTCTGATATACCACGGCGGTCAGCCAATCAGCATTCAGGGATCGAACCACACAGTTTATAATTCAAAATAGGTTACAATAATTAGATGTATCCACCAATCCAAAGAAAGGATAGGCGGGAGCTAAACGGTGCGCCGTGCCGCTTTGTGGACAATGACTGCCATTGTTCGGGCGGATAGACAAGTCTCTTGTCATAATATCCACAATCTTTGCTTGAAGAGAACGTTGTCAGAGAGCAGACTTTCGAAAAGCTTTTGGACAGTGCGAGAGCCTCCACGAACAGAAAGGGAAGAGAAAGCATGGCTTTAAACCTTACCATCAACAGTAGCAACCCTCCTTTAGGTAAGCGTGATAGTATTGTTTGCTAGGTAAAGCTAAAATATGGATAAGAATCTTTGGCTAGTAAAAGTAAGCTATCATGTGTCGCCTGACAATGAGGGTCCGTGATGACAGTTCATTATACCTACTGAGAGCTAGCTAGACTTCTGTTGTCGTGACACAATGTCGAAACTATCGCCAGGAAATAAGTAATTATAGATATGTTGATATTTTAATGTCGTAAATTGATTATCCTAGCTATAGTTAGATATTTTAAGTTCTTAATGCATGCTGAAACGATAGTCGTTGGAAATGTCAGCTAAATAAGTCACAACACAGCTAACGTAGCTAGCCAGCTTAATAATGAAGCTACGCTAGATGGGAAGTGAACCAGTATTTGGACCGACGATGAATATGACGAGATGATCTTTCTGCCCAGAATGCTTCTAGTCATCTAACCATTAGACAGCTCTGCAAGCGTTGACTTACTGTATGTCAACGCGTTCGTTACTCACAAAATACCTGCCCTGCCTACAACTATCTTCATTTACTTTTGTTTCGCCCGGTACAGTGCCTTAAAATATTCACACCCCTTGACCTTAACCACATTTTGTTGTTACCGACATTTTTAAATGGAATACGTTTATATTTTGTCACTGATCTACACACGATACTCCATCATGTCAATGGGGAATTATATTTTAGAAATGTTTACAAAATAAAATAATGCTGAAATATATTGAATCTAAGTATTCAGCCCCTTTTATGGCAAGCCTAAATAACTTAAGGAGTAAATTTGCTAACAAGTCAGATAAATTGCATGGACTAACTGTGTGCAATGGTGTGTAACATGATTTTCTTTTAATGACTACCCCATCTCTGTACCCCACACAAACACAGCAAAAAAAGAAAGGCCCTCACTGTCAACTGTGTTTATTTTCAGCAAACTTAACATGTGTAAATATTTGTAAGAACATAACAAGATTCAACAACTGAGACATAAACTGAACAAGTTCCACAGACGTGATGAACAGAAATAGAATAACGTGTCCCTGAACAAAGGGGTGTCAAAATCAAAGTAATAGTCAGTATCTGGTGTGGCCACCAGCTGCATTAAGTACTGCAGTGCATCTCATCCTCATGACTTCACCAGATTTGCCAGTTCTTGCTGTGAGATGTTACCCCACTCTTCCACCAAGGCACCTGCAAGTTCCTTGACATTTCTGGGGGGAATGGCCCTAGCCCTCACCTGCCGATCCAACAGGTCCCAGACGTGCTCAATGCGATTTAGATCCGGGCTTGTCGCTGGCCATGGCAGAACACTGACAATCCTGTCTTGCAGGAAATCACACACACAACGAGCAGTATGGCTGGTGGCATTGTCATGCTGTAGGGTCAGGTCAGGATGAGCCTGCAGGAAGGGTACCACATGAGGGAGGAGGATGTCTTCCCTGTAACACACAGCGTTGAGATTGCCTGCAATGACAACAAAGCAAAGTCCACTGATGCTGTGAATACTCTGCCCCAGACCACGACGGACCCTCCACCTCCAAATCGATCCCGCTCCAGAGTACAAGCCTCGGTGTAACTCTCATTCCTTCAATGATAAACACGAATCTGACCAACCGCGACTCGTCAGTGAAGAGCACATTTTGCCAGTCCTGTCTGGTCCAGTGACGGTGGATTTTGTACCCATAGGCGACATTGTTGCCGGTGATGTCTGGTGAGGACCTGTCTTACAACAGGCCTACAAGCCCTCAGTCCAGCCTCTCTCAGCCTATTGCGGACAGTCTGAGCACTGATGGAGGGATTGTGGGCGTTCCTGGTGTAACTCGGGCAGTTGTTGCCATCCTGTACCTGTCCCACAGGTGCGATGTTCGGATGTACCGAACCTGTGCACGTGTTGTTACACGTGGTCTGTCACTGCGAGGACGATCAGCTGTCCGTCCTGTCTCCCTGTAGCGCTGTCTTAGGTGTCTCACAGTACGGACAATGCAATTTACTGCCCTGGCCACATCTGCAGTCCTCATGCCTCCTTGCAGCATGCCTAAGGCACATTCATGCAGGGACCCTGGGCATCTTTCTTTTGGTGTTTTTCTGAGCCAGTTGAAAGGCCTCTTTAGTGTCCTAAGTTTTCATAATTGACCTTAATTGCCTACCATCTGTAAGCTGTTAGTGTCTTAATGACCGTTCCACAGGTGCATGTTCATTAATTGTTTATGGTTCATTGAACAAGCATGGGAACAGTGTTTAAATCCTCCAAATTGTCTTTGAAAGACAGGGTCCTGTCTTACCTTTTTTTTTTTAATGAGTTAACAAATATCTGTAAGTCCCTTCAAAGTCATGCCGGGAGTTTCAAGCACAGATTCAACCACACACACCAGAGAGGTTTTCTGACAGCTGGTGCAATTGAGTCAGGTTTGTGGGCCTACTTGCTCGCACATGCTTTTTCAGTTCTGCCCACACTTTCTATGGGATTGAGGTCAGGGTGTTATGATGGCCACTTCAGTACCTTGACTTTGTTGTCCCGAAGCCATTTTGCCACAACTTTGGAAGCATGTTTTGGGTCTTGGTCCGTTTGGAAGACTCATTTGTGACCAAGCTTTAACTTCCTGACTGATTTCTTGAGATTTTGCTATAATATATTCACATCATTTTCCTGCCTCCTGATGATGACGTCTATTTTGTCACGTGCAGCAAAGCACCCCCCACAACATGATGCTGCCACCCCCTTGCTTCACGGTTGGAATGGTGTTCTTCAGCTTGCAAGCCGCCCCGTATTTCTCCAAACATAACGATGGTCATTATGGACAAACAATAATATTTTTGTTTCATCAGACCAGAGGACATTTCTACAAAAAGTACAATCTTTGTCCTCGTGTGCAGTTGCAAACCGTAGTCTGTTTTTTTATGGTGGTTTTGGAGCAGTGGCTTCTTCCTTGCTGTCGATATAGGACTCGTTTTAGTGTGGGTATCAATACTTTTCTAATGTTTTCCTCCAGCATCTCCATAAGGTCCTTTGCTGTTGTTCTGGGATTGATTTTCAGTTTTCACACCAAAGTATGATAATCTCTAGGAGACAGAAAGTGTCTTCTAACTGAGCGGTGTGACAGCTGTGTGATTCTATGGTGTTTATACTTGCGTACTATTGTTTGTACAGATGAACGTGGTACCTTCAGGCATTTGGAAGTTGCTCCCAATGATGAACCAGACTTGTGGAGGTCTACAATTTATTTCTGAGGTCTTGGCTGATTTCTGTAGATTTTCCCATGATGTCAAGCAAAGAGGCACTGAGTTTGAAGGTAGGCCTTGAAATTCATCCACAGGTCCACCTCCAATTGACTCGAATGTCAATTAGACTATAAGAAGCCTCTAAAGCAATGACATCATTTTCTGGAATTTTCTAATCTGTTTAAAGACACAGTCAACTTAATGTATGTTAACTTCTGAACCACTGGAATTGTGATACAGTGAATTATAAGTGAAATAATCTGTCTGTAAACAATTGTTGGAACAATGAGTTATGCACAAAGTAGATGTCTTAACTGACTTGCCAAAACTATAGTTTTAACAATAAATTTGTGAGGTGGTTGAAACACATAGGTTGGAGTCATTAACTTGTTTATCTAAACTTCCGACTTCAACTGTAGGTACCTCAGTTGCATATTTGGTGAGTAAATGGCTATATGGTTAATTAAAACATTTTGTGAAATTTTTCTTGCAAGGTCATAAGATGGCTGCATCTTAAGTCATTTTCGCACATGGTTCAAGATGATCCAGCCACCCTAATCATAGACTGTTCTCTCTGCTACCGCACCGCAAGCGATACCTGAATACCAAGTCTTGGTCCAGAATGCTTCTTAACAGCTTCTACCCCCAAAGCCATGAGACTGCTAATTGAATGGCTATCTGGACTATTTGCACTGACTCCCCCCTCCATTTTTACACTGCTGCTCCTCGCTGTTTTATTATCTATTATCTATGCGTATGTGTTAAGTGACTATCTACATGTACAGTACCAGTCAAAAGTTGACACATCTACTCATAACAGAGTTAAAAATAAAAATGAATTCTACATTGTAGAATAATAGTGAAGACATCAAGTATGTAAACACATGTGGAATCATGTACTAACCAAAAAAGCTTAACCTGGAATGCTATATTTTATGAGATTCTTCAAAGTATCCACCCTTTGCCTTGACAGCTTTGCACACTCTTGGCATTCTCTCAACCAGCTTCATGAGATGGTCACCTGGAATGCATTTCAATTGACAGATGTTTCTTGTTAAATGTTAATTTGTGGAGTTTCTTTCCTTCTTAATGCATTTGAGGCAATCAGTTGTGTTGTGACATGGTAGCGGTGGTATACAGAAGATGGCCCTATTTGGTGAAAGACTATATTATGGCAATAACAGCTCAAATTAGCAAAGAGAAACGACAGTCCATTACTTGACTGACATTCATGTCTTAAACCTGGAAAATGTGCAGTCGCAAAACCCACCAAGCGCTGTGATGAAACCGGCTCTCATGAGGACCGCCGCAGGAAAGGAAGATCCAGAGTTAACTCTGCTGCAGAGGATAAGTTCATTAGAGTTACCAGCCTAAGAAATTGCAGCCCAAATAAATGCTTCAGAGTTCAAGTAACAGACACATCTCAACATCAACTGTTCAGAGGAGACTGCATGAATCAGGCTTTCATGGTATAATTTCTGCAAAGAAACCACTACTAAAGGACGCCAATAAGAAGAGACTTTCTTTTGCCAAGAAACGCAAGCAATGGACATTAGACCGGTGGAAATCTGTCCTTTGGTCTGATGAGTCCAAATGTGAGATTTTTGGTGTGGGCCCGCTTTGCTGGTGACACTGTCAGTGATTTTAATTTTTTATAAATTGAAATCAAGGCACACTTAACCAGCATGGCTACCACAGCATTCTTCAGTGATTTGCCAGTCCCATTAAGCGCAAACCAGATGGGATATCACTTGTTTTTCAACAGAAAATGACCCAAAATATACCTTTAGGCTGTGTAAGGGCTATTTGACCAAGGAGAGGGATGATGCTGCATCAGATGACATGGCCTCCACATCGCCCGACCTCAACCCAATTGAGATGGTTTGGGATGAGTTGGACCGCAGAGTGAAGGAAAAGCAGCCAACAAGTGCTCAGCATATGTGGGAACTCCTTCAAGACTGTTGGAAAAGCATTCCAGGTGAAGCATTTTTGTTTACTACATGATTCCATATGTGTTATCATAGTTTGTCTTCACTAGTATTCTACAATGTATAAAAAATAAAAACCCCTGAATTTTATTTAAATTTTTCCTTTATTTAACTAAGCAAGTCAGTTAAGAACAAATTCTTATTTTCAATGACTACCTCGGAACATTGGGTTTAACTGCCTGTTCAGGAGCAGAACGACAGATTTGTACCTTGTCATCTCAGGGATTCGAACTTGCAACCTTTCGGTTACTAGTCCAACGCTCTAACCACTAGGCTACCCTGAGTAGGTGTGTCCAAACTTTTGACTGTTACTGTACATATTACATCAATTACCTTAACTAACCTATGGCCCCACACATTGACTCGTTACCCCCTGTATATAGCCTCATTACTCTTTTTTTTAACATTAAAAAAAAAGTTTTACTTGGTAAATATTTTCTTAATGTTGGTTAAGCTTGTAAGTAACCATTTCACGGTAACGTCTACTACACTTTTTGTATTCACATGTAACAAATAACATTTAATTTGAGTCTATATTTTTCTTTGGATAGTTGCTGTCATGGCGTTTGCAATAATTTTACATTTACATTTAAGTCATTTAGCAGACGCTCTTATCCAGAGCGACTTACAAATTGGTGCATTCACCTTATGACATCCAGTGGAACAGCCACTTTACAATAGTGCATCTACATATTTTAAGGGGGGGGGAGTGAGAAGGATTACTTTATCCTATCCTAGGTATTCCTTAAAGAGGTGGGGTTTCAGGTGTCTCCGGAAGGTGGTGATTGATTCCGCTGTCCTGGCGTCGTGAGGGAGTTTGTTCCACCATTGGGGAGCCAGAGCAGCGAACAGTTTTGACTGGGCTGAGCGGGAACTGTACTTCCTCAGTGGTAGGGAGGCGAGCAGGCCAGAGGTGGATGAACGCAGTGCCCTTATTTGGGTGTAGGGCCTGATCAGAGCCTGGAGGTACTGAGGTGCCGTTCCCCTCACAGCTCCGTAGGCAAGCACCATGGTCTTGTAGCGGATGCGAGCTTCAACTGGAAGCCAGTGGAGAGAGTGGAGGAGCGGGGTGACGTGAGAGAACTTGGGAAGGTTGAACACCAGACGGGCTGCGGCGTTCTGGATGAGTTGTAGGGGTTTAATGGCACAGGCAGGGAGCCCAGCCAACAGCGAGTTGCAGTAATCCAGACGGGAGATGACAAGTGCCTGGATTAGGACCTGTGCCGCTTCCTGTGTGAGGCAGGGTCGTACTCTGCGGATGTTGTAGAGCATGAACCTACAGGAACGGGCCACCGCCTTGATGTTAGTTGAGAACGACAGGGTGTTGTCCAGGATCACGCCAAGGTTCTTAGCGCTCTGGGAGGAGGACACAATGGAGTTGTCAACCGTGATGGCGAGATCATGGAACGGGCAGTCCTTCCCCGGGAGGAAGAGCAGCTCCGTCTTGCCGAAGTTCAGCTTGAGGTGGTGATCCGTCATCCACACTGATATGTCTGCCAGACATGCAGAGATGCGATTCGCCACCTGGTCATCAGAAGGGGGAAAGGAGAAGATTAATTGTGTGTCGTCTGCATAGCAATGATAGGAGAGACCATGTGAGGTTATGACAGAGCCAAGTGACTTGGTGTATAGCGAGAATAGGAGAGGGCCTAGAACAGAGCCCTGGGGGACACCAGTGGTGAGAGCGCATGGTGAGGAGACAGATTCTCGCCACGCCACCTGGTAGGAGCGACCTGTCAGGTAGGACGCAATCCAAGCGTGGGCCACGCCGGAGATGCCCAACTCGGAGAGGGTGGAGAGGAGGATCTGATGGTTCACAGTATCGAAGGCAGCCGATAGGTCTAGAAGGATGAGAGCAGAGGATAACTTGCTGATGCAAACAACATAAGAGACCAGCTGGTTGAACTGGTTTATGCATTCCAATCAGAATTTATCATTGGCCTGTTGATGGGAAGTTATTCACAGTTCAAAGCTGTTGAGTACACAAAAACTGAGAAACCACTCTTGTGACTTTTGTCACAGAACAATTTTGGCAAGTTTCTTAAGTACGCATACTAGCTAGTCTAAAATGCCAAACGCAAGCATTCTGGATGATATCATAATCGTGTTTGTTTCCAACATTTAGGGTTGTTTTTCATCAAGAAGTCAGTTCTGCTTCATGTTTTGTTTCCTTGCCTTGATACTAACGAGGATCGTGATACTGGTATCATCCCGGCCCTAGTTGACAGACATTTGTCAATTAGACCGACCGCCTCAATTCGGTCTTATGTTGCAACATTTGAAATCATGTTTCTTTTTTTTCTTTTTGTTTTTACATTGGGTAAAAGTAGATTCAGATCAACAAAATGGTATATCAAACACTGCAGTTGAGGAACAGTGGGAAAGTAATTCTGATTTGAAAGGTAATGAACTTGTAAACCTCCTTTTGATAAAATGGCTCTTGAATGTTTTAGTACGCCTACTGGAGAGCTCTTCTTTGTCTACACCTATTAAGTAGGTGTAGGTAGTTAGCTAAACGGTAAACCACAATCCTAACCCACACCTACAGTATGAACGCATTGTCATAGCTAGCCACCATGCATGTAACGCTGGAGTATGAATCTGCAGGTAGGTAAAAGTTAACCAACTAGGTTCAGTGTTAACTAGCTAACGTTCGCTAACTTGCTAACAGTACGCTTTAACTTGCAAGGAAAACAACTTTCTGACAAAATTAGAAACTCATATCTGAAAATGTAGTAAGACTCTTTCTTACCCATACACATGGATGAATACTTCACAGCAGCGTGTCTTTTCTGGGCAGCAATGTTGAGCGCAGTAGCAACACTAATGCAGTTTTCCATGGCTAATGTTATATTTTTCAAAAAAGCTGCAGTAGCAACGATTGTCTACACATACTGAGCAGCTAATGTTATAGACAGGGTTGCCAACTAATTTTCAGGGTAAGTTGCTTGAGACAGGTTGATTTGTTGCTAAATTATGTTGTGATGTCATTGCGTGACAATGTAAACTGCGTCATTACGTAGAATACACAATAACGTTATTCAAATTGACTGGTCATCTCTGCAAAAAAATATGATTTGACATTTGTTCAGGTACAGACAGCGACTCTTTTCTGTACAATTTTGATTGAGACATGTTGATTCATGTTCTGTTCAAGATCGAACATTCATGACGAACTATATTCATTGGGTATGGCTCGTCGAACCAGTACTACTGCTGCTGTCAGCCAACAATGATTTGCAATTTGCTGAAATTGCTGCTGGCCTGCTGCTGCCTGTGCACGACCTGAGCGCCTGCTGCTGACTTCACTCACAATGCACTTTCTCAGCCAGGCATGTGACTGAGTGTGTGACAGAGAAAATAGTTTTTGTGTCATTTAGAGGGAAAAGGCGTGCATTTTAGCATTTGAGTCCCTTTTCAAAAGTTGCTAAAATTGTTGCCAGGGTAGTCTGAAAAGTTGCCTAATCTAGCAACAAAATTGCTACATTTGCATCACTGGTTATAGACCGAAGCGCGCTACATGGCAGACCAATCCGATCTCATTTCTAGGAATGTCCAGCCTATCCATTATCCTATCCATTGTCTGACGCACAACAATGTGAGAACATAACATTTTGTGTGTTTTGGAACTTGTTTAGTCTCTGGGGTGCCCCCTGTTTAGTTGGTAACTAAGGGTTATGAAATCAACACACACACACTTTCCACTTTATATTTAGGCACTCTGTCAAGTAATGGATGCGTGATAGGACTGGTGAGGTCTTTAGTTTGCAATTACATTGATTACTTTCTTTGCCTGCAGGGGCGCTGTTGGCAGCCGAGCATGTGAAGGGCAGCGTGAACTTGTCTGTGGATGAGGGCAAAGACAACAAGCTCCGTGTCTCAGAGTGAGTACACAACTACCACAACACCTAGCAATGGCTTTTTCTTCACAAATGTTCTTGTGACAATGTGTCATTGATGTGTGAAGAGAGAGTAAAGGATTTGTTACATTTTACATTTAGCTGCTTGACACTGTTTAGTGGTTTTTGCCGAGGTACTAATAGTGACTAGGCTTATATAAGGACGTTTTATAAGACACTGACTGTGCAATAATCAAGCGATTTGTCTGGCTGACAGTGGTTATTCTCCCCCTCTCTCCCTCAGGTCAGTGCAGTTCAGTGATGTGAACTCAATCACTCGCTACCTTGCCCGTGTGACTCCTACTCTGAGCTTGTACGGCTCCAACATGCTGGAACAAACTGAGGTGATAGACTAGCACTGCCACACTGATTCCCAAGTGCTTGGGCTTGCCCAAAATTTACCCAGCATTATTAGCTCTCGCTGTGTTATGGCTACTCAACTCAGAGCTTGGAGGCCCCACTAAATACATTGTTCTATATTTTTTTAACCCCCTTTTTCTCCTTAATTTTCATATCCAATTGGTAATCCCGTACGGACTCAGGATAGGCGAAGGTCCTCAAACAGAACCCCGCCAAGCCGCACTGCTTCTTGACACAATGCACACTTAACCCAGAAGCCAGCCACACCAATGTGTCGGAGGAAACGCCGTACACCTGGCGACCATGTCAGCGTGCATGCGCCCGGCCCGCCACAGGAATTACTAGAGCCCGATGGGACGAGGACATCCCTGCCGACCTAACCCAGACGACGCTGGGCCAATTGTACGTCGCCTTATGAATCTCCCAGTCGCGGCCGGCTGAGACATTGCTCGATATCAAACAAGAATCTGTAGTAATGCAGTGCCTTAGACCGCTGCACCACTCGGGAGGCCCTCACTAAATTAATTCAGCCATTCAACTTATTATTACTTGAGCCTTATCAGTTGCGATGCAGCTATATCCAAGGCATTTCAGATTGTGTGCCATTCGGTCCCCCCCTCCTTACTATTGCTCAACCGGTCTACTTTTCAATACCCTTCCCTTCATCCCCTCTGTCTCTCTCCAGGTGGACCACTGGATGGAGTTCAGTACGCGGCGCGTGTGTGGCCAGTCGGGCCTAGCTACGGCCCTGGGGGAGCTGGACATGGCCTTGGCTCTGCGCACATTCCTGGTGGGCCACAGCCTGACTCTGGCCGACCTGTGTGTGTGGGCCGCGCTCAAAGGTCAGTCAGTCCCAGTGACTCAGCTGACCCCAGCGGGCGTCTAACTATATAACCAAAGATTGATGGGGTGTTGTCTTGTCTCTGACTATGATTCAATAATATGACATGCAATTTTATCAAATTGATTACCTAACGTTTAATTGATTACGTGATTGAATTAAACAATGCAACAATTAAACCATTAATAACCTGGAGCACCACGGAAGCATTAAGTTATATAATAATTTATATAGAGTGGTTATCTCCTGAATCCACTTTCTTAAAGATATGAATATCTTTTATATCAATAGCAGTTCATTATTAATCGTCACCTCGATTGGTCTCATTCTGATTGTCGTAAGTACTTGGTTATCTGCACGAACCCTGGCTAAGAAGTTGAATCAGCAATACACAAATTGGCTGAATTATTTATTTACTAAATACCAAAATAATCACACAGAATTACACATAGATCTTCATTGTAAAGGGCTTAAACACTGTTTTCCATGATTGTTCAATGAACCATAAACAATTAAGGAACATGCACCTGTGGAACGGTCGTTAAGACACTAACAGCTTACAGACGGTTGGCAATTAAGGTGACAGTTATGAAAACTTGGGACACTAAAGAGGCCTTTCTAGTTACTCTGAAAAACACCAAAAGAAAGATTCCCAGGGTCCCTGCTCATCTGCGTGAACGTGCCTTAGGCATGCTGCAAGGAGGCATAAGGACTGCAGATGTGGCCAGGGCAATAAATTGCAATGTCCGTACTGTGAGACGCCTAAGACAGCGCTACAGGGAGACAGGACGGACAGCTGATCGTCCTCGCAGTGACAGACCACGTGTAACAACACCTGCACAGGATCGGTACATCCGAACATCATACCTGCGGGACAGATACAGGATGGCAAAAACAGCTGGCCGAGTTACACCAGGAACGCACAATCCCTCCATCAGTGCTCAGACTGTCCGCAGTAGGCTGAGAGAGGCTGGACTGAGGGCTTGTAGGCCTGTTGTAAAGGCAGATCCTCAACAGACATCACCGGCAAGAATGTCGCCTATGGGCACAAACCCACCATCGCTGGACCAGACAGGACTGGCAAAATGTGCTCTTCACTGACGAGTGGCGGGTTTCAAATCAAATTTTATTTGTCACATACACATGGTTAGCAGATATTAATGCGAGTGTAGCGAAATGTGCTTGTGCTTCTAGTTCCGACAATGCAGTAATAACCAACGAGTAATCTAGCTAACAATTCCAAAACTACTACCATATACACATAAGTGTAAAGGGGTAAAGAATATGTACGTAAAGATATGAATGAGTGATGGTACAGAGCGGCATAGGCAAGATGCAGTAGATGGTATCGAGTACAGTATATACATATGAGATGAGTATGTAAACAAAGTGGCATAGTTAAAGTGGCTAGTGATACATGTATTACATAAATATGCAGTAGATATAGAGTACAGTATATATGTATACCCTACATTATTTATCTCATATGTATGTAAACATTATATTAAGTAGCATTGTTTAAAGTGGTTAGTGATATATTTTACATCAATTCCCATTATTAAAGTGTCTGGAGTTGAGTCATTGTGTTGGCAGCAGCCACTCAATGTTAGTGGTGGCTGTTTAACAGTCTGATGGCCTTGAGATAGAAGCTGTTTTTCAGTCTCTCGGTCCCAGCTTTGATGCACCTGTACTGACCTCGCCTTCTGGACGATAGCGGGGTGAACAGGCAGTGGCTCGGGTGGTTGTTGTCCTTGATGATCTTTATGGCTTTCCTGTGACATCGGGTGATGTAGGTGTCCTGGAGGGCAGGTAGTTTGCCCCCGGTGATGCGTTGTGCAGACGTCACTACCCTCTGGAGAGCCTTACTGTAGTGGGCGGAGCAGTTGCTTTACCAGTAGGCCATCTCATCGTTGTTGGTAATCAAGCCTACCGCTGTTGTGTCGTCTGCAAACTTGATGATTGAGTTGGAGGCGTGCGTGGCCACGCAGTCGTTGGTGAACAGGGAGTACAGGAGTGGGCTCAGGAGGGCACACTTGTGAGGCCCCAGTGTTGAGGATCAGCGGGGTGGAGATGTTGTTACCTACCCTCACCACCTGGGGGTGGCCCGTCAGGAAGTCCAGTACCCAGTTGCACAGGGCGGGGTCGCAGTATTTGGGCGGTAAGCAAATTGGAGTGGTTCTAGGGTGTGAGGTAGGGTGGAGGTGATAGTCTCTCAAAGCACTTCATGATGACTGAAGTGAGTGCTACAGGGCGGTAGTCGTTTAGCTCAGTTACCTTCGCTTTCTTGGGAACAGGAACAATGGTGGCCCTCTTGAAGCATGTGGGAACAGCAGACTGGGATAGGGATTGATTGAATGTGTCCGTAAACACACCAGCCAGCTGGTCTGCGCATGCTCTGAGGGCGCGGCTTTGGATGCCGTCTGGGCCTGCAGCCTTGCGAGGGTTAACACGTTTAAATGTTTTACTCAGCTCGGCTGCAGTGAAGGAGAGTCCGCATGTTTTGGTTGCGGGCCGTGTCAGTGGCACTGTATTGTCCTCAAAGCGGGCAAAAAAGTTACTTAGTCTGCCTGGGAGCAAGGCATCCTGGTCTGTGACTGGGCTGGTTTTCTTTTTGTAATCCGTGATTGACTGTAGACTCTGCCACATACCTCCTGTGTCTGAGCCATTGAATTGCGATTCTACTTTGTCTCTATACTGACGCTTAGCTTGTTTGATTGCCTTGTAGAGGGAATAGCTACACTGTTTGTATTCGGTCATGTTTCCGGTCACCCGGTTTGTCTCACCAGGAGTGATGGTCGGATTTGCGTTTATCATTGAAGGAATGAGCGTTACACCGAGGCCTGTACTCTGGAGCGGGATCGAGGTGGAGGTTCCGTCGTGGTCTGGGTCGGTGTGTCACAGCATCATCGGACTAAGCTTGTGGTCATTGCAGGCAATGACGCTGTGCGTTACAGGGAAGACAATCTCCTCCCAATCTCCTCCCTCGTGGTACCCTTTCTGCAGGCTCATCCTGACATGATCCTCCAGCATGACAATGCCACCAGCCATGCTGCTCATTCTGTGCATGATTCCCTGCAAGACAGGAATGTCAGTGTTCTGCCATGGCCAGCGACGAGCCCGGATCTCAATCGCATTGAGCACATCTGGGACCTGTTGGATCAGCAGGTGAGGTCTAGGGCCAATCCCCCCAGAAATGTCCGGGAACTTGTAGGTGCCTTGGTGGAAGAGTGGGGTAACCTCTCACAGCAAGAACTGGCAAATCTGGTGCATTCCATGAGGAGGAGATGCACTGCAGTACTTAATGCAGCTGGTGGCCACACCAGATACTGACTGTTGCTTTTGATTTTGACCCCCCTTTGTTCAGGGACACATTATTCCATTTATGTTTGTCACATGTCTGTGGAACATATTCAGTTTGTCTGTTGTTAAATCATACAAATATTTACACTTGTTAAGTTTGCTGAAAATAAATGCAGTTGACAGGGAGGACGTTTCAATTCTTTTGCTGAGTTTGATCTTTCCTGTCATGAAAAGCCCTTAGTGGGCTAACCCAATATGATGGCTGGTTACGCAAAGGAAGGGGGTTGGGTTTCAATGAAAGAGCGTAAATACAATCTTATGCATTCTAATAACTACCCATTCGGAAAAGGAAAATGCAATATATATATTTACTCTGAGCTGCGCTTCGATAGATGGGTCGAAGATTGAAGACTGGTTTTCCCAGCATTGTCCTTTTGGAAGAATCTTTCTGGTCGTAATGTTGTAGAGCGGATCCGTTAATGTACCTTGTTGTTATTAGGAGATTCTGTCCTTTCTTAGGCCATGTTGAATTATCAGCTCCAGCTGAAAGCGTACGTCTAGGAGGTATCACTTCTTCTTTAGGGAATAATCATTCAAAGTTCATACCAAGTTGCCACAATCAGCTCTCGATGTATTCTGGCTGGTCTAGTTGAAATGAACCATTTCTGCATGGTGATTGTCAGCTCCATGTTGAAATTCGCCCTTTTAAACGTATGAACACCAGTCCTCATGTCATTGGGAACTGAGGTTGACTTCTGTCAACAAGCTTTTGTACTGGGGGAGAGAAGGGTGTGTTTCATTGTTCTCAACCAATGTCTGTACACTTGGGCGTGGCCGCTGAGTGAGCATAAGTTTACTTATGAAAACAATTCTCTCATTGAGAAGCTAAAATCACTTTTCATCTCCTCCCAAATAGTTTCATATTTAAATTGCACAATTCCATGTGAATCTGCTAACTAGAATGTGTTGATTTTCCAAGATACAATTTGTCCTCATATCATCATATATAATGTTCCAGACAACAACTGATCTGACATCGTTTTCTTTAAGTAGCAACGGACACTTTCAACTGGTTGAGAAAGGGAAATATTGTTCCATTCTCCAACCTTGTGATGATACCGTACTTTCTCTGTGGTTACACAGGGTTTTCCAATAGTCCATTCTGTAGAGTGGAGAGAAAAGGGGGAAAGGTTATTTATGGGGGGGGGTCATAAACCTCACCCAACAGGGCAACGTCATGACAGGGTAGACAGTCATACACAATAGCGCAGGCAAATGTATATCTAAAAACTAAACTATTTAGATGCACCTTGTACTAAATGCACAGAGCTATATTGATACCATCTATCTGATGTTGAGGGGTCAAGGCTAGGCATTGATCTTGGACTTGACAGTTGTATGTTCTTGCCCTCTCTCTTGCTCTCTCACACATTCACACGTGTGTCTGTACAGGTAGCAACGAGTGGCAGTCAATCCAGAAGCAGGGGGGGGCGTTCTCTCACGTGGCTCGCTGGTTTTCCTTCCTGGGCTCCCAGGTACCCTTTACTGCAGTGGGCAACAAGTATGCCAACAGCAAGGCCCCTCCTCGCAAGTCCGATGTAAGTAACCTTTGGCAGTTGTTAACTCTCTGTATGTCTCCTCTTTGCATTGGAAATAATGGATTTCTGTTTGTAAATCCAATGTAAAGAGTGGAGTCCTACCTTGAAATCTGCACACTTCACACACTTAAATCAACCATGCATGCATTCCCAAATCCCTCTGACTTTATCCTCCTTTCTCTGTCCCTACTCTCTGAGGAACAGGAGAAGAAGCAGGACTTGGGCAAGTTTGTGGAATTGCCGGGAGCCGAGATGGGAAAAGTGGTGGTTCGCTTCCCCCCTGAGGCCAGCGGGTGAGTGTCACCACTTGGCACAAAAACAACAGTGTCGTGTTCATTAGGAACAAACAGCAGAATGTATTTTTAACATTTAAAAGGGGAAATGTATAGCTGTTACTTGTATTAATGTCTATTCCTCTCTCTCAGGTACCTGCACATTGGCCACGCCAAGGCTGCCCTGCTCAACCAGCACTACCAGGCGACATTCAAGGGCAAGCTCATCATGCGCTTTGACGACACCAACCCCGAGAAGGAGAAGGAGGACTTTGAGAAGGTATTCCCCCAAATGTCCATTTTTATTTTATTTTGGTTAGCTAAATTGTTTCATATCAGTTATTTTCTCTTGATTTATAAACCATCAAGTGTGAAAATAATGTCTACATGCACGTTGAAGAATTGCTTACACATTGAGGCAATATAACGAGAGAAATAAAGTACCACGTTAGTTACAACGCATTTGGGAAAATCTCCATGCTGATACACGGTGGTATTTAGGGTTGGGCGATATTACGATAGCATCGGTGATGATTGACTGTGTCTTTGATGGTGACAACATCGATGTGACAGGTGATCATTTAGTGTTTAGCCTATTTGAACTTGAATTGGTCTGCACAGTAAAGAACGGAGTCTCGTAGTGCAGGGCAGCAGACAAAGGCTATAGCTAATAGAAATAGGAAAATTACTATTTCAATAAATATGTTATAGGCTAGAGAACGCAAGAGAGGAATCTAGGCCAGACGGAGCAGAGAAATCCACCAAAGCGGCACAAAATGTCCATTCAGAAAATATATTTTTTTCCCCGCTGTCTGATGCATTATCAGTCGTAAGCTATATCCTAAACCTAACCTAATATTTTTTTTTATTATAATGGACACTCCTTAACCTGTTGCGTCGAGCAATCCTGTATCCGGGAGCGTAATTATAGCCTCAAGCTCATTACCATAACGCAACGTTAACTATTCATGAAAATCGCAAATGAAATGAAATAAATGTTGGCTCACAAGCTTAGCCTTTTGTTAACAACACTGTCATCTCAGATTTTCAAAATATGCTTTTCAACCATAGCTACACAAGCATTTGTGTAAGATTATTGATAGCTAGCATAGCATTAAGCCTAGCATTCAGCAGGCAACATTTTCACAAAAACAAGAAAAGCATTCAAATAAAATCATTTACCTTTTTTTAAAGAACTTCGGATGTTTTCAATGAGGAGACTCTCAGTTAGATAGCAAATGTTCAGTTTTTCAAAAGATTATTTGTGTAGGAGAAATAGCTCAATTTTGTTCATCACATTTGGCTAAGAAAACCCCCTGAAAATTCAGTCATTACAACGCTGAACTTTTTTCCAAATTAAATCCATAATATCGACAGAAACATGGCAAATGTTGTTTAGAATCAATCCTCAAGGTGTTTTTCACATATCTATTCGATGATAAGTCATTCCTGGCATTTTGGTTTCTCCTCTGAACCACATGGTAAAATGCACACAGCTGGAGATTGCTCAATAATTGCAACGGAGGACACCAAGCGGGGCACCTGGTAAATGTAGTCTCTTATGGTCAATCTTTCAATGATATGCCTATAAATACGTCACAATGCTGCAGACACCTTGGGGAAACGACAAAGTGTAGGCTCATTCCTTGCGCATTCACAGCCATATAAGGAGACATTGGAACAAAGTGCATTCAAAATCTGGGGCATTTCCTGTTTGAAATTTCATCTTGGTTTCGCCTGTAGCATCAGTTCTGTGGCACTCACAGATAATATCTTTGCAGATTTGGAAACGTCAGTGTTTTCTTTCCAAAGCTGTCAGTTATATGCATAGTCGAGCATCTTTTCGTGACAAAATATCTTGTTTAAAACGGGAACGTTTTTTTTATCAAAAAATTAAGAGCGCCCCCTATATCGAAGAAGTTAACTCTCTTTTCTCTAGCTGTTTTAAAGAAACGTGGCCTATATTTTCTTCTCTCTTAATTGGACTTTGGGCTACAGGCTACGCTTTTATTATTTTATGCATGGCTTTCTCCTGATCAAACAATGATTGTAACGGAGTTCCATCTGTTTGACTAGCCTAAAAATGTAAAGTAGCCATGGGACTAATAATAAGAGCGAACAAACAATATCAATAGCCTATAGAAAAATGAAATTCCAAGTTCATTCAAGTCTATGCTTATTAAGAAAAATGATTAATGCGGCCTATAAAATCCCTCCATGTTCGAGGGTGAAAACCAAATGGCCAATAACCTATCCTCCTCCTAGGCTCTTCATAAAATATAAGTTAACTCTTAAGGATCTGCAGATATGCATATTCTTGGTACCATTTGAAAGGAAACACTTTAAAGTTTGTGGAAATGTGAAAGGAATGTAGCAGAATATATCACAATAGATCTGGTAGAAGATGATACGATGAAATAAACAATTACGATCTTTGACGTGCAAGAGAAAGGCCATAATGTATTATTCCAGCCCAGGTGCAATGTGTGAATGTGCAAGGTTTTAGACTTATCCAATGAACCATTGCATTTCTGTTCAAAATGTTGTCTCAAGACTGCCCAAATGTGCCTAATTTGTTTATTTTTAACTTTTCATGTTCAAAATTGTGCACTCTCCTCAAACAATAGCATGGTATTATTTCACTGTAATAGCTTCTGTAAATTGGACAGTGCTTTTAAATTAACACGAATTTAAGCTTTCTGCCAATATCAGATGTCTATGTCCTGGGAAAGTTTCTTGTTACTTACAACCCTCAAACTAATTGCTTTAGCCTAAGTTAGCTCAACCATCCCGTGCAAGGGACACCGATCCCGAAGAATTTTATAGTCTAATCCTATAGGCTATTTTCAAATCACGGCTTTGAGAGATGGAACAAACAATATTGTTTATTTACTATTATTTTATGAGGCAAATAAAGCAACTCTCTAGTTGTGAATACAGTCAACTGCTTCTATCCAGCCCATGATGTATAACCTAAGGCTGTTACTTATCAGACTGTCACTGCTCCATCATGTGCGCCCCATGAAGACAAACACCCTCCGTTTCATGCAGAAGCTCCTCCACCAGAAAGGAATATTAAAAAAGATGTGCCGCCACTTAGCCTCTGCCCAGGCTATCGACAACATTATGATTCATTCAGTTCATTCCTTTTGGGGTAATAGGCCAACTGGCTATTGAGTTTTGGGGGAGGGGTTGGCCAATAAGAAGCAATACATTCATATATCAATGCTGTCTGGGTCCATAATCACAATAGGACAAAGGTTGGCATCGCCCAACCCTAGTGATATTCTGACCTGAGATCCTTGTGCCTTACTCAAATGTTCGTCTCCATTGACATAAATCTGAAAGTGTGCGTTTCACATGTTTATTTAAACTCGGAATTGGACTCTAATGGCACGTTTCCACCGTAAGAATTGCTTGGCCTAAAGACAGACTTGTGTTTCCATCTCTGAGTATAACTGACCTGAAAAAAGACTCTGTGTGCCTTGAGGACTTTGGTTGTAATGAAACCCCTGACAACTCTATCCACCTGTTCACTCTGTTTTATCACAGGTGATCCTGGAGGACGTGGCCATGCTGCAGATCAAGCCTGACCAGTTCACCTACACCAGCGACCACTTCCCTCTCATCCAGGGCATGGCGGAGCAGCTGCTGAGGGAGGGCAAGGCCTACATCGACGACACACCCCCAGAGCAGATGAAAGCGGCGAGGGAACAGCGCACCGAGTCCCGCCACCGCAGCAACTGTAAGGGGAATGGGAGTGGAGCAATGGCTGAATTTCACCCTCAATCCATAGGCACTGTTAGATCTGAAACTATTTCATATGATCATCTTCACCCCTCTCTCGCTCTCCCCCAGCGGTGGAGGAGAACCTGAAGATGTGGGAGGAGATGAAGGCAGGCACGGAGTACGGCCAGACGTGCTGCATGCGGGCCAAGATTGACATGGCCTCCAACAACGGCTGCATGCGCGACCCCACCCTCTACCGCTGTAAGAATGCCCCCCAACCCCGCACTGGCAGCACTTACAGGTAGGGGGACACGGCATGCTACCAACATTTTTTTAAATGGAATTAATGCACTTTTTAAAATGATTTCACCTAATGCACTAGCAAATAAACAAATTCTGCTTATTTTTTTATAAAGTGTTAAGGACAGGTTTTACAATACCAAAAAACTAATCAAACTTTATTTGTCACATGAGCTGAAAACCAGATGTAGAAGGTGTAGACCTTCCTGTGAAATGCTTACTTACATGCCTTAACCAGCAATGCAGTTCAAGAAAGAGCTAAGAAACTTTTTACTTTAGTTTATTTGGTAAATATTATCACAATAAAATAACGAGCTTATATACAGGGGGTACTTGTACCGAGTCTATGTGCAGGGGTTAGTTGAGGTAATTTGTACATGTAGGTCGGGGTAAAGTGACTGCATAGATAATAAACAGTGAACAGCAGCAGTGTAAAAACAAATGGTGGTGGGGGGTCAATGTAAATGGTCTGGTGGCCATTTGATGAATTGTTCAGCAGTCTCATGGGGATATAAGCTGTTAGAGCCTTTTGGTCCTATACTTGGCGCTCTGGTACCGCTTGTCATGAGGTAGCAGATAGAACAGTTTGACTTAGGTGGCTGGAGTCTTTGACAATTTTTATGGCCTTCCTCTGACACCACCGAGTATAAAGGTCTTGGATGGCAGGAAGCTTGGCCTCAGGAATGTACTGGGCCGTACGCACTACCCTCTGTAGTGCCTTGCGGTCGGAGGCTGAGCAGTTGCCATACCAGGCGGTGATGCAGCCTGTCAGGATGCTCTCGATGGTGCAGCTGTAGAACTTTCTGGGGACCCATGCCAAATATTTTCCGTCTCCTGAGGGGGAATAGGTGTTTTCGTGCCATCTCCTCGACTGTCCTGGTGTGTTTGGACCATGCTTCAAGGAACTTGAAGCTCCCGACACGCTCCACTACAGCCCTGACAATGTTAATGGGGGCCTGTTCGACCTGCCTTTTCCTGCAGTCCACAATCGGCTCCTTTGTCTTGCTCACATTGAGGGAGATGTTGTTGTCTCTGACCTCCCTATAGGCTGTCTCATCGTTGTCGAAATATTCAGGCCTACCACTGTTGTCATCAGCAAACTTAATGATGGTGTTGGAGTTGTGCTTGGCCATGCAGTCGTAGGTGAACAGGGACTAAGTGGACTGAGCACGCACCCCTGAGGGGCCCCAGTCTTGAGGATCCGCGTGGCAGATGTGTTGTTTCCTCAATTACTTCCTGGGGGTGGCCCGTCAGGAAGTCCAGGTTCCAGTTGCAGAGGAAGGTGTTCAGGCCCAGGGTCCTTAGCTTATTGATGAGCTTGGAGGGCACTATGGTGTTGAACGCTGAGCTGTAGTCAATGAATAGCATTCTCACATAGCTGTCTTTTTTGTCGTGGGAAAGGGCAGTGTGGAGTGCGATTGAGATTGTCGTCTGTGGATCTGTTGGGACGGTATGAGAATTGTGTGAGTGGGTCTAAGGCAGGTGTGCCCAACCTTCTTTGACGTGAGATCTACTTCTTCAATTGCCATCCTGATGAGATCTACCAGTCTCTAAACCAACCAACAAAATGTATGAAACGCAACACACCACTGAGTATGGACCTGCTGCTATGATACCTATTTGATACCCAAATATAATGTGGACCAAAAACATGTTTTCCACAATTAATGCAACTCATTTAATTTCCTACCTTAGTGTGTTTTTTGGCATTGGGTGGAGGCAAGTAGTTTTTGGCATTGGGTGGAGGCAAGTAGTCTGTAGCAGCTTGTTGCAAGTCTCATGCAGGCCACAAGTTTGTCCTCAGTCATAGTAAATCTCTACTTGGACTTTATTATCTTCATGTGAGAAAATGCAGACTCACAGAGGTAGGTTGATCCAAAAAGGGCTGATAAGTTGAGAGCACATCTTGTTATGTTGGGATACTTCTCTTCTTGCAGTAGCTCCCAGAACTCTTCCTTCATCTCAGTGGCTGGCCTGAATGTCATGTTTAATGGTGAGAAATTCAGTTTCTGCTTTAGTTGTGTCCAACTGAAAAAGTGATCCCATTTTGGAGGCTATGACTTCCACATTTATGTCTGTGAAAAATGGAAAGCACATATAAGTGGCAATAGGCTCAAGTGATGCAAAGTCAGAGAAACTACTGTCAAACTCAGATAAGATACTCTGGACTTGCTCCACGTAACGTGCATTGTAAAGCTGTGCTGTGTCCTTGCCTTGTCGTTCAAGTTCTGAATGCATGTGTTGACAGAAGTGCAGGTCCTTACGTTTCAGCTTTCCTGTGAGCAGTCGTAGTTTGCATTTAAATGTTCAGAGCTGATCATGTCAGTTACATCTTTTCCTTTTCCTTGCAGTTCTACATTCAATTCATTAAGCATGTAAGTTATGTCAATGAGAAATGCTCAATCCAGGAGTCACTGTGTGTCCTCTAGCTGTGCATATTATGCATGTTTGGAAACCTCGAGAAACTCCTTGATTTCAGGCAACAACTCACTGAAACTCCCACAACCGCCTCGTGACTTCCGGCGCCGACTGAGATGGCCGCCTCGCTTCGCGTTCCTAGGAAACTATGCAGTTTTTTTGTTTTTTTACGTGTTATTTCTTACATTAGTACCCCAGGTCATCTTAGGTTTCATTACATACAGTCGAGAAGAACTACTGAATATAAGATCAGCGTCAACTCACCATCAGTACGACCAAGAATATGTTTTCCGCGACGCGGATCCTGTGTTCTGCCTTACAAACAGGACAACGGAATGGATCGCATGCAGCGACCCAAGGAAACGACTCCGAAAAAGAGGGAAACGCGGCGGTGTTCTGGTCAGACTCCGAAAAAGGGCACATCGCGCACCACTTCCCAGTATTCTTCTTGCCAATGTCCAGTCTCTCGACAACAAGGTTGATGAAATCCGAGCAAGGGTGGCATTCCAGAGGGACATCAGAGACTGCAACGTTCTCTGCTTTACGGAGACATGGCTTACTGGGAAAACGCTATCCAGGGCGGTACAGCCAACGGGTTTCTCCACGCATCGCGCCGACAGAAACAAACATCTATCTGGTAAGAAGAGTGGAGGGGGCGTATGCCTCATGACTAACGGGACATGGTGTGATGAAGGAAACATACAGGAACTCAAATCCTTCTGTTCACCTGATTTAGAATGCCTCACAATCAAATGTAGACCGCATTATCTTCCAAGAGAATTCTCTTCGATTATAATCACAGCCGTATATATCCCCCCAAGCAGACACATCGATGGCTCTGAACGAACTTTATTTAACTCTTTGCAAACTGGAAAACATTTATCCGGAGGCTGCATTCATTGTAGCTGGGGATTTTAACAAAGCCAATCTGAAAACAAGACTCCCTAAATTTTATCAGCATATCGATTGCGCAACCAGGGGTGGTAAAACCTTGGATCATTGTTACTCTAACTTCCGCGACGCATATAAGGCCCTGCCCCGCCCCCTTTCGGAAAAGCTGACCACGACTCCATTTTGCTGATCCCTGCCTACAGACAGAAATTAAAACAAGAGGCTCCCACGCTGAGGTCTGTCCAACGCTGGTCAGACCAAGCTGACTCTACACTCCAAGACTGCTTCCATCACGTGGACTGGGACATGTTTCGTATTGCGTCAGATGGGAATATTGACGAATACGCTGATTCGGTGTGCGAGTTCATTAGAACGTGCGTCGAAGATGTCGTTCCCATAGCAACGATAAAAACATTCCCTAACCAGAAACCGTGGATTGATGGCAGCATTCGCGTGAAACTGAAAGCGCGAACCACTGCTTTTAATCAGGGCAAGGTGTCTGGCAACATGACTGAATACAAACAGTGCAGCTATTCCCTCCGTAAGGCTATCAAACAAGCTAAGCGTCAGTACAGAGACAAAGTGGAATCTCAATTCAATGGCTCAGACACGAGGCATGTGGCAGGGTCTACAGTCAATCACGGACTACAAGATGAAATCCAGCCCAGTCACGGACCAGGATGTCTTGCTCCCAGGCAGACTAAATAACTTTTTTGCCCGCTTTGAGGACAATACAGTGCCACTGACACGGCCTGCAACGGAAACATGCGGTCTCTTCTTCACTGCAGCCGAGGTGAGTAAGACATTTAAACGTGTTAACCCTCGCAAGGCTGCAGGCCCAGACGGCATCCCCAGCCGCGCCCTCCGAGCATGCGCAGACCAGCTGGCCGGTGTGTTTTACGGACATATTCAATCAATCCCTATACCAGTCTGCTGTTCCCACATGCTTCAAGAGGGCCACCATTGTTCCTGTTCCCAAGAAAGCTAAGGTAACTGAGCTAAACGACTACCGCCCGTAGCACTCACTTCCGTCATCATGAAGTGCTTTGAGAGACTAGTCAAGGACCATATCACCTCCACCCTACCTGACACCCTAGACCCACTCCAATTTGCTTACCGCCCAAATAGGTCCACAGACGATGCAATCTCAACCACACTGCACACTGCCCTAACCCACCTGGACAAGAGGAATACCTATGTGAGAATGCTGTTCATCGACTACAGCTCGGCATTCAACACCATAGTACCCTCCAAGCTCGTCATCAAGCTCGAGACCCTGGGTCTCGACCCCGCCCTGTGCAACTGGGTACTGGACTTCCTGACGGGCCGCCCCCAGGTGGTGAGGGTAGGCAACAACATCTCCTCCCCGCTGATCCTCAACACGGGGGCCCCACAAGGATGCGTTCTGAGCCCTCTCCTGTACTCCCTGTTCACCCACGACTGCGTGGCCACGCACGCCTCCAACTCAATCATCAAGTTTGCGGACGACACAACAGTGGTAGGCTTGATTACCAACAACGACGAGACGGCCTACAGGGAGGAGGTGAGGGCCCTTGGAGTGTGGTGTCAGGAAAATAACCTCACACTCAACGTCAACAAAACTAAGGAGATGATTGTGGACTTCAGGAAACAGCAGAGGGAACACCCCCTATCCACATCGATGGAACAGTAGTGGAGAGGGTAGCTAGTTTTAAGTTCCTCGGCATACACATCACAGACAAACTGAATTGGTCCACTCACACTGACAGCGTCGTGAAGAAGGCGCAGCAGCGCCTATTCAACCTCAGGAGGCTGAAGAAATTCGGCTTGTCACCAAAAGCACTCACAAACTTCTACAGATGCACAATCGAGAGCATCCTGGCGGGCTGTATCACCGCCTGGTACGGCAACTGCTCCGCCCTCAACCGTAAGGCTCTCCAGAGGGTAGTGAGGACTGCACAACGCATCACCGGGGGCAAACTACCTGCCCTCCAGGACACCTACACCACCCGTTGTTACAGGAAGGCCATAAAGATCATCAAGGACATCAACCACCCGAACCACTGCCTGTTCACCCCGCTATCATCCAGAAGGCGAGGTCAGTACAGGTGCATCAAAGCTGGGACCGAGAGACTGAAAAACAGCTTCTATCTCAAGGCCATCAGACTGTTAAATAGCCACCACTAACATTGAGTGGCTGCTGCCAACACACTGTCATTGACACTGACCCAACTCCAGCCATTTTAATAATGGGAATTGATGGGAAATGATGTAAATATATCACTAGCCACTTTAAACAATGCTACCTTATATAATGTTACTTGCCCTACATTATTCATCTCATATGCATATGTATATACTGTACTCTACAACATCGACTGCATCCTTATGTAACACATGTATCACTAGCCACTTTAACTATGCCACTTTGTTTACTTTGTCTACACACTCATCTCATATGTATATACTGTACTCGATACCATCTACTGTATGCTGCTCTGTACCATCACTCATTCATATATCCTTATGTACATGTTCCTTATCCCCTTACACTGTGTATAAGACAGTAGTTTTGGTATTGTTAGTTAGATTACTTGTTGGTTATCACTGCATTGTCGGAACTAGAAGCACAAGCATTTCGCTACACTCGCATTAACATCTGCTAACCATGTGTATGTGACAAATAAAATTTGATTTGATTTGAACCGTGTGCAGCAGCAGGTCTGTGTTCTCCGCTTTAGTCTCTTCTAAGTGAATAGTAAATAGACTGCTACAAATAATATAGATGAGAACTCTTGGTAGATAGTGTGGTCTACAGCTTATCTTAAGTTACTCTACCTCAGGTGAGCAATACCTCGACTTCTTTAATAGTAGACATCGTGCACCAGCTGTTATTGACAAATAGACACACACCCTCGCCCCTTGTCTTACCAGACGTGTCTTACCAGACGTAGCTTGTCAGGCCTGCCGTGTCGTCGTTCAGCCACGACTTGGTGG
Organism: Oncorhynchus gorbuscha; assembly: GCF_021184085.1. NCBI lineage: Eukaryota > Metazoa > Chordata > Actinopteri > Salmoniformes > Salmonidae > Oncorhynchus > Oncorhynchus gorbuscha. Next base: position 43,485,489 of record NC_060177.1, on the reverse strand, counting down.
GACATAAGATATTACTCGTTGGTAGGATAGTCTTGATCGTATATCATTAATTTTGTTTTCCAATGATTGCACGTTGACCAATAGAATGGATGGTATTGGAGGTTTACTCACTTGCCTATGAATTCAGAGAAGGCAGCCTGACCTCTGCCCCCTTTTTTCTCTGTCTTTTCTTCACGCAAATGGGCCTGTTCCCAAAAAAGCAGTATATCCTTCGCACCGGACTCATTAATTAGTTTTTTTTCCATTTCAAGGTGATTAATCGCTGTTCTGATGTCCAGAATTGATTTTCGATCATAAGAGACGGTAGCAGCAACATTATGTAAAAAATAAGTTTCAAACAATGATAAAAATTGTTTCATTGGGCGTGGGTGAAATTTTGCTGTTTTAAAGCTAACTTCCTGCAAATCAACACATTTTGCAATGTTATACTGTCACTCAATCAAGCGCAACAAAATCAGTGGGGCACCCTATGCAACAAATTGTTGATTCTCCCCAACTGTCTAGTTTTAATTCCCTTATAGATGATCTTATAAAAAATGTATAGCTCCATAATTTTTTATACATACTTTGTATGGTTTTAGTCATTTCAAGGTTATACTGAAATATTTTTCCTGCCCACCGCTGCTGAATGAATGTAGGGGAAACACTGGTATCACTCTTGGCTCACGCCTGGCAAATATGGTATATCCTGTGCAGCAGCTCACAAAGGTGCATTACAGGTTTCACACATTTCATAAAGACATACATGGGGACAGTATAGAAGCATCCTCCTTTCCAAAATAGTGACTCAACCCTCTCTATACACATCCCCCAGGGTGTACCCCACGTACGACTTTGCCTGCCCCATCGTTGACAGTGTGGAGGGCGTGACTCATGCGCTGCGCACAACAGAGTACCATGATCGCGACGACCAGTTCTACTGGGTGATCGAGGCGTTGCGTCTGCGCAAGCCCTACATCTGGGAGTACGCCCGGCTCAACCTCAACAACACTGTGCTCTCCAAGCGCAAGCTCACCTGGTTCGTTAACCAGGGCTACGTCGATGGCTGGTGAGTCCACTAATATCCTTTCTACACGACAGGGTGTTGGGTTCACTAGGACACACCATAGCAAAATTGTATGTAACTGTAAATGAAGACCGGTGTTCTAATTTGACAAGTACAGGAAGTACCACTCTGTTTAAAAAAACAATCTCTGGAATAAATTGTCACTTTCCGCTGATGAAGTAGATTTTTGAGATCCGTTGGTATAAGAATCTTCACTATTTTCTTTCCCCTCTCCCTCAGGGACGACCCTCGCTTCCCAACTGTCAGAGGTGTCCTGCGCAGAGGAATGACCGTTGAGGGCCTCAAGCAGTTCATTGCTGCCCAGGTGTGTGTGTGTTGCTATGTACAACCCCGTTTTGAGAAGTGACTGTCAACTGCTTTCTAGTACTCAGTGGTTCCTCAGATCTTAATGAACTGTGTGTGTGTGTGTGTCTAAGAACCTTGTTGATGTTCATCCCATCTTTCATGTTTTTAGCCTGTACCCCCCCCCCCCCCCCCTTTTTTATTCCCTTGTTGATTCCGTCTTTGAAACCTTATTTTGTTTTTTTCCCCCCACTCACCCAGGGTGGATCCAGGTCCGTGGTCAACATGGAATGGGACAAGATCTGGGCCTTCAACAAGAAGGTATGCATGCATGAACACTGATATTCCCATCCACATACTCCATACATACCCATTTGGACTGATCCTGCCCCTTGATCCTAATTAAAGCCTGCCACTTTGAAACCCACTGTAGGGGTGAAGCTGGTCACCTCACACCCATCCCATATATGAAAATCGGTGGCATGAGGGGAAAATACATTGTTGGTAGATTTGACAAGACTGTATTGTAGGTTTTTAGAAATGTTCAGTTATTCAAGGTTTTGGTTGCCCAAATTGGTTGGCGCAAAATGAAATGCTCTGAATCCCTAAGTAAGCTTGTTACACGTGCACACACACATGGTTCCTTTGATAGGGTGCCTACTCACAGCTTGCATTGCTGCCTTCCTTGTGCTGCTCTTTTTCTCCTCTGGTTTACTCATTTTCCTCCCTTCATCCCCCGCTTTCCATCCTTCTGTCCAGGACATTCTACACAGGGACACTTGAAGTCAATCTTAAATGAATTATTCTTTATTGTCAGCAAGCTGAAGATGTAACAGTCAAACTTAGATGCATAAAGTACTGGTCTGAAATGAGCTCCACCGGGGCAGTCCCGTTAGATCTCTTATATACTGATTACACAGACAAGCTACATTTGCATGATTTAGCTTCTTCATCATTAACGTTTGGTTCATGCATGTGACCGGCCAATACTGGTTCATACATGTTACCGACCAATACCTCACGAGGCTTCTTCTTTCCAAGCCGAGACCTTGAAACTAAGAGAACCCTTTGATTCTCAAAACAATGTTCTGGGTGTACTGCCAAATTGCTTATTCTAATAGTGAGGATTCCTCTAAGGCACGATGAATCAGTCACTTGTATGAACCCAGTCAAATTGGTTATTAGAAAAGCACAAACATATTTTCCTTCACATTCCCTCTTCATGACTTCGCTCTGTTAGTGGCTTAAACTTAGAGGGGCCGTTAAATGAAGAATGTACTTCTTCTTCTTACCTTAACTATAAGGGTCGGTTTCATAGACCTAGATTAAGTGTAGTTCTGGACTAAAAAGAATGGTCAATGGAGAATCTCCACTAAACTTTATTTTTATTCCACGAATAGACTTAAGGCCCATGGAAACCGACTCTACTGTTTGAGGAGACTCTAGGTTCCTGTCCAAATCATTAGCCTTTACGTTTGATTGATGTGATCATGAAACAAGTTTCTCTCAAAATAAACGTGAATGTCACTGTCCAGCATACCTTATACATACTGGGTGTCACAAACTGATTAAAGTTGTGGAATTATTTGGCCGATTTTTATTTATTTATTTGTATTTAAAAAATAATAAAAAATAATATTTTTTTTTGCCACAGAATACAATGCAGCCCCATCTGGGAGACTCTAACATTCATTGCAATCATATCCCCCTAATTTATACACTCCTTGCTACCTTTCAGAATTTAATGTAAATCTTGGCATTCCATTGTCTGTCTGCATACAGTAACTGCCTCCTCTTAAATTTGCACACCTATGCATCTGGGCTGGATGACGTCATGCAAAAGTGCTCCTCCATGGTCAGGGGGGGCTAGGTGTTGTCAAGGTGCCATTTTTTTGTGTCCAATATAAAAACACCCCATTCTTCTAAATCATTAATGATTTAAACATTGCTATGTATGTCATATATTATATCTAGGGAAGACATTTATTTCCCCTCTAAGCCCATGATATTTGCAATGAGGAGGGGAGGGATGTAGTAGATGTACCCAATCCTGTCTGAACTTGTTTTACCCACTCCGAACCTTCAGTCTCTCTCGTTTGACAGTGAACTGCATCTCACTTTCTGTTTCCAAGCTGCCAATTAGCTGTATCAAGGTACTCCTCCTCGTTCCCTCCATCTTTGTGCTTTCCATCCTGTCCCTCCCCCGTCTTCTTCAATCTGCATTTTCATTCATTCTACAACAATTTTGCTTAAATCTCACTCGGAGCAAATGTTAAGCTCATTCTGGAGTCTGACTCCTAGTCACTTCTGAGAAGAACATCCCTATAAAGTGAACTTTCTTCCCCTACCCCCATACTGCTCTCCTAGACACTCCTGTCCCATTGCTTATGTGTCCCTGATTTTCCGGCCACCTCTTATTCCCACAACTGGTAGCTTTGAGGTGTAGAGGTGACTAAGCACAAGGAAAACAGTGGATTCCAGTAGTCTTCGAAAAGTGACTATTCACTTGCTTTTGGCAGACATATTTTGGAAGACTACTAGTATCTATAAACTCTGATTAGGAAAACCTTTGGTGGCACCGCCATACCTGTATATAACATGACAGCAGTGCATTGTTAGGCTCTGCTTTTACTTGGCTACAGGATGTGAAACATTCAAAGGTCCTCCTTTCCCCATGGTTATAGATGCTCCCATTTTGCCTTTAGTCTGTGTAGTTGGCAATACATACTGCAAAACTGGATCCCCCTCTATGTTCTATCCTCCATGTCGTCCCTGTACTCTGCCACCACCATCCACCCCTTCTTTTCTTCCTTCAATGGTGTGTATGGTGAAAGTGTTTCTGTTCATTTGCCCAGACAAATACTATTTTGACACTTGAGCCAAGCTGTACTGTGCTGGGTTGGGTATTTTCCTTTCACTTGTTGTTTCCAGCATGGTTCCAACAACTATGGTGGATGCTTAACTAGGCCAGCACAGTACACCTCTGCTCTGTAGGCTCAGCTGGTTAGTGTGAAATAAGTTGAAGATGTTCCGGTCCAATTGAACTGTCCTCTGTGGACTAGTCTTCAGTCAGGATTTTGAATGAGTTTTTATGTCTACACAGGAAATCATTGCAATAATGAACCTCTTCCATTTCTGTGTGTCTGTAGATTATCGACCCAGTGGCCCCCAGATACACGGCCCTGTCAGGATCCTACTCAGTCCCTGTTGTCATCTCTGAGGCAACAGAGGAGATGAAGGAGGCCGTCAAACACCCCAAGGTACCCTGATTCCAATTATTTGCACTGAAGTGGCACACTATTCCCGACAAAGTACAATACAAAAGCCAAAAGTAGTGCACAATATAGGCATTATGGTGTCATTTTGGAGAAAGCCTGACAAGATAGAAGTATTGCACTCCAATCTAGTTTTCAGCAGCCATAGTATGACATGTATATTACTCTGACAATGTTAAGAGCTCCCCTCACAATCAATACCTCAGTCGAGTTGAGTGTATATGATGTACATTATCAACCAACTTAAATCTTTCCCAAATTAATATAGTCAAATAAACCGCCAACTCAACCAAATATAGTCAATCAATCATACCACCTGCTACTAAACCTGGCAAATTAATTTTTTACCTTCCCAGAACACAGAGGTGGGGATGAAAGAGGTGTGGTACGGACCCAGGGTGCTGGTGGAGGGGGCAGATGCAGAGACCTTCACAAAGGGAGAGATAGTAACCTTCATCAACTGGGGAAACATCATCATCACCCAGATCCACAAGTAAGATTGTGATCCCACCTTGAAGTTCAACTTATAAAACATACATACAGGCTTCATAAGCACCATACAAATGCTTCTCAAATCATCTATATGAGCATGTCATACTTTAAAAATTGTCTATAAACATTATGTATGTGCATATTTCCCTTTCAAGACCATTTGATACGTATCTAGATACATGGGCTCCGATACGATAACATAATAAATGACATTGGTTGTCACTCAACTGATAAAGCCTAATTTTGTGCAAGCTATTTTACGAATGTTTGAATGCTGAAAGTGACTCGCGGCCAACCTGTCATTGGTCAGCATGCGAAACAGTGCGCAGTTTGACTAGGCTACTGATATTGCCTGGGTTGTTCGGGATGCAAAATGACTTGTAGATCAATAACTGTCAACACAGTTACATGCTTAGTTTGACACTAAAGTAGAGGACACATCAGTTGTCACAGAAGATTAAGGATATTTTCGGAAGGTTGAAAGAAAGTAATACAAGCAACAACAACAAAGTAATGTTTCAGTCGATGTTATGACCGATGCTTGCTACATTTGGATCAGTTTGGGGTTCCGTGGACCAATGCACTCACCTTAAACATTTGGACTGGGGACCGATGCCTATTGGTGAATCATTACATCCCTAATAAACAGTGTGTTATGTCAGTGGTTCAATGTTTTTGCCTTGGCCCTACACACCAACTCATCATTAAGCTTTGAATCAGATCATTTGAATCATCTGTATAGTGCTAAGGCAAAAACAAAATTGTGAACCCCTTTGAGTCCCCAGGAACAGGCTTAAGAACCACTGCATTATGCCACATTTGGGATTTCACCCAACCGTGGGAATTACATCAAATGAAATCTAATTTTTTCACATGCGCCGAATACAGACCTGACAGTGAATTGCTTTCTTTACAAGCCCTTAACCAACAATGCAGTTAAAAAACCTAAAAACATAAATTAAAGTAACAAATAAAGAGCAGCAGTAAAGAGTTTAGCAAGGCTATATACAGGGGTGACTAAAGTGACTAAGCATAGGTAATAACAGAGTAGCAGCAGTGGGGAGACCATGCAAATAGTCTGGATAGCCATTTGATTAGATGTTCAGGAGTCTTATGGCTTGGCGGTTGACGCTGTTTAGAAGCCTCTTGGACCTAGACTTGGTGCCACGGTACCGCTTGCCGTGCGGAAGCAGAGAGAACAGTCTATGACTAGGGTGGCTGGAGTCTTTGATAAATTTTAAGGCCTTCCTCTGACACCGCCTAGTATGGAGGTCCTGGATGGCAGGAAGCTTGGCCCAAGTGATGTACTGGGCCGTACGCACTATTACCCTCTGTAGTGCCTTGTGCTCGGAGGCAGAGCAGTTGCCATACCAGGCAGTGATGCAATGATAGAGGAATTTTAAATTCCCTTATGTTTTATTGCCAAAACCAATTTAATTCGCACACATTTCTAATTCATGATAAGTTGTAAGTTTATCATTTGCATGAATTAGTAAGAGACCAGTCTTAAAAAACAAGTTCAGCATTTATTCTTGATGAGTACTGACCCAAAATACAAAGAACATTACATTTTAAAAGAAAGAAGACATAAAATGACGTCATCAGTTTCACACCCTCTCCCAGCATTACAATGGCGTAGTATTCGATCCTGGAGATAGTTTCACTCCCCACATAAACTACATTCCAACCTGTCTAAAGGATATACTTCTCTCTGCTAATGGAATCCAACCAAAACATTCTTATCTGTTTGAAAACCTATCTTATCCCTCCTTCCTCAACTTTCCCAGGAGACACAGACACAATTAATTTCTGCTTACATTTTTAGTAACAGTACAATTAAGAACTCATACTTTTCAAATAATAACATAATAGTATTAGCATGAATGGTTCTAATCATTAAAGTATACATAATTGATCATCTAAACTATATTTTCCTCTATCAATCCTCCCTTTGATCAAATATTATACATTCAATTCTACATCTAGTTTTATTTAATCATAAAAAATGAAAGTATAAACGAGCTTAACTAACCTTTTTATAGAGGTTTATCAGATTATCATATGAATAGACACATAATCAACAAATCAATTATAAATGTTTATCCAACCCTCCACATTTCATTAATCAATTCTAACCTTAACTCCAACTGTTTTTAAACCTACATCAGAATCATAACTCTTCCTTCCGGATTTTCGTCACGACCTTCATTAAAAAAACAGTTTAATCATGGAAACCAATTACAATCTAATTCCCCTTTATCTCAACACTAGCCTCATCAAACATAAATTCCCCACAAATGACAGATCCGGATTCGTCAACTTCCTCTGTAGACATGCCGTCAGTCCTCCACAGGTCAGAATCTGGAATCGGCCCATAACGCACCATTTGTTGGGTCATTGATCTTTCCAGAGTCCTGGAAACAAGGCCTCGCACACAGGGAATTAGACAACAGCCGCATAAAATTAATACAGTCATACAGGTTGATACAGCCCAAAACACCACATTTTTCCATAAATACTGTCTACCCAATTTAGTTCAGAGAAGTATCCACCCCAGAGTTTCTGCCAACCCGTGAGCCAGGGTGGTCAAACCAGCTGAGGCTTTGGGCACTGATTCGTCCGGAGCCGTGCTACCTGGGATGTAAGACATGGTCCTGATTATCACGCCCACTTCCTCCTTTTATCTAATGCAATTCTATTCTGTTAGGTCTTCCAGCTGGTTGCTTCAGTCTGTTCTACAAAACCTTTAACAACACCTTTGGTATTCCTGCTAAAGCGCTGTTGATTACCATAACTATAATTACACACCTCGTGGAATCCCAATGTTATCAATATATACTGTCGTCAAAAGACCCAGATGGAGCATCTCTCTCGTTTTGGCTAACTTCACGTCTTGGTGTTGTATGAGTGTAAAAGGCATTCCTAAATGTACTAGAGCGCATAGCCCAGTCCAATCAGTCGGTAATACCGACCACAAATTCATTCCCCGCACAACCACCAGATGTCAGCCCTGGCCACCTTCAACATTTTGAAATCTCCAGAGTTCAACCAGCCTGTCAAATCAGACATGGTCTCGTCAGTGGTAATATTCTCTGTCTTATTGCAGGTACCAATTTCCCCCGCGTATTTCCCGTGTGTACTGTATCTGGCAAAACAGTAATATTCTCCTCTCGTCACGGTAAAGGGAGGAAGTCTTGATTTAAATGGAACCTGGGGATATAAATAGTGTAAATCAATACAGCTATCATTACTTGGCATTCCTGCTTTCATGAACAGCTTTACCATACATGCCATTCCCTTACTATACTTTACCTGGTCCCAAATTGAGTGTATGGGTTTACATAGCCATCCCTTTCAGTGTGAGCTATGACCTGGCTCCACGACTTACACGGTGATTTACACAAATACTTCCCATAGAGTCCCATGGTTCTAGACTGCCAAGGGGCGAATGACCCCAATTAATCTACACAAAATTCTACTGAGAGATCCTTGCCCAATTCCACCCTCACTTCCTTACTATTTGTAAGTCGCTCTGGATAAGAGCGTCTGCTAAATGACTTAAATGTAAATGTATTTTGTTTCAGTGACCTTCAGAGAATCTTAGGTAACATCCCATTTCCCTCATCTAGCACATGAGTCAAATTATCCTCTTTGGCACTTTCCGGGGTATCATGGTGAATCAGGAATATGGCCCCCACAATAAAACAGCTCAGGACGGTCAGTGCACACGTGAAGCCCCACCCTCTCCCTGAGAACATATCAACAGCCAGAGGCCAAGCCATCACTTCACTTCTATGAACGCTCACAGCTGGGGAAAGGTCAGGTATAGGGAATCTTCAGAAGGAGTTTGACCCCCGTTCCATATGGGTCACGGTTCCTCTCCTTCCCCTGTGACCGATCGACAGTGCCAGTATGACTCACCCCCCTACAATGTGTGACATGTACCCAGGTAGCTCTTTCGGCTATTCTCACCGCGAAGGCAGTCACCAGTAGTACTTGGAATGGTCCCTCCCACCGAGGCTGCTTCCAGTTTTTTTTCTTCAATGATTGGATCCAGATCCAGTCTCCTGGTTGAATCTCGTGTGCCACCTCCCTCTAATTCTCCTGCTGGGCATAAAACTTTTGACATACGTGTTTGATTAATGAACAACCTCCTCATGTGTCCCACCATACTGCTTTCTATTTCTAATCGCCCTAATTGGGGCATTCTATAGGGTCTACCAAAAACTTTCTCAAATGGAGATAGCCCCTCCCTATCAGGGGTTATTCTAATAGTCATTAACACTATGGGCAGGCATTTTATCCCGTTCATTCCAGTACTTAGGTGTGTTTTCCTTAATCGACCTTTTACCGATCGATTCATGTTCTCGATAAGTCCAGCGCTTTGGGGGTGATAAGAACAATGTTTCTTCATATTTATATCCAATTTCTGACCTATATGCTCAATTACTTCTGGTAATCCAAATCGCGGAATTATCTCCTGACATAATGCTCTAGCCACTGTTTCTGCGTCTGCTGAGGATGTAGGAAACACTTCTACCCATTTGGTATATTTATCAATTATTGTTAAACACCACTTCTTGTTTTCACTCTTAGTTAATTCAATATAGTACACCGTGAGCAAAAGTTTTTAAAATAGTTAGTTATTCCATATGCTACAAAGTGCTGTTTAACCATTCCTACCATCCCCCCTGTTGATACATGGCTTTGCCCATGTATCAATACAGCAGCATATTTAAACAGTGACTTAGGTAAAACAGGTAGATTCCCTTTATGCCAAATACCTCCTATCTACAGCTCCCATTCTGACCCATTTAGAAACTTATTTACCCACTATGTTATCTTTGCTCTTCCTGCACCCACCTCTAACTTCTCTGCTCTCCCACCTTCAAGGTCTCTGCGGTGCGTGGGAGGGCTCCTCTGTATGTTTCTCATGTTTTCCAAATTTGAACTACATGGGAACTACAAACCCATGGACCCTCTTTTAGGAAAAAAAAATGTCTATGAGCGGCTTTTCTTCAAATTCCTTAATCAATCTATCTTAATCCCAACAATCCTAACTCCTCATAGATGTCCTATATTCCTGTTAAATATAATACTATTTAAAAACGTATAATCTAATAGATGCTAACCATATTAAAAATCCTTCCTTCACTAACAAGCCCTCTCCTTGGGGACCCTCAGTATTCTATCCGACAATAACATGGGTTTAATATGTGTTGCAAAGTGTGGAATAAAACTTTGGTCCTGGAAAACAGAGTAAAGCAGAACAAAGCATTCTTATAACCCATCTGGTCCTCTCAGCTATTCTTATCCAGCATCAGGTGGGCACCATGCCACCCTTCACGACAGGGAGAACAAACATACATGGGTCATCCTCAGTCAGTAAATAATACAGGAATTAGGGTCAGAAATCCAGTAACCACCATACCGGTATACTTACCAAACCAGTCTCCCAACCAGGGTGGACAGTCAGACTCCTCTACCCCCGCCATGGTCCTCATCTCAGCAGATAGCCCATTTAAGGCCCTTAGATATACTACCATCTGGACTGGTGTTATTAGGGATATACGTACAACATTGTTCACTGAACATTTTGTAGACTCCCCCCTGACTAGCAAGAAGCATATTCTAAGCAAGTCCATTCTGTATAAGACAGCCACAAATTGTCCTTACCATCAAAACCAGTCTCCGTGCCTCATTGATCAATAGCTGAATAGTCTAGCATTAATTACCTGAATGGGATTTTTAGCATAGTGGTGACAGGTTCGGTCCAGGGGTGATAGAGGAGTGTGTCTGGCCCCGGTCCGTCTGAGACCTCCGGTTTTGGCAGTACCTTAATAGAAAACACACCCACCGTGTCTGTCCCGGTCCTTTGTAGTCCGGGGGTGCAAGTGCCTGCATCAGAGAGCTTAATAGTTTTGATGGTTAGTAGGATTTCATCACCTTTACAAAGTTCAACAGTGCTCCCAAGTTTCCCCCATATCATGGAAAGCCTATCCACCTTTGTGGGATCCCCTTTCTCCAGTCCCAAAACTGTCCCAAGTTGGTTATCATACGGACACCCTCCCCCATTACACAGGTAATGTCTCCCGTCTTTTGACACTCCTGTAACCGAGTGTTAAAACCAAACAAAAATATCTCAATTTCTTCCCTGCCCTGTTGGCTCTAAATATGTTATCTTCCACTATTTATTCTCAATGATAAATATGACTTTCTCTCTGTTACAATACCAAATCCCTAATAGCCCATTCAAAAAACTTCACAGCTAATGTTATAAGACAGAATCCTGAACCACTTTCTCATTTGCGGTTCAAACAGTAATTCTAACCCTCAACCAAAACTGCTTCATTTCTAATTAATTTACCTTAATACTAGTAACTCAATATGACCCCATTCATTATACAAATGACTCTCCCCCGAGGCTGATCAGACCTTGGGAGCCAGTCATGATAAAGTCAAAAGGTCATACCATATTAGGCATAAAGAACCCTTTATCTTTTACATTTACATTTACATTTAAGTCATTTAGCAGACGCTCTTATCCAGAGCGACTTACAAATTGGGCATCAGTTATACCACAGACCACATCAGCATCAATTATACCACATCAGCATCAATTATACCACAGACACACATCAGCATCAATTATACCACATCAGCATCATTTATACCACAGACACACATCAGCATCAGTTATACCACAGACACACATCAGCATCAGTTATACCACAGACCACATCAGCATCAATTATACCACATCAGCATCAGTTATACCACATCAGCATCAATTATACCACAGACCACATCAGCATCAATTATACCACAGACCACATCAGTATCAATTATACCACATCAGCATCAATTATACCACAGACCACATCAGCATCAATTATACCACAGACCACATCAGCATCAATTATACCACATCAGCATAAATTATACCACATCAGCATAATTTATACCACAGACACACATTAGCATCAATTATACCACAGACTACATCAGCATCAATTATACCACATCAGCATCAGTTATACCACATCAGCATCAATTATACCACATCAGCATAATTTATACCACAGACACACATCAGCATCAATTATACCACATCAGCATCAATTATACCACATCATTTGAATAGAAATAGTCACCTGTATAATTCAAACCCATAAAAAAAACATCTCATAAGGTTCCATATGTGAGCCTGCCTCTAAAATACCCTTGCACTAAACAAACAGTTCTAACAGTTGTTCCATGTGTATAATTTGCAGACCTTTTTAAAGCTTATCTCTCCCCAAAGTTATAATCCCAGGAGGCCTCTAAAGTGAGCCACCTCACCCCTAACTATCATTCACTAATGCTATTTCGAATCAGAAACTCAATAGGTGAACTATAACTAAACCTAATGATAATTCCCCTTTGACTCAAATCATTAATCATAAGTTTTAAACATCGTCTACGGATATGTTTACTTAAATGACCATGCTACTTTTAGATACAATTAACCCGATAACATTATTATCCAATGAATTACTTTTTCTCTCTGCCGCAAATGTCATACATTTCACAGTGTAAGGAATTCGTAATTTAATCCCCGATATTTAATAAATATGCATTCGCATTCTCTCATGGCTCCTTTCATTTACTTATCTTGGGTAACTTTCATCCGTTCCGGAACAAAGAGTTCTACCTAAACCCGCCAGAAAACACTGTTCAACTAAGTTAAATCAAACCCAAAAATTGACTATAACCAATAAACAAATAAACAAAAACTTTTATCTCAACTTCTGAAAGTTTTACTCGAAGCCACGCACTCTAATAGCCATACAGTTTGCTCCGTTATTTCCAGTTTTCTGGTGACAAAAGTGTCGCGCTAGTGACGTCATCATCAAGCTCTCAATCTGCCAATTCGTAGCGACTTCAAATGAATTGTAAATAATTATTGTTCGATTAACCAAACCTAATTTGTCACATCTGTTCAAATTCTGAATTATAATTTACCACCCCAACCAATCATCTCTAAATTCGCCAATTTTATAAAATCTTTTCGATGGGCATAAATCATGATTGTCTCTTATCATTTAGAATCCAATTTGCTCTAAATACCTGTCGTCTTTGACTTAGTATTTTAATTACAACTCTATTCACAATACGTTATTCACTTGTCTAATTACAACTCAAACCACTGTGATTACCGTGCACTGTCCCTTTAAGATAAGACTTTTCCTTTGTTCCCCGCAATGAGAACGGAAACCAGATCGTTTTTAGAATACGTTATTTTTTTGTTCAAATTCACTGGCGTTACCTTAACCAAACATCAATAATCAGAAAAACAATCACAACTTCTTACGATTAAACTATTCTTACCTAATTTATAGTCAAAAGCGTTGCACTATATAGCCCCATTTGAGTGTCTAGCAATTCCGTTGCTTGGCTATAGACACAAATCTGCCCGCCTTTGTAAAATATATATTCCCTATTCCGATTGAGTTCAGTTTTAAATTATAATCAGAGTAAACCCAACCGAACTTCTCAATTTAATTTACCCTAACATTTAACGAACCCTGTTTTTGTGTTAAACTTCTCAATTGATTCATAAATTCATAAATAGCCATAAATAGCCATAACGTCCAGGCAGGCTGGAATTGTATTGTATCTCTCCGTTATCCCCTTTTTCACAGTTAATTGTATTTGTTACTCCGACATCTAGACAACAGAAAATAGCCCAAATTTGAACGCCCAAAGTTTTCCCTCAGTTCCCTTTCTTTACTCGATTGTCGCCTCTGACTTCCCCACAGTTAAATTACAACCTGTTGATGATTTTTTCGTGGAGTGTTACACTCCCAATTTTGTTACAATTAAAACATCTTGTATTTTTCTTTTTCACATTATTACCACATTCCTTATGTATTTGTTTTACCAGGAATTCTAACTTTTCGACATCTAGGCGTCCGTCAAAACCATACCCTTTTCCCCATTTAGGACAGAAATCTACATTCCTTCTATCTTTTTTTTTTTTCATATAACGGTAATCTTCCGTCTCTTCAGAAAGCAGTTTAGAAGGGTTTACTACCCATTATAATACATTCCTGCCCCAAAATAATTCCAATCTCCAACCCTTTATGTTAATTTCTCTTTATTGGAATCCTTATCTACTTACGCCTAATAATTCCAATATTTAACACCTTATGGTTAATATCTCTTTTATTGGGATCCTCATCTACTAAAGTCTGACATTAAGTCTCACCCGTATACGATACATTACTGTTCCTTTAGGACTATTGCTAAGATCGTCGCTCCAAATCAGCCTACTTGTAGGGTTGACCGAAGACAAATAGACCGAGTCTCAAGAGTCTCCGTCCACTCGTCGTTCAATCTGATACTAGTTTTCACCCGTATACAGCGATCAATGTTCCTATAGGACTTTGAACTTAAAATATCGCCCCAAATATAGCTTAATCTGTAGAGTTGATTGAAAATGACCAACGGAAAAGCAACTCAATTGTTCCCCATAATCTAAAAAAATAAGGACCACCAACCTGCAGTGTCTATTTCCAAGATCTATATATCTATGGGGTCACTTGTTCCGTCTCTCCGCTGGATACATTGTTCAATCTGACATTTAACTCACCCGTATACAGTAATCCTCGTTCCTTTAGGCCTTTTAACTTAAACTGTCGCTCCAAACCTAGCCTACTTGTAAAGTTGACCGAAAACAAATGGACCGAGGCCAGTCCCAAAACCAATCCTGCAGTGTCTATTCTTGAAAGCTGATGGCATAAAATCACCTGTTCCGTTTCTTCCCACGGAACCTCAACCACACGATCACTTTTCACTATCAAGAACACCGACTACTAAAAACCGGGAAAGACCCCCCCCGTCCATTCATCGCTCAATCTAACATTAGTTTTCACCCGTATACAGTGATCACTGTAGGACTATACAGTAATCCCTGTTCTCTATAGGTCTTTGAACTACAATGTCGCTCCAAGCATAGCCTATTTGTAGAGTTGACTTTTAAACTGAGAACAACTTAAATCACTCTATGATAATTTAAATCATTCCCCCTTAATCAAGAATAAAACATACTGACCTTATCGCCGACTGGGAAAGCAATGTTCGTTGTATCTAGTCACTCTCTCTGTTCTCTGTGATAATACGCAGGCCTGTTTAAATTAACCTCAATTCAGAGGTCAGGTCTTTAGTAAAACGAGTCAAACTCGTCCGTGCACGATTTTCAGCGTATTACCTTCAGATAACAGATAAAGATATTTAGATCCGGCTCGAAGGACCAAATTGATAGAGGAATTTTAAATTCCCTTATGTTTTATTGCCAAAACCAATTTAATGCGCACTCATTTCTAATTCATGATAAGTTGTAAGTTTATCATTTGCATGAATTAGTAAGAGACCAGTCTTAAAAAACAAGTTCAGCATTTATTCTTGATGAGTACTGACCCAAAATACAAAGAACATTACATTTTAAAAGAAAGAAGACATAAAATGACGTCATCAGTTTCACACCCTCTCCCAGCATTACAATGGCGTAGTATTCGATCCTGGAGATAGTTTCACTCCCCACATAAACTACATTCCAACCTGTCTAAAGGATATACTTCTCTCTGCTAATGGAATCCAACCAAAACATTCTTATCTGTTTGAAAACCTATCTTATCCCTCCTTCCTCAACTTTCCCAGGAGACACAGACACAATTAATTTCTGCTTACATTTTTAGTAACAGTACAATTAAGAACTCATACTTTTCAAATAATAACATAATAGTATTAGCATGAATGGTTCTAATCATTAAAGTATACATAATTGATCATCTAAACTATATTTTCCTCTATCATGCAACCAGTCAGGATTAGAGGTTGACCGATTTTAATCTGAATGGCCGATTAATTAGGGCCGATTTCAACTTTTCATAAGAATCGGAAATAGGTATTTTTAAAAATGCCTTTATTTAACTAGGCAAGTCGGTTAAGAACACATTCTTATTTTCAATGACTGCCTAGGAACGGTGGGTTAACTGCCTCGTTCAGGGGCAGAACGACAGATTTTCACCTTGTCAGCTCGGGGGATCCAATCTTGCAACCTTACAGTTAACTTGTCACACACAATAACGACCTACCTCTCTCTCGTTGCACTCCACAAGGAGACTGCCTGTTACGCGAATGCAGTAAGCCAAGGTATGTTGCTAGCTAGCATTAAACTTATAAAAAAACAATCAATCATAATCACTAGTTAACTACACATGGTTGATATTACTAGATATTATCTAGCGTGTCCTGCGTTGCATATAATCTGACTGAGCATACAAGTATCTGACTGAGCGGTGGTATGCAGAAGCAGGTGTGTAAAAATTAATTCAAACGGCACTTTCGTGCATTTTGCCAGCAGCTCTTCGTTGTGCGTCAAGCATTGCGCTGTTTATGACTTCCTCCAATTATTGGTATCGGCATTGAAAAATCATGATCGGTCGACCTCTGGAAAGGATGCTCTCTGGTGCAGCTGTAAAACCTTAAGGATCTGAGGACCCATGCTAAATCTTTTCGGTCTACTGAGGAGGAATAGGTTTTGTCGTGCCCTCTTCACGACTGTCTTGGTGTGCTAGGACCATGTTAGTTTGTTGGTGATGTGGACGCCAAGGAACTTGAAGCTCTCAACTTTTCCACTACAGACCCGTCGATGAGAATGGGGGCATGCTCGGTCCTCCATTTCCTGTAGTCCACAATCATCTCCTTTGTCTTGATCACGTTGAGGGAGAGGTTGTTGTCCTGGCACCACACGTTCAGGTCTCTGGCCTCCCTATAAGGAATACCTAGGATAGGATAAAGTAATCCTTCTCACCCCCCCTCCCTCCCCCCCCTTAAAATATTTAGATGCACTATTGTAAAGTGGTTGTTCCACTGGATGTCATAAGGTGAATGCACCAATTTGTAAGTCGCTCTGGATAAGAGCGTCTGCTAAATGACTTAAATGTAAATGTCTATAGGCTGTCTCATCGTTGTCGGTGATCAGGCCTACGAATGTTGTGTCAACAGCAAACTTAATGTTGGTGTTGGAGTCGTGCCTGGCCATGCAGTCATGAGTGAAGCGGAAGTACGGGAAGGGACTGAGCCTAATCTCAGCCCCCCGTTACCCCAGGAGGCCTTTTTCCTTCTTAGTAGGCTGTCATTGTCAATAAGAATTTGTTAATAACTTACTTGCCTAGTTAAATAAATGTAAATATTTCATTTTATGTGGCTCTCCACATGCACTAGCCTAGATGTTATAGCTACACCATGTAACTAATATACAGTGCCTTCAGAAAATATTTAGACCCCTTCACTTATTCCACATTTTGTTATGTTAAGGCCTTATTCAAAAATGGTTTAAATATTTTTTTAAATCCTGCGTATTCTGCACATATTACCCCATAATGACAAAGCGAAAACAGGTTTTTTGCAAATGTATAAAAAATGAAAATAATTAAATATTGCATTTACTTAAGTATTCAGACCCTTTGCTATGAGACTTGACATTGAGCTCAGGTGTATCTTGTTTCCGTTGCTCATTCTTCAATGTTTCTACAACTTGATTGGAGTCTACCTGTAGTAGATTGAATTGATTGGACATGAGATTTGGAAAGGTACACCTGTCTATATAAAGATCCCACGGTTGACTGCATGTCAGAGCTAAAACCAAGCCATGAGGTCAGGTCAAAGGAATTGACCGTAGAGCTCAGTGTCAGGATTGTGTCGACGCACAGATTTGGGGAAGGGTACCAAAGCACTTCTGCAGTGTTGAAGTTCTCCAAGAAGGAGGAGAAGGGCCTTGGTCAAGGAGGTGACTAAGAACCCCATGGTCACTCTCACAGTGCTCTAGAGTTCCTCTGTGGAGATGGTTGTCCTTCTGGAAAGTTATTCCATCTCTGCAGCACTCCACCAATCAGGCCTTTATCGTAGAGTGGCCAGATGGAAGCCGCTCATCAGTAAAAGGCACATGACTGTCTGCTTGGAGTTTATCAAAAGGCACCTGAAGACTCTGACCATGAGGAACAAGATTCTCTGGTCTGATGAAACCAAGATTGAACTCTTTGGCCTGAATGCCAAGCGTTATGTCTGGAGGAAACCTGGCACCATCTCTACAGTGAAGCATGGTGGTGACAGAATCATGCTGTGGGGGTGTTTTTCAGCAGCAGGGACTGGGAGACTAGTCAGGTTTGAGGGAAAGATGAACAAAGCAATGTACAGAGAGATCCTTGATGAAAACCTGCTCCAGATCGCTCAGGACCTCAGACTGGGGCAAAGGTTCACCTTCCAACAGGACAACGACCCTAAGAACATCCATGGGTATGACGCTGCAAGCTTGGCACACCTGTATTTGGGGAGTTTCTCCCATTCCCCTCAAGCTCTGTCAGGTTGGATGGGGAGTGTTGCTGCACAGCCATTTTCAGGTCTCTCCACAAATATTCGATCGGGTTCAAGTCCGGGCTCTGACTGGGCCACTCAAGGACATTCCGAAACTTGTCCGGAAGCCACTCCTACGTTGTCTTGGCTGTAATTGCTGCCAACGGTACCTCAACAAAGTACTGTGTAAATGGTCTGAATACTTACTTATTTTCTAAATTAGTAAACCTGTTTTTGCTTTATCATTAGGGGGTATTGTGTGTCGATCGAGGGTGGGAAATCAAGGGGTCTGAATACTTTCCGAAGGCACTGTATATTTTCCTTCTGTCTTTCTCTCGCTCAATGTAACTGATGTGACACATTAAAATGCATTGACTCCATGTTGAATTTTTTTTTTGCCAAATGTACAATGATGGTAAAAAGACATGTCAACTTCCTAACTCCTACCCCCCCCCCCCCCACACACACACACACACACACACACTCTACCTCACTTGATCTCTGTCATCCAGAGATGCCAGCGGTAAGGTCACCTCCCTGGATGGAAAACTGAACCTGGAGAACAAGGACTACAAGAAGACCACCAAGATCACGTGGCTGGCCGAGACCCCCCGCGCGCCCCTGCTGCCCACCGTCTGCGTCAACTACCAGCACCTCATCACCAAGCCTGTCATAGGCAAGGAGGACGACTTTAAGGAGTACATCAACAAACAGAGCAAGGTGGGTGAGCACGGGTGGGATGGGTCAAGAATAGGTGTGTGTGTGTCAAGGGTGTTTGTCTATGCGATGTGTGTCGTGTGAGGGAGTGTTTTTATTTGTAAAAATGTTATGAGAATTAAGTATATTCCTCCTTGGGGGATCAGGTTTTCAGCTTGACCGCCCCCAGCCTCTGGAATGCCCTCCCGGACCACTTCCTTTAAAAAGTGGCCTAATGACCATTGGAAGGCTTTAGGAAGGCTTTCTGTTGATAGCGGTGCTCCTTGGTGGTGTTATCCCTTGTAGTGTCAGCTGGCCTGTCTAGTTTAAAAATATATTGGATTTGGTGTTTATTTTATGCACTTTTGGAATATTCTGTATAATGAAATGTGCTTTACCAATGTAATGTATTATTATTAAAGCATATCATTCTGAATAGAGCAGATATCACTGACCAGCATAGAGGAACACTTCTAATCCTTCGGGAAGACTTAAAGGGTTTTCCTTTTTCTCCTCACATCCCTCTATCACATTCTTTCTCTTCTTCACATCTGTCTCACATCCTTTCTTTCTGTCAGCTGGAGGAGAAGATGCTGGGAGACCCCTGTCTGAAGGACCTGAAGAAGGGTGACATCATCCAGCTGCAGAGGCGGGGCTTCTACATCTGTGACCAGCCCTACGAGCCAATCAGGTTCTGTCTCCTCTACAAGATATTTGACTAGTTGATTTGACTGTGTTTGGGCCAGTGGGAGGGATGCGTGGGTGGATGGGTTGATGGTTTGATAGTTGGATGAGATAATAAATCAATGGATGGATATTCTCTAAAGGAAAAGCACAATGCCCCTTGAAAATGAAGTACTACTGCATTGTTCCAGAGTGTGTCTGTATTAATACACTGTCCCTGGTAACTAGACTAGACTTGGGCCAGAGGATTGGATGAGTGCTACATTTCCTAAATGCAGAAGCACGTCGTTCCAGTGTCTGTATTACTAACGTGCCCTGGTGTTGTCACCCAGTCCCCACAGCTGTAAGGAGAGTCCCTGTGTGCTGCTGTTCATCCCCGATGGCCACACCAAGGAGATGCCCACCACCGGCTCCAAGGAGAAGTGCAAGGCCACCACCACCACAGTGAGTCTTAATACTTACTCCTATTTCCCCTCTTCTAGAGTTCTCCTTTACTGCAACAGAAAGGAAATAACTACGGGCTCATCTCAATAGTCTGAAGTGGCTTCCTCTACTTGTCTCCTCATTTATCTGCACTGATCCGAAAATATAGGAAAAGTAAAATCAATATAGCTGAGGCTCACCTGGCGATGCGCTTCCACCTGATTTTTCTGAAACACCCTGTATTCTTATAGATTCATGTAAATAATTGATTATTGTAGATTTTGTTACATTTCTGTAATATAAGGAATAAACTCCTTGTCTCCTCTTAGGTTCCCTTCCCAGCCACGTGCAAAGGCGCTCCCATCTCTGCCCCAGCTAGCGATGCCTGCGCCGTTTTCTCCGGCATCGTGGCTCAAGGTGAGAAGGTACGCGATCTGAAAACCGCCAAGGCCTCCAAGGAGAAGGTGGACAAAGTGGTAAAGGATCTACTGTCACTCAAGGCCCAGTTCAAGCAGCTGACTGGCCAGGACTACAAACCAGGCATGGCTCCACCCGCCAGCTCCACCACTCAAAAGGCCGCAACCCCCGCACCTTCCGCTGACTCCATCTCCTGCCCCTTTGCTTGCATCACCGAGCAGGAGGAGCTGAAGTCAGAGAAGGCTTCCAAGGTTTGAGTATATTTTTCTTGTTTATCATTTGGCTCTTTTTTTGTATTTTTATGGATTCGATTTTGAATCCTGAGTTGAAATAGCCTGCTACACAATTAGAAGTAGTTCCACTTTCTTCCACGAGTGGAAGATTAAACATTATTCATTTCATTTTTGTTTTTGATTCCTCCTAGTCACAAGTTAAAATATTTTCTACCTGTAGAAATAAAAAATAGGTTACTTTTAAAACACTCTTGTTTTTTCTCTCTCCCGGACCAGGTTGATGCTATAGTCAAGCAGCTGCCAGATTTTAAAGCAGAGTTCCATCAGATCACAGGCAAGGAGTACAAGCTAGGGATGACCCCTCCTTCTGCTGCCCAAGCCAAGACTGCTCTCTCTGCCTCATCCCCCTCATCCTCTCCCTCAGTCCTATACGAACGTGTGACCGAACAGGGAGACACTGTGAGGAAGCTTAAATCTGAGAAATCAGCAAAGGTAAGGAAGACAAGTTCAGTATAATGCTTTACTTTTAGCCTGCAGGTATTGGGAATTATGCGGTTATAGTACATTGTAAGACTTGTCTCATCTCTATTTGCGCCAACTGTTCATAACTGTTCTCTACATTTTACCATTGATACAACATTACATCCCTCTAACCACTGTATTTGATCAATCTCTCCACAAAGGACCAGGTTGATGCTGCAGTGAAGCAGCTCTTGGACTTGAAGGCAGAGTACAAACAGGCGACAGGTCAGGACTACAAGCCAGGAACTGCCCCAGTCCTTGCTGCTGCCCCAGTCCAGAGCACCCAAGCCCCCACAGTCACATCTGGCTCAGGCATCTATGAACATGTGACTCAGCAGGGTGACTTGGTGAGGAAGCTGAAAACCGAGAAGGCCCCCAAGGTGAGGCCAACAGGAAGGAATGATAGGCTGGCATTCATTAGGCACAAGTTGGATAAAATTATTCATAAATGATTATAGATGATGGAAATGTGTCTTCTGTATTAACCCAACCCTCCGATATACATACACACACTAGTCTGGAGGGGAGAATTGACATGCCTGCTCCATTTCAACATTCTTTACATTTACATTACATTTACATTACATTACATTACATTTAAGTCATTTAGCAGACGCTCTTATCCAGAGCGACTTACAAATTGGTGCATTCACCTTATGACATCCAGTGGGACAGTCACTTAACAATAGTGCATCTAAAACTTAGGGGGGGTGGGGTGAGAGGGATTACTTAACCTATCCTAGGTATTCCTTAAAGAGGTGGGGTTTCAGGTGTCTCCGGAAGGTGGTGATTGACTCCGCTGTCCTGGCGTCGTGAGGGAGTTTGTTCCACCATTGGGGGGCCAGGGCAGCGAACAGTTTTGACTGGGCTGAACTTCCTTTCGATATGTTGTCGGGACTATTTGTAATATGAATCCATCAGTCTAAGCCTTGTCTAAGCCAGGGGAGGAGGTGGGGGGGGGTTCTACTATATGGCGTTTTAAGGTCATACCAAGGATCATTTAGCTATTTGATTTTGAATTTTACGGCCCCTTGAAGTATCCCCATAAATATATACACTAATCACATCTTACTGCTATTAGCCCATACAAAGGCATTGTACCACATGGAACAACAAATAGTCCCGACAACATATCGAAAGGAAGTTTGTTCTGAAGTGTCTATTATATCTAAGAGATTTTTTTTTTAAGTATCCTGATCTTTCTTATGTACTTAACCCCATATTTTGGGCATTAACAGCTTTATTAATTCGTTTACGGTAGTTTAAAAGAAAGTGACATGAACCCTTCTGTTTTTGTCCACTCCCTCTCAGGACCAGATGGACGCAGCCATCAAGCATCTGCTGTCTCAAAGCAGAGTACAAGCAGGTGACTGGCCAGGACTACAAACCAGGCATGGCCCCAGCCACCAGCCCTGCCCTTGTACAGGCTAGCCCCGCCCCCGAGGCCCAGTCTATCTCTTCCGTTAAGGCGCTCTTCTCCCAGGTATCCCATCAGGGGGAGTTAGTGAGGAAGCTGAAGTCGGAGAAGGCTCCTAAGGTTAGTGAGATTTCATTTCACCTCACGTAAATCTATGCCCAAAAGTGCTGAAAACATGTTGACCAGAACAAGCTATTCAGATGAGGAATGCTGAAATGTTGGTGCATGTACAACTTAGAATAGCTAGTTAACGTTGGCAACTGTAGCTACTTGTACCAATGTTAAATGATAATCAGATTTCAATCTTAATCTTGTTATTCAGGGATAGTCCTGATTGTTGAGTAATTAAATGCAACAGACCGCATAACACAACCAATGTAAAATGGCATCCTTGTAACCAGGACCAGCTGGACGGTGCCGTGAAGCAGCTTCTGGCCCTGAAGACCCAGTACAAGGCCCTCACAGGAGAGGAGTATAAACCTGTGGCTTCCGCCGGAGCCTCGGGCGGAGAGGACAAGAACCGCAAAGACAGAGAGAACAAGTCTGAGAAACAGGGAGGTGGTAGTGGCGGAGGAGGAGGGAAGAAGCAGCCCAAAGGAGACAAAGTCAAGGAGGTCTTGTCGGGAGGCGCAGGGGGAGGAGGAGAGGGGGGTCCCAAGAAACAGACACGGTGAGAGGGTTGGATGGGTGGATGAAGGAGAGAGTGGGAAGCAGAGATGGATGAATAGAGATCATTGGTACTTTAATGGAGTGGAGATTTGAAAATGGAATGATAGATGGCAGAAATCAAGGGAGATGGTGATGAATGCCGGCTGAATGTGGATGTGGTCCTGTGTGACTCAGTTGGTAGAGCTTGGTGCTTGCAATGTCAGAGTAGTGCTTTCGATTTCCTACTGGGGTCAGCAATACGAGAATGTGTGCACGTGTTATGATATTCTTACCTGTGTGGTTTGATCTGCTGTGCCATAGGCCCAAACCATTTCCCTTGGACAGTGCTGTACCTTCAGAGCCTTCAGAGGAAGCCTAAGAATATTTAAACCAAAAATTAAAGGTTTAAGTGATTGAAAATTACATTAGTCTTGTCAATCATGATCATGATTCGTCTCTTGTGTTCAGACTGGTGTCTGGAGGGAAAAATGAAAACAGGAATAGCTATCCAATCAGGGTTTTCCATATTGGTATCTGAGGAGAAATCTTCCCCTGATCCTACCAGCAGGGCCTTGGATTGACGGCATGATTAGCCAATCCGATTTTGATATGTAGTGCCCTGTGGCTCAGTTGGCAGAGCATGGCGCTTGCAACGGCAGGTTTGTGGGTTCGGTTCCCACGGGGGACCAGTATGAAATGATATGCACTCACTACTGTAAGTCACTCTGGATAAGAGTGACTGCTAAATGATGACTAAAATTGAAATCATGTAAATGTAGTGCAGTGGAACAGTTTTTTTACATTTTCAATGGACATGCATATTTTGTCATGGCATTTCTCGACTGTCTTGTTAGTGACACCATTTGCAGTCTCTACTCAATCTAATTTCTGTACGTCGTTTTGGTGTCCCCCATGGGTGCATTCCCATGGATTCAGGGCCTGGCAAGCAGACGGGTTGGTGCTGAAGTTGAGCAGTTTTCCCAGGCCCAGAGCTAGGTAGCTAGCTGGCTACAGTAGACGCTACAACATGATAGACTTTCTTTTATGATAGACTATTTTATTCATGGCTGGCTGTTGATTACTTTCTACAATTAGCATGATTTTTATCTTGGATTTAAAAGCATAGGACAAACATCTTATGATTCACCATTTTAACTGTACCAGAAGATGGATTTCTGAGTGTCTGCACTGTTCTGTAGGGATGAGTTTGATTAATTGTTTAGTCTGTCGAATTCATTCGTATCTATTTGAAATAGGGAATTGAAAAACACCAAATGAAGTGATATTTTCCATTGCTGGGCAAAGTGGGCATAGATTTGACTTCTCTAGATACAAAACATGGCTTTCCCTCTGCAATAGACAAGTCACCATGTCCAGTATGCATGCACAGCTCTTCCTATATTGTGGCCCCAGCAACCATCAACTAATCAATAAAATAGAAAAGGTTGTTGAACTCATCCGTAGTATACTGTGTGGTTTTCACACCTGATTTCTGTGTATTTTCCTCATGTAGACTGGGACTGGAGGCTAAGAAGGAGGAGAACCTGTCTGATTGGTACTCTCAGGTGAGTCTACACCTGTGCGAGTGACTATTGCCCCAGTTTTTGGACTAGCAGTCTAAACTCTACTAAAGCCAGTAGTTTTGGGATTGTCACAAACCTCTTGGACTGAAGCCCAATTCCATTTCTACTCCTTGTACACTCCCCTGGTGGATTTAAAAGGATGTGAAAAAGTAATTGGGAATAGGGCCTGGAGCTAGGGTGTGCACTTGCACACTTCCTGTCATTGACTTAACAATCGTGGAAAGTCCCTCCAGCCAATGATAACACCAATCTAGTGGTTTTAGATCCATTAGAGGATTGGAAAAAGGGCGGAGAATCAGAATGCAGCCATGGTATAGTGCTCAAGACAAGTGTCTACCTTCACATCTGCCCCTCCAGGTGATCACTAAGGCAGAAATGATTGAGTACTACGATGTGAGCGGCTGCTATGTGCTGCGGCCCTGGTCATACTCCATCTGGGAGTCCATCAAGGAGTTTGTTGACCGTGAGATCAAGAAGTTGGGCGTGGAGAACTGCTACTTCCCCATGTTTGTCTCACAGGCTGCCCTGGAGAAGGAGAAGTCCCACATCGCAGATTTTGCCCCTGAGGTGGGTGTTGCGAAGTGTGTGTGTGGGTTTGGAAGGAGGGGGACTGGGGGGTGTTCCTGACACCATCTAGTGGTGAGATGTGGTATCAGTGTTTATCTTTCTCTATTGGAAATCCTGGTCCTCGCTTCTCAAGTGATGTGTGATCACCATATTTCTTGTCATACTGAAGATCCCCCCCCTTTAACTGATTTGACACATTTGTAGTGAACTGTGTGTGTGCTGCCTCCAGGTCGCCTGGGTAACGCGGTCAGGGAACACTGAGCTTGCCGAACCCGTCGCTATCCGACCCACTAGTGAAACTGGTAAGAAACACACCTGACCACTTCTGTCAGACTTTAAAGTTAAACTTGACAGATGCCAGATGCTTTTCACTAGGTCTCAAAGAACTACATTGTACAGGTGTAATTCACGACACAACGTATCTATGGATATTTTCATGCAAGGCACTTACTACTTCTACCCTCTCTATGCCATATATGTATTAATTTACTAATTCACACCCTGACCAATGCATTCTTCGTCTTTTCTTTTTACAGTGATGTACCCTTCCTATGCCAAATGGGTCCAGTCCCACAGAGACCTCCCCATCAAACTCAACCAGTGGTGCAACGTTGTGGTCAGTGTCCAATCCACGAATGATAATTGTCATATTCACCATCACTGTTAGGGTCAGTACAATTTCAAAATGGAAAAACCTACTGAAAATAGAAGACTTCAACCCTGTCTAGTATGTCCACTGTCTTTTTTGTCAGAACTGTTTAGGACAGTGGTCACCAACCAGTTGATCGCAAGGCATTCCCAGTCGATCACCAAACATTTCTGTATAAAGCCAACAATAAAGGCTTGCGCTCCTTTTTTAAATGTTTTATTTGTGTTGCATTGTGAATAGTTGCACTTGATTCAGAAGCCCTGCACACTGTAAGCACAGTTTTCCCATTTTGAATCATTTTATTTTCCCAAAAAGTCAAACTCCGCCTACCCGATGGACCGGGAGATCTGTGGCGAACTCGAGTACGCCTACAGCGCTGGCCAATCGGATCACTCAAATTATCGTACCTGGAGAGCTTCCACGACCCTGGCCACAGCAAAGTTTGATAGGCTACTAGCCTACGTAAGATTGAAGCACTTAAAACCATGACCCCAGAGAGACTGTCAAATAATACAGGGGGAAATGTGATCTGACTGGGATCATTTTGAATTCCAAGTCGGAAACTGGGGTGTCTTTCTAGAGCTCTGACTTTCCGACCTGAAGATCACTGATGTCGAGTTCCCAGTTGTCTTGAAAGCACCATGACCATCAGATACAGTTACAATCAGTCTAGTAAAATAAAAAGCGAATTATTTCAATTCATGCCTCGCAGTGCCTTGCAAGTGCTACACCAACTGATCTATTTTATTAAAACTTGAGTTTAAGTGTAATATGGTCTGAGAATAATAATATTTGCAGGCCAGGGATATATCCAATATGCTTTGATAATGTATAAGGCCTACTGCCCAAACCTCATTCATACTGAATTGTTTGTATTAGGTTAATGTTGAATTTAAGTAATGCTTGCTGTTTGACTGCGAATGTGATCTTTTCAGAATGTATCGTGATTTTTACTATTTCTCCAAGTTCTCTTTTGCTTTCTCTCACTCATCCCCAGAGGTGGGAGTTCAAGCACCCCCAACCCTTCCTGAGGACCAGAGAGTTCCTGTGGCAGGAGGGACACACTGCTTTCGCCACCAAAGAGGAGGCCACCGAAGAGGTAACGAGGCCAATGTATTATTTAACAGTCCATTTTCTCTTGTGAATGTTGAGTAAAAAACATAGAACTTGTCATGTCTGGGGAGTGCATTCAAACAATGCTTAACATTGTTTTTTTTGTGTAAGTTGGATTTAGACGCATGTATTTGAAAGTTTGCAGTCTTGTCAAATTCATTGTTTCCTGGACAATGGACCGCCCTGACCAAAATGGCTGCCACTGTGAACCTGTAGTCCATGGGCCCTGGATCTCTTTTCCATGGATTCTGTGGATAAATTTGTACTACACCTTGGTTACTGTTGCTAACTGACAAGCTTTGCCTTTTATTTTCCTGTGAAAATGGAGAAGTGCATAGTAATAATGCTAAGGGAACTCCCCAATGAGGTACTAAGTTACTTTTGGAGACAACCATCACTTATATCAGATTGGAGCAAACTAAAGGATCCTCAGTATGCCTTTTGAAGGCTGTATTCACGAAAAAATTATGCAGGAGCTTAACACAGCAAGCAAGAGGACTAGGATAGAGGCATAGTCTACAGATCCCAGTGGAAGAGGGAGAACCACCACTAGCTGACCATCGAGGCAGAGGCAGATGACAAAGGAGCAATATTGTTCCTAAACTGCAGGGTAGGTCTCACAATCATTTAAAAACCAAACTCATACAAACTCAGCTAGCTGTTATGCTAACGTAAACAACCAACGCCCTCGCTTCAACAAATATACTGTTCTATGCTAGCTCCACAGGTTACTGCTCGCATGTTGTTGGGCTGATCCACACCTTGGACCTCTGGAGAGCCCCAGATAAAATGTCCACTACAAGCTTGCCACAACAGTTGCATAAGTCAAGAGGCAAGAAGATTGATTCCTATTGAAGCCTATTACAGTGGTCGGGGTGGCAAAGGCAAAAGTGAGTCGGAAAAGAAGACCTGTCTACTGCAGTTACAACTGATAGGTGAGCTACACGTGAATGTCTTGTTTACAATCTCTAATGCATGTTGTAATCAATCCAACCAAGAGGGTATTATTAACCTAGGCAAGTCCATTATCTTTCACTGTTAGCTACATATCAAAGAAACCCATGTTAGACATGGGCAGGTACTTACTGTATTGGCATAAATCTATGGTGTGCAGCAGAAACAGTAGGGTATGCATAAACAGATGTCGTCATGTTTTCACCTTCATGTTTGCATGCTTATGTTCCTAGGACAGTGTCAAAGTGAACACATTTACATTTACTGATGAATGTGTAGCTGGAAGTTGGACAGCATACTAACCACAAAGCATATCTTGTTTTATGTTTCCTCATCTGGAATTGGGGATCTTACATGATACTACTTTAAACTTCTTAATTTTGGCTATTTCCCTTTCCACGTGCACCCTATGCTTCAAAATGTTTGTCATCTCGGTATTTGTAGGGAGGAATGTTCAGTCTAAGGCCAATTTCCTCTGTCTTTCTCAGTTACATGCACATAATATGATTATTGTGGATAGTCAGATTTATGTAATAGTTTGATTAAAGTGTTTACATTCTTTTCAAGAAGAACGATTTCCCTAATAACTCTGAAATCAGGCTACCTGATGGCACTCTGATAAATGCAGACAATTGGCAACCAACATAAACATTCCACCATGTTATTTTCAGGAAGCATATTGGATTCTGTTTGGACATATCAAGTTTGTGAAAATTACTTCTAAGATGCATTCGTTCCGAACTCACTTCAGTCACACTAAAGAGGGAGGCTAGCTCGGCTGGTGCTAGCAAATGCGCAGATCAAACCCACCACTGGAACGCCCACTTAAACTATTTACATGTCCGAATCATTCTAAAGAGGGCTCAGAAAACATGTGACTTAATCAGCGTATGCTTACTTAGATTTGTACCTTAAGACTATTCAAGATAAGCAGAGTAAGATGTTTACATGACTATTGCATAATCTGCCTGCTTCCATAGTCAGTTTAATATTGAATTATCACTGTGCATGTAAACATACTCATTGAGAAACCCCTCGTCTGCCATAGGCCCATCACCTCTCTTAAGGTAGCCACATTGAAGCAAATTTTGCAGTAGCTCTACGATGTTACTGTTTACACAGGATCCATTTCTGAGAGAGAAGTATTTTAAAGGGTGAATGCAAACAAATGAGCCACATCAGTCACATACTATCAAGATAATTATGTGTGTTGATAGACTTGTAGATGGAATAAGTTTGGCTTTGAAGTTTTCAACCTTCACCGAGTCTCAGTAATCCGAAGGTTAGCTATGTTAACAAATACATGTAAAATCCCTTAAACAATGCCAACAAGCTCATTGTAAACTTTTTGTACAGTCTCTGACCTGAAGTATTGCGGGACAGGATACTGCAGGACAGGAAACCCAGCTCAAAGTTATAAAAGTAACAAAGAAATTCTACTAACAGTTTGCTGCACGCACAAAATAAATATTAGACGGCAAGGCTCTTGATCCAGGAGGGGATTCTCTGCTGTTACCAAGGAAAGCTTTCTCTTTTTCTGAAGAAGCTAACCACTTAGTTAGATGGCTAACTAGGTAATAAATTGACAAACCAAATGCACAACTGCTAAGCATTTAGCACATGTTATACAGTTAACTTAGTTATAAGATATCTAACTAGCTGGCAAACATTTAGTTGTGAATTCCATGCTGTAATTAGATCACCTGGTACATGCTGCACAACAGTGAGTGACTCACAAGGCTCCAGTCTCCTAGTTGTATGCTTGTGAACAAACACCATGTGACTGGGGACTACTGGTAAGCTTCATAATGAAAAATTATGTGACTGGTGAAAGAATACAATGTTGTGCAATACGTTAAGAGATAAACAAGTTCACTGCATATATTTACTGAAAGTATCTACAAATATGAAAATGTATTAAAACTTCAAATAAATAGTTTGAAATGTATTGAAAAACCATACCATGGTTATTTCCAAATACCCTGGTATATCTACACCCAAGCCTACTTTGCAGGAGCAATGAGCTTGGTTTCTCCATCTTTAACTCAGTGCAATCTAGTATTTCAAAGGTCGTTGGAAAATCTCTCCTGTAGTTGTCTGGCATGTTTTCTGTGATGTTGTCCTTGTGAGGCCATACAGACAACTGAGCCTGTCCAAAATAAAGTCCATTGAATAAAGTGCTAACACTTTGTAAATCCATATGAAATGTACAAGCCAAGATCGTTCAGATCAAAATTGTCTTAAGTTTCATCGGCACAAGCAAACTGCATCTGCCAATCTACTCTTGTATGTCAAGGGGATAGTTGTCTGTGGGGATATGTTTCTGATTTGGTAATGTGAAAAATGTGCACAAGTTATTAAACTGACCATAAGTAAACCCAGTGCAGTATTGGAAGAAGTTGGGGGGACACTGCTGTTATTTACTGACTCTGGCGTTAACCGGTTAGGGGTTTGAGTTTCCTGAAGAGCATGGATGCTTTTTCTTAATACTAGTCCATTTCCTCATACTTTTGAGCTAGTAGAATCTTTAAGCTCATCCCTTCCTTTTCTTCTTCCAACTGGGGATGCTCCTCTATGTACTCTGGAAACACAAAATACACAATGAAAAAAATTGAATTCTACCATACATGATTTAAACAAGTTGGTGCTTTGTAAAAGCTGTTTTTCTCTGTTCTTTTGCAGCTCCCACTATTGGAGAACAGCACCACCACCATCCACCTCCAACCCTATGGATGAGTTCCCAACATTTCCTCTGCATCAACAACCAAGATGTATCTCTACAGTTCTGAATGAAAATAAGATATTACAACAGTGATATAATGATCTCCCAGTCTGAAGCACTGGAAAAAGATACAAGATGGCAGAGCAACAACACCCGCCATGGTGTCTGCTCCCAGCCACTTACTTCGTCTTTTTAAGAGGTTGTGCTCCAAGGTAGCAGACTGACAGTCTTGCCACCAGCATGCAGAGGAAGAAGACCGTGCAGACCAAGGCAATGACGATAGACCTGGAGTTTGAGCTGCTGACAGCAGCACCGTATACTGAAGTCACTGGGCACAAAGTGTTCCCATGTGGCTTTGTTGTCAACCCCCACTCCCTCCATTTAGGCATCTCCTGACAGGAAAGTCTAGAGTAATGAGAACCCAAGCCATGGCTTCTGGAAGTAAAGTGCCCAAACAAAGTCAACTTTACTGGTAGTAAATCTCTCTGTCAAAGAGCTGATGGTACCTATGCTTACAAACCTAATCATGAGTTCCTCTACCATAGTATGGGACAAATGGGAATTACAGGGATGCCGTGGTGTGATTGTATTTGTCATGTGTAAAAATGACTTTCACCTGGAGTGTGTCCACTTTAATGCAGAAAAGTGGGATAGCATGAAAAGCCAGCTGGACTGCTGATTTTTTTAAATATATTTTTTTCTTGCCGGCCCTGTGCAGATAATTCCTCCTTTGTTGAACTATCATCTCCGGTATCCTCTGGTGATTTGGTTGCTATCTCTCCTGTGGTGTTAGTGGAAGCTGCATCTTGCACAGGGCTCTACGCTGACTTTTTTTTTTTTTACAAGGAGCACGTGTGCCTTAATTATTTTTTTTTAAATAGGCATGCACAAATTTAGGAGCACAATGAAAATTGTGAGATGTTGAAGCTAGAATCTTTAATTTTTCTAAATGCACTGGAATTCCTAAATAAAAATTCCAGGTTGCACAGTAAAATATTTAAGCACATATGCAAGTAAAATGGCCGCACTGTAGAGCCCTATCTGTAGATACGGGATGATACATGTAATGTTATTCATCCAGATATTTATAGTGTTAGGGTTATATTGTTTCAGTGGTCTTCTGAATCAAATGTGTAAATCAGACATTTGCTGCCTACATTGTACTTGTGATTACATTAACTTATGTATGAGTTATGTAAGTTGTGTATAATTTATGTATATGTGAGATAAACTTGACCCCTGGTGTCTGTTGATATTTGGTCATGTATGATAGGTTTGGCAAAACCTCATATTACAGTAAAGCAGCTGGATTTGGGTACTGAAGACTTGGATTCCCATCAACACATTGCGGAATGAAATTAGCCAGCTAAAGATTTGTGATACATGTAGTCTAACAAAGCTAACCAGCTAGCTAATGTTGTTAACAAGGTAGCTAGCTAAGTTAGCAATGTTTAGCTTAGTTGTGTAAAGTTAAAGTTGTTGCTGACTTTGTCTAGCCATTTTTTTTTTAATCTATTGTGATATCACACATTATGCAAAAGATTAACATAGTTGCTTACCTTGGAGCAAACATATATGCATCCTTCATTATTTTGCTTGTGTTCGACTGCATGAAGTTGTCCACAAAGCTTTTTCCACAATTTACACGTCTCTCCATTAGAGCTCATGGAAGCCGTGAGGATTTTTTCTGACGTGTCCGAGTGGTTGGTTGGTTGCGGTTGTTAAGCTCTGATTGGACAATTGCTGTTCGAGAGCGGAGTTTAGTGAAGGGTTAATTAGGCCTAATACAATTACCATTATTGTCCATTTGCACAGAGATTGACATTGTTGGTGGATGATTTCAGTGATAACTTAATGTTAGGGTAGCTAATACCTCCCAGTTTCAGAATTATTTTCCAGTTACATGCCTTCTGAATATGGTAGTATTTGTAATAAAAACTGACTTGTCTTGTCCCTCCTCCTGTGCGTGTGTCCAGGTGTTACAGATCCTGGACCTGTATGCGCGGGTGTACGAGGAGCTCATGGCCATCCCCGTGGTAAAGGGCAGGAAGACTGAGAAGGAGAAGTTTGCCGGAGGTGACTACACTACCACCGTGGAGGCCTTCATCTCTGCCAGTGGCAGAGCCATCCAGGTACTCTTGAGGTTTGCACACATCGCACTGAATGTGGATCTAGCGTTCGTATGCCGATCGTTCAGCGTAGTGGTTTTTAGGGACAACCCACTGTAGACGTCTGACTCACAATTTTTTACTCGATTCTACATGTAAAATCGGTGCGCACTTGGTTTGCAAATTACGTTCAGAGGTGTACGAATAACAATACGCTAGAGCCCTTTGATGCCCGATGTCCACCAAATGCACATGCGTTTTGTTTTGCCGAATGTCTTACCTGCATTTTCCGTACTTGATGCACATAATGGCATCAGAGGAGATGACTGCCGTTTTACCGTCTCCAAACCAATTGTGATATTGTGTTTTTTTTCCCGTATCATTTGTAACTTATTTTGTACATAATGTTTCTGCCACCCTCTCTTATGACCGAAAAGAGCCTCTGGATATCAAAAGTGATTACTAGCGTCCTACTGGACAAATATTTTTTTCTTTAAAACATCGTACGGAAATTAATTTATTTATAAAGACCGGACAAGGCCCAAATCCCTGTCATTTACATGAAGAAGAGACTGAGATGTAGGTTGGGGTGCCTTGTAAAAATCCGACGGTGAGTGGGTCACCTCTACCATGACGGTGAGTGGCCACCTCTACCATCTGTCCAATTGGCCAACGTGCAATTATTGGATAATAAACTGGATGAGCTCCGATCAAGACTATCCTACCAACGGGACATTAAAAACGGTAAAATCTTAGTCGTGGCTGAACGACGACATGGACAACATACAGCTGCCTCATGTAACACAAGGGGTGACGGCCTGTGTCTAGTTGTCAATAACAGCTGGTGCATGAAATTTAATATTAATTAAGTCTCAAGGTTTTGCTCGCCTGAGGTAGTCTCGTGATAAACTATTGGTAAATAGTGTGGTCTACAGCTTATCTACTATTTACCATAACAAACTGTTACGAGAATTTTCAATCCCAATGATAATAACTGACAATCAATAGCTCTGACCAATCCCCGAGATCTGTAAGACCATGGGTTTAATAATAATTTGTCAAAGACTCAGTTTATGCAAAAAGATAGTACAGTTTATTCAGAGAACATTCTAAAGTCCATTATACAAAGACATCCATTCCATAGTTGTGCACATACTTTCACACAAACAGTAGGTGAGATTTATCTCCATAGTTCTCACCACTGTGTATCCCTGCCCAGCCGACAGTTCCATTCCCCCGAGATTAGGGAAACCTTTAAGTACTCCCTATGCTCTCATAGGTTCCTCAGAGGCCTAGCCAGGTCGGTAGAAACAGTTTTAATTGTTCTTTGGTATTTTCCTAGGCACCCACATACAAGTTCAAATCCTAAGCAACACCTTGCTCAGACAGTCTGTTTTTCCACTATACAGATACATTGTTTTACCTAATTCCGATAAAACTACACACATACGATTATAATTTCATGATTCTAATCAATTTCATACAGTTATAAGGTTTCAGAGTGGAATTATTTTATCATTATCTTTCAACCTATGCTGGCACTAAGACCACACTCAACGAGCTGTATAAGGCAATAAACAAGAAAATTCTCATCCAGAAGTGGCGCTCCTAGTGGCCACACAATCTTAAATCTGTTTCACCTCATTTCTACCAGCATGTTACATGTGTAGCCAGGGGGAAAAAAACTCTAGACCACCTTTACTCCACACAGAGACGCATACAAAGCTCACCCTCGCCCTCCATTTGAAAAATCTGACCATAACTCTATCCTCCTCACTTGTGCTTACAAGCAAATACTAAAGCAGGAAGTAAATGACTCACTCAATACGGAAGTGGTCAGATGCTAAACTACAGGACTGTTTTGCTAGAACAGACTGGAATATGTTCCTGGGATTCTTCCGATGGCATTGAGTACACCACTTCTGTCATTGGCTTCATTAATAAGTGCCTCGACAACGTCGTCCCCACATTGACTGTACGTACATACCAGAAGCCATGGATTACAGTCAACATCCGCAGTGAGATAGAAGGTAGAGGTGCCACTTTTAAAGAGTGGGACTCTAACCCAGACACTTTATTTATTTCACCTTTATTTAACCAGGAGTCTAGTTGAGAACAAGTTCTCATTTACAACTGCGACTTGGCCAAGATTAAGCAAAGCAGTGCGACACAAACAACAGAGTTACACATGGAATAAACAAACAGTCTATATACAGTGTGTGCATATGAGGTAAGGCAATGAATGGGCCATAGTGGTGCAATAATTACAATATAGCAATTAAACACTGGAGTGATAGATGTGCAGAGGATGAATGTGCAAGTAGAGATAGTGGGCTGCAAAGGAGCAAAATAAATAACAGTATGGGGATAAGGTAGTTGGATGGGCTATTTACAGATGGGCTATGTACAGGTGCAGGCATCTGTGAGATGCTCTGACATCTGGTGCTTATAGTTAGTGAGGGAGATATGGGTCTCCAGCTTCAGTGATTTTTGCCGTTCATTCCAGTCATTGGCAGCAGAGACCTGGAAGGAAAGGCGGCCAAAGGAGGAGTTGGCTTTGGGGTTGACCAGTGAAATATACCTGCTGAGCTAAGGTGGGGCTTTACCTAGCAAAAACGTATAGATGACCTGGAGCCAGTGGGTCTGGTGATGAATATGAAGTGAGGGCCAGCCAACGAGAGCATACAGGTCGCAGTGGTGGGTATTATATGTGGCTTTGGTTACAAAACGGATGGCATCCAATTTGCTGAGTAGTGTTGGAGGCTATTTTGTAAATGACATCGCCGAAGTCAACAAGTGCTGACTAACAGAGTAGTACACTTATGTAAAAATGAATAAGGATAGTCACACACTATATGCTCCCTATAATTTTATGGAGTAAATGCCTAGGGAGAATATTTAGGGTGAGCAAGACTATCTTCATATATTTTTTAGATTCTAACAGCCAAACATAAACTAGGACCTTGGATGAAAGCCACTTTTCCTGGCCCCCTTGTAAGCAATATGTAGGAAACTCTTCTAAAATAGCTGGAGCCTTCCACATGAGTGCTTACACCTATCAAGTTTATTCAGACATGTACAGACCAAAGGGGGAAAATATCTAGCAGACAAAAGGAGTCAACAAGTACTAAGCAGTTGAACTAAAGCACACAGTGGAGAAACATCTCTCGCATGCCTTTTTACAGATCTGGGTTCAAATGTAATTTCAAATACTTTAGTTGTGCTTGACTGACCTTACCTGTTGCAATGAACATATATAGAAAAGTTCCCAAAGTGCAAACCCCACCCACCTGCCACTCCAGGTAGGCTCAAGGAAAAAATAGATATTTGAAAGATTTTATACCGTATTTTAACCCAGGTCTGCTTTTTAACAATAAGAAAACAACCAAGCTAAATGTTTCTCTTCCGCTCAGGGCGCCACGTCCCATCACTTGGGACAGAACTTCTCGCGGATGTTTGAGATTGTGTTCGAGGACCCCAAGAAGCCAGGTGAAAAGCAGCTGGCATATCAGAACTCGTGGGGCATCACCACCCGCACCCTCGGCGTGCTCACCATGGTCCACGGTGACAACATGGGCCTGGTGCTGCCCCCCAAAGTCGCATGTCTCCAGGTACGTTTTTTTTATTTTACCAGGAAATTCTTATTTATAATGATGGAAAAAAGTAAATCATTTAGATTTGTAAAACAACCCTTATAAGCATGAGTCAAGTTGATGTAGTAAATTCAGTGCCAATTCAAATTGATTTAACTCTGCATCTTTTCCTGCTCCTCTTCTAACTCAGGTGATCATCATCCCATGTGGTATCACGGTCTCCCTGCCCGAGGCTGAGAAAGAGGTTCTCTTGGCCCAGTGCTCCAAGTACCTGGCTCGGCTGCAGAGGGGAGAGATCCGAGTCAAGGCAGACCTCAGAGAAAACTACTCCCCTGGCTGGAAGTTCAACCACTGGGAGCTCAAGGTAAAACCACAACTCCTGGCCATGTTTGGGTCACTTTGTAAGAGCGTGGCTCGAGCAACGCCAGGGTCGTGGGTTCGATTCCCACTGGGGTCGTACACAAAAAAAGAAATCCCCTTTTAGGGGTTTGTAGCCTTGTCATTCAGTGCCTCTACAATGGACCGCACTGGCCGAAATGACTGCCACAGTGAACCTGTAGTCCATGGGCCTCCTGTCCCATCTCCATGGATCCTGTGGATACATTTGTACTACTGACAATTAGATGATTTCAGGTCTGAACTTCTCATCAGTCCAATATCAAGTGTCTAATCAAAGGAAAGGGTCTC
The DNA here is from genome assembly GCF_021184085.1 of Oncorhynchus gorbuscha. Taxonomy (NCBI): domain Eukaryota; kingdom Metazoa; phylum Chordata; class Actinopteri; order Salmoniformes; family Salmonidae; genus Oncorhynchus; species Oncorhynchus gorbuscha. Next base: position 43,447,960 of record NC_060177.1, on the reverse strand, counting down.
ACTCTATTTCCGTCTCTCTTTTTCTCTTGCTCATTCCCTCTTGTTCCCTCTCTCTCTATTCCCCTCCCTCTCTCCATCCATCCCTCTAAGGGTGTGCCCATTCGTCTGGAAGTGGGTCCTAAGGACCTGAAGCAGGGTCAGTGTGTGGCCGTGAGGAGAGACACGGGGGAGAAGATCACCCTACCCGAGGCCGACACAGAGAAGAGGCTCACACAGCTACTGGAGGACATCCAGACCAACCTCTTCAAGAGGTAGAATGCATGTACATTCACGCACTCGTACAAGTGTGGAGACACACACTTTCGAAAATCAAGGCCAACCTCTAGGTAACACACACACACACACACACACACACACACACACACACACACACACACACACACACACACACACACACACACACACACACACACACACACACACACACACACACGTTATAAGACTTATCAGCATATACACATGCTTCACACACATACAGTTGAAGTCAGAAGTATACATACACTTAGATTGGAGTCATTAAAACTAGTTTTCAACAACTCCACAAATTTCTTGTTAAACTATAGTTTTGGCAAGTCGGTTAGGACATCTACTTTGTGCATGACACAAGTCATTTTTCCAACAATTGTTTACAGACAGATTATTTAACTTATAATTCACTTATAATTCACTATCACAATTCCAGTGGGTCAGAAGTTGACTGTGCCTTTAAACAGCTTGGAAAATTCTGATAGGCTAATTGACATCATTTGAGTCAATTGGAGGTGTACCTGAGAATGTATTTCAAGGTCTACCTTCAAACTCAGTACCTCTTTGCTTGACATCATGGGAAAATCAAAAGAAATCAGCCAAGACCTCAGGGGAAAAAAATTGTAGACCTCCAAGTCTGGTTCATCCTTGGGAGCAATTTCCAATGCCTGAAGGTACCACGTTCATCTGTACAAACAATAGTACACAATTACAAACACCATGGGACCACGCAGCTGTCATACCACTCAGGAAGGAGACGCGTTCTGTTTCCTACAGATGGACGTACTTTGGTGTGAAAAGTGGAAATCCATCCCAGAACAACAGCAAAGGACCTTGTGAAGATGCCTTTTCAGCAATGCTTTTTCCAGAATGATGGACCACCTTATCATAAGGCAAAAGTGATAACTAAGTGGCTCGGGGAACAAAACATAGATATTTTGGGTCCATGGCCAGGAAACTCACCAGACCTTAATCCCATTGAGAACTTGTGGTCAATCCTCAAGATGCGGGTGGACAAACAAAACCCCACAAATTCTGACAATCTCCAAGCATTGATTATGCAAGAATGGGCTGCCATCAGTCAGAATGTGGCCCAGAAGTTAATTGACAGCATGCCAGGGTGGATTGCAGAGGTCTTGAAAATGAAGGGTCAACACTGCAAAGATTGACTCTTTGCATCAACTTCATGTAATTGGCAATAAAAGCCTTTGGCACTTATGAAATGCCTGTAATTATTCTTCAGTATTTCATAGTAACATCTGCCAAAAATATCTAAAGACACTGATGCAGCAAACTGTGGAAATTAATGTGTCATTCTCAACTTTTGGCCACGACTGTACATGCTCTCGGTTTTGCGCTCTTTATGTGCGTCTCTCTCGGTCTCTGTGTATCTCTCTCAGCTACTGCACTGGGGCTAATGTACACCACACACACACACACACGTGTGACCTGTCGAATACTGGACTAATATCAAATATTTCTGTGTCGCAGGGCATCAGACGATTTGAACAAGCACATGGTGGTAGCAGACTCTATGGAACAGTTCCAGAAAGACCTGGACCAGGGCATGGTGAGTTACACTGTTTATCTGTTATATATGTTGAACCTACATCAGAGATGAAGTCTTCATGGCCTGTGTGGTACAGCGGTTACAGCCGCTCACCCCGGAACACATGTAAGCCAGAGTCTTCATAGGTTCGTATCAGGCCCACTGCCCTTTGACTCACCCTTCCCCGTATATCACATTGTACTATCTCTTCAATAAAGCTAAAGAAAACTGACAGGAGTGGGGGAAAAAATAAAGTATTTTTTGGGAAATGGGGCAGTCCCACTCCTGTCAGTTTTCTTCACTTCTGGCTGGCTTAACTAATACAAACACACTGACCGTTTTATTTTTATTTTGGGGGGGATGTCCACAGATTGTCCAGATCCCCTTCTGTGGAGAAATCGAGTGTGAAGACTGGATCAAGAAGACCACTGCCAAGTACGTATCTCTCAATGACCGTGATGCATATATACGTACATTGGGGAGAACAAATATATGATACACTGCAGGTTTTCCTACTTACAAAGCATGTAGAGGTCTGTAATTTCTATCATAGGTACACTTCAACTGTGAGAGACGAATGTAAAACAAAAACCCAGAAAATAACATTGTATGATTTTCAAGTAATGAATTTGCATTTTCTTGCATGACATAAGTATTTGATACATCAGAAAAGCTGAACTTAATATTTGGTACAGAAACCTTTGTTTGCAATTACAGAGATCATATGTTTCCTGTAGTTCTTGACCAGGTTTGCACACACTGCAGCAGGGATTTTGGCCCACTCCTCCATACATATCTTTTCCAGGTCCTTCAGGTTTCGGGGCTGTCGCTGGGCAATACAGACTTTCAGCTGACCCAGCCACGACCCATCTTCAATGCTCTTACTGAGGGAAGGAGGTTGTTGGCCAAGATCTCGCAATACATGGCCCCATCCCTCCTCCCCTCAATACGGTGCAGTCGTCCTGTCCCCTTTGCAGAAAAGCATCCCCAAAGAATGATGTTTTCACCTCCATGCTTCACAGTTGGGATGGTGTTTTTGGGGTTGTACTCATCCTTCTTCCTCCAAACACGGCGAGTGGAGTTTAGACCAAAAAGCTATATTTTTGTCTCATCAGACCTTCTCCCATTACTCCTCTGGATCATCCAGATGGTCATTGTCAAACTTCAGATGGGCCTGGACATGCGCTGGCTTGAGCAGGGGGACCTTGCGTGCGCTGCAGGATTTTAATCCATGACGGCGTAGTGTGTTACTAATGGTTTTCTTTGAGACTGTGGTCTGGAGCTGAGACCCAGCTCTCTTCAGGTCATTGACCAGGTCATTGACCAGGTCCTGCCGTGTAGTTCAAGATCATTGATGCCCCACGAGGTGAGATCTTGCATGGAGCCCCAGACCGAGGGTGATTGACCGTCATCTTGAACTACTTCCATTTTCTAATAATTGCGCCAACAGTTGTTGCCTTCTCACCAAGCTGCTTGCCTATTGTCCTGTAGCCCATCCCAGCCTTGTGCAGGTCTACAATTGTATCCCTGATGTCCTTGCACAGCTCTCTGGTCTTGGCCATTGTGGAGAGGTTGGAGTCTGTTTGATTGAGTGTGTGGACAGGTGTCTTTAATACAGGTAACGAGTTCAAACAGGTGCAGTTAATACAGGTAATGAGTGGAGAACAGGGGGGCTTCTTAAAGAAAAACTAACAGGTCTGTGAGAGCCAGAATTCTTACTGGTTGGTAGGTGATCAAATACTTATCTCATGTAATAAAATGCAAATTAATTACTTTTACTCACAGTTGAAGTGTACCTATGATAAAAAATTACAGACCTCTACATGCTTTGTAAATAGGAAACACTGCTGATTTAGCAGGTTATCATATACTTGTTCTCCTCGCTGTACATGTGTATAACAAGTCTTGCAATTTTTTATTATCGCATCAATATGCATTATCGTCTCTTAGTGAAGCGGTAGCAAATGTAGAATGAAGCTCAATAAATCTGTCAACTCCCTATCCTGTCTCTTTGTCCCCCCTCTCCAGGGACCAGGATCTGGAGCCCGGTGCCCCCTCCATGGGTGCAAAGAGCCTGTGTATCCCCTTCAAGCCCCTCAAGCCCCTGCAGCCAGGCCAGATGTGCGTCAGCGGCAAGGAGGCCGCCCAGTACTACACTCTGTTTGGCCGTAGCTACTAAATACACACCTGAAGGGTGTATCTCAATCGTCTGAAATGGCTTCCTCTCCTCATCACTTCTCCTTTGTCTGGGAAATGTGAAGAACAAGATTGTTGAAAACCAAGAAATTCTCTGAGTGTTTCCCCCCCATCATGCTCTTTTGAATGAGCAGAGATGAAGTCACTTCAGACTATTGAGATATACCGAGTCAACACCCCATAGTGTGTTCCCTTTCTTTCAGCCCTTAACCATGTTGCAATGGTGGCCCAACCCCTTGAAAGTGACTAAAGAAAGGCACTCTCCGTAATCAACTTATCTCCCCACTTGCCCCAAATGTAACACAAAAAGCACGTTTTTTTTACCCGGTGACAGTCTTGTCCCTTTCTCCCTTCCACCCTAACTTATCTCAGGACCTTTTACAGGTATAAAAGATGTCCTTGTACTCAGGCAAGATGTTTTAGTACCTCCCCACTAACTGAACTGACATTGACCCCTCTCTGTCATAGCAATTGGGGGTGGTGAGGGTTGTTTCCTGGAGATTTTCGACTCGTTATTCCGGTGTACCAACTCGTAGGAATACTCATAGCCCATCTAGTAATTTAATAGGATCTATGTCATAAACAGCCCTCAAAGCTCCAGAATGTGGTTAAAATAGCAGCCATAGAAGCAGTAATGAGGTCAATGGATCTCAACCAAAACAATGGAAATGCGTAGGGAAAAGATCCCAACTCTTCTCATTGCCCCCCAGCAAAATGTTCCTTCTTTTAGGCTGCTATTGTGTATTTCACACTGTTGAGGTAAAACAAATATTAATAATCAACTGGATTTCAGTTAAATTGACTACCACCACCGATTTCTCTATGCTAGCTGTGCTACCAGCTTATACGAACGGGAGGTAGCATTTAGCAGTTACTTCTTCTAAAGCTGAAAAGGAACTACTTCTAAATGTTATGCAGCGTAAACATCCAAATATATCCAAATCTGCCTTTTAGTAACCACATTGTGGGCCTGCTACAATACATCAATAATGAGGGATTTGATGAATATCCACTTTGTTCGATCAGATTTGAAGGTGCTCCCCCACGGTCTGCGTTCCATTGACCTCTTTACCCCATCTATATTGGTCAGGGAGAAATCCAAACCAGTCTAATTGAAATTGATGGCAGTAGAGGCATAATCCAGATTTTTCTTATGCAGGAAAATAAAAGTAAGGCATTTGATTTCAGAAATTGTGTATTAGAATTGTAAACTTAAAATATTGTAATATAATTATAAGTATAGTTTTTATACGGGTTTATTGTGAATGCTGTGTATAAATAGCCTCTAAAAACAGGGCTGTCCAACTATTCCTGGAGAGCCACCCTCCTGTAGGTTTTTGCTCCAACCCCAGTTGTAACTAATAGGATTCAGTTTATCAACCAGCTAATTATTTGAATCAGTTGCGCTAGATTAGGGTTGGAGTGAAAACCTACTGGACAGTAGCGCTCCGGAAACATGGTTGGCGAGCCCTGCTCTATAATATATATGGAAAAAGACCATAAATGTCTGCATTTTTGTTTTCTTGGAAAGCTGTGAGTGTTATTATATGATACAATATCAATACTTGTTGCATTTACAACTTTGTTTAAGTACTATCATCAACTGATTTGAGACATGCTGTGGATTGACGGCATTGTTTGAATGGAATGTTGTCATATTGGCAGTTAATTTGAAAAATGTATTGAATCATTCCTCTGAAGCTGGCTAGCTAACAAACATACAGTGCAGATACATTCTTCAAATTCATTATTTTACACTTATCACAGCACTGGCGAACCATGGTTGAACACCTCCCTGACCAAAATGGCTGACCTTTGTTCCACCATAAGGTTCATGTCCATACTAGCATCCTCATTCAATTGGAATACGTACTATGACATACCTGTACTGTAATCTTTGATTTACTCTAACTCATGCAATTGTAGAACTTGTCTATAATAATAAAGGGAATTTCCACTGTATAGTTTCCGGTGATTTCTGTTGGGGAGATGCGTTATCATTTGAGTGCTTCTTTATCTGTAAATTATGGTCACTTTATATGAAAATGTGTGGATTCTTGTCCAAACAGGTGCACATCATTGTTCTATGGTCAGTGTGGAAAAGTGAAACTCCACTTTCCCAGAGATCATGTAAAATGGCGCCGGAAGAAATGGCAGCAGTTTTACGGGTGCCCAACCAATTGTGCTATTATATATATTTTTGCGTTATTTGTAACTTATTTTGTACATAATGTTTCTGCAACTATATCTTACTGCGAAAAAGAGCTGGATATTAGGACAGCGATTACTCACCTTGGATTAGCCAAAGACTTTTCTACAACAAGGACGACGCACAAGATATTCTCCAAACACCCCACAGGGCCGACATCCCCGCTATTTGCAAGAGGAAGCGACGCAGGTTCAGAGGACAAAGAGCCGGATGCCTGGTCAGGACCCGGAGAAGGCGACTGGGAAAGCTGCCTTTACCGTCAATACTACTCGCCAACGTGCAATCATTGGACAATAAATTAGACGAGGCACGATCACGAATATCCTACCAACGGGACATCAAAAACTGTAATATCCTATGTTTCACGGAATCGTGGCTGAATGACGACATGGATATTCAGCTAGCAGGATATACGCTGCACCGGCAAGATAACAGCACACTCCGGTAAGACAAGGGGGGTGGTCTGTGTATATTTGTAAACCGCTGGTGCATGAACTCTAAGGAAGGTTCTAGATTTTGCTCGCCTGAAGTCTAGTATATTGTGATAAATTGCACGCCACACTACTTGCCTAGAGGTTTTTTTAATTTTTTATATTCAGACTTTTCGTGGCTGTATTTACCACCAAAGACTGATGTTGGCACTAAGACAGCACTGTCAGCTGTATAAGGAAATAAGCAAACAGAACTACTTACCCAGAGGCGGCGCTCCTAGTGGCCGGAGACTTTAATGCAGGGAAACTTAAATCAGTAAAACCGAATTTCTATCTAGATCACCTGTACTCCACACACAGGTGTGTACAAAGCTCTCCCTCGCCCTCCATTTGGTAAATCTGACCACCACTCTATCCTCCTGATTCCTACTTGCAAGCAAAAATTAAAGCAGGAAGCACCAGTGACTCGGTCTATAAAAAAAGTGGTCAGATGAAGCAGATGCTAAACTACTGGACTGTTTTGCTATCAGACTGGAACATGTTCCGGGATTCTTCCGATGTTATTGAGGAGTACACCACATCAGTCACTGGTTTTATCAATAAGTGCATCGAGGACGTTGTACCCACAGCGACTGTACGTACATACCCCAACCAGAAGCCATGGATTACATGCACTGCCACTTTCAAGGTGCGGGACTCTAACCCGGAAGCTTACAAGAAATCCTGCTATGCCCTGCGACGAACCATCAAACAGGCAAAGCGTCAATACAGGGCTAAGATTGAATCATACTACACCTGCTCCGACGCTCGTCTTATGTGGCAGGGCTTGCAAACTATTACAGACTACAAAGGGAAGCACAGCTGCGAGCTGCCCAGGGACACGAGCCTACCAGACGAGCTAAATCTCTTCTATGCTCGCTTCGAGGCAAGCAGCACTGAGGCACGTATGAGAGCATCAGTTGTTCCGGACGACTGTGATCACGCTCTCCGTAGCCAACATACGCAAGGCTGTGGGGCCAGACAGATTACCAGGATGTGTGCTCCGGGCATGTGCTGACCAACTGGCAGGTGTCTTCACTGACATTTTCAATATGTCCCTGATTGAGTCTGTAATACAAACATGTTTCAAGCAGACCACCATAGTCCCTGTGCCCAAGAACACAAAGGCAACCTGCCTAATTGACTACAGACCCGTAGCACTCACGTCCGTAGCCATGAAGTGCTTTGAAAGGCTGGTAATGGCTCACATCAACACCATTATCCCAGAAACCAAAGACTTACTCCAATTTGCATACCGCCCAAACAGATCCACAGATGATGCAATCTCTCCACACTGCCCTTTCCCACCTGGAAAAAAGGAACACTTACCCTCAAAGCTCATTACTAAGCTAAGGATCCTGGGACTAAACACCTCCCTCTGCAACTGGATCCTGAACTTCCTGACGGGCCACCCCCAGGTGGTGAGGGAGGTAACAACACATCCGCCACGCTGATCCTCAACACTGGAGCTCCCCGGGGGTGCATGCTCAGTCCCCTCCTGTACTCCCTGTTCACCCACGACTGCATGGCCAGGCACGACTCCAACACCATCATTAAGTTTGCAGACGACACAACAGTGGTAGGCCTGATCACCGACAACAACGAGACGGCCTATAGGGTGGAGGTCAGAGACCTGGCCGGGTGGTGCCAGAATAACAACCTCTCCCTCAACGTAACCAAGACTAAGGAGATGATTGTGGACTACAGGAAAAGGAGGACCGAGCACACCCCCATTCTCATCGACGGAGCTGCAGTGGAGCAGGTTGAGAGCTTCAAGTTCCTCTGTGTCCACATCAACAACAAACTAGAATGGTCCAAACACACCAAAACAGTCGTGAAGAGGGCACGACAAAGCCTATTCCTCCTCAGGAAACTAAAAAGATTTGGCATGGTTCCTGAGATCTTCAAAAAGGTTCTACATCTGCAACATTGAGGTTATCCTGACTGGTTGCATCACTGCCTGGTACGGCAATTGCTCGGCCTCTGACCGCAAGGCACTACAGAGGGTAGTGTGTATGGCCCAGTACATCACTGGGGCTAAGCTGCCTGCCATCCAGGACCTCTACACCAGGCGGTGTCAGAGGAAGGCCCTAAAAATTGTCAAAGACCCCAGCCACCCCAGTCATGGACTGTTCTCTCTACTACCGCATGGCAAACGGTACTGGAGTGCCAAGTCTAGGACAAAAAGGCTTCTCAACAGTTTTTACCCCCAAGCCATAAGACTCCTGAACAAGTAATCAAATGGCTACCCGGACTACTTGCATTGTGTGCCCTCCCCAAACCCTCTTTTTATGCTGCTGCTACTCTGTTTATTATATATGCATAGTCATTTTAACCATGTCTACATGTACATACGACCTCCAATTGGGTCGACCAACCAGTGGTCCCGCACATTGGCTAACTCTGCTATCTGCATTGTGTCCTGCCACCCACCACCTGCCAACCCCTTTTTTACGCTACTGCTACTCTCTGTTCATCATATATGCATAGTCACTTTAACCATGTCTACATGTACATACTAACTCAATCAGCCTGACTAACCGGTGTCTGTATGTAGCCTCACTACTTTTATAGCCTCGCTACTGTATATAGCCTGTCTTTTTACTGTTTTATTTCTTTACTTACCGATTGTTCACCTAACACCTTTTTTGTACTATTGGTTAGAGCCTGTAAGTTAGCATTTCACTGTCAGGTCTGCACTAGGCTAATTCTACTTAAATATATCCAGATTGAAAAAATAGTTTTCAGATACATTGCTTAACTTCAGATTAATTAGTTCTAGACTAGGGAGTTTTAGAATAAGGTAAGTATGGACTAACCAGTTAATCTTTGTGAATCCTGATTAGACTAACAATGTGCACTTGGTGCAGACCTGACGATGCTTCAAAAACCAATACATAAGTATTGTGTGGAATTGGAGCAAGTCACCTAAACCAAACAATGGATGGATGTAAAAGAAAACGTTCAAAGAATTTCAGCGACTTTGAAAAAAAGAAACTCCTTGAAGCGAATTATATCAAACCACCGAATTATCGAGAACAAACAGCATAATTCATCACCAGTAAACAAAAGGATGCAACAACATCTTGAGGTCTCAGCTTGTCGTGGAAATTACCATCAGGGACACCTGAAGTCAATATTAAATTAATAATTTATCAGCAAGCTGGAGAGGTTCCAACAAACTCATTAACATTTGTTTCATGCATGTGACTGACCAATACCTCACAAGGCTTCTCTCCAAGCTGAGACCTTGAAACTGAGACACCCCTTTCAGTTCTCAAAACAATGTTCTGGGTGTACTGCCAAATTGCTTATTCTAATATTGAGGATTCCTCTCAGGCACGATGAATCAGTCACTTGCACGAACCCAGTCGAATTGGTTATTAGAAAAGCACAAACATATTTTCCTTCACATTCCCTCTTATTACTGATAATTATCGTTACATTTTAAGGTAAGCATTAGATTATAGCTTCTATTAAAGTAAGTGAAATCAATACATAAAACCATAACTTCATTCTTTCAAACCCTTCACTCTGGGTTCTACAATCTAAAATACAGACAAGGGATCTGTAGACTCTTTCCATAGCTCTTACCTATAAAACCATTGCAGTAGAATGTTTTAACTTAAGACCTTTGCTTCATTACACAATTTCAATTATGGCATTGACATCAGCTGGAGCTTTTGTTGCAAGTGGCATGTTAATGACAGATCGGTATCTTAATGCATTTTTTGTTGTCTAAATGACTATACATTTCGCAGTGTGTAGACCTCCACAATTAACCTGATAACCAAATAAACCATTTTGGACAAGCATACATCAATTGCGGGCATGGTTGACCACTCCTCCCTCCAGGCACTCATTCTTCTGGTGTTCTTTAATTTTCTTCAGGTAGTGTCTTAGTTCGTGCACAGGTTGCTGGCTTGGACTCAGGTCTCAGGCAGAAGTGGTGAAGGACCATAGTGAACACCATTGTCGCCATTACTTCAGCCGGTTAGAGGGGGTGAGGCTCACACTGTTCTTGATCAAATGATCCTTTCATGCATATTGACACCATCTTTGGTCACCTTCGCCATAACCTCGAGAGAGGACAGACCAGAACAACAGTTTAGTTTAGGGCATTTCTGATTCAGGAAATACAGTAAATAGTTTGTCTGGATGACAAATTATTACTATTACCAATATTCTTAGACATTTGTATGAAGACAAATGTCAAAGAGAATAACACAGTTGAAACCATTTTTGCAAATTGTCTTATACCTCACTATCATCTTGGCGATCTCCCCGCAGAGATACAGGGTCAGGGAGTTAGAGGGCTAATTCTTAGGGAGAAATCAAGACTAGTCATTCAACTGAGACTGCTCTCCTCTGTATCACGGAGGCGCTCCGCACTGCTAAAGCTAACTCTCTCTCCTCTGCACTCATCCTTCTAGACCTATCGGCTGCCTTCGATACTGTGAACCATCAGATCCTCCTCTCCACCCTCTCCGAGTTGGGCATCTCCGGCGCGGCCCACGCTTGGATTGCGTCCTACCTGACAGGTCGCTCCTACCAGGTGGCGTGGCGAGAATCTGTCTCCTCACCACGCGCTCTCACCACTGGTGTCCCCCAGGGCTCTGTTCTAGGCCCTCTCCTATTCTCGCTATACACCAAGTCACTTGGCTCTGTCATAACCTCACATGGTCTCTCCTATCATTGCTATGCAGACGACACACAATTAATCTTCTCCTTTCCCCCTTCTGATGACCAGGTGGCGAATCGCATCTCTGCATGTCTGGCAGACATATCAGTGTGGATGACGGATCACCACCTCAAGCTGAACCTCGGCAAGACGGAGCTGCTCTTCCTCCCGGGAAGGACTGCCCGTTCCATGATCTCGCCATCACGGTTGACAACTCCATTGTGTCCTCCTCCCAGAGCGCTAAGAACCTTGGCGTGATCCTGGACAACACCCTGTCGTTCTCAACCAACATCAAGGCGGTGGCCCGTTCCTGTAGGTTCATGCTCTACAACATCCGCAGAGTACGACCCTGCCTCACACAGGAAGCGGCGCAGGTCCTAATCCAGGCACTTGTCATCTCCCGTCTGGATTACTGCAACTCGCTGTTGGCTGGGCTCCCTGCCTGTGCCATTAAACCCCTTCAACTCATCCAGAACGCCGCAGCCCGTCTGGTGTTCAACCTTCCCAAGTTCTCTCACGTCACCCCGCTCCTCCGTTCTCTCCACTGGCTTCCAGTTGAAGCTCGCATCCGCTACAAGACCATGGTGCTTGCCTACGGAGCTGTGAGGGGAACGGCACCTCAGTACCTCCAGGCTCTGATCAGGCCCTACACCCAAACAAGGGCACTGCGTTCATCCACCTCTGGCCTGCTCGCCTCCCTACCACTGAGGAAGTACAGTTCCCGCTCAGCCCAGTCAAAACTGTTCGCTGCTTTGGCTCCCCAATGGTGGAACAAACTCCCTCACGACGCCAGGACAGCGGAGTCAATCACCACCTTCCGGAGACACCTGAAACCCCACCTCTTTAAGGAATACCTAGGATAGGATAAGTAATCCCTCTCACCCCCCCCCTTTAAGATTTAGATGCACTATTGTAAAGTGACTGTTCCACTGGATGTCATAAGGTGAATGCACCAATTTGTAAGTCGCTCTGGATAAGAGCGTCTGCTAAATGACTTAAATGTAAATGTAAATGTAAAATGCAACATTTTCCACAAAAAAACAAAAAAGCATTCAAATAAAATAATTTACCTTTGAAGAACTTCAGATGTTTTCAATGAGGAGACGCTCAGATAGCAAATGTTCAGTTTTTCCTGAAAGATTATTTGTTTAGGACAAATCGCTCCGTTTTCTGCGTCACGTTTAGCTACGAAAAAAAACCTGTATCCAGGATTGTGTAAATCTATCCGCAAGCTCATTAGCTTAACACACGTTAACTATTCATGAAAATCGCAAATGAAATGAAATTAATCTATTTGCTCTCAAGCTTAGCCTTTTGTTAACAACACTGTCATCTCAGATTTTCAAAATAAGCTTCTCAACCATTGCAAAACAAGCATTTGTGTAACAGTATTGATGGCTAATGTAGCATTTAGCGTTAGCATTCAGCATGCAACATTTTCCACTGAAACCAGAAAAGAATTCAAATAAAATCATTTAGAACTTCAGATGTTTTCAATGAGGAGACTCTGTTAGATAGCAAATGTTCCGTTTTTACAAAAAATATTATTTGTGTCGACTAATCGCTCCATTTTGTTCATCACATTTGGGGAGGGAAAAAAATATATATATATATTAAGTCATTAAAACGTGAACTTTTTTCCAAATTAACTCCATAATATCGACAGAAACATGGCAAACCGATGTTTAGAATCAATCCTCAAGTTGTTTTTCACATATCTATCGATGATAAAATCCAACGTGGCATTTTACTTTCTCTTCTGAAGAAATGGAACGCGCATGGACCTTACAGCCATTTCCTGTATGAAACTTCATCTTGGTTTCGCCTGTTGCATTAGTTCTGGGGCACTCACAGATAATATCTTTGCAGTTTTGGAGACGTCAGAGTTTTGTCTTTCCAAGGCTGTCAATTCCATGCATAGTCGAGCATCTTTTCGTGACAAAATATTGCGCTTAAAATGAGCACGTCTTTTTATCCAATAATGACATAGCGCCCCCATAGGTTGAACAGGTTAAGGACTAGGGAGACTGCCTACTTTATGGAGGCAGGAGTTTTGATGCGTAAATGGGCAGGTCATAACACAGTTAGTAACTGGAGTGAAGTGTGTCAAATGGTTGTTCCTACACAGTTCTGACAGCAGCTGCTATGACTCGCCCATGACTAGACGTGGTCCGGACATTTGGGGATCATGAAGACTTATAACCTAGTCCTTCAACATTTTTTCTAGACAGTTTTGAAGTATGACATGGTCCAATTTTGTGAAACATATCATGTATGTCAACTCACTGGGAAAGCGAATCAAACAGTTCCTTGAGCGCCGCTCTGCCCGATTCCTGTGGTCGGGGAACCGTAAGAACGAGTGATAATCGATTGTGTAGGTCCGTTGCCAAAAACCAGGTCAGGTAACCAGTTCTTACTAACAATAATGTGCAGTGCTACTCGATACCCAGAGGCTATCCCTCTCCGTACGATAATGGCTAAGACTGTGGTGAAGGCACTAGTGAAGTTCTTCTCTAAGTTTGAACTCCCTAAAGTAATTCAAACTGATCAGGGAACCAACTTTGTCATAACTGTTCTCAAATGTGTAAAGACACTGTGTCTTTCCCATCAGGTCTCCAGTCCGTATCATCCGGAGAGTCAAGGGGCTCTCGGACGCTGGCATCAGATGCTAAAGGCAATGCTACGCAAGTATTGCATGGACACCAGTACCGATTGGAATGAGGGGGTGCCCTTTGTCCTATTTACAATCAGGGAAACAATACAAGAGTCCTCAGGTTTCAGCCCTGCTGACCTTGAATTTGAACACACCCCACAGGGTCCGCTAAAAGTTTTGAAGGAGCATATCTTATCTCCTACACTCAGTAGCGCTGAGATTATTATCTTACTGGATTATGTCAGTAAAATGCGGGAGAGACTGCACGCCGCATGTGCGTTAGCCCAAAAGTCTCTCTCCTTGTCTCAAATGTGCATGAAGTTACATTATGACAAAGAGGCTTTTGGTAGATCTTTTGCACCAGGGGGATCAAGTTTTAGTTTTGTTGCCAATCCCTGGCTCCCTGGCTCATCTCTGTCGGCACGTTTTTCTGGGCCATATCTTGTGGAAAAGAAACTCTGTGACACCAATTATGTGATAAAGACCCCAGATCGTGGGCATTCTTCCCATGTGTGTCATGTTAACATGCTGAAAGCATATTACGTGCGTGATTCCCCAGACAGTTCCACAGGTAAGCCGGTCCATCCCACCGTCTCCAGTGTGGCTGTGGTGGTGCTGAAGCCAGACTGGGACCTAGAAGAGGATAAGGAGGACGGGTTGTAGTTACGCCATATGATACAGCAGTGTGAACGCTTATATAATTCAGAGACGCTGAAAAAGTTACCCTCTCAAATGAAACATTTGGATAACGATCAAACTAAGGATCTTATCCTATTGATAAATAGTTTTCTCAATGTGTTTCAGGGCATTCCAAGTCGCACGTCCATCTTGGAACATGATGTGGATGTGGGGAACGCTGCTCCTATACGTCAGCATCCATTCCCGGGTTAACACTGAGAAAAGGGAGGTAATGAAAAGTGAGGTAGCTTATTTATTATCAAATGACATGGCAAAACCTAGTAACAGCTCCTGGAGTTCCCCGTGTATTCTCCTTCCTAAGCCTGACGGTACGTCCCGCTTATGTATGGACTATCGTCGCATAAATGCTGTTACAAAGTCTGATTCTTTTCCTTTACCTCGCTTAGATGACTGCATTGATAGAATTGGCTCTGCTGCTTACGTTAGAAAGTTAGATTTGCGAAAAGGTTATTGGCAGGTGCCTCTGACTTCTTGAGCTTCTGACATCTCAGCTTTCGTTATGCCTGATTACTTCGTACAATACACCGTGATGCCCTTTAGAAAGTGTAATGCGCCTGCTACTTTTCGGCGCCTAGTTAACATTGTGTTTGCAGATGTGCCCAATTGTACTGCTTACCTTGACGATGTGGTGATACATTCGTCTACTTGGTCTGATCATCTCACCACCTTGAAAAGTGTGTTTCAGCGGTTGGAGAATGCTTCTTTAGTCCTCAATTTGGCCAAGTGTGAGTTTGGGAAGGTTACTGTGACTTAGGGAAGCAGGTGGGACGAGGTCAAGTGCGCCCAGTAACTGACAAAGTGGAAGCAATTGTTGCTTTTCCTGCTCCCACGACTCGCCACCAGTTGCGCAGATTCCTGGGGATGGTAGGGTACTATTGTACGTCCATTAAGATTTTTTTGATGGTCGTAGCTCCCCTTACATCTCTGCTTAGTCCCAAAGTACCATTGAAGTGGTCCCAGGACTGTAACTATGCTGTTGAGTCCGCCAAAGCACTACTTTGTAGTGTCCCAGTGCTTGCAGCCCACAACTTTGACAAACCTTTTAAGTTGGAGGTAGACGCTAGTGTAGTGGGGGTGGGTGCGGTTCTCTTGCAGGAAAATGAAGAGGGAGTGGATCGGCCCGTCAGTTTCAAATCTCCCATAAGTTCAACTCGTGTCAGTCAAGGTACTCCACCAGAGACGCTGGCTTTATTGCTAGCCTTACAGTTTTTTTAGGTGTTTGTGGGCTCCAGTGCTTTGCCTGTACTGGTCTTCACAGACCATAATCCTTCGTTTTTCTTAGGCAAATGTACAATCAGAACCGCCGCCTTATGCGTTGGGCTCTGATTGTACAAGGATACAATATACAGATTGACTATGTGAAGGGTTCGGCGAATGTGATTACCGACGCTCTAGCACGGGTTTAGTAACTGGGGATGCGTGATGGTTTTTATTGTTGCAAACTGGGAGTTTGCAGGTTTTGGGGTGGGCGTGTTACATTCCCCAGTTTCTGTGTTGTAGGATTGTATGTATGTGTATATGTTCAGGATGGCTTCCTGGACTCCAAGCAGCTGATTGGTCGGCCCCATTGCAGATTGGAGCTCTGACCCGCCCTCTCGTCAGGGGATAGAGCTGTCTGCAATTACCGACTCCTTCTGCAGCTTTAAAAGCCAGTGTTCCTTTGTTAGGCGAGAGAGCTTCTTTGTATGTACTGTGTTTCATTGTTGGTCTGTATAAGTTGTGGTAAAGTATTTAGTAGCCGGTCCTACAGAGGTATGTGTATGCCATAGGACTTAGTGTTTTTGGTTTATTCAAGTTGTTCACTGAGTTTGGTGATTTATTCTGTTTTTGTTTCCAGGGGGGAAGGGGAAGGCACCTTGGGAGTGTTTAGGCAAGATACCTGGGCGGACCACCCCCTCTATTTTGGTTAGCGCGCCAGGTGGCGTTAAGAATAGGTAAGTAGTGGGTAGGCAGGTAAGGTAGGAGAGGGGGCTCTTTAACTTTAACTTTCTTTGGTTCCGTCCAGCCCCTTTTCCCCACATTTAACGTGTTCAGGAAATGGAAATAATGATAATATTCTCTGCCTCTGTCATCCTTACCCGCACTTACAATCCCATACTTCTTTCACCCCATGGGGAGTTGAGTGTAGCAGGGCATTGCGTTCCCTCCTCCAAGAGGTGTACGTAACACTCATTATTTAAAGACATTTCAAATATTCTGTGTACCAGGTTTACATTTAGGTTTTTCAGTGTATTTCTTATCAAGAGAATTTCCATGTGTGCAACCAACACTCGGACAATAGATACTTTCGAAACTGTCATTTGTGTACCCTCTAATGTGCATCTATCTATCCTGTGGAAAACCCCACTAAAACCCCAATAAAAATACACCAAACAGTAAATCGAACACAGTATTGACACCACTAACAAATATTCATAACAGGTGGGTTCTATGTGGCTGCTGGTATGTGTGGTAAAACGTAGGGTAAAAACAAACTGGCCAGACCTTAAATAATTTGGGAGCTCCCTGAACAACCGGATCCGGGTACCTTTATACTAACTGTTCTCCCAAGACACCTGCCTCAGAAAGCATTTCAAAGGGAGAGATACAGAATCATTGGTAAACTCAAACTGTCCTGGAAGAAAGAAAATAAATATGCTACATATTAATCAGTCCTAAAAAATCTTAATCATAATCGAGTTTACTGCGTCTTGGTCAGGAATTATTGATAACCATGCGTAAACAGAATCATACTTCAGACACATCAGATGATACTGTCGCGTTAAGCAGAAAAGGCACCTTCTAAAGTAAACAATCCCAGAGTCCCTTTCTTGTAATTTTGACCTGTTGGATTGACAGATGTCCTGTACTGACTGTCCCTGTGACATCAACTTGTCAAAATACGGAACCTGTTGCTTAACAAATCTGCTAGGTCCTTCAAAAATTTGGTGCATTTACTTGGATCTACTTCAATTTTGGACACAGTTCCACATAATGGAAACAGATTGTTTTAGATGACATGACCTACTTACTGAAATCACCGGTGCTACCCAAACTATAGATTTGAGTAATAATAATTGGAAATAGTCAAAAACGTCTCATTCAATTATTCATACCCAAATGTCCCGCTGCGTCCCTCACAGCCTGTATGAGTTCAATGGCACATTATCTGTTTGTCCACAGGAAGCTTATCTCGAACCCAAACACCAGATGGCAGCCTCTAATATAATGCCCCAAGACTCAATCGCTCTGTTCGTCATGGGACCTTGTATTGAAACATTTACTTCTTCAAATTACTAAAATATTGCATTATTGGAGTGATATCTGAAAGCCACTAATATTACCATTCACTTTGTTACTTTCATTAGTCTCCATATTTTTCCTTCAACTAAAATGCTCACGACCCTCCCAATCACTACTGCTAATACACACGGACCACTCTCAAATAATGTACTGCTTTTACTCCTATTGTAAGGTTTAAGCTTTTCACATGTACCAACAAACGGGTGTGATCATTCTACAGTCGTCCCTGGAGCGTACGATCAGCAACAGTCAGCATTTGAACTAGGCACACTGTTTTTTCACAGAAACATTTTGCACAAACACAGTCCTTACAAAGTTATGTCCTGAATGTGACAAGTTTATTTTTGCATGCAATGTTCAGACATTCACAGATGTAGCAACAGCAAACACAATCACCCAAACCTGTAAAATGTAAGCTACAGTAGTCTTGAGGAAATATTGACGTTACACAAGCAGTAATATTTAGATAACTCTCGGCTGACTGAAACCATGAATTAGCTCATAGCAATTACTATTTAGAATTCATAACGTCACAGGTCAGCTCAACATTGATATAAATAATTGAGTAAAACACTTTCTAGAAATCGTAAGTAATCCGATGAAGGATAGTTTGTGCTCACTAAATTTGTATTTATTTTCAGCGTTTCTGCTACATGTACAGTTGAAGTCGGAAGTTTACATACACCTTAGCCAAATACATTTAAACTCAGAAGCTTCTAAAGCCATAACATAATTTTCTGGAATTTTTTTCCACTCGAATTGTGATACAGTGAATTATATGTGGAATAATCTGTCTGTGAACAATTACATTTACATTTACATTTAAGTCATTTAGCAGACGCTCTTATCCAGAGCGACTTACAAATTGGTGCATTCACCTTATGACATCCAGTGGAACAGCCACTTTACAATAGTGCATCTAAATATTTTAAGGGGGGGGAGGGGGGGGTGAGAAGGATTACTTTATCCTATCCTAGGTATTCCTTAAAGAGGTGGGGTTTCAGGTGTCTCCGGAAGGTGGTGATTGACTCCGCTGTCCTGGCGTCTTGAGGGAGTTTGAACAATTGTTGGAAAAATTGCTTGTGTCATGCACAAAGTAGATGTCCTAACCGACTTGCCAAAACTATAGTTTGTTCACAAGAAATTTGTGGAGTGGTTGAAAAACAAGTTTTAATGACTCCAACCTAAGTGTATGTAAACTTCTGACCTTAACTGTACATTTTACATACAGTGGGGCAAAAAAGTATTTAGTCAGCCACCAATTGTGCAAGTTCTCCCACTTAAAAAGATGAGAGGCCTGTAATAGGCCTGTAATTTCTATCATAGGCACACTTCAACTATGACAGACAAAATGAGAAAAAAAATCCAGAAAATCACATTGTAGGATTTTTATGAATTTATTTGCAAATTATGGTGGAAAATAAGTATTTGGTCAATAACAAAAGTTTCTCTCAATACTTTGTTATATACCATTTGTTGGCAATGACAGAGGTCAAACCTTTTCTGTAAGTCTTCACAAGGTTTTCACACACTGTTGCTGGTATTTTGGCCCATTCCTCCATGCAGATCTCCTCTAGAGCAGTGATGTTTTGGGGCCGTTGCTGGGCAACACGGACTTTTAACTCCCTCCAAAGATTTTCTATGGGGTTAAGATCTGGAGACTGGCTAGGCCACTCCAGGACCTTGAAATGCAATTGGCTAGGCCACTCCTTCGTTGCCCGGGCGGTGTATTTGGGATCATTGTCATGCTGAAAGACCCAGCCATGTTTCATCTTCAATGCCCTTGCTGGTGGAAGGAGGTTTTCACTCAAAATACACGGCCCCATTCATTCTTTCCTTTGCACGGATCCGTCGTCCTGGTCCTTTTGCAGAAAAACAGCGCCAAAGCATGATGATTCCACCCCCATGCTTCACAGTAGGTATGGTGTTTTTTGGATGCAACTCAGCATTCTTTGTCCTCCAAACACTAAAAAGTTATATTTTGGTTTCATCTGACCATATGACATTCTCCCAATCTTCTTCTGGATCATACAAATGCTCTCTAGCAAACTTCAGACGGGCCTGGACATGTACTGGCTTAAGCAGGGGGACACGTCTGGCACTGCAGGATTTGAGTCACTGGCGGCGTAGTGTGTTACTGATGGTAGGCTTTGTTACTTTGGTCCCAGCTCTCTGCAGGTCATTCACTAGGACCCCCATGTGGTTCTGGGATTTTTGCTCACCGTTCTTGTGATCATTTTGACCCCTCGGGGTGAGATCTTGCGTGGAGCCCCTTGATCGGAGATTATCAGTGGTCTTGTATGTCTTCCATTTCCTAATAATTGATTTCCACAGTTGATTTCTTCAAACCAAGCTGCTTACCTATTGCAGATTCAGTCTTCCCAGCCTGGTGCAGGTCTACAATTTTGTTTCTGGTGTCCTTTGACAGCTCTTTGGTCTTGTCCATAGTGGAGTTTGGAGTGTGACTGTTTGAGGTTGTGGACAGGTGTCTTTTATAATAATAATAATAATAATATATGCCATTTAGCAGACGCTTTTATCCAAAGCGACTTATACTGATAACAAGTTCAAACAGGTGGCATTAATACAGGTAATGAGTGGAGGACAGAGGAGCCTCTTAAAGAAGAAGTTACAGGTCTGTGAGAGCCAGAAATATTGCTTGTTTGTAGGTGACCAAATACTTATTTTCCACCATAATTTGCAAATAAATTCATAAAAAATCCTACAATGTGATTTTCTGGATTTTTTTTCTCATTTCGTTTGTCATAGTTGAAGTGTACCTATGATGAAAATTACAGGCCTCTCTCATCTTTTTAAGTGGGAGATCTTGCACAATTGGTGGCTGACTAAATACTTTTTGGCCCAACTGTACATGGCACTTTTATACAAAGCATTCACATAAAAATAATACATTACCAAACATAAACTCTTTAATTCCAACCCTCAGCCATTCTCAACCCATCACACCTATCAGCATAGACCACCCTCGTTTGGTTTCATTGTGCCATATATTTTTTAAATTGTGCTGTGATGTTTTACCAAATGTTTTAACATTTTTAATTGTATAGATCCAGAGATTGTGAGCTAAAGATGAAAACCTTTCCTACGAGTATTATTATATTATTTATTGACTGACTATGGCTTTCCAAATCACCCAACACTGCTATTTGTAACGTTCATTTTAAGTGTATGTTGTGATTTTTTTAACCATTCCTGAACCTGTGACCAGAAACAATCTACATAGGGACAATACCAGAATAAATTATCTATTGATGCTGTCTCTTCGCAGCAAAATCTACAGAGCTGAGATTGTTGTATGCCTCATATACAGTGGGGAGAACAAGTATTTGATACACTGCCGATTTTGCAGGATTTCCTACTTACAAAGCATGTAAAGGTCTGTAATTTTTACCATAGGTACACTTCAACTGTGAGACGGAATCTAAAATGAAAATCCAGAAAATCACATTGTATGATTTTTAAGTATTTAATTTGCATCAATGATCATGAGGAAGGTGAGGGATCAGCCCAGAACTACACGGCAAGACCTGGTCAATGACCTGAAGAGAGCTGGGACCACAGTCTCAAAGAAAACCATTAGTAACACACTACGCCGTCATGGATTAAAATCCTGCAGCGCACGCAAGGTCACCCTGCTCAAGCCAGCGCATGTCCAGGCCCATCTGAAGTTTGCCAATGACCATCTGGATGATCCAGAGAAGGAATGGGAGAAGGTCATGTGGTCTGATGAGACAAAAATAGAGCTTTTTGGTCTAAACTCCACTCACCGTGTTTGGAGGAAGAAGAAGGATGAGTACAACCCCAAATACACCCTCCCAACCGTGAAGCATGAAGGTGGAAACATCATTATTTGGGGATGCTTTTCTGCAAAGGGGACAGGACGACTGCACCGTATTGAGGGGAGGATGGATGGGGGCCATGTATCGCAAGATCTTGGCCAACAACCTCCTTCCCTCAGTAAGAGCATTGAAGATGGGTCGTGGCTGGGTCTTCCAGCATGACAACGACCCGAAACACACAGCCAGGGCAACTAAGGAGTGGCTCCGTAAGAAGCATCTCAAGGTCCTGGAGTGGCCTAGCCAGTCTCCAGACCTGAACCCAATAGAAAATCTTTGGAGGGAGCTGAAAGTCCGTATTGCCCAGCGACAGCCCCGAAACCTGAAGGATCTGGAGAAGGTCTGTATGGAGGAGTGGGCCAAAATCACTGCTGCAGTGTGTGCAAACCATGTCAAGAACTACAGGAAACGTATGATCTCTGTAATTGCAAACAAAGGTTTCTGTACCAAATATTAAATTCTGCTTTTCTGATGTATCAAATACTTATGTCATGCAATAAAATGCAAATTAATTGCTTAAAAATCATACAATGTGATTTTCTGGATTTTTGTTTTAGATTCCGTCTCTCACAGTTGAAGTGTACCTATGATAAAAATGACAGACCTCTACATGCTTTGTAAGTAGGAAAACCTGCAAAATCGGCAGTGTATCAAATACTTGTTCTCCCCACTGTACGTACAGTCACTGTGGGGACGACGTCATTGATGCACTTATTGATGAAGCCGATAACTGAGGTGGTGTATTCCTCAATGTCATTGGATGAATCCCGGAACATATTCCAGTCTGTGCTAGCAAAACAGTCCTGTAGTGTAGCATCCGCGTCATCTGACCACTTCTGTATTGAGCGAGTCACTGGTACTTCCTGCTTTAGCTCTTTCTTGTAAACAGGAATCAGAAAGATTGAATTGTGGTCAGATTTGCCAAATGGAGGACGGGGGGGAGCTTTTTATGCATCTCTGTATATGGAGTAAAGGTGGTCTAGGATTTATTTATTTTTGGTTGCATATGTGACATGCTGGTAAATATTTGGTCAAACTGATTTAAGTTTGCCTGCATTAAAGTTCCTGGCCACTAGGAGCGTCACTTCTGGGTGAGCATTTTCTGCTTTGCTTATTGCCTTATAGAGTTGGTTGAGCGCAGTCTTAGTGCCAGCTTAGCTTTGTGGTGGTAAATAGACGGCTACGAATAATACAGAAGAGAACTCTCTTGATAGATAGTGTGGTCGACAGCTTATCACAAGGTACTCTACCTCAGGTGAGCAATACCTTGAGACTTCTTTAATATTAGACATCACGCACCAGCTGTTATTGACAAATAGACACACACCCCCACCCCTCATCTTGCCAAAGGTAGCGTCTCTGTTCTGCCGGTGCATGGAAAATCCCGGCAGCTCTATATTGTCAGTTTCTTTGTTCAGCCACGTCTCGGTGAAACATAAGATGTTCCAGTGTTTAATGTCCCGTTGGTAGGATAATCCTGATAGTAGGTCATCAATTTTATGAAGCAAGGAGAATGGAAGGCATTGGGAGTTTACTCGCTCGCCTCCGGCTTCTCAGAAGAATCCCCTTTTCCGGCGTCTTTTCTTCACGCAAAAGGAGTGGATCTGGGACTGTTCCACTGAAAGCAGGATATCCTTCTTGTCGGACTCGTTAATTAACGGAAAAAAAAGTTTCTTCCAGTCCGCGATAAGTAATCACTTTTCTGATGTCCAGAAGTTTTTTTTCGGTCATAAGAGACAGTAGCAGCAACATTATGTACACAGTAAGTAAAAAAATAAGTTACTAGGGGCCAAGTCGACTTTCTTCATCCTCCTGAGTTTGAAGAGGGCCTTCTCCACCACACTGTTTATGTGGGTGAACCATTTCAGATTGTCAGTGCTGTGTAAGCTGAAGAACCGAAAGCTTCTTCAGCTTCTCATTGATGTGGATGAGGGCGTGCTCCCTCTGCTGTTTCCTGAAGTGCTCCCTCTGCTGTTTTCCAGAAGCTCCTTTGTTTTGTTGACGTTGATGTTGAGAGAGAGGTTATTTTCCTGGCACCACTCCATCAGGGCCCTCACCTCCTACCTGTATGCGGTCTTGTCATTGTTGGTAATCAGGCCTGCTACCGTTGTGTCGTCTGCAAACTTAATGATTAAGTTGGAGGCGTGCGTGGCCATGCAGTCATAGGTGAGCAGGGAGTACAGGAGGGGGCTGAGCACGCACCCTTGTGGGGCCCTTGTGTTCAGCAAAGTGGTACCTTCACCACCTGGGGGTGGCCAGTCAGGAAGTCCAGGACCCGGTTGCACAGGGCAGGGTTCAGACCCAGGGCCACAACTAAATAATGAGCTTTTAGGTTACTATGGTGTTGAAGGCTAGTCAATGAACAGCATTCTTACGTATTCCTCTTGTCCAGATGGGATAGGGCAGAATGCAGTGGGATTGCATCATCCGTGGGTCTATTGGGGTGGTATGCAAAATACAGTGGGTCTAAGGTGTCGGGTAAGGTGGAGGTGACTAGCCTCTCAAAGCACTTCATGATGACAGAAGTGAGTGCTGTGGGGCGATAGTAATTTTATTCAGTTACCTTTGCCTTCTTGGGTACAGGAACAATGGAGGACATATTGAAGCAAATGGGGACAGCAGAATGGTATAGGGAGAGCTTGAATATGTCCGTAAACACTCCAGCCAGCTGGTCTGTGCATGCTCTGAGGACACGGCTAGCGATGCCATCTGGGCCGGCAGCTTTGCGAGGGTTAACACGCTTAAATGTCTTACTCACGTTGGCGAAGGTAAATGAGAGCCCACAGTCCTTGGGAGCATGCCGCGTCGGTGCCACTGTTTTATCCTCAAAGCAGGCGAAGTTGTTTAGCTTGTCCGGGAGCAAGATGTCGGTGTCCGCGACGTTGCTGGTTTTCCCTTTGTAATCCGTGAATGTCTGTAGACCCTGCCTCATACCCCTCGTGTCTGAGCAGATGAATTGCAACTCCACTTTGTCTTTGTACTGACGTTTTGCCTGTTTGATTGCCTTACTACAGAGGAAATAACACTATAACAACATGTTTAAATGTGGTGGTTCTTCTTTCAGTTTTGTTCGAAAGCTACCATCTATCCATCTATCCATGCTGCCAACTTCCCCTATACACATCCTGATGAACTCAGTCACCGTGTCCGTCTATACGTCAACGTTATTCTCAGAGACTACCCGGAACATATCCAAGTCCGCGTGATCAAAACAATCTTGAAGTATACATTCCAATAGGTCAGACCAGCATTGAATAGACCTTAGAACGGGTACTTCCTGTTTGAGTTTCTGCAAGGGAGGAGCAAAATGGTCATTATCAGATTTTCCGAAGGAAGGGCCTTGTAGGCGCCCGGGAAGTTGGAGTAGCAGTGGTCGGGTGTTTTAGCAGCGTGAGTACCACAGTCAATGTGTTGATAGAACTTCGGTAGCGTTCTCCTCAAATATGCTTTGATAAAATCACAAGATAAAATAAATGCGGCCTCACAGTGTGTGGTTTCCAGTTTTGCACAATGTCCAGTGTAGCTCTTTGAGGGCCGTTGTAGTATTGGCTTGAGGGGGAATATGACTATAACCGAAGAGAATTCTCTTGAAGTAATATGGTCGGCATTTGATTGGGAGGTATTCTAGGTCAGGTGAACAAAAGGACTTGGGTTTCTGTACGTTATCCCAATCACATCTTGAGTAGTTAATCATAAAACATACACTACCTTTTTCCTTCTTCCCATCAAGTTCTTTATTCCTGTCTGTACAATGTACTGAGAACCCAGCTGGCTATACGAACGGGGAAAGTATATCCTGAGAGAGCCATGATTCCGTGAAACAGAGTATGTTACAGTCCCTATGTTACAGTCCCTGATGTCTCTATGGATGGAGATCCTCGCCATGAGCTCATCTACTTTATTGTACAGAGACTGAACATTAGCGAGTAATATACTCGAAAGCAGTAGATGGTGTGCACGCCTCCTGAGTCGGACTAGAAGTCCTCTCCGAATACCCTGGTGTCTTGGAGCAGCCTCTGGGAGAAGGTCAACTGCCCTGTAGGGTACGAACAAAGGTTCCAATTCGGAAAAGTCGTATTCCTGGTCGTAATGCTGGTGAGTTACTACCGCTCTGCTATCTAAAAGTTATTTCCAGCTGGATGTAATAACAAAAAAAAACGTTCTGGGCTAATAATGTAAGAAACAACACATAATTAAAACAAAATACTGCAATGTCGCTTTGGTGCTAGAAACAGAGCTGCCATGTCTGTCATTGTCTGCCTCAACCATGGGAACATCTGGGTCATCCTCATATTCAACACTAGGATCTGGGCAGCCATGCTGTTTGAGGTAATTGTGAAGCACTGCTGTTGCAATTATGACAATGCAGCATCTTCTTGGTTGAAAGCACAATGTGTTTCCGAGACACTGGAAACGACTCTTCCATAACACCAAACATATGCTCCACTACACATCTGGTGTGGATATTTACATTTACATAAGTATTCAGACCGTTTGCTATGAGACTCAACATTTAGAGTGTGTGCATCCTGTTTCCATGTATTATCCTTGAAATGTTTCTACAACTTGATTGGAGTCCACCTGTGGCAAATTGAATTGATTGGACATGATTTGGAAAGCCACATACCTGTCTATATAAGGTCCTACAGTTGACAGTGCATGTCAGAGCAAAAACCAAGCCATGAGTTCAAAGGAATTGTCTGTAGAGCTCCGAGACAGGATTGTGTCGAGGCACAGATCTGGAGAAGGGTACCAAAAAATGTCTGCCCAGCCAAAATGAGCAATCAAGGGAGAAGGGCCTTGGTCAGGGAGGTGACCAAGAACCTGTTGGTCACTCTGACAGAGCTCCAGAGATCCTCTGTGAAGATGGGAGATCCTTCAAGAAGGACAATCATCTCTTTAGCACTCCACCAATCAGGCCTTTATGGTAGAGTGGCCAGATGGAAGCCAGTCCTCAGTAAAAGGCACATAACAGCCCTCTTGGAGTTTGCCAAAAGGCACCTAAAGACTCTCAGTTCATGAGAAGCAAGATTCTCTGGTTTGATGAAACCAAGATTGAACTCTTTGGCCTGAATGCCAAGCATCATGTCTGGGTTATACCTGGCACCATCCCTACGGTGACACATGGTGGTTGCAGCATCATGCTGTGGGTATGCTTTTCAGCGCCAGGGACTGGGAGACTAGTCAGGATTGAGGGACAGATGAACGGAGCAAAGTACAGAGCGATCCTTGATGAAAACCTTCAGAGACCTCAGACTGGGGCGAAGGTTCACCTTCCAACAGGACAACGACCCTAAGCACACAGCCAAAACAATGAAGGAGTGGCTTTGGGACAAGTCTCTGAATGCCCTTGATTGTTCCAGCCAGAGCCCGGTCTTGAACCTGATCAAACATCTCTGGAGAGACCTGAAAATAACTGTGCAGCGACGCTCCCCATTCAACCTGACAGAGCTTGAGAGGATCTGCAGAGAAGTATAGATGTGTGCGAAGCTTGTAGCATCATACCCAAGAAGACTTGAGGCTGTAATCAATGCTAAAGGTGCTTCAACAAAGTGCTGAGTTGAGGGTCTGAATACTTACATAAATGTAATAATGTATTTTTTTATATTTCTAAATTAGCAAAAACAATGTAAAGGGGTGTGAATTATTTCCGAATGCACTGTAAATTATTTATATTTACTAATTGAATCTTGAATAATATTGTTCTGGAAGTTCTTAAACAGGACACTCAAAGTCAAATCACTCTATATTGTCAGCAAGCTGGAGAGGTCACAGTCAAACTTAGATGCATATGTACCGGTCTGAAGTGAGCTCAAAAAGACGTTCCTGACATAGAGCCTCATATACTGCTATCTAAACCTTCGTGATCGTGGACTTCGGGAAACAGCAGAGGGAGCAAACCCCTATCCACATCGAAGGGACAGTGGTGGAGAAGGTGGAAAGTTTTAAGTTTCTCGGCGTACACATCACGGACAAACTGAAATGGTCCACCACACAGACAGTATGGTGAAGAAGGCACAGCAGCGCCTCTTCAACCTCAGGAGGCTGAAGAAATTTGGCTTGTCACCAAAAACACTCGCAAACTTTTACAGATGCACAATCGAGAGCATCCTGTCGGGCTGTATCACTGCCTGGTACGGCAACTGCTCCGCCCACAACCGTAAGGCTCTCCAGAGGGTAGTGAGGTCTGCACAATGCATCACTGGGGACAAACTACCTGCCCTCCAGGACACCTACACCACCCGATGTCACAGAAAGGCCAAAAATATCCTCAAGGACAACAACCACCCGAGCCACTGCCTGTTCACCCCACTATCATCCAGAAAGGGAGGTCAGTACAGGTGCATCAAAGCTGGGACCGAGAGACTAAAAAACAGCTTCTATCTCGAGGCCATCAGACTGTTAAACAGCCATCACTAACATTGAGTGGCTGCTGCCAACATATACTGATCTCTAGCCACTTTACTAATTAAAAATTGAATGTAATAAATGTATCATTAGTCAGTTTAAACGATGCCACTTTATATAATGTTTACATACCCTACATTACTCATCTCATATCTATATACTGTACTCTATACCATCTACTGCATGTACAAAGATTCTTCATGGAGTGAAGTGTGATGAGCTCACAGACTGGGCTTCACTGATTGAATTGATTACGCATCGTTTTTCTCTAGAGGAAAAATTTATTTAATTATGCCACATCCCTTTCTTTCTCGCTCTGTAGTGGGCATAGTTCTGTAGATCTCCAAGATAAAGAGATTCCAATGGAGACAAATCAACAGGAGGAAACAGGGATGATAGACACTGGTGGTCAAGTCTGCTCTGGAGATGAACTTTGAGCGTGGCCTTGTCAAGCAGACGGTCCAGAGTAAGATCCTGAATCCTGACCAGCGGAGAGAACTACAAGACAGTTCAGGAGCTGGTTTCAGATCGAAGGAAGGAGGAAAAGAAGTGGACAGGTAGAGGTCGTTCCACATGAAACCAATCAAAAAGGAGGATTTTTTTTTACCACACTCCTTTTGATTGTAATATACATGTTTGCCCACCGTATAAATGGTCAGAATGTGAATTTTGGACCTGAATGATCAAATGTTCTGGATAACCGGTCAGGACCATTCAGGTCCGTTCAGTTCCTCTTTTGGGCCATTTTTCCCTTTTTGAACCCCTTACACCAGGGATAACAAGTGACACCGGGGGGTTCTGTTGAAACAAATTTCCTGGCTGCCACTGCTCTTGCTCAACAAAATGTCCTCTGTGTCATCACAACTTTTGGAGATATATCAACAAAACATTTTGTGGTAAGTTGCTATAATTTTTAGAAATGGTTAAAACGTTGTAGATATATTCCAATAATTTTTGAGTAAAGTAGTAATATTTTGAATGAGTGTGTTTGGGGGCAACTCACCACAAAAGTAGCCTATATAGGATTCATAGAGACATTGGCAAGTCAAATTCAAGGACTTTCAAGGATTTCTTCATGCAGTTAATTGTAATTTGTAAGGACCTACATTTTATATTTAATTGTTGTAATAGCCAATAGGAAAAAACCTCCCCCCAACATGTATGCAAAAAAGTATGCATTTGCCACTAAGAATAATGAATTTTTTAATAGGCATACACAATGGCCTAATGCATTGATATTCACATAATTTTTACATTCTAACATATGTAAAACATTCTAAAATATGTGGGCATGACTAATAGACAGCATGCTCTGGACACAAACACACTAATGAAGTGTCATGTGATAGCTAGATAGTCTCGCCATTTCAGATTGAAAAGTTGTGGAGGGGTTTTGTATCATGTTTTAAAACAAGAAAGCGACCAATAACCACATTCCAGTTGGGATCGCTTTTTATGGAAAACCAAGTTGAAGCCAACATTCGATGTTGTCTTGCTCAAAATAACCGTGTCGGGTTCACCTTGGGGTCATGATAGGGGCTGTACCAAATGTTTGATGTATTAGAATAATTGATTATGCTTATTTTGTATTAATAGAAAGGGGGGGGGGGGGTTATAAGACCCCTCCCTCCTTACATTTATAGGGTCTTAGACTACAGATCAACAATATATATATTCCTGATAGAAGTTTAGAATTGTTCCACAGTTGTTTTCTAGTTCTCTCTCTCTCTTATAAAAAGACGCCTCTGATAAATGTGTGACTGAGACAGAAATCCACAGGGGAGTGTAGGAGAAAAGACTAGTCAGACATTCCACAATAAATCACCATTGGCGAGTGGACATTTACTGCTAAGCTTTTAGATAACACTAAAAGCCATTGTTTTGTAGGCATGGTTTTGGTCTCAGGAGTAAAAAGGTAATGACATAAGTAGTGACATCACCAGGGCTAGACTTAGGCTTTAACTAAACAACTTGAGTCCTTTTGTTTGATGCAGAACTTACTCTGAAACATGCGTGCTAGGTTCCTGATTGTCAACTTCTGTCTGCAATTGCATTAATAAAGGTTTTTGAATTATCTAATTAAAGATATTGTCATAGAGGGCCTCCCGGGTGGCGCGGTGGTCTGAGGCACTGCATCGCAGTGCTAGCTGTGCCACCAGAGACTCTGGGTTCGCGCCCAGGCTCTGTCGCAGCCAGCCACGACCGGGAGATCCGTGAGGTGACGCACAATTGGCCTAGCGTCGTCTGGGTTAGGGAGGGCTGGGCCGGTAGGGATATCCTTGTCTCATCGCACACTAGCAACTCCTGTGGTGGGCCAGGCGCAGTGCACGCTAACCAGGTCGCCAGATGCACAGTGTTTCCTCCGACACATTGGTGCGGCTGGCTTCCAGGTTGGATGCGCGCTGTGTTCCGGGTTGGATGTGCAGTGCGGCTTGGTTGGGTTATGTTTCGGAGGATGCATGGCTTTCGACCTTCATCTCTCCCGAGCCCGTACGGGAGTTGTAGCGATGAGACAAGATAGTAACTACTAACAATTGGATGCCACGAAATTGGGGAGAAAAGGGGCTAAAATTAAAATAAAAAATAAAAAAGATATTGTCATAATGCTAATTTCACCAATGATCCAATGATAGACAAGGACGAAAAGGAACGAACCCTAACAACCACATGGGGCTTTACCACAACAAGTGCAACGGACTAGCGCAATATCTTTCAGTTGAAACTGGCGGGAAACAAACGAATGCAGCTACAGCTCTCATAAAAACTGATCATAAATTAAATCACAGATATTATAGCAGTAGGAGTTAATAAAAAAGTAACCAATTACTTTTCAAGGACCATATAGCCTCAGAAATGTCTTATTTTCAAGGTAGGCTGTTCTAAACTCAGCAAAAAAAGAAACATCCCTTATTCAGGACCCTGGCTTTCCAAGATAATTCTTAAAAATCCAAATAACTTCACAGATCTTCATTGTAAAGGGTTTAAACACTGTTCCCATGCTTGTTCAATGAAACATAAACAATTAATTAACATGTACCTGTGGAACGGTCATCAAGGCACTAACAGATTACAGACGGTAGGCAATTAAGGTCACAGTTATAAAAACTTAGGACACTAAAGAGGCCTTTCTAGTTACTCTGAAAAACACCAAAAGAAAGATGCCCAGGGTCCCTGCTCATCTGCGTGAACGTGCCTTAGGCATGCTACAAGGAGGCATGAGGACTGCAGATGTGGCCAGGGCAATAAATTGCAATGTCCGTACTGTGAGACGCCTAAGACAGCGCTACAGGGAGACAGGACGGACAGCTGATTGTCCTCGCAGTGGCAGACCACGTGTAACAACACCTGCACAGGATCGGTACATCCAAACATCACACCTGCGGGACAGGTACAGGATGACAGCAGCAACTGCCCGAGTTACACCAGGAACACGCAATCCCTCCATCAGTGCTCAGACTGTCCGCAATAGGCTGAGAGAGGCTGAACTGAAGACTTGTAGGACTGTCGTAAGGCAGGTCCTCACCAGACATCACCGGCTACAACGTTGCCTATGGGCACAAACCCACCGTCGCTGGACCAGACAGGACTGGCAAAAAGTGCTCTTCACTGACGAGTTGCGGTTTTGTCTCACCAGGGGTGATGTTCGGATTCGCATTTATCATTGAAGGAATGAGCGTTACACCGAGGCCTGTACTCTGGAGCGGGATCATTTTGGAGAAGGAGGGTCCATCGTGGTCTGGGGCGGTGTGTCACAGCATCATTGGACTGAGCTTGTTGTAATTTCAGGCAATCTCAACGCTGTGCGTTACAGGGAAGACAATCTCCTCCCAATCTCCTCCCTCATGTGGTACCCTTTCTGCAGGCTCATCCTGACATGACCCTCCAGCATGACAATGCCACCAGCCATACTGCTCATTCTGTGTGTAATTTCCTGCAAGACAGGAATGTCAGTGTTCTGCCATGGCCAGCGAAGAGCCCGGATCTAAATGGCATTGAGCACATCTGGGACCTGTTGGATCGGAAGGTGAGGGCTAGGGCCATTCCCACCAGAAATGTCCAGGAATTTGCAGGTGCCTTAGTGGAAGAGTGGGGTAACATCTCACAGCAAGAACTGGCAAATCTGGTGCATTCCATGAGGAGATGATGCACTGCAGTACTCAATACAGCTGGTGGCCACACCAGATACTGACTGTTACTTTAGATTTTTACCCCCCCCCCCTTTGTTCAGGGACACATAATTCCATTTGTGTTAGTCACATGTCTGTGGAACATGTTCAGTTTATGTCTCAGTTGTTGAATCTTATGTTCATACAAATACCTACACGTTAAGTTTGCTGAAAATAAACATAGTTGACTGAGTGGATGTTTCTTTTTTTGCTGAGTTTATGATGACTGAATTGCACATTGCCAATATTCCACCAAGATTTTGAACGTTTTAAATACCTGGTTTGCATACCCATTCTTTCCTTAGCATTTACTGGTAGATATCATAATTTGGAACATCTTTCCTACTGCTTTCCTCCAAGCAACAACCACGTCAAATGTCATTAGTCACATGCGCCAAATACAGCAGGTGTAGACCTTACAGCGAAATGCTTACTTACGAGCCCCTAACCAAC
This sequence comes from Oncorhynchus gorbuscha, assembly GCF_021184085.1. NCBI lineage: Eukaryota > Metazoa > Chordata > Actinopteri > Salmoniformes > Salmonidae > Oncorhynchus > Oncorhynchus gorbuscha. The sequence goes on along the minus strand of NC_060177.1, from coordinate 43,415,091 downwards.
AATGCAAAAAAACATCAAACGAATAAGAAATAAAAAGGAACAAGTAATTAAAGAGCAGCAGTGAAATAGCAAGACTATATACAGTGGGGTACCGGTACAGAGTCAATGTGCTGGGGCATTGGTTAGTCAAGATAATTGAGGACTATGTACATGTAGGTAGTTATTAAAATTACTATGAGTAGATGATAACAGAGAGTAGCAGTGGTGTAAAGGGGGGGGGGGCAATGCAAATAGTCTGGGTAGCTATTTGATTAGATGTTCAGGAGTTTTATGACTTGGACCTAGACTTAGCACTCCGGTACCGCTTGCCGTCTGGTAGCCGAGAGAACAGTCTATGGCTAGGGTGGCTGGAATCTTTGACTATTTTTAGGGCCTAGCCGTTCCTCAGCTATTGTATGTGTGTTGAAGTCTGCTACCACTATTAGCTGCCAGTGTACAGTATAGCGCATGTGCCATTTTCTGCTATTGCTTGTATACATTTGCTGCTATTTATGTCATAACATAAACATCATATCATATCACAATGCTCGTCCAACAGATCGAGGCCATGGAGAGGCCCCCCATGAGGATGCTGTCACCCTAGCCAACCAGCCCAATGACAGAGGTGCAGCGACAACGAGTGCCCGAGCCTGCCCTACGACTGCTACCGAGGCCCAAGTCATTCCAGCAGCCGGCCAAGCTCCACACTAGACCCCATAATATAACTTTTATTAACAAAAAAGGGGCGTGTTTACCAGAGGAATAAATATAAAGGAGAAATGTTCTAGAGCCAACTCATTACAGGAGAGGCTGACAGTGGCTAAATCAGAGTAGAACATGGCTTGTAAAAACCCTTGAGCAGAAAACATTTTAAAATGTGTCTATTCAATTAAACAGGGATTAGTATTTTGCTATTTCGTATCTCCAATACATACTATGGGATAATGAACACTGAGATCATATGCAAATACTAGACATATTTAGTTGTTGTAAGAATTAAATCAATCAAAGAGTTAACCGGATTTTTCACATTTGGCCGTGTGGGTTTTGATATCAATTGAGTCAGATTAAAATCAATGCTTATACTCTTAAATTGATTTGAGGCCGGGGATAGCCAATGCAGATTAATATCCCCTAAAATGACCAACTCCGAGTACAGAAAAGGTGTTAAACACTCAGATATAGCACCAATAGCATCCACCATACAGCAGGGGGGTGGTAAATCCAAGCAACAAATAAACGTGTATTCTGGTTTATGGACACATCTACAACCAGGAGCTCAAATTTCTTGGGAACAGAAATATTGAAAGGTTGAGAAGCCATGACATTTGATTTTACATGTATGGCATGGGAGGGAGGTTTTAGGGGGAAGAGGGTTGTGTGGAGGTCAGTGTGGCCGGCGAAGCTCAACTCTGCGTGAGGCCTCTTTTACTGTGTACAGCTTGGGCATAGCGCAGTGTATCTGCATGTAGTTCTTGGGAGAGAAGTGGTGTAGCTGGGGAAGGTCCAGTGTTGCTGGCTGTTCTCCAGTCTCTGTGAAGTGTCTGGGTATAATAATAATGTAAGAATTAGCACTACTAGCTACCATAGCTTGCTAGCTAGCATTTGTTGAAAGATTCAACATTGTGTGTGCAGCAGTAAGTAGGTAGATAGTTGGTTAGCAGCATGATTTCAATGACTGGCTCAGCTAACATTAGCATTAATGTTGGAGCAATTTATGCTAGCTTTCCTGCTATAGTCAAACTTCAGAAATAGTGTTCATTGAAGCACAAGAATCCTTAGCTAGATGTAAAATGGGGTGACTAAGACTTCCTCGCCAAAAAAGCATAAACATTATTGAGATATGTATTGTTTTAGCATAGATTAATTCTGACAGTTGAGGCAGAAATGGGTTTCATCAGACGATAACACCTAGGTAATATTTATGAATGTTAGACTGCACATTGTAGCAGAACTACTTTCGAGCTATCCCATTACCCTTTGTGAGATAGAGACAGATCAGGGCAGGTGGAGTCGACGTGCTATCTCACGTAATGGCTGAGATCCTTTTGACACCGGAAATCCACCTAGCACGTTGGGCGCGATGAAACACCACAGAAGCCCATTAGTTTTCAATGAAGGAAACGAAGTGGGCGGGGGAACTTTGGGCAATGCGAGCTTGGATGAGGGACATGAACAGGGAGGGTCCAAAGTTGGAATAAGCGGAACTTTATTCAAATACTCTGCAACATCGTGTCATGATTGACCAATCGAAGCTATACTATAGTTTCCAGCCCCTACCAGATTGGCTGTTGATACTGTACCTAGCACTACCATGCCTGCTTGCTAGCATAAGGGTGATGCAAGCGTTGCCAAGGATCTTGGCTGTTAGACAATGGCCCACTCTAGCTATCTAACACTATCAGTTTACAGAGTCACGTGTCATGACTCTCCACTGTAACCTCCTCCAAGGATCAGGTTACAGTGGATCAGCATTCAATGGAGCCCTCTCACCCGCAGAGGGGGTTGGGGGGATTGATGTGGGGCTTTTATGACACCTCACATTGATCGTAAATTGTAAGCAGCAGACAATTCCTTTTGGTTTCCAGTTTGGGCGAATAAAATGTCTCTTTGTTACAGAAGAGTTTGCTGCCCAAAACTTCAACATCAAACAATGAACACTGGGACAATATATTTCAACATCCGTATACTGTCATCCTCTTGCGTTAATGGTGCATATTTTGACAGCAACATAAACAACTTTACATCAATAACCCTCAAAGCATGATCTCCATATTCACAAGATGTATTGAGTTGAAATAGAGTGAAACTGAAAACAAAGACAACAATGTCTGCATAAAACAATATAATCTGTCCTTAAATACAAACTAGATATGAACGTAACCTGATATTTTGCTGACACTGACAGCTAGCAAAAGCTAGGCTAACATACTGTAGCAATTAAGTCAAGCTTTGGGATGTATGGTGAGTCATGGGGCCCATTAACTTGCTTGCATACCTTAGGGACTCTGATAATGTATTTTACAAGAAGGAGCATGATGGGAGCCTTGGGTTCATGTTCTGGGATGAGGTCAGCAAGGAGTTTCAGGTGAGCATGGTGGAGCTTTGCATCTGGAGTTGGGATCTTAGATCGGTTGTTCGAGATTTCATTTCACTTGATGAGTGGAAGACTGACGTGCCCATCCATAGATTCCATCTGGTAACTGTTGGCTCTTCTTCCTACTGTCTCCATCACTCCAGCGCAGGTCTTATTAAGGCAGTAGGGAGAGCTGGGGCCTTGTACCCTGAAGACATCGAAGAACTCAGAATGAACCAATGATCTGTTGCTTTGCACGTCGAGGATGGCATAGAATTTCACTGCTCTAGCTCAGTGGCCTGTTGGGTAGATTTTGGAGAGGCAGATTCTAGAGCAAGACCTGTCGGTGAGGTTCTCGCCGCAGACTTATGTATGCTGAGACGTTACATCGGAAGGAGGTGTGAGCTCTTCCTCCCCACCGTGGTCTGTAGGAAGGTCTGCTTTTTTGACCCAGGTGGGTGGTCCTGGATGAAGGGCGGCATTATGACTCTCATTCTCACATTCTGCGCAGCTAACGCTTGACTTGCAGTTCTTGGCAAAGTGATAGGAGGATGAACAACATCTAAAGCCTATGCCATTCTCTTTCAGGAAAGCCTTGTGTTGGTCCAATGGTTTCTCACAGAAGACGCGGCACTTCCAAAAGCGGTGAGGCTTCTTGTGAATAGGGCATTGCCGTTCGGAGTTCTCGGCTTTCTTGATAGGCTTGTCTGAGTCGGAGGAGATAGTGGGGGATACATTTTGTTTTGTATTCTGAGACTTCTCTCTGTGTAACAGCCGTTGTTGGTGGAAGAAGGTGAGGACCAAGGTGCAGCGTGGTATATGTCCATATTTATTAAATGAACACGAAAATAACTAAGAGAAACGACCGAAAACAGTTCTGGCGGGTGCAGACACACAACAGAAAACAGAAAACAAGCATCCACAACTCAAAAGTGAAACCAGGCTACCTAAGTATGGTTCTCAATCAGGGACAACGGCTGACAGCTGCCTCTAATTGAGAACCATACCAGGCCAAACACAGAAATCCCAAATCATAGAAAAAAGAACACAGACAACTGTCGTAGCAGAATCAGAATTAGTTGGGTAACATAGATAAGATGTTCTATTTTCACAATATGCTTGTGAGATACTTGTCATTTAGAATGTATTTTGTTGTATGTACTATAGTGTTGGCCATTTGCAGTTATCATTTCTCTGTCAGGGCTCAGTTACTTGGGCCCCAGAAAGGGGAGAGGTCAACAATGAGGTTGGAGCGAGTGGTCGCATCTGCACATCGCTCCAACGGGTAGTATAACTTTTTCATTATATTTCATTATATCACAACGGTTTGATTTGTCTTATCCTAGCAATTTCTAGCAATTTCTTCTCAGCTAGCTACATAGCCGTCTTTGTATCAAAGATAATTGCGTAATTATCGTATTTCGCCGTCCTAACGTAGTCTTCACTAGCCAGCTAGCTAACGTCCACTGATTAGCTGCACTGGGAAAACTATTACACTCAACTGAACGACTTGATTAGTTTAGTGTTAGCTAGCTACATAGCTGTCTTTGCTGTCTTCGTATCATCGTATCCAAGATAATTGTGTTGTTTAGGTTTAGAGTGTGTAGTCTTAGAGTGATTATCTTAATTTACCGAGGTTAGCTAGCCAGCTATTTGTCGTCCTTAACGTAGGTGACTCTGCTAGCTAGCCAACAGCTAGCCAACGCTAGCCAACGTCTTCTGTATAGAACTCAACTACCCGGTCGCATTCACAGGTTGTATCACATTTTCACTTCAAATCAAATCAAAATCAAATCAAATCAAATTTATTTATATAGCCCTTCGTACATCAGCTGATATCTCAAAGTGCTGTACTTCATTTCATTACAGTACAACGGTTTGATTTGTTTGATCGTAGCTAGCTACTTAGCTAGCTACATAGCCGTCTTTGTATCAAAGATAATTGTGTAGTCTAGAGCGATTTTCTAGGTTCGCTAGCCATCTATTGTCGTTCTTTTAACGCAACGTAACGTAAACAACACTGCTAGCTAGCCTGCTAGCCCCCGAATAGCAACACTGCAGAAACTATTACACTCAACGGAACGACTTGATTAGTGTAGTGTCAACAACGCACCCACTGCCAGCTGGCCTACTTCAGCAGTACTGTATCATTTTAATCATTTTAGTCAATAAGATTCTTGCTACGTAGCTTAACTTTCTGAACATTCGAGACGTGTAGTCCACTTGTCATTCCAATCTCCTTTGCATTAGCGTAGCCTCTTCTGTAGCCTGTCAACTATGTGTCTGTTTATCCCTGTTCTCTCCTCTCTGCACAGACCATACAAACGCTCCTCACCGCGTGGCCGCGGCCACCCTACTCTGGTGGTCCCAGCGCACGACCCACGTGGAGTTCCAGGTCTCCGGTAGCCTCTGGAACTGCCAATCTGCGGTCAACAAGGCAGAGTTCATCTCAGCCTATGCCTCCCTCCAGTCCCTCGACTTCTTGGCACTGACGGAAACATGGATCACCACAGACAACACTGCTACTCCTACTGCTCTCTCTTCGTCCGCCCACGTGTTCTCGCACACCCCGAGAGCGTCTGGTCAGCGGGGTGGTGGCACCGGGATCCTCATCTCTCCCAAGTGGTCATTCTCTCTTTCTCCCCTTACCCATCTGTCTATCGCCTCCTTTGAATTCCATGCTGTCACAGTTACTAGCCCTTTCAAGCTTAACATCCTTATCATTTATCGCCCTCCAGGTTCCCTCGGAGAGTTCATCAATGAGCTTGATGCCTTGATAAGCTCCTTTCCTGAGGACGGCTCACCTCTCACAGTTCTGGGCGACTTTAACCTCCCCACGTCTACCTTTGACTCTTTCCTCTCTGCCTCCTTCTTTCCACTCCTCTCCTCTTTTGACCTCACCCTCTCACCTTCCCCCCTACTCACAAGGCAGGCAATACGCTCGACCTCATCTTTACTAGATGCTGTTCTTCCACTAACCTCATTGCAACTCCCCTCCAAGTCTCCGACCACTGCCTTGTATCCTTTTCCCTCTCGCTCTCATCCAACACCTCCCACACTGCCCCTACTCGGATGGTATCGCGCCGTCCCAACCTTCGCTCTCTCTCCCCCGCTACTCTCTCCTCTTCCATCCTATCATCTCTTCCCTCCGCTCAAACCTTCTCCCACCTATCTCCTGATTCTGCCTCCTCAACCCTCCTCTCCTCCCTCTCTGCATCCCTTGACTCTCTATGTCCCCTATCCTCCAGGCCGGCTCGGTCCTCCCCTCCCGCTCCGTGGCTCGATGACTCATTGCGAGCTCACAGAACAGGGCTCCGGGCAGCCGAGCGGAAATGGAGGAAAACTCGCCTCCCTGCGGACCTGGCATCCTTTCACTCCCTCCTCTCTACATTTTCCTCCTCTGTCTCTGCTGCTAAAGCCACTTTCTACCACGCTAAATTCCAAGCATCTGCCTCTAACCCTAGGAAGCTCTTTGCCACCTTCTCCTCCCTCCTGAATCCTCCGCCCCCTCCCCCCTCCTCCCTCTCTGCAGATGACTTCGTCAACCATTTTGAAAAGAAGGTCGACGACATCCGATCCTCGTTTGCTAAGTCAAACGACACCGCTGGTTCTGCTCACACTGCCCTACCCTGTGCTCTGACCTCTTTCTCCCCTCTCTCTCCAGATGAAATCTCGCGTCTTGTGACGGCCGGCCGCCCAACAACCTGCCCGCTTGACCCTATCCCCTCCTCTCTTCTCCAGACCATTTCCGGAGACCTTCTCCCTTACCTCACCTCGCTCATCAACTCATCCCTGACCGTTGGCTACGTCCCTTCCGTCTTCAAGAGAGCGAGAGTTGCACCCCTTCTGAAAAAACCTACACTCGATCCCTCCGATGTCAACAATTACAGACCAGTATCCCTTTCTTTTCTCTCCAAAACTCTTGAACGTGCCGTCCTTGGCCAGCTCTCCCGCTATCTCTCTCTGAATGACCTTCTTGATCCAAATCAGTCAGGTTTCAAGACTAGTCATTCAACTGAGACTGCTCTCCTCTGTATCACGGAGGCGCTCCGCACTGCTAAAGCTAACTCTCTCTCCTCTGCTCTCATCCTTCTAGATCTATCGGCTGCCTTCGATACTGTGAACCATCAGATCCTCCTCTCCACCCTCTCCGAGTTGGGCATCTCCGGCGCGGCCCACGCTTGGATTGCGTCCTACCTGACAGGTCGCTCCTACCAGGTGGCGTGGCGAGAATCTGTCTCCTCACCACGCGCTCTCACCACTGGTGTCCCCCAGGGCTCTGTTCTTGGCCCTCTCCTATTCTCGCTATACACCAAGTCACTTGGCTCTGTCATAACCTCACATGGTCTCTCTTATCATTGCTATGCAGACGACACACAATTAATCTTCTCCTTTCCCCCTTCTGATGACCAGGTGGCGAATCGCATCTCTGCATGTCTGGCAGACATATCAGTGTGGATGACGGATCACCACCTCAAGCTGAACCTCGGCAAGACGGAGCTGCTCTTCCTCCCGGGGAAGGACTGCCCATTCCATGATCTCGCCATCACGGTTGACAACTCCATTGTGTCCTCCTCCCAGAGTGCCAAGAACCTTGGTGTGATCCTGGACAACACCCTGTCGTTCTCAACTAACATCAAGGCGGTGGCCCGTTCCTGTAGGTTCATGCTCTACAACATCCGCAGAGTACGACCCTGCCTCACACAGGAAGCGGCGCAGGTCCTAATCCAGGCACTTGTCATCTCCCGTCTGGATTACTGCAACTCGCTGTTGGCTGGGCTCCCTGCCTGTGCCATTAAACCCCTTCAACTCATCCAGAACGCCGCAGCCCGTCTGGTGTTCAACCTTCCCAAGTTCTCTCACGTCACCCCGCTCCTCCGTTCTCTCCACTGGCTTCCAGTTGAAGCTCGCATCCGCTACAAGACCATGGTGCTTGCCTACGGAGCTGTGAGGGGAACGGCACCTCAGTACCTCCAGGCTCTGATCAGGCCCTACACCCAAACAAGGGCACTGCGTTCATCCACCTCTGGCCTGCTCGCCTCCCTACCACTGAGGAAGTACAGCTCCCGCTCAGCCCAGTCAAAACTGTTCGCTGCCCTGGCCCCCCAATGGTGGAACAAACTCCCTCACGACGCCAGGACAGCGGAGTCAATCACCACCTTCCGGAGACACCTGAAACCCCACCTCTTTAAGGAATACCTAGGATAGGTTAAGTAATCCCTCTCACCCCACCCCCCCTAAGTTTTAGATGCACTATTGTTAAGTGACTGTCCCACTGGATGTCATAAGGTGAATGCACCAATTTGTAAGTCGCTCTGGATAAGAGCGTCTGCTAAATGACTTAAATGTAATGTAAATGTAAGCTTGTCGTCATATGTAAACATATCTTTTAAACCATGTGAAGGGATGATTGAGGGGGAACCAATTATCTCTTGGCTCCACAATGTCTGTGTGCCAGTCACTCCCTACTTTTCCCATCGGGGAGAGGAGGATGGTGTCTGGAACCATTCTATGTTCCCTCTGAGGCTGCCCTTATCTTGACCTGGAGAGTCACTCTCCTCTCCGTGAGCTTGTCCAGGATGAGTTGTATTTGGGATGGGAGTGTCTAAAATTACAATTGATATATACCATTGGGTGAGGTAATGTCTTGGTACTATTTTGTACCAAGAACAAGATAAGAGCTTTGTTTAGGAGACCAAACTGAACGATAATTTATAGCTAAATACTGTCTGGCGATGGGATACTCCTCTCACTCAAGTAAAATCTTTCTTTGTATAATGTTCTTAAGATCTGTTATTTGTCATGTAGACTAGGGGGGGGGTGTCTTTGCTATAAAGGATCTCAGTTGTAATGTGTAAGCACTCTCAGAGAATTAATTTATAGACACTGAATTGATCTGAGAGTCACAGGGTTGTGATGGAGCTCATATAATTAAAGATGGATTTTATGATACCTCTGACTTGTGTGTGGTTTGCTCTCATGATTTGGTAATACAGGAAATTTCCACTACACAACCCACCCAACACACACCCTGACCACACTAAAACAAAGACACAACAAAATAACTAAGGTCAGAACGTGACACTCTGTCTGCTTTGCTTCCAGGGAACATTGTCTGCTTCAGCAGGAAGTACCTCACAAAGTCAGTAACGTTTTGGTTCTCACTTTGGGGGTCTTCCCATGTGCACTTGTAATGTGGAGCAGGTGGATGACTCCTTTCATTGTGCATACCTCTTTGGGTCCAACTGTTGTTCTGGCCTTCTCAAAGGGAACCGGCCTTGACTCCGGATTAGGGAAGCGGCGGTCTACAACAGTAGTGGTGTCAACAGGAGGGGAACTGATCTCAAGCTTGAGATGCTGTAATATGTAATATGGTGTTACGTCCATCTCTGGCCTGTAAAATCCCTGTCTTGTCTTGTCATCAGAGGATGGCTCTATTCCTGTCATTGGCTTGCGAGTGTCGTAGGATTTAGCTTGCTCCGTGAGATACTCCTTAGTTCGCTGTGTGGGGTGGAGTCAAGCTTGAGGCTGCAGCTACTTTTCTGACCGCTTAAATCAGCAACGGCCTCTAGAGCCTCAGCTTCAGCCACTGCTGCTGCCCCTTCCTTTTCCTCTTTCAGCACATCTATAGATGCACAAGCTTTTGCAGCTTCTTCTTTTGCCCTAGCTATAGCGGCTGCGGCTGCGGCTCCTGTAGATGAACTGCTTGAATGGTGGTGATGAGGCTGGGGCACGAGACCTGGTCTTGAAGGTGGATGCCTGCTCCCCCACCATAGTGTGTTGGAGGTTGTCTGTCCACTGACGTAATTGTCGTAGGCCTCTCTTGGCGTTGTGACCGATTAGCAGTGTCTGTTGCTTGATCCAACTTGTGGTCCTGCCCGCTAGAGTGCTGTCATTTCTCAATACTGTCCTCCGTATGCATTCCTGTGCATATTTTGACAGAAAGATAAACGCCTTTACATCAATGACACTCAAAGCATGATCTCCATGTTCATAAGATTTATTGAGTTGAAACAGCATGAAACTGAAACACAAAAACAACAATGTCTGCATAAGACAATGTAATCTGTCCTTAAATACAAACTAGATATGAAAGTAACCTGATATTTTGTTCACACTGACAACTAGCAAAAGCTAGGCTAACATACTTCTGTAGCTCAGTTGGTAGAGCATGGCGCTTGTAACGCCAGGGTAGTGGGTTCGATCCCCGGGACCACCCATACGTAGAATGTATGCACACATGACTGTAAGTCGCTTTGGATAAAAGCGTCTGCTAAATGACATATATTATTATTATTATTACTGTTGCAATTAAGCTAGTGCTGTACATCTATTCCACAAAGTAAACATATCCAAATTCCACAAATAATGCTCGGAAACTAAAGATATATGCAAAAGCAATGAAGATACTTGCTGACAAAGCCTCCTAAGGCATATACAGTGGGGCAAAAAAGTATTTAGTCAGCCACCAATTGTGCAAGTTCTCCCACTTAAAAAGATGAGAGAGGCCTGTAATTTTCATCATAGGTACACTTCAACTATGACAGACAAAATGAGAAAAAAATCCTGAAAATCACATTGTAGGATTTTTAATGAATTTATTTGCAAATTATGGCTGTTGGCCTGTGGGCTTGTAGCTGCGCTAAAGCGGTGCTAACAGAGTGGGAAAGTGTATGTTTCACTAGACTCGCTCCGCGTTCGTGTCCCTAACTAGAGAAAGTATGGAATTAGTTTACGGGGCATTGCGGTGACGTTTTTTTCCCCGGGCTATATCCTGTATGCAACACCCTGTATATTTGGTTTAGAGAGCAAAGGCAGTGAATTCAAACAACAGGAGGGGACGTCGAGACATTTTGTATGCATGTATTGCCTTTTTGATTTCCTGCACCCTCAGGGTTAGCACCTTGGTGGGGTGTCGGATGTAAATTGATAGACCGGGGTGGGGGCACCGGGCGCTGATTAGAAATATCAATGTTTAACCCCGGGGGTCAGTCTAGACATACTGTATTCTTTCTGGGGTGTTTGACTTTTTACCCCCCCCCCCCAACCACATCCTCTGGGGTGTTTGAATTTAAATTTGGATTTGAAAGACTTGTGTGTTAATGAATCGAAAGTGCCCATTTTAAGAGACGCTGTCACACTTTTTGATGGGGGGTAGGCAGATATGTGGATATACTGTATGCATGATAGTGCAAACCTTGGTTTCAAACAATCCCCTACAGAGAGAGAGAAAGGGGCCTTGAGTGCAGATGCCTGGGCATTGTTGTTTTTGAAACACTCACACCCGCGCACGCACCCTGATTTTCCTTAAGACTTTTTCTCCTGGGGCATGCTTGGTGATAGATGGAAAGGACATATTCCTATCGTTAAAGGGTGAGATACTGTTTTAAATTCCTTTTGTTTAATTCCAAAATTTTTAGTACAAACTTTTTAAAGACGTACTAAACTTTAATAGCCTTTAATGTTGTAGGAAAGACTATAAAATAATACATTTTTTATTATTTTTTAAAAGACATTGCATCTCTCTGCGACAGACTGGGGCGAGAGAGAAAACGAGAGATCCCATTTCGTTAAAGGGTGAGATACAATTTTAAAACCATGTATTTAATTCAAAATATTGAGTACAAACTTTTTTAAGACATGTCATAATTAATTAAACCCTTTTACTATTCCTTTCTTACAGATATAGGTCCTGGTTAGCCCTGACCATTATCCGTTTCCAATTAACGATCGCTAAGATGCTTGCACACTCCATCAGGGCTCCGTAAATTTTCCCTCCATGGGTAGATAATCCGTCCGGCATGTAAGTCCTGGGTATACCCACAGCATTAGTTAATAAGATTGGTAGAAAATGAATCTGTTTAAGTCATAAGTAAAGGCCTTTCATAAAGAGGCTGTCATGATTGACTGTGACACATATTTAACCCGTATTGCTTGTTACAGAAGACTACTGTTGTACATTGTATAACCACTAGCAGATTTTTGTAGCATAGCCACCATATCTGTCATGTTACTGTGGTCTTTTTAAAAGTTAATAAACATGCGTAAAATGTACACTTTTGTTTCACTGTAGATTTGTTTAAGCCCACCAAGAAACACCTGATTTATCCCACAGCATTAATGAATAAGATGGGAAGCAAATTATTCTGTTTAAGTCATAAGTAAAGGCCTTTCGAAAAAGGGGCTGTCATGATTGACTGTGGCACATATTTAACACGTATTGCTTGTTACAGAAGACTACTGTTGTACATTGAATATCCACTAGCAGATTCTTTGTAGCATCTCCACTATAGATGGGTAGAAAATGAATCTGTTTAAGTCATAAGTAATGGCCTTTCATAAAGAGGCTGTCATGATTGACTGTGGTACATTGAATATCCATTCATCCCTGTTACACCTTTATGTGTTGGCTCTCTATGTCTGTACATAGTGTGAAATGTGGTTTCCCTCAAGTTATTACACCCTAAACCTGAATCTGAAATTACCTTTAGGATCTTTCTTTGGGGTTCTAATCTCCTCGGTGTATATGCACCGAACATCCATAGGCTGGAGCCACCTGGAAGCTCTGTGCATGTACATATAAAGATAACTAAATAGGAAACTCAACAGTGTGTTAGGCCGAGAAACATTATTTAGATGGCTGTTTTATTGTTGTTGAAAGTTTGAAATGTACACAATGACAAGGGACCTTGTTTCTAACACACGCACGCACGCACGCACGCACGCACGCACGCACGCACGCACGCACGCACGCACGCACGCACGCACACACACACACACACACACACACACACACACACACACACACACACACACACACACAATCACCCTCCCAGACATTCCTGCTTCATAGACAACAGCCCTAAGGTCAATAAAACAGGGTGTGTGGGGCCATTCTCTTTCAAAGGTTCAAACACAGAACCCCTCAGTTCAACCAGGTACCTAGACATCAATCATCATGACAACTTTAAAGGAATAGATACAATATATGCATAAATTAGCACACCCTCTAACGTGTGAGAACAGGAACAGGATGCCCATATATGGGCATAAGCACGTGATCAGTTCGCGCTAGGATGTCCTGACCGGATGCCCAAATATGGGCATGCAACCGTCATCATGACATAGGGTAATAAATCAAACATTTGACGTACACCGTCAACTTTATTCTCTCTAATGTAGGCCTGCCTACATTCCATGAGACTTTTGAAAAAAACATGCAGTTTGACATTAACCTATTTATCCACTTGTCCTTCAGACTGGAAATGGTGTTGTGTTGTTTGATGCAAGAAACCATTTCACAAAAGAAAATGATTTATTATTCCCATACCATTATTACAGAGAATACGGCAAATTCTGCTTCCCTCTGCCTATTGGCTAATTAGCTTATTCAAGTCTGTCTCAAAATACTGCCATCTTAACCCTGGTGTTTGGGTCTTGGGACCCATTTTCAATGTTTGCTAAAATTAATATTATACAATGAATAATTGTTTCAACCTGAGACACACTGGCCTTGGCTCATTTTCTGTGACAAACATGTAAAATAACACATTTTCATTGAGCTTTCATTCATTGAGCACGGTGCACCCCCCTACACATTTATACAACAATAAATGATGTTTACCCGAACACCACATTATGTGGTGTTCGGGTCCACTGGAGGGTAATAAAAGTGTGGAAAAGTGTGTGTGTGTGTGTGTAGGTGAAAACAACTAAAAATGAAACAAAAAGATTTGCTGTGTGCCTTCACTCTGTCTTCCTCCTCCCTAGGCCTGCTGTTTCAACATCGTACCAAGAACCTGTCTGTCTGCCTGCCTGTCTCCCACTTTTCTCACACTCTTTACCCTTTGTAGTGTGTGAAACTACACAATGTCTTGTATGAAACTGCACAATATTATTCCAATATATTATTTTGATACTGCATTTTTTACAATGTATCAAAATAATGTATTTTCCCATGCTCTACCCCAGCCAGGTGCAAATTGGGGGAGGGACACAACAAATAAATAGCGTTGCGTGTATAAGTCCTGACTACAATTAATCAGTATGGCAAAAATAATCTCAGCTCAGAGGGCCTTAGAAATAATTTTTGCAGAGAGAGAAGCTGGTGTGGAAGGAGCGTCTTTCACTTTGGAAGGTGAAGAACTTTCTGAATATGAGGATCATGTCTCTGTCAATTCAGAGTCTGACAGTGAGTTTGGAGAAGAGGATGAGATTGACCCTCAGCCAGTCCCAGGGCCAGCCCGTCAGCCTGCAGTAGGATAAATATGGATGTCAAAAAATGGTGAAATTGAATGGTCTTCTTTCCCAAGGAATGAGCCACCCTGCATGGCTGCCAATGGGATAAGGATAAAAACCAGTGCCAAAGAAAGCCCCCAAAAATGTGGTACTCATGAGTACGCTGCATAGGGATGGGAGAATCTGTGGCCAGGAACATCAAAAAACAGAAATCATAATGGATTACAATGCCACAAAAGGAGGGGTGGACAATTTAGACAATCTGGGTGACTGGCTACAGCTGCAAAAGAAGAACCCTATGCTGGCCACTTGTGATATTCTTCAACATCTTGGACATCTCAGAGTACAACGCGTTTGTCATCTGGATGGCGTTCAACCCAGATTGGAACAGAGGGAAGCTCCAGAGGAGACGGATCTTTCTTGAGTAGGGCAAGGCATTGGTTTGACCTCAAATCCAGAGTAGGCAACATATCCCAAGGACAACAGCATCTGCAGCCATCGTGAGGAGGATTCAGGAGAAGGATGCTGGTGCCCCATCCACCCGACCCACAGAACCAACAGCTCCAATACTGGAAGTAAGTGTGAGTGATGTTGTTGCGTGTGTATATGTCTGACACTCCTACCTTGGCCTGAGAAATACTGCACCAAACAGCTTTGTTTAATGTGAAAATATATGACTGATTTCTTGATTTATCTTAGATTAATTCGGATGATTTTGAGGAAGTGTATACTGGCTATGTTGTTGCTTCGGCATCTCAAGAGGGACAAACAGTAATAATGCAGTAAAAAAAAGGAAGCATGCGAGGCACAGACGTTCGCTTCGCCAAGCTGAGTTGTGCTAAGAGCAACTGAACAAAGTATGCGGTCGCCTTTATGATCAGCGGTGCTTAGCGGAGCCTTCTGAGTAGATTTGTAGGCATTGGTTAATTTTGTTGGAGCAAAGATCAATTGTTTTACTATGCCTTATAGCACATGTAACATATTGCTGATAAGAAGGCTGAGTCTTTTTGAGCTTACCGGTGATTTTGACTCTGTTCGAGTGACATTGGCTGTGGGTGGAATATACACTAGAATGATAAAGAACTGACCGAATTCTTAAGGAGCTCCACATCTGATGAGCAGTGTGATCTGCTCCACGCTTTCTCGAAATAAATGCAAAACCCGCCTCTGTGCTTTTCCCCATTGCTCGCATAGTCTCTGTCAAGCCTGTATGGTGTACCGAATGTCCAAACTAAGCTCGGAGTCAATGACCATCTCATCTAACCATGTTTCAGAAAGTAAGACAGATAAGGCTGGCCTCTCGGTATGCCCATTGGAACATAACGTTGGCATGTAGTGCATCCATTTTATCACAGAGAGATCTTTGTTTGTAAAGAAGTATTCATACAAAGAGCTATGTTTTAAGTGAAATATTAGCTTTTGTCTGAAGCGGAAAAAGACAGGAAATTGTAAAGCTAATTTTACCTATGCACTAACAAGGGTTTTCAGCATAAGCAGCTTGACTACTGCTAGAGTATAGTAGCTCTATTGATCTACTGTACTTTAACAACAGATGTATTCACATTGGATGGGTTCATTAGGATTCAAACCTTCTCTCAAATAGCCTAATACGTACTCTTAGAGTAGGTTTACCCCATTAATGTACCTGGTAATGTAAACAGGATTTTCATGTAAGACATCATCCCATTTCACTCATTTAAATCGGGAGGTTTTCCCGGACACAGATTAAGCCTAGTCTAGGACTAAAAAGCAAGATAGGTGGAAAATCACCAGCCAAAATGATTTCTAGTCCAGGACTAGGTGTAATCTGTGTCCTCAGAACCGCTCGTAACCCTTCATTTGACCTAGCCTAATAAATAAGCCGACAAAGTCTTTTGACAGCTTTTAACATATTTTGAAACTATACATGGTTTATATTCCTGTTATAAACAATGGAGTAATGCAAACTTATATTTTGGTTTCTGATAGGGTAAGACATAACTTATAGTATTTAAAGCACAGATACACTACAGGTTCAAAAGTGGTGCAAACTTTCTACGTGTCTTTTCTGGGGCGGGCAGTTTTTCCTGATCTAATGACCTTGTCAGGTAAACCTTTGGTTCCTATTTATAGGCTATGACTGGGCCCAAAACTAACTTTTTCTGTCACTGGCACGACCAGGCCAGCTGGCCAAAAATCTACTGGCCGAACAGCAATTCTACTGGCCAGGACATGGTGTAGTTTTTAATGCAATGGGATCATGCAGGGCCTATAGGTTGGCATGCTTTCTCTCTATTTGCAGCTATTAATAGGCTATATTAATAATAAATAAATACAAATAATTTAATGGGTTCTTATGTTTGTCCACCCCCAAATATGTACTTCTTCAACTCAATTGTTTGTAAACAATGTAATTGTTTGTAATTGGCATGCTGACTGCAGGAATGTCCACCAGCTTTTGCTGGTGCATTTAAGGTTAATTTCACTACCATAAGCCGTCTCCAAAGTTGTTTTAGAGAATTTGGCAATACAGCCAACCAGCCTTATAACCGCAGACCACGTGTAACCACGCCAGTCGAGGACCTCCACATCCGGCTTCTTCACCTGCAGGATCGTCTGAGATCAGCCACCAGGACAGCTGATGAAACTGTGGGTTTGCACAACCAAAGCATTAATGCGTGCTTGTCGTCCTCACCAGGGTCTTGACCTGACTGCAGTTCGGCGTTGTAACCAACTTCAGTGGGCAAATGCTCCCCTTCGATGGCCACTGGCACGCTGGATAAGTGTGCTCTTCACGGATGAATCCCGGTTTCAACTGTACTGTCCATCATGTTGGCAAGCGGTTTGCTTATGTCAACGTTGTGAACCATGATGTTGGTGGGGTTATGGTATGGGCCGGCATAAGCTACAGACAATGAACACAATTGCATTTTATCGATAGCAATTGAAACGCACAAAGACACCGTGACAAGATCCTAAGGCTCATTATTGTGCCATTCTTCCACCGCCATCACCTAGTGTTTCAGCATGATAACACACTGCCCCATGTCGCAAGGATCTCTACACAATTTCTGGAAGCTGAAAATGTCCCAGTTCTTCCATGGCCTGCATACTCACCAGACATGTCACCCATTGAGCATGTGTTGAATGCTCTGGATTGATGTGAACAACAGCGTGTTCCAGTTCCCACCAATATACAGCAACTTTGCACAGCCATTGAAGGAGTGGGACAACATTCCACGAGCCAAATTCAACATCCCGATCAACTCTATGTGAAGGAAATGTTGCACTGTATGAGGCAAATGGTAGTCACACCAGACACTGACTGGTTTTCTGATCCACGCCCCTACCCTTGTTTTTAACGGTATCTGTGACCAACAAATATATCTGTATTCCCAGTCATGAAATCCATAGATTAGGGCCTAATTTATTTATTTTGGCAGATTTCCTTATATGAACTGTAACTCAGTAAAATCTTTGAAATTGTTGCATGTTGTGTTTATATTTTTGTTCAGTGTATGTAAATGCATTGTTTATATATTATGTCTGTATATTCTGTATATTGTCTGTATTTTACGTTTATTGTGTACATTCTGTTAATTGTGTATATTCTATTTATTTTTGTAGCAACATTTGACCATGTAAAACTCCTGGTACATGCAAATGTACTTGGTGAATAAAGGTGTTCATGATTCTAAATATTATTTCCATTATACCCACTTTCACCAGATTTTACCTTTGGCCATCGAAAATGCCATTAAAAATCTAAATTTAACTGACAGCAGATCAATTGTGGATGACAGCCTATAACAAAAATAAATTCAAGCACTCCTTTCAGGCTGGTCTACTATTATACTGGGTTATATTTGTAAATAATTTCACTTGTGCATGCACTAGACTCGTATAAATGGTATTTAGTTTTACTATGCCTTCATCTTGTGGCAACATTAATAAACTAACTTCCAGCAGTCTTCATTACTCCATATATCACGGAAAGGTTACTGCAAATGAATAAAAAGTTTGATTTATTTTATGAGCCGTGATAATATAGCAAAGTAAAAATTAAACATACATTTGCATTTCTATTGAACTGCGGCGCTTTGAATTTCTGTACAGTCGTACATAATATAATAATATATGCCATTTAGCAGACGCTTTTATCCAAAGCGACTTACAGTCATGTGTGCATACATTCTACGTATGGGTGGTCCCGGGGATCGAACCCACTACCCTGGCGTTACAAGCGCCATGCTCTACCAACTGAGCTACAGAAGGACCAATACGACGTAGCCAAAGATATATATAACTAACCCAAGATAGTTCATCTGTGTAGTTTACAGTGGGAGCAAATGAAGCAGAGTGGGCAGAAGCAAGGACGTGGCCAAAGCCATGCACGAGGTAGAGATCCTATTGGCGCGTTTTAGCATGTATTTGCATATTTCTGTTATAGTGAACGCCTCTTCTGAAGTGCGCGTGTGCACAAACTCAATTCGACCTTGCACTCTCTCCAAACAACACCATTTTAAAATACTTTGGCATAGCGTTTATCTATAAAACGTAGTCCACTGTGTTCGTAACATATTATAGTTATGAGAACATAAACATGTATTGAGATCAGATGTTTCTTCGATGAGAGAATTTGCAGAATGTCGGCCCAGTTTCACTTAGTTCCATCATCTTCTCTCACTCCCATATATGGTGGTGAGAACACGTTCTGAACGGTTGCTTAGCTATTTAGCCCTGACTGACGTAGCTAGACGCTCCCAGTCGAGCCGTTTTTGGAGGGGCTCTTTACTTCCTCACTTCAGTGGCCGTGCCTTGCTGCTCACCGCACACACACCAACAACCTAGCACTTCTCAGTCTTCTTCTAGAGGTAGATATCCAAGTAAAATGACCGACCAAGGCTTATCAGACGAGGCCGCGGCAGCAGCGTGCAAAGATGGAAACCCACTTACGAAGGTGAGTAGCTATATCTAGCAGTCCACTCTTGAATTCTGCCCAAGTGGAACTCGCAATACTAAAGTTAGGCACATAGGCCGGTTATGCAGTTTTATAGCTGGGCTCACGCGCAGGTGAACATCGTCTGCCAGATGCAACGTTTGCAAAAGTGAAATGGGTTTTGCTGTTTGCGTCTTTATAGACTTAGTGCATTCTACTGATACACCGTCCGCAGTGCTACTAACTATGAAACTCTATACTTCGAAGTGACATTTGGACTTTGGAGGGATACATCCGACCATGTTTGTTGTGCCTCTGCTAGCACTGATAGTGTATACAACTGCAAAACAGGAACTCTGTGTACATTTTTTTGCCTGCCCACTCTTCTATAGAAATTGACACACACACTTACAGATAAGCTTTACATTTACTCCATTTCTTTTATGTAATGATGCCGTGTTGTTTATTTGCCAGCCAGACCTAGGTCTGTGATAAGCAAGTCCGTGTCCGCGCTTGTGTAGGCCAGAGCGTCCCTGTATTACGGATACTTGACTGTATATCATGCTATTGCAAACTCGCATCTACAGTGTTGGTAGTCGCAACAGTTTTTTAATAAGAACTTAAATGTTTCGTTCTCGTACACCTTTCCAGACATTAAGAAACGACGTGCTACCTTGTAGCATTTCTATGTTCTATAACACCAGATCGGTTGCCCAGCAACAACACAGCTGCTTGCACCACGCTGCCAGTCGTAAGAATTGTATGCGAACAAGCCTAGGCTATTGTGTGTGTATATAGCTAACTGTGGTCAATCAATACATGCAAACAGTTATTTTGATTAGCTAGCTAATGTTACCTAGCTAACGTTAGCGTGCTTGGACAAAGTCCAGCAGTTAGCCTCTGACTGTAACTAGCTAAAACCAGTTAGCTGAAAGCTAACATAGCTAGCTAACGAACGGGCAAGTACGTTAAAGCTACCCAATGAATGTGTTTTTAAAAATGATCTAGCTAAGGTAAAGTTATACCAGTCGGATGAGAGCTGAAATTTGCTAGATGTCGGCCCAGGCGGCATCCCTAGACGTGTCCTCAGAGCATGCGTAGACCAGCTGTCTGGAGTGTTTCCTGACATATTCAGTCTCTCTATCCCTGCCTGCTGTCCCCATTTGCTTCAATATGTCCACCGTTGTTCCTGTACCCAAGAAAGCAAAGGTAACTGAATTAAATGACTATCGGGCGATAGGACTAATTTCTGTCATCATCATGATGTGCTTTTGAGGCTCCACCTTACCTGACACCCTAGACCCACTGCAATTTGCATACCGCCCCAATAGACACAGATGATGCCATCACACTGCCCTATCCCATCTGGACAAGAGGAATACCGATGTAAGAATGCTTTCCATTGACTACAGCTCATCAACCCCGTCCTGTGTAATTGGGTCCACACATGCATCCAACTCAATCAAGTTTGCAGACTACACAACAGTAGGCCTGATTACCAACAATTACGAGACAGTATACAGGGAGGAGGTGAGGGCCCTGGGTGAGTGGTACCAGGAAAATAATCTAACTCAATGTCAACAAAATTAAGGAGTTGATCGTGGACTTCAGGAAACAGGGGCATGCTCCCTCTACTGTCCTTCTGTAGCTCTGTTGGTAGAGCATGGCGCTTGTAATGCCAGGGTAGTGGGTTCGATCCCCGGGACCACCCATACGTAGAATGTATGCACACATGACTGTAAGTCGCTTTGGATAAAAGCGTCTGCTAAATGGCATTTATTATTATTATATTATCCACATCGACGGGGCCGCAGTGGAGAAGGTGAAAGCTTCAAGTTCCTTGGCGTACACATTATTGACGTTCTGAAATGCCCCACACCAGCAGTGTGGCAAAAAAGGAGCACCGGCGCAGCTTCAACCTCAGGAGATTGGGCTTGGTCGCTAAAACCCTCACAAAATTTTAGATGCACAATTGAGAGCATCCTGTTGGGCTGTATCACCGCCTGGTACGGCAACTGCACTGCCTGAAACCTGCAGAGCTCTCCAGAGGGTGGTGTGGTCTGCACTACTCCTCACTGTGGGCAGCCTACCTGCCGTCCAGGACACATACAGCATTCGATGTCACAGGAAGGTCAAAAAGATGGACATCAATCACCCGAGCCACGGCCTGTTCACCCCGCTATCGTTCAGAAGCCAAGGTCAGTACAGGCGCATGAAAGCTGGAACAGAAGCTGTTTTCTAACTCAAGGCCGGCTTCCACACTGTTGCTCAACCCTGCATCTTAGAGGCTGCTGCCCTATAAACAAAGACTTGGAATCACTGGTCACTTTAATAATGTTTACATACTGCTTTATTCATCTCGTATGCATTCTATTCTACTGTATTTGAGCAATGTCAGAGTGGCATTTACTAAATCTAATATTTATATGTTCCAGTTTTTTACTTATATTTTTGTGTTGTAAATTGTTAGATACTACTGCACTGTTTGCTACACCCGCTATATATACGCACACCGTTGAAGTCGGAAGTTTACATACACCTTAGCTAAATACATTTAAACTCCAGTTTTTCACAATTCCCGACATTTAATCCAAGTAAAAATTCCCTGTCTTAGGTCAGGTAGGATCACCACTTTTATTTTAAGAATCTGAAATATCAGAATAATAGTAGTGATTTATTTCATATTTTATTTATTTTGTCACATTCCCAGTGGGTCAAAAGTTTACATACACTCAATTAGTATTTGGTAGCATTGTCTTTAAATTGTTTAACTTGGGTCAAATGTTTTGGGTAGCCTTCCACAAGCTTCCCACAATAAGTTGGGTGAATTTTGTCCCATTCCTCCTGAAAGCTGGTGTAACTGAGTCAGGTTTGTAGGCCTACTTGCTCGCACATGCTTTTTCAGTTCTACCCACACATTTTCTATATGATTGAGGTCAGGGCTTTTGTGCTTGGGGTCATTGTCCATTTGGAAGACCCATTTGCGACCAAGCTTTAACTTCCTGACTGATGTCTTGAGTTGTTGCTTCAATATATCCCCATTTTCCGCCTCATGAAGCCATCTATTTTGTGAAGTGCACCAGTCCCTCCTGCTGCAAAGCACCCCCACAACATGATGCTACCACCCTCGTGCTTCACGTTTGGGATGGTGTTCTTCAGCTTGAAAGCTTCCCCATTTGTCCTCCAAACATAACGATGGTCATAATGGCCTAACAGTTATATTTTTGTTTCATCAGACCAGAAGACAGTTCTCCAAAAAGTACAATCTTTGTCCCCATGTGCAGTTGCAAACCGTAGTCTGGCTTTTTTTATGGCAGTTTTGGAGCAGGGGCTTCTTCCTTACTGAGTGGCTTTTCAGGTTATGTTGATATAGGACTCGTTTTGCTGTGGATATAGATACTTTTGTGCCTGTTTCCTCCAGCGTCTTCACAATGTCCTTTGTTGTTTTTCTGGGATTGATTTGCACTTTTCGGTATGATGGCTGAGTGGTCCCATGGTGTTTATACTTGCATACTATTGTTTGTACAGATGAACGTGGCACCTTCAGGCATTTGGAAATGGCTTCTAAGAATGAACCAGACTTGTGGAGGTCTTCAATGTTTTTTTTTTCTGAGGTCTTGGCTGATTTCCTTAGATTTTCCCATGATGTCAAGCAAAGATGGCAGAGTTTGAAGGTAGGCCTTGAAATACATCCGCAGGTACACCTCCAATTGACTCAAATTGTAGAATAATAGTGAAGGCATCAACTATGAAATAGCACGCATGGAATCATGGAGTAACTAAAAAAAAAAGTTAAACAAATCAATGTTTTGGTTTCTTCCAAGTAGCCATCCTTTTCCTTGATGACAGCGTTGCACTCTCAACCAGCTTCATCTGGAATGCTTTTCCAACCGTATTGAAGGAGTTCCCACATATGCTGAGCACTTGTTGGCTGCTTTTCCTTCATTCTGCGTTCTGATTCTCCCATACCATCTCAATTGGGTTGAGGTCAGCAGATTGTGGAGGCCAGGTCATCTGAGGCAGCACTCCATCACTCTCCTTCTTGGTCAAATAGCCCTTACGCAGCCTGGAGGTGTGTTGGGTCATTGTCTTGTTGAAAAACAAATGATAGTCCCACTAAGCCCAAACCAGTTGGGATGGCGTATTGCTGTTGTAGCCCTGCCTTGAAATCTAAATAAATCACAGACCGTGTCACCAGCAAAGTATCCCCACACCATCTCCTCCTTGCATTATGGTGGGAAAAACACATGCAGTGATCATCCGTTCACCCACACCACGTCTCACAAAGACACGGCGGTTGGAACCAAAAATCTCACATTTGGACTCCAGACCAAGGGACAGATATCCACTGGTATACTGTTCATTGCGTATGTTTCTTGGCCCAAGCAAGTCTCTCCTTAATGTTGTCCTTTTGTGGTGGTTTCTTTGCAGCAATTGGACCATGAATTCCTGATTCACGCAGTCTCCTCTGAACAGTTGATGTTGAGATGTCTGTGATGCATTTATTTGGCTTGCAATCTGAGGTGCACCAGAGGTACCTCTGGGTCTTCAATTCCTGTGGCTGTCTTCATGACAGCCAGTTTCATCATTGCGTTTTTGCGAATGCACTTTTTCAGTATTGACTGACCTTCATGTCTTTAAAGAAATGATGGACTGTTTCTCTTTGCTTATTTGAGCTGTTCTTGCCATAATTTGGACTTAGCCCTATTTGGTTAAAGACTGTTTTCTGTATACCACCCCTACCATGTCACAACACAACAGATTAGCTCAAACACATTAAAGAAGGATAGAAATTCCACAAATGCACTTCAAACAAGGGACACCTGTTCATTGAAATGCATTCCAGGTGACTATCTCATGAAGCTGCTTGAGAGAATGCCAAGAGGGCAAAGCTGTCATCAAGGCAATGGTTAGCTACTTTGAAGAATCTCCAATATAAAATATTTAGATAACCAAATAAGTAACCTATTTTTTTGTCTTCACTGTTATTCTACCATGTAGAAAATAGTAAAAATATAGAACAACCCTTGAGTGCGTAGGTGTTCTAAAACTTTTGACCGTGTATATATGTATAATTTCCATTTGAACTTATTAATTTCTACCTTTTTTGATTTATAAAATAAATCCCCTCTGAGCTTAGTTTAACTGTAGTTCTCTATCAAAACCCAAAATACAAGCTTGGTTAACTCTGATGTTAATAAAAAAACAAACACAATTCTCAACATGGTTAAAAGGATAATTTTCATACCATGGATGGTCAGTCCTTGCATTCTTAACTCTGTCTATACATTTTAGTGGTTACATTTCTCCAGCCCTATCCCAGCTTTTTACGCGAACAGGGTTGGGAAAGCACTTTATTGTTTCAATTGCTGATTGGAGCTTTAAGAGGTTACTTTGCCAGATAACTTTAAGATGGGTAAGGTAACTTAAACAATTGTACGGTGTTTTTTTGTTTATGGGTGTCTGGAGGATTGTTCATTATGCTGTAAATGGCTGTTTTATGGTTGTAAGTGAGAATTAACTAAAACATTTTATATTTTGCAGTTCTGAGTAATTATTTCTTCAGTAAGGATTACTATACATGTATTCGTGACCTTGGCTATAGAAACTTGTTGATTGTATGATCAATAGTGTTATGCACCAGCCATCGCTAGCACTGTGGGTCACCACAACTTACTACTTTTATTGCAACTACATACTACTTTGCAAATACTTAGCATGTTAGCTAACCCTTCCCCCAACCCTTTAACATAACTTCTAACCTAAACCCTAGCCTAGCTAACATTAGCATTGGCCACAAATTGAAATTCTTATCGTATGCATTGGAAATGTATAACATATTGTGCAAATTGTAACATAGGAGAAATGGATGATGGACATCCCCATTTAATATATATCATACCAAATGAAGTATTTTGGTTTACATTGGATTTACGTACAGAAGGATATGAGATCAGGTTGCAGCAGCGTGAGGTCAAAAGAAAATGAGATGTTTTGACCATTCTTTATTTAATAGTTTAGACAGCCCCCTATCGACACATATTTATTAAAATATATTAGGTGACTCTTAAAGTCTTTGGGTTTGTGAAGTGAGTGTGATGGTGCATCTCACTAGAGACTAGCTTTCAAGGACTTGATACATTGGATATTTTTTAGGCAATGTTGCTGGCAACTGAGTGGGATATGAGACACTTGAACAATTAGCACATGGACATGAATAATAGATTTCATATGTTAACTACATTTTCCCATGTATTTACTCATCTCCTATAGCTTCTTGTTG
The DNA here is from genome assembly GCF_021184085.1 of Oncorhynchus gorbuscha. Classification (NCBI taxonomy): domain Eukaryota; kingdom Metazoa; phylum Chordata; class Actinopteri; order Salmoniformes; family Salmonidae; genus Oncorhynchus; species Oncorhynchus gorbuscha. The sequence goes on along the minus strand of NC_060177.1, from coordinate 43,389,597 downwards.
CCTGTTGACTGCCTCGTCTGTACTGGAATTTCTTAGCCAATAGACAAGCAACAGAGGTGTTGCCGCTGCCCTGGGCATCCACTCAATCTACTGCCAGGCAAGTCAATGGCAATGCAGACAAAAGGATAACTAGAGTTAGAAAATGTTTTACTTAAATTCTAAGCTAGGAAGTGTAAATGGTATTCATCATGTTGGCAAGCTTGTTAAGCATACAAAAGAGAATCTAATACAGAACTAAATGTACAATCTACATGGCTAGCAGAATACCAGATCTTATAGCCTTTAGCCGTACCCTCATCCTACTCCTCTGTTCCTCTGGTGATGTAGAGGTTAACCCAGGCCCTGTGTGCCCCCAGGCGCTCTCATTTGCTGACTTCTGCAACCGTAAAAACCTTGGGTTCATTCATGTTAACGTCAGAAGCCTCCTCCCTAAGTTTGCTTTATTCACTGCTTTAACACACTCCGCCAACCCTGATGTCCTAGCCATGTCTGAATCCTGGCTTAGGAAGGCCACCAAAAATTCGGAATTTTCCATCCCCAATTACATTTTCCGTCGACCGAACTGCTGAAGGGAGCGGAATTGCAATCTACTGTGGAGAGAGCCTGCAGAGTTCTGTCATACTATCCAGGTCTGTGCCCAAACAATTTGAGCTTCTACTTTCTAAAATCCATCTCTCCAGAAATAAGTCCCTCACTGTTGCTGCTTGTTATAGACGCTCCCAGCTGTGCCCTGGACAACATGTGAATTGATTGCCCCCCAATCTATTGTTAGGGTTCGTACTGCTAGGTGACCTAAATTGGGATATGTTTAACACCCCGGCCGTCCTACAATCTAAGCTAGATGCTCTCAATCTCACACAAATGATCAAAGCACCTACCAGGTACAACCCCAAATCTGTAAACATGGGCACCCTCATAGATATCATCCTGATCAACTTTCCCTCTAAATACACCTCTGCTGTCTTCAACCAGGAGCTTAGCGATCACTGACTCATTGCCTGCGTCCGTTATGGGTCTGCGGTCAAACACTCCCTGAAACACTTCTGCGAGCAGGCCTTCCTAATCGACCTTGCCCGGGTATCCTAGAAGGATATTGACTTCATCCTGTCAAAGACTGTCTTTTTCATACAAATTTGCATCCTGCAGCACTAATTCCAAAACGTTTTGGGACACTAAAGTCCATGGAGACTTTACAGTGCCCACTGCAGTGAGACTAAGAAACACTGTCACCACTGATTGATCCACGATAAGTGAGAATTTCAAGAAGCGATTCTCTATGGCTGGACATGCATTCCACCTGCCACCCCCCCGCTTCTCCTTCACCCAAATCCAGACATCTGATGTTCTGAAAGGGCTGCAAGATCTGGATCCCTACAAATCAGCTGGGCTTGACAATCTGGACCCTCTCTTCCTAATTTTTTTTATTTTTATATAAATGATCTGCCACCGTTGTTGTAACCCCTATTACTTGTCTGTTCAACCTCTCCTACGTATCATCTGAAATTCCTAAAGATTGGAAAGTGGCTGCGGTCACCCCCCCCCCCCTCCACAGGGGGAGACACTCTCTCTAGACCTAAACTGTCACAGACCTATAAAGCCAAGTGAACAAACGGATCACTGACCATTTCGAAATCCCACCGTACCTTCTCCGCTATGCAATCTGGTTTCCGAGCTGGTCACGGGTGCACCTCAGCCACACTCAAGGTCTTAAACGACATCATAACCGCCATCGATAAGCGAGAGTACTGTGCAGCAGTCTTCATCGACCTGGCCAAGGCTTTCGACACTGTCAATCACAGCATTCTTATCGGCCGACTCAACTGCCTTGGTTTCTCAAATGACTGCCTCGCCTGGTTCACCAACTACTTCTCAGAGTTCAGTGTGTCAAATCGGGAGGGCCTGTTGTCCGGACTTCTGGCACTCTATGGGGGTGCCACAGGGTTCAATTCTAGGGCTGACTCTTTTCTCTGTATATATCAATGATGTCGGTCTTGCTCCGGGTGATTTACTTTGATCCACCTACGCAGACGACACCATTCTGTATACATCTGGCCCTTTGGACACTTAACAAACCTCCAAATGACCTTCAACGCCATACAACACTCCTTCCGTGGTCTCCAACTGCTCTTAAATGCTAGTGAAAAATGCATGATCTTCAACCGATCGCTACCCACCCTCCCGACTAGCATCACTACTCCGGATGGTTCTCACTTAGATTATGTGGCTAGACTGTAAACTCTCCTTCCAGACTCACATTTAAGCATCTCCAATCCAAAATCAAATCTAGAATCGGCTTCCTATTTTGCAACAAAGCCTCCTTCACTCATGCTGCCAAATTTACCCTGGTAAAACTGACTATCCTACCGACCCTTGACTTTGATGTAATTTACAAATTAGCCTCCCACACACTACTCAGCAATTTGGATGTAGTCTATTAGCGCCATCCGTTTTGTCACCAAAGCGCCATATACTACCCACCACTGACCTGTATGCTCTCGTTGGCTGGTCCTCGCTACATATTCATCGCCAAACCCACTGGCTCCAGGTCATCTACAAGTCTTTGCTAGGTTTAGCTCCCCCTTATCTCAGCTCACTGGTCACCATAGCAACACCCACCCATAGTACATGCTCCAGCAGGTACTTCGGAAGTTTCCATACACCTTAGCCAAATACATTTAAACTCAGTTTTTCACAATTCCTGACATTTAATCATAGTAAGAATTTCCTGTTTTAGGTCAGTTAGGATCACCACCATATGTTCATCTCTAGGAGACAGAACGAGTCTCCTTCCTAAGTGGGATGCTGTCTGCATGGTCCCATGGTGTTTACACTTGCGCACTATTGTTTGTACAGATGAGCGTGGTACCTTAGGGCATTTGGAAATTGCTCCCAAGGATGAACCATACTTTTTTTTCTGACATCTTGTCTGATTTCTTTTGATTTTCCCATCATGTCAAGCAAAGAGGTACTGAGTTTTCGGATCAAGCATGAATTGTCTCTTTATGCCAATTCAAATGCTCGAGCTACACATGGTACTTTTGTACACTATCAATACTTAAAATGTATGCTCTGTTCCAAATCTGAGTTCTCCCACCTGTTTTCATAATACTGCTGCCATTTATAAATGAGGCCATGTGCTCTTTTACTTGAGTTGGACAGCTGTGTACTACATTATTTAGGACAGTACTACATTATTTAGGACATTTTTGTAGCTCAAGTTCTTTATTCAAGGATTTAGAGCACCTATCCAATTTCAGGTTTCTAAATAAGTTTAATTGTACGTGTTTTTAAATTTTTAATGACTATTTTACACGTGTATCTCAGCAGTTTAATTTTGTTGAAGTGTTTGTACCAGGAGTTAACAACATTGCTCTTGATGATCTACAGCGGTATGCAGGCTTTTCTGCCCAGTGCTATCACCACGCTCTTCAACGAGACCATCAATTAGGTGTGGTTAGAACTGGGCTTGAACAAAAAAAGCCAGTATAAACCTGTAGCTTGTCAAAAGCAATTGTGGCCATCCCTGAGTTGTATTTACAAAGTTGACTATATCTGATGAATGTACATGTGGTTGTACCTTTTTTTTAGTTCTAAGTCAACTTTGTTTACAGGTAATGTACTACTAGTCATTTTCCCAGTGGAAAATCAGCTGTTAATATTAAATCAATACGAACTACATCTGACGCCAGTTGTCATTATTGTTTAAGTTGACTTTTATTGCTGTATTATGTTGCTTCATCACCAAGGTTTTCCAGCATTCAGCTTTGACCTACTACAGTAGCTGTGTTGGTATTGTACTTCAAACTATGTGTGGGCAGTTTGCTTAGCATTCAAACCTTCTCAAACAGCCCAATTCATAATCTTCAGCGTGATAAAGGCAATTACAGTGTCCTGCTGTTAAAAGGATGGGGGGGTGTGGGGTTGCCTGAGCTGCAGACAGCTGTATTGGTCCTCTAATACAGGACGATTTAACAAAACAAAAACATTTATTTATTTAGGACAGTATGACAAATCCTGCAAAGCACGACTGTCTCGGAATGTACAGCGTGAGACTCCCATTACTGTATTGAAACATAATGATTAATCTTCAATCATTGTAGTTAGGAGTATGTTTGCTCCGAAACATATAAGCATGCATGAACGATTATTGAAGGAAATAAAGTTACCACCCTGAATTTACAGGTGTACCTGTTTTTCAATGCTCACTTCTTTTTGAGGTAAAACATAAGTCCTAGAATTAAGAATAATTCCTAGAATTGGGAATTCTGTGGTGTTCCAGGATTTCATGATGCAGCAGACCATGCTGAGGGTGAAGGATCCAGTGAAATCCCTGGACTTCTATACCAGGATCATGGGAATGACGTGAGTGCCAACCGTTGCCCCACCAATGTTGTCTGGTCATTGGATCACGAGAAATACAGTCCCTCTACTCTTTCAAATAAAACTTTAACTAGATTAATTTCATGACAGTTTTAACCAAAGTAAATTGATTTAGGACGAGCAGTAATAGAAATAGGACGAGGTGAAGGCACTTATTTACTTACTTGACAGTTACTTAGTAAAATGCTACAATAAGCTAGCTTTGGTCCTGCACTTCTTGAAATGAAGATGACAAGTTGGCTAAAGTATTAAACAAATGGCATAACCCTGAAACCAGCCTGAACTCTGTGCTCAACACGTGGCACACGTATTGAGCGCAGCTGTCAGGCTGGTTCATGAGACTATCGACTGGCAATAAGCAAATGGTAAAACACTACAACCCTCCTGACGCGTCAATAGAGCAGATACTTTGCCATTTTCCAATATGTAGTGCTGTTTCTCCCCTCATGCAGTCGTACAACACGGGTAACTTTTCTTTGTCCCTTCCCTCCAGGTTACTCCAAAAGTTTGACTTCCCCTCCATGCACTTCTCCCTTTACTTCCTGGGTTACGAGGACAAGAAGGAGATCCCTGCTGACGTGAAAGAAAGAACGGCCTGGACCTTCTCCAGACGAGCCACCATTGAGCTCACCCAGTAAGGCTGCTTTGGATTTTGGGCGATAGGCAAAAGCGCTCCTCACTATTCACAAGAGGCCTGGGCATGATCAGAAGGTCTACTCTTATCTTACTCCAGTCCTAGAGATATCCTTGAAATGGTTTTTAGAGCGGGCGTGGTGTGAATTATCAGGGGAGCCAGGGGGGCTCAACTCCCCTGAAGGAGACGTTGGCTGCCCTAAATGCAACAAAAGTAAAACTGGGGGATCTTCTAAATAATTCCAATTGAACCATTCTCTAACTTGTTTAAAATGCAGTGGTAAATATGAAAATTAACGAACACCCCCACCTCTCTGTCATGGTTATTTGTATTTGGTTGGTGGTGGTTTGTGGCGGCGATGTCCATGCAGATGATTTTTTTGCCTCTGCTGAGATTTTCCTTTGTACTTCCTCTTTTTCGCCATTTGTTTTGACATGCGTACTCGATTAAAAAAAGAAGCCTTTATTCCAATATGCATTAATGTACAGTGCATTCGGAAAGTATTCATACCCCTTGGCTTTTTCCACATTTTGTTACGTTACAGCCTTATTTTAAAATGAAGTACATTTTTTTCCCTCGATCTACACATAATATACCCCATAATGACAAAGCAAAATCTGAAATAATCACATTTACACATGTATTCAGACTCTACTTTGTTGAAGCACCTTTTGACAGCAATTACAGCTAGAGTCTTCTTGGGTATGACGCTACAAGCTTGGCACACCTGAATTTGGGGAGTTTGTCCCGTTCTTCTCTGCAGATCCCCTCAAGCTCTGTCAGGTTGGATGGGGAGCGTCGCTGCACAGCTATTTTCAGGTCTCCAGAGATATTTGATTGGGTTCAAGTCCGGGCTCTGGCTGGGTCACTCAAGAACATTTAGACTCATCCCGAAGCCACTCCTGCGTTGTCTTGACTGTGTGCTTAGGGTCATTGTGTTGTTGGAAGGTGAACCTCCCCCCCCCCCCCCCCCCCCATTCTGAGGTTATGCGCGCACTCTATGAGCAGATTTTCATCGAGGATCTCTCTGTACTTTGCTTCGTTTATTTTTCCCTCGATCCTGACACGTCACCCAGTTCCTGCTGCTGAAAAACAACCCCACAACATGTTGCCACCACCATGCTTTACCGTAGGGTTGTTGCCAGGTTTCCTCCAGACGTGACGCTTGGAAATTCAGGCCAAAGAGTTCAATCTTGGTTTCGCCAGACCAGAGAATCCCTTCCCTTTCTAAAAAGCTGTTTGCTTTGTCAATATGGGCTATTGTGTTTAGATTGAGGAAAAAATGTATTTAATCCGTTTTAGAATAAGGTTATAATGTGGCGAAGGGGTCTGAATACTTTCTGAATTCACTCTGTTGATTTATCATTGTTAAATCAGCTGTTTATAGCACTCATTGCTTTGTTTTTCAGTTGCGTGCAGGTTTTTAACTTTTTAAAATGATTTTTTTACTTGCAATACCTGATGTCTAATATTGTCGATCAACTAGCTACAGCTAGACAACTGCATCCAAGTATATGTTAATGACATTAGGCCGATTGTTTACTCTTTCGGTCAGAAGCATTACATTTTGTAATGGCATTGGCATACATTATTTTGGATTTGTGTGCCCATGAGAATTGTTTTTACGGCAAAATGTAATTAAATGTTACATAGTTAAGCTTACAGTGCATTTTTGAAACCTCCAAGATATGATTCGTACAGGGTTTAAGTTCTCTTTAAATTGCTGAATGCTTAATAATGACATTGTCGATAAGGAAAGCTAGTGTTATGTCACAATCTGTGAAGACTCCACGCATTAACTCATGAATTATGGACAACTCATGAACTATGGTGTAAAACATGTTTTGAATCAATTCCTGTATTATATTGAATGTGGGCTACCTAATTCTGCATGTGTTCCTGTTTGCCTTGGCTGAGAGGGTAGGCTACCGGCACTGGTATAGCCCACTTTTAAATTTAACTTAAAAAGCCATTGAAAGCATGGTGAGCGTTACTTTTTTGACCGCGACCGGCGAATCAGTTAACACTACATCACTGGCTTCTGGTAGGCCTATTTGAAGTTCACAGTAATACACATTGTAGCCTAGCCTAATAAGTTGACCTTGTGTTTAGGGTGACCTTTCTGTTTTCCTAGAATGGTTTCAGCCTCATTTCAGGTGTCTCAACTTCTCAGGCTACATTTTCAATTTGTCAGCAAGACACACTTCTATTACCATTCATCAAATGGCATGAGTAGACATGCAGTTTGGATGCTGGAATTGTTTTGAAATGGACGTACATGCCTACTTTTTAAAGTAATTTGTTTGACAATCAGATAAATGTCATGATGGGTTGTGTTCATGCCACATTAAAAGGTCATTTATTTTTTAAAACACGGATGTGTTATCTTTACATTCCTATAATTTGATAGTTTTGCATTGTTTTTTTTCTGTGCCTCCTAGTAACTGGGGCTCTGAGAGTGACGCTAGCCAGTCTTACCACAATGGCAACTCGGACCCTCGTGGCTTTGGTGAGTCTCTACTCTACACTGAAGCTCAGTAATCATCCCATAGTACCTTGCCGTACCACTGTACGTAAAGTCTGCTGGAATAATCAATAATTTTTTTTCAGTTATAATGCATTGTAAGACTTCTCATTGACATGTTTGACCCACTTTTGTCTTATTTTATATCTGTAAGAAGGACACTTTTTAAAAGGCCCATGCATGCTTATAACCAGTTATAAAGCATTATATCTGCAGGCTTTATTGTTACCCACCCTGCCATTTATGTTTTGGATTGTTATTCTTCCTAATGGATAGTTTTTGTTCGAGACTTATATACACCCTCAGCTGTTCTCCAAGTCGTTGAGTTGATTAACTGCATACGTGGCGTAAACTAGTTAGTCAGCAATGTGTTATGTTCATTCTCGCGCATCATAGGGCACATTGGAATTGCGGTGCCTGACGTCTATGCTGCCTGCAAGCTGTTTGAAGAGCAAGCAGTCACCTTTGTCAAGAAGCCTGATGATGGTAAGAGTAGCCCCACAGTAGTACGCACACTTGGCTTTTTTTTGTAAGCAAAATTTGGGTGTGAAACATTTGCTTGGTGTCATAAAATATTTGAGACAAGATTGAAAAAGTGGGTTAAAAAGTGTGCGTGTGTTTGGACACCTACTCATTCAAGGGTTTTTTATTTTTGTAGATACTATTGAAGATATCAAAACTATGAAATATCACATGGAATTGTGTAGTAACCAAAAAAGTGTTCAACAAATCAAAATCTATTTTAGATTCTTCAAAGTAGCCACCCTTTGCCTTTGACCGCTTTGCACACTTGGAATAAGTAGGCGTCTTCAAACTTTTGACTTGTACTGTATATATGCAGTACAAGTCAAAGAAGTTTGATAACATGACAATTCCCATTATTTGCTTGACTATGCCTTCTGGATACTTTCCTGCTGGGTTCCATAAAAATGAAGGCCCTACAAAACCACCTCATGCTTTCACCCAGTCTTCCCCGTCAGACCCCAGGCTCCCAGAGGTGTTCCCAAGCCATTTTGTCATTTTCACTTTGCTCCCGATCTCCTTCCGCCATAGCCACCCGATCGATATACACGTGCGTTGGCCTTAATCATTTTTACTTTAAGATGAGGTCAAGTTTATTAATTCAGCACTGAGTCATCTCACACTGCAGGAGATGTGATGCTATTATTACAGCAAACTTCCCCTTCGGTGATGTGGCCTCCTGTATACAGGGATCTGTGGCTATTATTTTAAGCGTTGTACCTTCTTTGACAAACCCATCACTAAAAGTTGAATAGTGTCTGAAATGACAACATTATCTCTGCTACTCACCATGATCTGGGTATGTGTGACATTCAATTAAATTCATAGTAGTCTCTTGTGCACAGTTAGCTGTCCTTCCTCTCCTACAAGCATCCCCTGTAACAATATACATAAAGTGGTATAGTTTCCCAGAGACTCTCTTACCCACTTCCTTAATTTATGACCCCCACTTCCCTGTAATGTTAATTAATGCCTTGGTTTTTGGGACTCCACAGAATACACTGTCGGTCCTGCCAGACTCTGCAATTATAACAGCCTTATGCAAACATTGTCTCAAACACAAGCCCCGCATGTACCTCACCACCTGCTACAAATACATTTGTACATAAATCACTCCATCTCACCCATAACACATTAGTCACTACTACTAATCCACTTTTATAGTTATAAACATAATAAAACATTCAAGTCAAATAGTTCATTTCCACCAATCCTTCCTCTGGAACAATGATCACTCTTTTATATTCCACGACACCTAGAAACATATTGACTTGAACATGGAAGAAAGACAATACATGTTTAATAATTTCACACTACCCTTGATGCTACTAAGACTGGGGAAAGAACCATTTGTTCTGTTCTATGTCCATGGAATGCTAGTCTCCAAGCCAGTCTCCTTCCTCATCCTCGGGTGTTAACGCAAGACCGACTATGAGCCTTGTATGTAATTAATTGTGCTGTATCCATTAATCCATATGTATTGATGCGCTTTAACATTAGGTTTCAGATGACAAAACATCTGGTAAAACAAAACCCCTTCATCCAGTACCCCCTCATGGTTGGTCCAAGCTATCATCTAGTGGCTTCTCTCAGTGTCCTCCGAGAGGGAGGTTATTAACGATAAGGTTTCACAAGGAGAAAAACCCTCCCTCGACCCAATAATTTAGAGCAGCGAATCCTCCCCTCACATTGTGCTCTCCTCACAGCTCACAGCTCATCACAGGAATTCAAGCCCCTCAACCTAGCACACCATCACGGTTAGAAAGTACATTTACAAACCTTATACTTATTTTTTTAAATGTATTTTAAATTTCACCTTTATTTAACCAGGTAGGCTAGTTGAGAACAAGTTCTCATTTGCAACTGCGACCTGGCCAAGATAAGGCATAGCAGTGTGGACAGACAACAGAGTTACACATGGAGTAAACAATTAACAAGTCAATAATACAGTAGAAAAAAGGAGAGTCTATATACATTGTGTGCAAAAGGCATGAGGTAGGCAAATAATTACAATTTTGCAGATTAACACTGGAGTGATAAATGATCAGATGGTCATGTACAGGTAGAGATATTGGTGTGCAAAAGAGCAGAAAATAAAAGAAAAACAGTATGGGGATGAGGTAGGTAAAAATGGGTGGGCTATTTACCGATAGACTATGTACAGCGGCAGCGATTGGTTAGCTGCTTAGATAGCAGATGTTTGAAGTTGGTGAGGGAGATAAGTCTCCAACTTCAGCTATTTATTTTTATTTTTTGCAATTCGTTCCAGTCACAGGCAGCAGAGAACTGGAACGAAAGGCGGCCAAATGAGGTGTTGGCTTTAGGGATGATCAGTGAGATACACCTGCTGGAGCGCGTGTTACGGGTGGGTGTTGCTATCGTGAACTGAGATAAGGCGGAGCTTTACCTAGCATGGACTTGTAGATGACCTGGAGCCAGTGGGTCTGGCGACGAATATGTAGCGAGGGCCAGCCGACTAGAGCATACAGGTCGGAGTGGTGGGTGGTATAAGATGCTTTAGTGACAAAACGGATGGCACTGTGAAACTGCATCCAGTTTGCTGAGTAGAGTGTTGGAAGCAATTTTGTAGATGGCATCGCCGAAGTCGAGGATCGGTAGGATAGTCAGTTTTACTAGGGTAAGTTTGGCGGCGTGAGTGAAGGAGGCTTTGTTGCGGAATAGAAAGCCGACTCTTGATTTGATTTTCGATTGGAGATGTTTGATATGAGTCTGGAAGGAGAGTTTAGTCTAGCCAGACACCTAGGTACTTATAGATGTCCACATATTCAAGGTCGGAACCATCCAGGGTGGTGATGCTGGTCAGGCGTGCGGGTGCAGCGAACGGTTGAAAAGCATGCATTTGGTTTTACTAGCGTTTAAGAGCAGTTAGAGGCCACGGAAGGAGTGTTGTATGGCATTGAAGCTCGTTTGGAGGTTATAATAATAATAATAATATAATAATAATATATGCCATTTAGCAGAGCTTTTATGTTACAGTCATGTGCATGGGTGGTCCCGGGGATGAACCCACTACCCTGGCGTTACAAGCGCCATGCTCTACCAACTGAGGTTAGATGGCACAGTGTCCAAGGACGGGCCGGAAGTATGTAGAATAGTGTAGTCTGCGTAGAGGTGGATCCGGGAATCGCCTGCAGCAAGAGCAACATCATTGATATATACAGAGAAAAGAGCCGGCCTGAGAATTGAACCCTATGGCACCCCCATAGAGACTTGAAAATAAAAGAAAGCCGCACACTCTTGGAGCTCAGATGCAAAAATGTAATACCAACGTTTCGACAGCCAAGCTGTCTTCATCAGGGTATAATCACAAACACTGCGGGATGACTCGTTTATATAGTGTCAAAAGACACAGGTGTCTGTAATCATGGCCAGGAGTGGCCTAATATCATTGGTTAATAATCAAATATTAAAATGTCATACAAAGAACAGCATACAAACAAATGGATAGCATACGATCATAGATTAATTTGACTATACAAGTTTACACACAATTACAATGGCAAAGTCACAATAATCACAAGAATGGCTTCAGATCAAAGTCTACCCCCATAGAGACTGCCAGAGGACCGGACAGCATGCCCTCCGATTTGACACACTGAACTCTGTCTGCAAAGTAATTGGTGAACCAGGCAAGGTAGTCGTCCAAAAAACCGAGGCTACTGAGTCTGCCGATAAGAATATGGTGATTGACAGTTGAAAGCCTTGGCAAGGTCGATGAAGACTGCTGTTCAGTACTGTCTTTTATCGATGGCGGTTATGATATCGTTTAGTACCTTGAGCGTGGCTGAGGTGCACCCGTGACCGGTTCGGAAAACCAGATTGCACAGCGAAGAAGGTACGGTGGGATTCGAGATGGTCAGTCATACCCCAAATAAAGTATTACGGGCACGGTTGATCCACCCCCTTCTCCAGCACTCATCCTTTTAATGGTTCTTCAATGGTTCTTCAGATAGCGTTAGTTTATCTTCCCAACGGCACATGGGTAACTCATGCCCGTCACAGTTGATGCCATTATAATGTCCCGATTCTCAATATCTGAGGAAATGTTCTGATTTTTCCAAGTACACGAGTCTCTCACCTGAGCTGCTACCACCATTCTGTACAGTCTATTCTGTCTGGTTATTTTTCCCACCAGTACATCAGCAGTATGAGAGGAGTTTGACCTTGATCTCACTCCACATGCACAGCCTCATGCCATACTCCTGCTGCTCGTACTCAAGTTGCTGGCTCAGACTCGGGTCACAGGTAGGAGTGGTGAGAAACAAGGTCGTAGTGAACGCCTTTGTCGCTATTCTTCAGCCGGTTAGGGAGGGTTGAGGTTCACAATGTTCTTGGTCAAATTATCCACCCCATGCATCAAGATAACATCTGGTCACCTTTGCCATCTCGCAGTTACCGGGTCAGGGAGTTGGAGCTCTAACCCTTCGGGAGAAATCCCAAAAATACAGCAGACCCAATCTGGTGAGATTTGTATCGAAACAAAGACAAGAACAACAGCAATACACATCACAATCCATTTGGAGTAACTGTCAACCATTACTAACATATATATTTTCCTTTTTATATGCAGACTGAACCAAATACATTTGCATATATACCAATCGGCTGGTTCCCAGGGAACTGGTTATTTCCCCTTGAGCCCTTGACTTTCATCATGATTTAAAAAAAACACTGCCTGTTAAATCAAAAATAAACCCATTAGAATTACAGCTCTCTAACTCCATAAGGAAATAATTGTATCCCAAAAGGTAATGGTAAAATAGACTATAGACAGATGTCACTCATTCATATTTCTTTTGAGGTTGATCAGGCCTCACCAGAAAGTCAGGACAAAGGTCATTCAACACCATTAAGTGTTTTCTTTCCCTGTACTTCTTCAATAACCGTTTAACAACATTTCAAACATTTTCCATCATTCTGCAAACCCAGTTCACAACCAATTTAAGACCACAAACAATAATTCAAACATGATATTAACACCACTAACACATATTCATAACCGATGAGAGGGTTGTGTGTATGGTACACCCTAGCGCTAAAACACACAAATAGCCAGGCCTTACTTATCTGGGAGCTCCCTTTTACGGACTAATCCGGATACTTTTATACTTAAAACTGCAGAATTTCACTAACTGCTCTCCCAAGACCACAGTCTCGGAACATTCCAAAGAGATAATGACACCCCCTCTCATGGAAGAGATTGTGTACATTTCGTTAGCATTCACTATGCTGCATCTTAATCAGAAACCCAAACGTTTTAATGAAACTAAACATTTAAAGTTCAGTCCGCCCTCCAATCATTGCTTTCAGAGCAGCGTCTTTTTAGAATCTATTCGCCTGGAATTTCGCATAGATTCTCCAACCCCAAAATCAACTCTACTTTTTCCCATGTAAAATGATCTGTGTATTGTTGCTGGTCCTATGATCAGAGACATGGGTAGTAGCTGGATCGCTTTCGATTCTTCCCCGGTTACCTTGCTGAATGCAAAAGTTCCCTGTCGTAAATTTAGCACATTCCTCATTGTAAGGAATCGGCTATATTTGATCCCAGGCATCTATTAGAAAGTTGTGAGACGTGGCCTCTGTCTCCCTTCACATAGTAACTCATCTCTATGAACCACTATTGATTGGGCGAAGGCCATACACCGCTGTTTGAGTTTCCTGCCCCGCTGCTTTCAAGAGTGTTTGCTGCTGGTTCTTCTGTCACAAATGTAAACGCTCACATCGCAGCATTCCCTCCGAATGCAGCCGGTGCAGTCGTCTCAATACCATTCTGCACCCGTTTTTCCAATGGCCCCACATCTAAAACGGGGATCTGTCGCCCTACCCTACTTTTCACTCCCTGATTCTTTGTCTTCTCTTGGCCATTGAAACACTGTTAGTGACCTTTTCAGAAGTGGTGTTAACCCCTCGCACGACTACGAAGTGAGCAGAGTTAGATTCCACTCTCAAAGCATCCTGCTCCATTTCATCCACTACCCCCGCAACTGCAGTTTTGTCAAACCTGCCATCAAAGTAGACGTTCAAATTCTGTCAATGTACTCACGTACTCAGTCTTTTTGCAGCTGAGTACATCTACTAATTTTGGGTTTATCGGTTTCTTCTTTGTTGATAGAATGCTGACTTCAAAACGCTGGTGTATTGAGCTTGCGACTTCTCATTCATGTCATTGTACCATATTACAACAGCACCTCTGAGTTCTTTATTTGATTGGAATTTTCGCTCCGTAGGGAAATGCTGACCAATTTGCAAAAAATGTTATCCATATTTGAGCCCGATTAGTAGATTCCTTGTGCGCTTGGTTTAGTGCATCAATGGCTTTATTAAACTTTCCTTCTAGCCCTGCTTTAAAAGGAGAATCCCAGCTGTCGGTCTCCATTTCAATAGTTATTCTGACACCTCTCCGGACGGTGTCCAGGGTGTTTACATCTGCTCTAATACGCGCCAATTTGAACTATTTTTCATGTTGTGATATCCACTTCCCGGAGTAGTTATGGTATAGGTGCCTAATCATTTGGTCACCTGATACCTTATTCGAACCAAAACATCTGCAAATGTATGGAGGATACAGGTGACCTAATGTCTTCTTCCAGTGTCAAATATCACTGTTGTTGACAACCCACATTACCAAAATTATTTAGTTGTCTCCACATAATCTGTCACAGTTCCTTGCCCTAATGGGGCATAAATAATTAAACCTCTCTCCTTATTGCTACTGCTAATACACAATGTTTTATCTTCTTGCTTGAATTTTTAAATATTTTTTACCATTAGTGTGTCTAATATATTAGGGGGCTAAACCCTCCTAGGTATGCAGTGCCTGCAGTACCTAGTCCTACGTTTCAACTGGGTTGAGGTCGGGTAATTTGGAGGCCAAGTCATCTGATGCAGCATTCCATCACTCAGTCTTTGTCAAGTATCCCTTGCACAACCTGGAAGTGTGTTTTGGGTTATTGTCCTGTTGAAAAACAAATTATAGTCCCACTAAGCGCAAACCAGATGGGATGGCGTATCGCTGCAGAATGCTGTGGTAGCCATGCTTGTTAAGTGTGCCTTGAATTCTAAATAAATCACTGACCGTGTCACCAGGAATGCACCATCACACCACCTCCATGCTTCACGGTGGGAACCACACATGTGGAGATCATCCGTTAACCTACTCTGTGTCTCACAATTTAAGACCAAATTTCATTTGGGAAAAAATAAATAATAATTTGGACTCATCCAAAGGACAGATTTCCACCGGTCTAATGTCCATTGGTCATGTTCCTTGGTCCAAGCAAGTCTTCTTATTGGTGTCCTTTAGTAGTGGTTTCTTTGCAGCAATTTGACCATGAAGGCCTGACTCACGCAGTCTCCTCTGAACACTTGATGTTGATGTGTTTGTTACTTGAGCTGCAATTTCTGAGGCTGGTAACTCGAATGCACTTATCCTCTGCAAATGTAGAAAATAGTACAAATAAAAACCCTTAAATGAGTAGGTGTTAACTTTTGACTGGTACTGTATTCTATTTATGCCAGATGTATAAACAGACTTGAGGATTGTTGTGCTGGCATTCCTCAATGGTGTTAGTTTTCATAGCTTAGCATTTTGCCAAATGGGTGAGGGAATCATCATATTTGTCTAGAGTTCTCTGTAGTTAAAACATAGGATTGGGTTACATTACGAGAACTGTCTTGGCAACATGACATCATTGATTTCACATAAAAGTGAGGCAGTTTTGGTCAATAACATTACCACTTCATGGCCACATTGAGGCATGTTCTATATGACATATCAAAGTTAACAGCGTTGGGCCCTGTTGAGCGTGGCCCAGGTGTTACTGTTGGTGGGTATGATTAACACCTTTTCAATGTGTGTTGCTTCAGTCACAGGGAAATCATCCTGGTGTTTGTATGGTTATGTATGAAACCAGGAGTCCATTTACTGTTTGGAGCTTACAGAAAAGTTTTTGTAAATTCAATAAACTAAATGGATAATGCAATTCTATAAATATCTTTTCTTAGACGCAACAGTTAATTTAGGATATTTCTTAGTCTGGAAATACTTTAACTCAGCTCATGTGCTCTTTGGATGTTTATTCTTTTCTTGCGCCAATGTGTATCCTGACAATTTTAATCAGGAGCATTTCTATCTATCTCATGGTGTTTTGTCTTCTACTCTATTCTCGTCTCTCTATCACCCTCTGCTCTTCTCTCAGGTAAAATGAAGGGGTTGGCGTTTGTACAGGACCCTGATGGCTACTGGATCGAGATTCTCAGCCCCAACAACATGGTCTCAATCACCTCTTAAAGAGGCAACAAGGATCCCCACCCCCCCCAACGGGATAGTGGCGTTATTTGGGATGTAGATTTTGCCAACAATTTAGGAAAACCCCCCCCAGTTCCATGAAGGATACTTATGGGAGTAGCAGTGACACGACATAAGGACAAGGCACACTCTTCTATTGTCTTGAGAGCTCGTGGCAATGAAATGCAACCCGGCATTGGGAAAAGGGCCCATCGTAAAGAATTAGGGTTGTATTTCTCATTGAGTTTAATGGCTGAGCACCGGTTTGGCGGACATTTTGTTTTGAGTATACAGCGATGCCTGACTTAACCTTCTAATGTGCAGTAAAGCTAAACATCACTGTTCAAAGCTACAGTTACTGTTGTCGTTTTTTCTTTACTTTACCTTCATGTAAAACAGAGTTTGAGTGAGCAATATAACATTAGTGGTAGTCTTGGCAGATTGGAATTCTGCTGTGGACCCCGCCACAATGCTGTCTGAAATGTCAAATTGTGGAGTCTACCTTTTTACTGTAGACTTATGCAATCAGCAAACCTGTCTTGGTTTTTACTTGTCCTGGGCCCGGTTTCCCAAAAGCATCTTAAAGAAGGCTGAGTTTATTGTTAAGATCCCATAGTTCTATTGTTCTAACGATGAGCTTTGCCTGAAGATGCTTTTGGGAAACCGGGCCCAGGGACTGTATCCACAAAGCGTCTCGGAGATGGAAAATTTGGTCGTAAGTGCTGAGAAGAGACGTTTTTACACCTAATCTTATGCTAAAAGCAATGCATTTAGCCTCTAGTCATAGGGGTCCTACCTAGTCGACATGTAGGACATCTCATGAGGAGTTTTAGTTTAGTTGAAAGAATGTTTTGATATTTCTGTATGAATAATCTGGATCTACATGCTTTTGAAAATGATTTCATATGATAGTCCTTAATTGTTTTGTCACCTACACCAGAGAAGTGCTGTGAAATGTGCTAATTTACAGGGTCAGCCATAATAGTATGGAGACCCTGGAGCAAATTAGGGTTATGTGCCTTGTTCAAGGACACTGACATTTTTCACCTTGACAGTTTAGGTATTCGAACCAGTGACCTTTCAGTTGCTGGCACAACACTATAACCGCTAGGCTAACTGCTGCCCTATATCTGCAGGTTAATAAATGAACACTTATTTTGGTTATTTAATTAACCTTATCCTTATGTCAAATATCCATTTGTAGTGCAATAACATGTTTTTAAAAAGTGCCTAAATTGGGCCTTTAACTTTGATTCTGTAAGATGAAAAATTAAATTCAACATTATTGGCAAGGGAAATGATGCCAGCGGTAGTTTGTTGATATAACTAACGGCTGCAACTTTAGTTTTAGAAGTGGGGGGGGGGCATCATTTAAAAAAAAAAAAAATTCAGGGGTAGATCAGCTTTTATATTGCAGACTGCGGTTTACAGCAATGTAATTGTCTGCATTTCCAACCCCCCCCCCCCCCCCCCCCCCATTTTTTTTTGTGAATATATATTTTCCTTTTAACCCTACCATTCCTCCACTAATTGAAGTAAACTAATGGACACTTAGGCTTCTACTTCCAGCTTATACGTACTATATACATTTCACGGACACAGTATATTTGACGATAGTTTTGTTTTTAGTTCCATCCTTCAGCTCCACTCGAGCCCTCCCATATCTGAACACCATTGCCATCAATTTTTTTCAACTGTGCTGTGATGTTTCACAAGTTCAGAATCTCTTTATTCTCATAGATTATACATATTGTAAATTACGTCCCTGCCTGCTTCTGGATTTACTGCCACCTGTACGGACACACGTGTGAGTGTGTAAGAGAGAAAGGGTGAGAACATACAACTGACAAGTCCAAAATCGATGTCTACCTCTCAACATAGATGTTATTTAATTAGGCAAGTCAGTTAAGAAGAAATCCTGATTTACAATGACTGCCTGGGATTTAAATAAATACAATAGAATATAGGACCAAACACATCACAAGAGACACAACACCACATAAAGAGAGACCTAAGATAACAACATAGCAAGGCAGCAACACAGCATGGTACAAACATTATTGGGAACAGTCAACAGCACAAAGGTCAAGAAGGTAGAGACAATACATCACACAAAGCAGCCACAACTGTCAGTGACCATGATTGACTCTGAATGAAGAGATTGAGATAAAACTGTCCAGTTTGAGTTGTTTGTTGCAGCTCGTTCTAGGTGCAGCGAACTGAAAAGAGGAGCGACCCAGGGATGTGTGTGCCTTGGGGACCTTGTAACAGAATGTGACTGGCAGAATGGGTGTTGTATGTGAAGGATGAGGGCTGCAGTAGATATCTGAGGGTTTTATAAATGAGCATCAACCAGTGGGTCTTGCGACGGGTATACAGAGATGACCAGTTGACAGAGGAGTATAGAGTGCAGTGATGTGTCCTATAAGGAGCATTGGTGGCCAATCTGATGGCCAAATGGTAAAGAAAATCTAGCTGCTCGAGAGCACCCTTACCTGCCGATCTATAAATTATGTCTCCGTAATCTAGCATGGGTAGGATGGCCATCTGAATCAGGGTTAGTTTGGCTGCTGTGGTGAAAGAGGAGTGATTACAATTGAGGAAACCAAGTCTAGATTTAACTTTAGCCTGCAGCTTTGATATGTGCTGAGAGAAGGACAGTGCACCTTCTAGCCATACTCCCAAATACTTGTATGCGGTGACTACCTCAAGCTCTAAACCGTCAGAGGTAGTAAGAATGCCTGTGGGAGGAGGGGCATTCTTAACTAACCACATTACCTCTTTTATTGCTCTGTGCATCTAGTACCTGGGTGAGTCTAGTTTCGTTTTTAGATGCACACTTTAATATATTTGCCTGTGCTGTTATGACTGTCTACACCCCAGCCGTCTTCGGTTAAAGCGTTAGACGCCCATCTAGAAGGCGCATGTTCGCTGATATGGTCGCTAGGTGTGCGGCGTTTCCTCCGACACATTGGCGTGGCTGGCTTCTAGATTGGCGTGGAAGGCATCCAGACCTTATGAAAGTTGCACAGTATACCCTTAATCTTAAAACAAATCTAGTGATACTGAACATAACATTTCTTCCATACATTGTGGGATGAAAACCAACTTTCCAATTAATGGCATTTATTAGCCACCACAAATGCTAGGTTACACAGTTTCTTCTGATAAATGTCCTGTATCAACATTTCCAAGCAAACAAAAACAGGGAGAATCTGTAGACAGAGTATCTCAGCCTTTGTCAGAATTCAGCCAGCCTTCAAAAGACCACAACATATGCAAATGTGTCCCCTTTTGTGCTTTACACCTCCAGCAGAATAATACAATTTCTGAGTGCATGATATTCAGTCTTAAACTGCAGTAATTTATGTCCTAGATGATATGAACATGACTGGGCATTCTAACATATCTGTATCCATTCATCATCAATAAAGCCTCTATCAACCCTTGATACGGTTTGAAAATAGCGTCCGTCTTGTCCAGTGTTTGCTGACAGAGAATCAAGTGTTGTCTGCAAAAATTCACCTCACCTCTGTCAGTCTGGTCTTCCCTGGCTGCCTGACCCTGCTGAGACCCCTGTCACCATCTGATCCTCTAAAATGAGGCATGACAAAGAATTACCTTGGTGTACATTTATACATTGATTCTATTGTTGGTTTATACAATGGTTCAATAACTGAAAAGCCCAGACTGTACAGTGGCTTGTGAAAGTACTCACCCACTTGGCATTTTTCCTATTTTGTTGCCCTACAACCTGGAATTTAAAAAAATTGTAGGTTTGTATCATTTGATTTACACAACATGCCTACCACGTTGGAGATGCAAAATATTTATTGTTAAACAAACAAGAAATAAGACACAGAACTTGAGCGTGCATAACTATTTACCCCCCCCCCCCCCCAAAGGTAATACTTTGTAGAGCCACCTTTTGCAGCAATTACAGCTGCAAGTCTTTTGGGGTATGCCACTATAAGCTTGGCACATCTAGCCACTGGGATTTTTGCTCATTCTTCAAGGTAAAACTGCTCCAGCTCCTTCAAGTTGGATGGGTTCCGCTGGTGTACAGCAATCTTTGTCATACCACAGATTCTAAATTGGATTGAGGTCTGGGCTTTGACTAGGCCATTCCAAGACATATAAATGTTTCCCCTTAAACCACTCAAGTTTTGCTTTAGCAGTATGGTTAGCTTAATTTTCCTGCAGAAAGGTGAACCTCTGTCCCAGTCTCAAATCTCTGGAAGACTGAAAAAGGTATCCCTCAAGAATTTCCCTTTATTTAGCACCATTCATCATTCCTTCAATTCTGACCAGTTTCCCAGTCCCTGCCGATATATATTATATATATATATATTATATATATATATTATATATATATTATATATAAAAACATCCCCTTAGCATGATGCTGCCACCACCATGCTTCACTGCGTGGATGGTGTTCTCGGGGTGATGAGGTGTTGGGTTTGCGCCAGACAAAGCGTTTTCCTTGATGGCCAAAAAGCTACATTTTAGTCTCATCTGACCAGAGTACCTTCTTCTGTATGTTTGAGGAGTTTTCCACATGCCTTTTCCAAACACCAAACGTGTTTGCTTATTTTTTATCTTTAAGTAATTGGAATTTTTCTGGCCACTCTTCCGTAAAGCCCAGCTCTGTGGAGTGTATGGCTTAAAGTGGTCCTGTGGAGCTTTGCAGCGCCTTTAGGGTTACATTTGGTCTCTTTGTTGCCTCTCTGATTAATGCCCTCCTTGCCTGGTCCATGCATTTTGATGGCCGGCCCTCTCTTGGCAGGTTTCCATTTTTTTAAATAATGGATTTAATGGTCCTCCGTGGGATGTTAAAAGTTTCGGATATATTTTTTTATTTCTCCACGACTTTGTCCCTGACCTGTTTGGAGCGCTCCTTGGTCTTCATAGTGGCGCTTTCTTGGTGGTGCTCATTGCTTAGTGGTGTTGCAGACTCTGGGGCCTTTCAGAACAGGTCTATATCTACTGAGATCATGTGACAGATCACGTGACACTTAAATAAAATCAACCTGTGCCCACCTAACTAATTATGTGACTTCTGAAGGTAATTGGCTGCACCAGATCTTATTTAGGGGCTTCATAGCAAAGGCGGTGAATATATATGCATGCACAACTTTTCCATTTTTATAGAATTATTTTAAAACAATTATTATTTTTATGTTTTTTCGCTTCACGAATTTGGACAATCCTGTGTGTGTGTATTACATGAAATCCAAATAAAAATCTATTTAAACTACAGGTAGTAATGCAACAAAAAAGTTAACTCCAAGGGGGATGAATACACTATGTGCTGCATCCTCTCAGGCACACCCTTCTCATTAACCCGTGGTGGGTTATTCACAATTTTTGTTGAACAAATGTTTTATATGTAAGATGGTTAAATAAAGAGCAAAATGATTGATTATCCGGCCGCGACCGGGAGGTCCATGGGGCGACGCACAATTGGCCTAGCGTCGTCCGGGTTAGGGAGGGTTTGGCCAGGTAGGGATATCTTTGTCTCATCACGCACTAGCAACTCCTGTGGCGGGCCGGGCACAGTGCACGCTAACCAGGTCGCCAGGTGCACAGTGTTTCCTCCGACACATTGGTGCGGCTGGCTTCCGGGTTGGATGCGCGCTGTGTTAAGCAGTGCGGCTTGGTTGGGTTGTGTTTCGGAGGACGTATAGCTTTCGACCTTCGTCTCTCCCGAGGCCATATGGGAGATGTAGCGATGAGACAAGATCGTGAGTTGGCTTCAAACCAAGACAGGCCATTCCTTTATCATTTCTTTAAAATGTTCAGATAACCACCTGTGTGTGTGTGTCCTTTCCCTCTCAATTCTGCAGGACTACCTTCTGTATTCATCCAGGTGACTGTCACAGCTGCAACATAACTATTCAACATAATAGACTGAGTAGTTATTGGACGTTGAGTGTTTCTTTGAACTATGAATACTGCTCCAGTGTTAATGTTATGGTGTGGCATTGGGTGTGCCGTGTTTTGGTAGCTTTCGTTATACTCAGGGGACCTGACTCAGACACAGTGTGGCAGCTTTACCCATCTGGTGGCCTGTAATTGGCTATAATAAGAATGGTGGCAACAGAGACAATGGGAGGATGTCCTGCAAAGAGCTAATCTTTTTTTCCATACTTCCTTATTGGCGCGTGAGTGTCATTTACGGTTTAGGTTCACATGCCACTTACCGGAGGTCCTCCTGTGTGTTCCAGTCTCCTAACCCCTGAAGCAACGCTGCCACCACTGCTGCACCTTCAGCCCAGACAAAACGTTATACTCCGCTAGCGTCTCACGTAAACAAGGATGGACATTTCAAATTCCTTCATTAGAGTGTGACCACTTACGTTGTTAATCACATGCCATTTATCCTACTTCCACTTGTGTGTTCCATGCTGCCTGTTGCCGGAGCTCCGGAGACTTTGCTTAACTGACTACAGTGAAGCTGCAGGCCGCTGTTATCACCAGGCTAAGTTCCCACACTTTCTTAGCAGAGAGGATCCGAGATGGACAAACTTAGCAGAAAATCAGTGGTACATTAGTATAGCATATTTATTAAATGCAAAGATTCTGTTTTTTATATTTTACTCTCTACATTTGGTTATGTTTTGTCTGACTAGTACTCCCTACTGTCTTTCAGTTGGCTTTAGTTCTGCATTGACTGAACACATCTTTATCATCGAGTTTAGTTTTAGCACTACATACATACAGTACATTTGAAAAGTTCTGTATTATGGTGTCCCTGTGTGTCTGCTCCCACTGTCACTGAGGTCGCTGAGCTGTTGGTGAGAAACAGGGCATCGGTCAACGTAGCTGACCTGTGGAATTTCACCCCTCTGAGGCTGCAGCCAAGGGAAAATAGCTAAGAGATCTGCTGATGCTCAAGGTTAGTCTTCGTTCCTGTGCCTTTCCTATTGGATCTTCAAAAATAATTGTTTGATTGACTGAAGGCTACTTGCATGCTTTAAAAAAATTGTCATTACCATGCTATATATATATAATGATATCCTTTTACTTGAGATGATTTTCATACATTTGAATGACTTACCTGTCTGTGTGTATCCCCACAAATAAGAACTGTGAAGGAATGGTGAAGGAGGGAGACACGGGCATCCAGGACAAGCTGGAAGGAGATGCTGCTCTCCTTGAGCACAGGGCTGACGACAACGCTCAGGTCAAAGGAGGCTCACCTCCCTGTGCAACACAGCCTGATATGGGGTGAGTCACTACAAAGAATACATCAGGCCCTTGAAGACGTTTTACATGCTGTACGGTTTGCTATAAGGTTTTTACATAGACATAGATGACTCATACAAAACACATACTCTGACATTGTGGCCTATGTAACAGCTTGGATGTCATCAGGTTTTAGAAGACATTGTATGCATTGTTTAGTTCAGAAAACCATCCCTTCCATCACATAAAATATCACCCATTCTGTGATGAGACACAGTGGAAAGCCTACATATGTATTAGTGTGAATGTCAGTCTTTAGGCATGTCATGGGGATGTTAAATCATGTCCTCTGTCTCTCTTGCTTTTTTTCTTCTGTCCTCTTCTCTCCTCTACAGCACATGCACATTGCGGCCCTCCTGATCAAGTACCATGTCCGTATGAATGCCACAGACAAGTAGTTAGCCTTCAACCTGCTCCACATGGCAGCTCAGAATGTAAACATAGTGAATGTATGCATGTTATCTCTCTATTTGAACAAGTCTTCGACTTGCAATGACGTAGTCTGGTCACAATAATTCTAATCCAATATATTTTGACACACATGGCTAGAGAAACTCCTTATCACCCAGTAACTCTCCATCTGATCAAGTTCTCCTCCTTCCTCATACTGAAGATAATGTATATGTGCCCTGTTGATAGACACTATGCCACGGGAAGCGGGATCACCAGCTCAAACTGTCCAATCTCTGGAGTGGACAACAGACATTTCTCAAATCTGTGCTTGACTCGGCCCATGTGCCACCCAGCCAAATGGACTAATGCATGAATCATTTAGCTTAACATTTTGTGTGTATTTCATACAAGCTTGCAGGTTGTTATTTCTTTGCAACTCACAGCAAATGTGTAATCATATTCTGTAATCGTGTCCCTCAGGGCTACAATGTTAAAAGTCAGACTCCATTCCCTTATACACTGAAGTGAACTGATGTACAGTGGACCAGCAGCAGTCAGTTTGTAACCTGACACCACTGGAGGTCTTGATGGTATTTGTGAACAAGAAAGAAAACAAGTAGGCACTCAGTGAAAGCACAAAGCTTTTGGGAACTATTTACAGGTAACATATATAAAATAATACATATAAGTAGGACCAGATCAGCCTATAGTTTACAACAACATGAACGTGACCATATCCCTGGCCAACGCCAGGGAGCTCCCTCATCCCAATACCACTCCTCCTCCTGTATGTCCTACTCGCCCATTAGGAGTGCCCACTGAAGCTCCCTTGTCTTCATTTGTTCAGGGTTTGGGAGGGCACTGGGTAAGGTTCGCATGCTTCCCAGCCAAAACACGCCACCTCATCGGCGATTGGTCAACAATAGAGACTCTTTAATGAAGTGCCTGATATTGTTCAATGAGAGACGACTCGAGAAATACTGCACCAAACATCCTAGTCAGATGCAGAATTGTGCGACTATGATCTCCTCGGCAAAAATGTTGTGCCCGAACAGCCGGGAAAAAACTTAACGAAGTCCAAAACGATCACAAAATGTTGTCATAATATACAGTGCCTTGCAAAAGTATTCGGCCCACTTGAATTTTGCGACCTTTTGCCACATTTCAGGCTTCAATCATAAAGATATAAAACTGTATTTTTTTGTGAAGAATCAACAACAAGTGGGACACAATCGTGAAGTGGAACGACATTTATTGGATATTTCAAACTTTTTAAACAAATCAAATACTAAAAATTTGGGCGTGTAAAACGACTCCTATATCGACATAACCTGAAAGGCCGCTCAGCAAGGAAGAAGCCACTGCTCCAAAACCACCATAGAAAATCCAGACTACGGTTTGCAACTGCACATGGGGAGAAAGAAATGGGCTCTGGTCTGATGAAACGAAAATAGAACTGTTTGGCCATAATGACCATCATTATGTTTGGAGGAAAAAGGGGGAGGCTTGCAAGCTGACTCAGTTACAACAGCTCTGTCAGGAGGAATGGGCCAAAATTCACCCAATTTATTGTGGGAAGCTTGTGGAAGGCTACCCAAAACGTTTGACCCAAGTTAAACAATTTAAAGGCAATGTTACCAAATACTAATTGTGTATGTAAACTTCTGACCACTGGGAATGTGATGAAAGAAATAAAAGCTGAAATAAATCATTCTCTCTACTATTATTCTGACATTTCCCATTCTTAAAATAAAGTGGTGATCCAAACTGACCAAAGACAGGGAATTTTTACTAGAATTTAATGTCAGGAATTGTGAAAAATGGAGTTGAAATTTATTTGGCTAAGGTGTATGTAAACTTCCGACTTCAACTGTATAGAGCAAGCTAGAAGCACTGTCCTCATAGTCCTGAAAACACAAAATGTTCTTCATGTTTCCTGTGGTTGTGACGGGGTTGTGTGGTGGTGCTTAATGCCTGCAGATTTCCCCTCCCCCACTGATCCACGACCCCGCTCTTAGCTCGCGCTGGAATGCATGTGCAAGTTGGTGCACACACTGTTCTCGGCTGGGCTCCAGTGCTAGTGCACATGTACTAATGGGATCCTGAAACTTGAACTAGTAAGATGTCAGCCTCCACGAATCAGCGTACGCAAGTAGATTTTGGTCGGGTATCTTGGAGGCTGTCTCTAGTTCTTATTATAGCTCAATGGGACAAAAATGCTGTCTTCTATAGCAGGTGGCGTTGTTTAGTTTCTTTCACTCACCAAGCAAGGAGTTTTTGTATGGAGGTCAATGAAAGGGTGTCGAATTTGGTTCACAAAAAATGTAATGGCTTATTTGCTATGTGAGATTTATTTGATCTCATAGACGTTTTGTACACTTTATATCAGAGTTGACTCAAGATGGCTATGCATATTCATGACATGTGGCTAGTAGCATCGTTTCTCTCCATTGAATACAAGCAGTTGACATCAACACCGCTTCAT
Organism: Oncorhynchus gorbuscha; assembly: GCF_021184085.1. Taxonomy (NCBI): domain Eukaryota; kingdom Metazoa; phylum Chordata; class Actinopteri; order Salmoniformes; family Salmonidae; genus Oncorhynchus; species Oncorhynchus gorbuscha. The sequence goes on along the minus strand of NC_060177.1, from coordinate 43,363,097 downwards.
TGGAGTTGTTTCGAGATGGCTATCCATATTCATGACATGTGGCTAGTAACATAGCGTCTCTCTCCATTGAATACTTGCTGTTCAACACCATATTCAATAAGGTACTAAAATAACGAGATGTATCCACCAATCCTAAGTGAGTAATAGGTGGAAGCTTGACACCCTGCTGTTCTGCTCTTTGGACAACAAATCTCATTGTTAGGGTGGAGACATACACTACCGTTCAAAAGTTTGGGGTCACTTAGAAATGTCCTTGTTTTTGAAAGAAAAGCACTTTTTTTTGTCCATTAAAATAACATCAGAGGGGAGCGGGTGCTGCGCGAATGGGGACAAGAGCTGTTACTTATTTTTTCTCAAGAAATGCTACTAGGGTAGCTGTGAATGTGAAAGTAGACCAACTGAAGGGGAAGATTCCCGGTGTTTGTGATGCTTTTCATTTGGTGCTGATGGGTTCAGATTTTTTTACTTTAAATATTATTAATCATTAGTTATAATAGAGACATGAAGGGTGCCATAGTCTGGTTTCTACACCAGAAGTGAATGGTTATCTGTAGGAGGAATGTATATGGCGGATGCAGTTAAGCTTGGAATGTACTGAGTGAGGGAAAGAATCACATGTGGCAGGAACTGATAAGGATGGAGTTATGTGGATTAGTAAGGAAGGGGGTCGAGGTCAGGTCACATTAAAGGAGAAGGAACAGTTTATCTATTGCAGATTCAGTCTTCCCAGCCTGGTGCAGGTCTACAATTTTGTTTCTGGTGTCCTTTGACAGCTCTTTGGTCTTGGCCATAGTGGAGTTTGGAGTGTGACTGTTTGAGGTTGTGGACAGGTGTCTTTAATACTGATAACAAGTTCAAACTGGTGCCATTTAATACAGGCAACGAGTGGAGGACAGAGGAGCCTCTTAAAGAAGAAGTTACAGGTCTGTGAGAGCCAGAAATCTTGCTTGTTTGTAGGTGACCAAATACTTATTTTCCACCATAATTTGCAAATAAATTCATAAAAAATCCTACAATGTGATTTTCTGGATTTTTTTCCCCTCATTTTGTCTGTCATAGTTGAAGTGTACCTATGATGAAAATTATAGGCCTTGTCTTTTTAAGTGGGGGAACTTGCACAATTGGTGGCTGACTAAATACTTTTTTGCCCCACTGTAGCTAGATGGCTAGCTAGGTAAACAATGGATCCCAACGCATGATGGAACGTTAGCGAGCCAGGCAGCTAACATTAGCAAGCTAGCTAGCAGTACACTTTAACAATAGACCATAATCACAAGTCATGACGCTACTACCCTTCATTAATCTGCAGGTAACAATCCAACCAGGTTCTATGGCTATAGCTAGTCAAGCAAATGTGTCTGAGATATGAAGAATAAGATCATACACATAACGTTAGTTAGCGTCCCAGCCAGCTAACACTAGCTAACAGTACACTTGAAATGAAACCACTCTTGTCAAAATTATAAATGTGTAATATCTGAATCTTACCAGGACACATCATGGTTGGACGCATCTCCTGTCAGATGCCATGCATGGCTGCATTAGGTTGACGATGTAATCCAGACTGGTGTTTTCTCCATCTCCTTAGCTATCAAACTTGAATTCTACTGATTTCAAAACTTGGTCCTCCAGAAAGTGCAGAGCATACACATAACATTAGCTAGGTAACAGTACACTTTAACTTGACATTAGGTTTATGCAGTTTTACTACGCAATTTTAAAAAAAGTTAAAGCTGCGTTCGACACGATTACCTAAACACACTGACCAGCTCCAATAGACACATGCTATATGGTCTACCAATCCAAACTCATCTCTCGGAATGTCCAGCCCACTCATTATCGCAGCCAATCATGGTTAGCGGGAAGGTTGCTCACTTTTTCTGTGGCTAAACCAACTAGGTTTGTCATTTAACAATTGTATTCATATTTACAGATGGCATACAAGTTTGATATTAAGGCACATGAAAGTTCACATGTTCAATAAGGCATTTCTGACAAATGCATTTTGAAAAAAAAACATTTTTGACTTTCAAACAGCTCACCTGTGAAGTTGTGACTTGCGACATACGCCTAGTTTCCTGAATCGGGTCACATATGTCTTTGTCTGTTCAGTTGTTCAATCTTTTGGGCGAATAAACTTGGTTGGAGCTTTCATAGCATCCTTCAATTTCTTACTCTGATATTTAGAACCTAACAGTGCGACACAGACAGGATGGCATGAGTGGTGAAAGAGAAGAGTCATAGTCTGTTCCTTTTGAGTTGAGTCTTTGCCTTGACAAAGTGATGTTTGGATATTTCAGTTATCCCGTACGGGCTTATGTGCCAAATCCATTACGTTGTTACAGGTATCAAGCTTATGGGCATGTGGCAGCAGTGTGTAGGAGGGAGATTCCTAGGTGTGAGAAGTGTGCAGAAGGGCTTGATTCAAAGGAATCTGTAGTATTGGGGAAAGAAGCAGTATGTGCTAATTGTAGGGGTGCTCATGGGGCTGGCGATCAGAAGTGTCCGGTGCGAGAGAGGCAGGTTGAGGTTGCCAGGGTTAGAGTAGTGCAGAGGGTGTCCTATGCTGAGAAAAGAAAAGTGGAGGAAGATGGTTCAAGGGGGAAGGATCCTCAGAGGATTTTGGCAAGACAGATCTTCCAAAGGTGGCAATCTTTACCAAGGATCACCTTCCGTGCTCAGTTGTCTCTACCAAGTCTGTCCCCAAACAATTTGATTTGCTGGTTTTAAGCATTAAACTTTTAAATAGCTCTTTGTTGACTGTTGCTGGGTGCTATCGTCGTCCATCAGCACCGGCCTGTACACTACCTGCCCTAAGCTCTCTCCTGGCCCCTTACACTAAGTCTGAATTTGTCCTGCTAGGTGACCTAAACTGCGACATGCTTAAACCACCTGACCAAGTCCTAAAGCAATGGAACTCCCTAAATATTTTTCAGATTATCACCAATCCCACAAGGTATGACTCCAAACACTCAGAAAAGGCTACTCTCCCCAACGTTATCCTCACAAATGATCCTGATAGGTATCAGTCTGGTGTTTTCTGTAATGACCTTACTGATCACTGTTTTACAGCCTGTATTTGTAATGGCTGCTCAGTGAAACGACCTGTTCTGATTTGTCATAGACAGTTGCTAAAAAAACTTTATTGAGCAAGCCTTCCTTCATGAACTGACCTCTCTAAAATGGTATAGAATCAGCTTGATCCCCTCTGTCAAAGATGCTTGGACCTTCTTTTTTGATATTTTCAGTGGTATTGTTAACAAACGCCTCCCATAAAGAAAATGAGAATTAAAAACAGGTTCAGCCCCTGGTTCGACTGTGATCTTGCAGAGTTACTCCATCTCAAGAATTGCATTTGGCAAAAGGATCGGCACACGCATACTCAGGCTGACTGGCTCTCATTCAGGCAAATGAGAAACAAGTGCACTCAGGCTATCCGGAGGGCCAAAGTTCGTTACTTTAAGGAGCAGTTCTCTCTCTGTGGGTCTAACCCCAAGAAGTTCTGGAAAACGGTTAAAGACCTGGAGAATAAACCCTCCTCATCACAGCTGCCCATGTCCCTTAATGTTGATGATGTGGTTGTTATTGACAAGAAGCACATTGGTGAGCTCTTTAATCACCACTTCATTAAGTCAGGATTCCTATTTGACTCAGCCATTCCTCCTTGCCCGTCCAACATTTTCTCATCTCCCACCCCTTCAAACGAGACTATCCCTGATGCCTCTCCCTCCTTTTCCCTCTACAAAGTTTCCTCCTGCTGGCACTCACTGAGTCTGAGGTGCTAATGGAGCTCCTTAAATTTGAACCCCAAAAAACATCTGGGTCAGATGGTTTAGACCCCGTCTTCTTTAAGGATCCTGCTCTATCATTGCAAAGTCTATCTCCAACCTTTTTAACCTCTCTCATTTCTGGAGAGGTTCCCATTGCTTGGAAGGCAGCCACAGTTCGTTCTTTATTTAAAGGGTGTGATTAAACTGATCCTAACTAGTATAGGCCTAAACACAACCCAGCCAAGCCGCACCGCTTCTTGACACAATGCCTGCTTAACCCGAAAGCCAGTCACACCAGTGTGTTGGAGGAAACCACGTACACCTGGTGACCGTGTCAGCGTGCATGTGCCCGGCCTGCCACAGGAGTCGCTAGAGCGCGATGGGACAAGGACATCCCTGCCGGCCAAACCCTCCCCTAACCCAGACGACGCTGGGCCAATTGTGCGCCGCCCCATGGGTCTCCTGGCCACGACCAGCTGCCACAGAGCCTGGACTCGAACCAGGATCTCTTGTGGCACAGCTAGCACAAATGCACTTTTTAACCAGGCACACCTGTTCATTAAATGCATTTCAGGTGACTGCGAGTCAGGCCTAATCACCCAACATCAGTGCACGATGTCACTAATGCTTTTGTGGTTGAATACTGCAGGGACTTGCTTCCAATGTTCCAACATCTAACAGAAAGTCTTCCCAGATGAGTGGAGGCTGTAATAGCAGCAAAGGGGGACCAACTCCATATTAATGCCCATGATTTTGGAATGATGTTCGAAGAGCAGGTGTCCACATACTTTTAGTCAAGTATTGTATATGCTTCTGTAAGATAGGCTTTTTAGCGTGCATAGCGATGGTTATCAACTGTACCACAGAGATGGAACGTTAGTCACAGAAAATAAAGGTTGTGGCGGGTGTACGAGATCTGACGTCAGAAGATTTAGAGGGTGTGTTGAGTGGTGGAGTCCCGTCCTCCCAGGCCGTTGGCCTGAGGTAGGACCAGATAGGTTTAAATAGTGGAATAGGGTGGTGGGTTTTCAATTAATGTAGGATTAGATGGCAGGGCATTTTCTATTTATATGTTCCCTTTCCCTTTATTCCTTGCTAAGTATAAGGGACCCCAGTCTAATTGGTGGCGGTAATGCAACATGTATTGGATTCCAACTGCCATTAAATCCAATTATTATTATAACCAAATCTCTGGTTGATTTTACTGCTGGTTTAGACTTTGTCTGGGCAGTGTCTTAACATCATCCTACAACCTTCTCCGAACTGGGATTTTTCTTCTTCTTAAAACAGGTTTAACAGGATTCCTAGAACCTTTTCTAAGATTCTTTGTGGATACGGGCCCTGGAATCTATCTGGTAAAGAAACCACCATTTCTGAAGACTTTCAACACTTGTGTTTGAAGTGTAGTAGGATTTCATAGAATCTGCAGAGAATTTGCAGCAACCAGCATACCACCCTGCATTCCACTGCTGGATTACCACTGACGCTAAGCAGGGTTGGTACCTGGATGGGAGGCCAGATGCTTCTTGAAGTTGTGTTGGTGTGTGAGTAGGAGGCACTCTTTCCTCTGATTCCAGGCCAGTTATTGGGGACATTATCCTTTGTGGGGTTCTGTCTTTTGGATGGACATTAAAAGGGTGTCCTGACTATCTGTGGTCACTTATTGTAAGAGTAGGGGTGTTAAACAAATCAAATGTATTTATATAGCCCTTCTTACATCAGCTGATATATCAAAATGCTGTACAGAAACTCAGCCTAAAACGCCAAACAGCAAGCAATGCAGGAAGCACGGGGGCTAGGAAAAACTCCCAAGAAAGGCCAAAACCTAGGAAGAAACCTAACGAGGAACCAGGCTATGAGGGGTGGCCAGTCCTCTTCTGGCTGTGCCGGGTGGAGATAACAGAACATGGCCAAGATGTTCAAATGTTCATAAATGACCAGCATGGTCAAATAATAATCACAGTAGTTGTCGAGGGTGCAACATGTCAGCACCTCAGGTGTAAATGTCAGTTGGCTTTTCATAGCCGATTATTCCGAGTATCTCTACCGCTCCTGCTGTCTCTAGAGAGTTAAAAACAGCAGGTCTGGGACAGGTAGCACGTCCGGTGAACAGGTCAGGATTCCATAGCCACAGGCAGAACAGTTGAAACTGGAGCAGCAGCACAACCAGGTGGACTGGGGACAGCAAGGAGTCATCATGCCAGGTAGTCCTAGGGCTCAGGTCCTCCGCGAGAGATTAAGAAAGAGAGAATTAGAGAACATACTTAAATTCACACAGGACACCAGAAAAAACAGGACAAATACTCCAGATATAACAGACTAACCCTAGCCCCCCGACACATAAACTACTGCAGCATAAATACTGGAGGCTGAGACGGGAGGGGTCAGGAGACACTGTGGCCCCATCCGATGATACCCCCGGACAGGGCCAAACAGGTAGGATATGACCCCACCCACTTTGCCAAAGCAGAGCCCCTACACCACTAGAGGGATATCTTAACCCCAGTGTTGGTTAAATTCCCAATCTGACCATCATTGTACATAAATTATGTACAATATTTTAGCTGATTCAATTTCCAAATGCTTTATAGTCCAATATAAAAATGCATACATTTTATTGCTAGAAATATTTTTTTACAAGCACACATTTTGCTGGTCGGTAGGATATGTATGTATCCTCGCCACAGAGGCGCTCATAAATGACTGTTTACGTAACTGCCGCATTTCATTACTTAACAACATCCGGTTAGCATCCATAGCTACTTGTTTGCAACTGAAATCCCTGTGCTTGATATTGCATCTATGCTATTTTACTTTTGCCACTGACAGTGTTCAGGTTTGCTAAAAGAAGGTGCTGTTACTTGAAAGGGGAAGACAATATAACGACTTCAGCTCAGGTAAGGAAATCGATGTATTTGCTAGTTACGTTAGCAGAGCAAGCTAGCTAACCAGAGCTAGCTGGCTAACGCTGGGAACTTATTTACGTCGATAAGCCTCCCGCAGCGTATGGCTATTTAATAGTGTCAGCGATTGAACTACATGCAAATGTCAGTGAGATAAATAAACTGGCCAATTAACGTTAGCTGGAAGCGACCTCAGTTGTACTAACTATGGGGTGACTAACGTCAAGATGGCGACAAGTGCGGTCGCTACAACCGTGTCCGCCTAATTTAAACTTTAATATCCTTCAAACTTTTTTTTTTAGAAGCCATGAAAAAACTTTAACTAGGACTATAAAATAATTTATCCATTAGTCGAAAGAACCTTCTAACATGTCGCAAGAGGATAATGTAAAGAAGGCTAAGCTAGCCACAAGGATGCTGTGAAGAATATAAACGTTAGCTAGTTACTGAACATGATTACTCGACAAACATCCCCTTGGCTCTGACTCATGAGGACGACATGCTTACTGATGCGGAAGGGGTTTTGAGTGACTCGGATATCGCAGACCCAAATAAAGCCCTGCCCACAAGATGAAGGGAAATGATATCGCCCTTTATGATCTGCATGCGAACATCATCCAATGAATTACGCGGTTAAAATCGACGAGAGGGCTGACAACCTGGAGAAGATGTTGAGGGAGAACTCATTATGCGTCTGTGAATGTTGCATTTAGCGAGATTCAAGTTATCAACAAACGGGGTTCCAGAAGAGACCAACGAAAATGTAAAGGTGATATCAGCCTGAATGTGGCACCTGAGCGTTGAAAGAAGTACATGGATAATGCTGTGGATGTTGCCCATCTCCTTGGAGGTCAATAAAACAAATGGTCCCGCTCGGTGATAATCTTGTTTTGCATCCCGTTTCGTGAGTTTTGTTCACAGAGAAGTTATTACTTTCTATTTTATTTGACTTGATTTGAAGCTGGTTACTGTTTTCTATTTTGGAAAGACTGCGATGCGGATCTTATTTTTGTACAAGAGACGCATTCATGCTCGGAAGAATATACTTTTTGGAAATGTCAATGACATGGTTAGCGAACGACTCTCTTGATTCAGCGGGGGTTGCCATTCTAGCCCACAATTTTAAAGGCAACGTTTTAGTGTCTAAAGCAGATACTAAAGGACAGTGGTTATTGATATTCCTGATAGACAATGTGTAATACACTGAGTGTACAAAACATAAATAATTACCTTCCCTTTTGCCCTCAGAACGGTCTAAATTCGATGGGCTGTGGACTGAAGTGTCAAAAGCACTTCACAGGGATGCTGGCCCATGTTGACGCCACAGTTGTGTCAACTTGGCTGGATGTCCTTTGGGTGGTGGACCATTCTTGATACACACGGAAACTGTTGAGAATGAAAAATCCAGCAGTGTCGCAGTTCTTGACACAAACCTGTGTGCCTGGCACCTACTACCACACCCCTTTCAAAAGCACTTAAATATTTTTCACCCTCTGAATGGCACACACATAATCCATGTCTCAATTGTCTTGATTCTTAAAAATCCTTCTTTAATCTGTCTCCTAATCTTTTCATGCATAGAATTAACTTAATGGGTGAAAAAAATATATATTTTTCTCATTGATTTTAATATATTATATAACATTCCTAATAGGTATAAATAGCAAATTATCAAAGTATCTAGTGTTTTTCAATGTAATTTGTCTATAGTGTAAAATGCTTTTTTTTGTATGTCTGGTTTTATGCTTTTGTTGGGTGGTGTTTTGCACAATGTTCGTGTGACTCAATACAAAAAAAAACAGCTAGCTAGTACAAGTTATTAGTACAGTGTCGGGTAGCTAATGTAATGTTGATGTCAACAATTTGATATCGAGTTAGCTAACAGTTGGTAAGGTCAAAGTGATAGACCATAGCCTGTTGTTTCCAATGGTAGCAAATTAATCATAGTGGGCAGAGCCAAGCACGAGCTAATGGGATCCTATTGGTGTGTTCTTGCATTTATTTGCATATTTCTGTTAGGGAACGCCTACTCTGAAGTGCACGTGTGCAATAACTCAATTAGCCATGCACTCCTTCTAAACTCCATTTAAAAAAAAAACTTTGGCAATGGGTAAAGTTTACAAAACGCTGTCCACTCTGTTATAGATTTTGGTTTTGGGAAACAGAAAACTGTATGGAGATTAAATGTTTAATCGATGAGAAAAATGGCAGAATGTTGGCCGAAATCTATCTTTCTCCATCTTCTCCCACTTGCTGCCCACTGGGCTTCTTTGCATCACCATATTTGGTAGTGAGTGGAAACTCCAACCGGATGCTTCAGTTATAGATCCTGTGAAATGTCTCTCATTGCTCTTTCTGTGGTATGGCTGTGATAGGTTTACTGTATGTTCTCCATCAGATAGCTATGTCATCATTGCCATCTCACACCCTTAGTTTCATTGCCAAATGATCAGAACTTGGACTGCACGAATAGCATGACCTTCTGTACGTTTGACAAGTGAATTTTATTAATGGCAGCTACTTCCTCAATAACAAGGTTACTTTCTTGTCTTGCGACAGACCTTTTGGAGCCCTTGACACACTTTAATTAGTAAAGGTGGTGTCTTATAGGCCTAGATTAACCTAACCTAATTGTTACTTTTCAGGAAATGGCCATACTGTGCATGAAATCCAAATTGCAGTTGTGGTTCTGCTTAATCAGTGACTTATTCAAGAATTCTGATCGCTTTGTAGCCTGTAGGCATATCTCGGATACCAATGCCAAGAATGTGTTCAATAACATTCTCTAACCCACTTAGTCACGTGACTTGGCTTCGATTTAAACTGAAATTCATTGAAAAATAAGCAGTGAATGTAAAATTACTCCTCCCTCTCCCTCCAGATGTGACGGTGCCATCTTGCTGTGTGCCATGAGTAACAGCCACCCCCTGCGGTCACTGACCTCGGTGTCAGAGATAGACCACCTGCACCTGCTGTCGGAGCACCTGGGCGCTCTGGTGTCTGGCGAGGAGTACAGTGATGTCACCTTTGTTGTCGAGGGGAAGCGCTTCCCTGCCCACCGGGTCATCTTGGCGTCACGGTGCCAATATTTCAGGTAACTAGTAACTACGGCTGGGACTGTTATTGGTCAGCCATATTACTGCGGATACCGTAATATGTTTTTAAAGAGTTATTTTTTTAAAGACTCACATTTTATCCTTTCCTCTGTTCATGACTGCATGTGCTGCTGCAGGAGAGGGGCGATGCCTAGGCAACCAAAGACTTGTTGGCTACAACATCTGGCATGTTTCAGCTAGGAAGAACAACGTTTCATGTCCATGTTAGTGTAGAGACCATGTTACAGCAGAAACTGACTCAACCACACAAATCACAGCTGTCAGCTGTTATGAGGCTTATTTTGTTTTCATGACGGTCTTCATCCATAATCCTTAGTAACACAGTTATATGGTAATTGTGCCAACCCTACTAGTGACTACAGGTTACTTTAGTCACTGTCTCTGAACCATGAGTTGGCAAGGCTGGGTCGTGTTCATTTAGGGCACGAAGATTAGCGCATTCTAGCCAATTGGTCAAGGTTATCCCTCCCTGTTTGTTTGGTGCCTAAGGAACATGACACTGGTCTTTGTATCATAACCAATGTATCCATTTGAGATTGACCCAACTAGCCTATTTGAATCGGTGCTGCAGTGCTGGGTTGAAATCCTCCCATAAGTCTTCAGGATGAAGGTGCTCCCAACCCCTTTTTTACACAAACCTGACAAGCATCCCTCCATCCCTCCACAGAGCCATGCTCTTTAATGGCATGAAGGAGTCCCAGCCCCAGGCCGAGGTGCCTCTGGAGGACACGCAGGTCGAGGCATTCTCCATGCTCCTGCAGTACCTGTACACGGGCCGGGCAAGCCTGAGTACGGCCCGCGAGGAAGTTTTACTGGACTTCCTGGGTCTGGCGCACCGCTACGGCCTCCAGCCACTAGAGGACAGCACCTGTGAGTTTCTGCGCACAGTGCTGCACACTCAGAATGTATGCTTGGTGTACGATGTGGCCAGCCTCTACTGCCTGGGGGGCCTGGCGCAGGCGTGCTGCGCCTACATGGACCGGCAGGCGCCCGAGGTGCTGGCATCAGACTGCTTCCTCACTCTTTCTAAGGTGAGACAGTGGCAAACGTGGAAATACCTAGTAATAAAGTGCTGTGTATGGATAGATGGATAAAAGGTAAAACTGTATGAAAGAACTTGAAAAGGTATGATGAGATGGATGGCTGGACAAACGAACAGTTGAAAGAAGTTATGATGACGGTATGGTTGGATGGATGAAAGTATGTTGCATGGATGGATAAAAGTTGACACTATGTTATGGTGGATGGATGAAAGCATATTTTGATGGATTTAGATGAAAAGGGTCCATGTCCTTTCTCTTCCTCTGCAGACTGCTCTTCTGGCTGTGGTGCAGCGGGACTCGTTTGCCGCCACCGAGCGGGAGATCTTCCAGGCGCTGTGCCGCTGGTGCCGGCACAACTGTAACAACGAGGTGGCAGCGCAGGAAGTGATGTCGGCAGTGCGCCTGCCCCTCATGAGCCTGATGGAGATGCTAAATGTGGTGCGGCCCTCTGGCCTCCTCAGTCCCGACAACTTGCTCGACGCCATTCAGACGCGCTCGGAGAGCCGCGACATGGACCTTAACTACCGAGGCATGCTCAGTGAGTAACTGGTCAACTATCCAGCCATAATAACACTATTAAACGTGGACATCAGTCTTTTCCAAAACTGTGGTGGTGTGTCTACTTGTTGAAATTACACTGAACAAAAATTTAAATGTAACATGTAACAATTTCAAAGATTATATTGAGTTACAGTTCATATTAGGAAATCAGTCCATTTGAAATAAATTCATTAGGCCCTAATCTATGGATTTCACATGACTGGGAATACAGATATACATCTGTTGGTCACAGATGCCTTAAAAAAAGGTAGGGGCGTAGATCAGTACACCAGTTGGTATCTGGTGTGACCACCATTTACCTCATGCAGCACGATGCATCTCCTTCCCGTAGAGTTGCTCAGGTGGTTTGGTGGTTGTGGAATGTTGTCCCACTCCCAATGCAATTGTGTTCGTTGTCTGTAGCTTATGCCTGCCCATGCTATAACACCACTGCCACCATGGGGCACTTTGTTTACAATGTTGACATCAGCAAACCACTCGCCCACACAACACCATACACGCCATCTGCCCGGTACAGTGGAAACTGGGATTCATCCGTGAAGAGCACACTTCTCCAGTGGCCATCGACAGTGAGCATTTGCCCTTCGGTTGTGCAAACCCACAGTTTCATCAGCTGTCTGGGTGGCTTGTCTCAGATGATCCCGCAGGTGAAGAAGCCGAATGTGGTCCTGGGCTGGTGCGGTTACACGTGGTCTGAGGTTGTGAGGCCGGTTGACCGTACGGCCAAATTCTCTACAGTGATGTTGGTGGGGGCTTACGGAAGGGAAATAAACATTCAATTATTTGGCAATGGCTCTGGTGGATATTCCTGCAGTCACCATGCCAATTTTCGTCCTCGCTTAACTTGAGACATCTGTGGTGTTGTTGGATGACAAAACTGCACATTTCTAGTGTCCTTTTATTGTCCCCAAGCACAAGGTTTACCTGTAATGATCATGCTGTTTAATCAGCTTCTTGATATACCACACCAGTAAGGTGGATGGTTTATCTTGGCAAAGGAGAAGTGCTCACTAACAGGGACATAAACAATTTTGTAGGGGAAAAATATTTGCAAAAAGCTTTTTGTGTGTGTATAGGAAATTTATGGGATCTGTTATTTCAGCTTATGAAACATTGGACCATGTTCAGTATAGATAGAGCATGATTAGTAAATGTGAAGAGCATTAACTGGGTAGCATTTTTTGAGCAAATAGTAATGGTAACTGATGGTAACTTCTGTGAGGATCGGGTTATGCTTCCCCTTTCACCTCTTTCTAATGCTTTTGAATACACCACTAGCTGATACCAAAAGTGACCTAAACAGTGCTCCTTGACCCCCCACCAGTCCCTGAGGAGAACATTGCCACCATGAAGCACGGCGCCCAGGTGGTGAAGGGTGAGCTGAAGTCGGCGCTGCTGGACGGAGACACGCAGAACTATGACCTAGACCACGGCTTCTCCCGGCACCCCATCGAGGAGGACGGGCGAGCAGGCATCCAAGTCAAGCTGGGCCAACCCTACATTGTCAACCACGTACGCCTGCTGCTGTGGGACCGTGACAGCAGGTAACACCATTGACAAATTGTTGGTGGTGACGGTTTCTTTCTTCTTGTAATTGCACATCTCCATGATATTATTGGGGTTCCTTAGACAAATACTTCAGCCAATTTGAGATCTGATCTTTGCATTGCAACTGCAAAAGAGAACCCCGTAACACCTTTCAAACCTGGGTGAAATTCTTCATTCATGTTAGGCAGTCTGAATGTTCACTTCTGCTTGCATTTTCTTTTTTGAAATAATAGATTTTGATAGATTCTGTTTCCAAATATTAAGGCATTTGTTTGATTGTGTCAAGAAATTAGTATGACCCTAATCATGGATTTGTGATACTGTACATCACTCTTTCTCTCTATCTAGGTCGTACTCTTACTATGTGGAGGTGTCTATGGATGAGCTGGACTGGGTGCGTGTAGTGGACCACTCCAAGTTTCTCTGTCGTTCCTGGCAGAGTCTATTCTTCACAGCGCGTGTCTGCAGGTAAACTAACACACAGAGACCAAACCGCAAAGCAAAAACTTGCTTCCCCCTCTATTATAAATGAGAATTTTGAAAATCATTGTAAATAAGAATTGGTATTGAAGGGAATTGCCTGGTCAAATTAATGAAGTTGACATTTTTCAATGGGGGTAAAATGACAACTGTGGATGTATTTGGTTAAATATGACGGTCTAGCATAATCATGCACCTATAGACTAGTGTGATATGGTATCTTTACATTCATACAATTCGGCTACTTGTCTCATGAGCTGTTTTGTCTCACAGGTATGTACGCATTGTGGGGACACACAACACCGTGAACAAGGTGTTCCACCTGGTGGCCTTTGAGTGCATGTTCACACAGCGACGATACATTCTGGAGAAAGGACTCCTGGGTAAGGATGTTTTTCTGTCAGTTCTTGGGGATATTTTCATAGCTTTTCTATTAGGGATTGGGTGAAATATGTCCCCAGATCAGTTTTCTTTGTTTAGTATGCCAATACTGAATGTCCATAGAGATACTAAAGGCTGGTTTACTGAACCTATATGGAAACAAAAATATAAACGCAACAGTTCATAAAATCAGTTAATTGAAATAAATAAATTAGGCCTTAATCTATGGATATCAGTTGACTGGGAATACAGATATGTATATTTTGGTCATAGATACCAGAAAAAAGGTAGGGGTGTGGATCAGAAAGCCAGTCAATATCTGGTGTGACCACCATGTGCCTCATGCAGCACGACACATCTCCTTCGCATAGAGTTGATCAGGCTGTTGATTGTGGAATGTTGTCTCACTCCTCTTCAATGGCTGCATGACGTTGCTGGATATTGTCAGGATCTGGAACACGCTGTCGTACACGTCGATCCAGAGCATCCCAAACATGCTCAATGGGTGACATGTCTGGTGAGAATGCAGGCCATGGAAGAACTGGGATATTTTCAGCTTCCAGGAATTGTGTATAGATCCTTGCAACATGGGGCCATGCATTATTGTGCTGTAACATGAGGTGATGACGGCTGATGACTGGCACAACAATGGGCCTCAGGATCTCATCACAGTATCTCTGCGAATTCAAATTGCCATCGCTAAAATTAAATTGTGTTCGTTGTCCGTCCGTTGGTTGTCTGTTCACAATGTTGACATCAGCAAACCGATCTCCAACACCAACGCCTTACACGCTTTCTGCCATCTGCCTGGTACAGTTGAAACCGGGATTCATCTATGAAGGGCACACTTCTCCAGCATGCCAGTGGCCATCGAAGGTGAGCATTTGCCCTCTGAAGTCAGTCACCACGCCGAACTGCAGTCAGGTCAAGACCCTGGTGAAGAACGACGAGCACGCTGATAAACTTCCCTGACACTTTCTGACAACTTGGGAAGAACGTCTTCGGTTGTGCAAACCCACATTTTCATTAGCTGTCCGGGTGGCTGTTTTCAGACGATTCCACAGGTGAAGAAGCCTGATGTGGATGTCCTGGACTGGTGTGGTTACACGTGGTCTACTGTTGTGAGGTTGGTTGAATGTACTGACAAATTCTCTAAAACAACATTGGTGGTGGCGTATGGTAGCAAAATCAACATTCAGTTCTCTGGCAACAGCTTTGGTGGACATTCCCCCAGTCAGCATGTCAATTGCACACTCCCTCAACTCGAGGCATCTTTGTCATTGTGACACAACTGCACATTTTAGTGGCCTTTTATTGTCCCAGCACAAGGTGCACCTGTTGATCATGCTGTTTAATCAGCTTCTTGATATGCCACACCAGTCAGGTGGATGGATTATCTTGGCAAAGGAGAAATGCTCAATAGCAGGTGTCGTGTCTTTGGCTATGCCGGATTAAGTGATATGACATGCTATTTTATAAAATCCTTTTTCTGTAATTAATGTTACCTGATTGAGCTAATCATGTAAATGTAATTAACTAAAGTCGGGGCACCACAAAATAATATTTATAGAGCTGTTATCTTCCGAATAAACTCTTAAAGACCTAGTAATATTTTACATCAATAGCAGTCAATATTAATCATCACCTTATTTCAGTCTCATCTGAAAGTTGTAAATTCTTGGTTATCTTCACGAACCCTGGCTAACAAGTTGAATCAGCAATACAAATTGGGTTTAATTATTTATTTACTAAATACCTAACTATCACACAATTTCATATACACAGAATGAATTTTACCTCGATTACAAATTATTTAATGAATGTAAACGTCCCTAGCGGATGGAACAGAAATGACAGCTGGCTACACAAAGAAAAGGGGGCTGTGTTTGAGTGAAAGAGCGGGAAGACTTGAGGAACAAAGGAAGAAGCCATGCTATCGTAAATACAGTATCTTATGCATTCTAAATTACTGCCCATTTGGAAAAGGAAAATGCAAGAAATATTTACTCTGAGCTACGCTTCAATAGTTTGGCGGTAGATGGAAGGCGGTGTTGCCCAACAGAGTCCTTTGAAGAGCGTCCCTGGTGGGGATCAGGATACGTTGTAGTGTCGTCGTTGTGTGGTACACGGGATACTCTGTCTGTCCTCTCCTAGCCCACGTTTACAGCGGCCGCTGCTAACTCAACGGCTAGGAGGTATCACTTCTGTAGCGAATAAGAGTTCAAAGTTCATACCATTCGCAACCAATGCTCACGCTGAGGTTGGCTTCATTCTGTAGTTACTATCTGAATCCTTCTGACATCGGACCGTCGTCCTAATGTACCTGGAACAGGAGGTTACATTTTCGTCAAGGCTTTATATAATGGCGGGAGAAGGGTGTGTTTCATAGTTTATAGCCCATGTCTCTTCACAGGGGTGGGCCACTGATTGAGCAGAGCAGTAACCTTGTGAAGACCCAATCTCTCATTTGGAAGCTAAAATTACATTTAATCTTTTCACCAATAATGTTATATTTAAACATTTGAATTGCACAACAATTCCATGAGAATCTGATAACTATAATGTGTAGACTTTCCCAGGTACAGTTTAGGTCGTCCTGTCATCAGTCATAATGTCTCAGATGACAACCGAACTGACATCATATTCATTAAGTACCAATGCATATTTTCAACTGGTTCTATTACTGAAATATGGTTCCTTTCCCTCCACTTGTTTGATGTTCCCAGACTCTGTTTAACAAAGGCTATTCAAGAGTCCCTCTGTAGAGTCAAGAGAGAGGGAAGGGAGAAAGGTATTTATGGGGGCGGGATCATTAACCTTACCCACGGGCCAATGTCATGATCAGGGATGTGAACAAATTTGTGTGAGCTGAGCTTGTGCGAATGAAAGATTTCTGTGATCTTTTATTTCAGCTCATGAAACCATGGGAACAACTCTTTACATGTTGCATTTATATCTTTATTCTGTATATTTTGACTTTATTCCTGGATTAAAAAGCACAAATACTGAAGCATGTTTCTAGTCAGCACATGTATTCAAAAGGTCTCCGTTGGAGTGCTCAAGGATCTGGTCCTCCTTGTCTATATCTTATTCCTTACAAGGCTAAAATAGATTCAATATCACCACTCATATGGTTACTTTGGGAATTTCCAGTACTTGACTTAGTCCCAGTTTTCCAGACCCCAGTTGATTTTCTTGTAAGAAACCTCTTTTGGGCCTTAACAGCCCAATGTGATTAAGCTACTAGCCAAATCCCTCACTCACCTCTCCCTCAACACCCCCTATTCAAGTCCCCGACCGTAACGTGGCAACCATCGCATGCGGGGCCAGTGTGATCGAGGGTGTGAGCCGGAGCCGCAACGCCCTGCTCAACGGGGACACCTCCAACTACGACTGGGACTCGGGCTACACCTGCCACCAGCTGGGCTCAGGGGCCATCGTCATCCAACTGGCCCAGCCCTACATGTTGGGCTCACTCAGGTAAGGGGGCTGTGCCTGAAATGGCACCCTATATAGTGCACTAATACAGTGCACAACTTTAGCCAGAGTTGATGCCATTGTCATCCAGCTCAGGTTGGGGGAGTGACCAAGACCCTGCCCTCAGCATCAGTCCAATGGTTTGTGTGTGTTTCTGGACAGACTGCTGCTCTGGGACTGTGATAACCGCAGTTACAGTTACTACATCGAGCTGTCCACCAACCAGCAGCAGTGGACCAAGGTGGTGGACCGTACCAAAGTGGCTTGCAGGTGAGAATGTGAATCCCCCTGTTTCAATGTATTCTTCTCTTGTCCCTCTTCTCTGCTGGTCTCTCTTATTTGTTTACTGTTTATTTATTTTTTATTTTTGTGGACAACTGTAAATTGTAAGTTTCCACTGTAGGGAAACATGGACAAGGAAAAAGAATGGAGCCTTTTTTTAATAGGGTTGTGAAAATCCCTGTTTTTGTGACAAAAAAAGAACTCTAAGCAGACCAACTATTTGGTCCTTTAAAAACTGGCTTTATGTCAAATGGTATGTGCTATAGCTTAGACAGTAAACACATGTGACTCAACATAATGTTAGTTTCCAACATTAGAAACTAGACATTTTTAATCTGCTTCATGTTTAAAAATAATCTATGACCTCTTCATGTTTGGTTTCCTTGCCACACTTTTTCTGAGTATCATGATACTTGTCACAAGCCTACTTTTTGGTTGTCAAGGTTTTGGCTGCTCTACAACTACTTAAATGTTGCAGGAGTAGCATTTTATCTAACAATTTTAGATTGGCCGTAAAAAAAAGAAAAGACAGCCACTTAAGCTGATGACCATATCGATCAAACTAAAGATCTGTTGGTCAGATCGGGGCTGCAGGTAGCCTAGTGGTTAGAGCGTTGGACTAGTAACCGGAAGGTTGCAAGATCGAATCCCCGTGCTGACAACCCACTGCCCCTGAACAACCCACTGTTCCTAGGCCGACTTTGAAATTAAGAATTTGTTCTTAACTGACTTGCCTAGTTAAATTAAAAATAAAATAACTCTAGAATTTAACAAGAAAAGACAACAATGCGTCACTCACTGACTCGCTATATATTTAAGGACTAAGCTTTTGGTTTACATTGATTGAACAACTCTGCTCTAATTTATTGGACACTGTCAAATACAATATGATGGATTGCATCCCAAATGGCTTCCTATTTCCAACCGGTCCTCCAACCGGTCCTGTACAACCATAGAAATATCAACTTTTTATTTAGTAATTGGCCCATCCTCCTTGGAGGACAAAAGTATATCAACATTGTTTGTCTTGGTGTTGAAGGTCTTGGCAGACGCTGGTGTTTGACAAGCACCCCGCCTCCTTTGTGCGCATCGTGGGGACCCACAACACATCCAACGAGGTGGGGAGAGATGAGCAGGCTCGGGAAGTGAGCTGAACCTCGATGAGTCACACACCCCTAATGGTGTCCCAAAGCTGTCACTCTTTCCTTATTTTCTGTCTTCCATCCCTTTTTCCTTCTTCCATTCCTCCCCCTCTTTCTCGCTCACCCTTTCTCCCTTCTACATGCTACCTCATTTTTCATCCATCCAAAGTAACACACCTGCCTTTCTTTCTCGGGTCATTTGAATATGATGTCTGACCACAACCATGTAGAAAAGCATTTTTAACAATCTAACATGTGTAAGCAGTTGATGGTGTTCTTCAATAAAACAGATCCCAAAGCAAACCGGGTGAATAAAACAGGTTTATTCAAAGAGAACAAATCTTAGTTATGCTGCAAAGTAGGTAATTCTTCCAAGTCCTCAGCGATTCTCCTCCACAGAACAAAGTGACAGGATATAATTTATAACCCAACCCTAGCCTGTGGTTGACCAATTAGAATGTATTGCAATAAAATGGGGCCAATACCAAGTATCCTGTTTCAGTCTCAATGTATAGACAATTTGAACCAATAAGAACTTGCCACATGTGTCCCGGACTGAAATTCCTCCCGTGTCTCTGACCCATTACTCTTCAGTTCCCCATTACAGAAAAACAACTATTTCCATTGATCATTAATTCCCTCTTGACCTTAAGTCCTCTGCGTTGTGTATTTATCTTTGAATATTCTTAGACATGCATAGCTGTAAAAGTAACCAAATGTAAACATACTTTCTAAAATAATGAAAATCACAGCACTTGCACTGTATTTATTATTTGAATCTGTATTATAACCTCTCTCTTTCTCTCAGGTGTTCCACTGCGTCCACTTCGAGTGCCCCGCCCAGCTCGACACAGAGGTCAAAGAGGGCAGCCCGAACTCTAAGTCCCAGCAGCCTCCGCTACAGCCCCAATCACCCTCCCAGCTCCAACTCCCCACCCGGCCTTCCTCTGCCTCCTCGTCCTCACACTCCCACCCCCTCTAAGGGGTTTGCCAACCTTAGACTCCAGGAGAAAACCACAGACACTACCTTAGGCATCTCAATCCACACAAGCTTCTTTTGTGATGTTACTCGACATAATATGCTGCTCAAATGAAATAAATATATATTTATATGAAATTAAACCCTTGCTGTTGAATGTGATGTTTAAGTTGATGTTGTGCCTGACAAGGGAAAGTTCAACATTTCTTTTTACTTTTCAAGAAGCAGCTGATTCTTCATTTTAATGACCAATTTAACCATCCCATCCATATTCACTCCATTTACAGT
This sequence comes from Oncorhynchus gorbuscha, assembly GCF_021184085.1. Lineage (NCBI taxonomy): Eukaryota > Metazoa > Chordata > Actinopteri > Salmoniformes > Salmonidae > Oncorhynchus > Oncorhynchus gorbuscha. Next base: position 43,343,127 of record NC_060177.1, on the reverse strand, counting down.
GCTTTCTCCATGTGTTTGGAGACTAAAGCTACAATTGTTCTTTCAGATTTGATGACAAGACAGAATTCAATAACAAGCATGAATTAATAAAGCATTTATGCAATCAAATGTACATTTCATGGAATCAGATTCACAAACTAGGCTAGACTTTAGATCAAATGATGAACCCTAAATGGTAGGTATAGAGATTGAGGTGGTGAGCTTTGGGCCAATCTGGAATGGACCCCTAGACGCTATGCCAAATGCACTTATGGACATCCGACTAAATTACTTTGATTCGGCAACTCTATGCTTGTGGAGATGTGATAGAAGTTGAACGGTGCAGTAGAGTACCACAGTATGAGTCTTAACCTAGTGGTCAAACAATGAAATTGTTCCAATAGTTTTTCCACCATTAATTTTTCCCATGGGGGATTTTAGAAACACTTCAAATGTGCTTTAGTGTAGGCTTACCCTGGTGTGCAGTTTTGATAACCGTTTAAATATCTAGGAAATTGTGACTTATCAATATATTTGCTTGTATTTACCCCCCCCCCCCCCCCCCCCAAAATGAAATGCTTATCAGCGGCTAATGTGTTCATATTTTCTGAGATGTGAATACCAAGTATGTCTACTTCACCATCCGCACATTTATTGGTAAACTACAAGGTAGTGTAAACATTTCATTTTAACGATCCAATACTTAATATGGTACACTTATCATAATTGGGGTTTAGTCCTTGAGATGCTGGTAAAGTGATCAAGATATTCAATGAGACTGCAGGGTTTGCAGATTGATGAAAAAAAACTTGAGTCATCGTTGACACTTTAAAAAATGAATTATCTGCTGGATTTCTAACCCCTTGATGTTCTTGTTGGATCTCATTTTAATAGCTAGCATTTCAATGGCCATAATAAATAGATATGGAGACAACAGGCAGCCTTGTTTTACTCCTCTTAAATGCTCAATGCTTTCTGAGAAGTAACCGTTATTTACTATTTTACATCTGGGGTTGAGGTACATAACTTTAACCCATTGTATAAGAGATTCACTGAAATTAAAGTACTCCAGACCTTTATATATACATTCTAGATATACTTTATCAAATGCCTTTTCAAAATATTCTATAAAGACCAGATCTGGTATCTTTGATGTTCCATAATGTTCAATTGTTTCAAGTAATTGTCGTATATTACCTCCAATATATCTTCCATGTAAAAAGCCTGTCTGATCAGGATGAAAAATATATGGTAAAACTTTTTTTATTCTATGCACTATGCATTTCACCAGGATCTTCGCATCACAACGTTGAAGTGTAAGAGGCATCCAGTTTCCTCCGACACATTGGTGCTCCTGGCTTCCGGGTTAAGCGAGCAGTGTGTCAAGAAGCAGGCTTAGCAGGGCCATGTTTCCGAGGATGCATGGATCTTGACCTTCATCTCTCCCGAGTCCGTACGGGAGTTGCAGCGATGGGACAAGACTAACTAATAATTGGACATCACGAAATTGTGTAGAAAAAGTGGTTTAAAAAAAGCACCATGATGATTAAGTGTCCCTATAGCTGCACCATAATATTTGCACTGTTAAGCATAGTGTAACTGCAACTGTGTAAACCTCTAATTGTCCTAATATTCCACCCACTAAATCCTCCCACCATATCTAGGTCTCTGTTCACTAAGACCATCTACCTGACTCATGATGCACCTTTGCATCCTAAGGCAAAGGGAGATATGGGCAGTCCCATGATAACATAATTCGATTCTGCCACCCTTCACTCAAACATTCAAAGCCCCATAGGTCTAACTTTCACTGTAATAGCTATTGTAAATTGGACAGTGCAGTTAGATTAACAAGAATTTAAGCTTTCTGCCCATATCAGATATGTCTATATGATATGTCTATGTCCTGGGAAATGTTCTTGTTTACTTACAACCTTATGCTAATCACATTAGCCTTACCAATCCTGTAGATCGGAGGTTAAACTGATTAAAGTTAACATGTTGCGACGAGCAATCCCGAATCCGAGATCGTAATTATAGCCTCAAGCTCATTACCATAACGCAACGTTAACTATTCATGAAAATCGCAAATGAAATGAAATAAATATATTGGCTCTCAAGCTTAGCCTTTTGTTAACAACACCGTCATCTCAGATTTTCAAAATATGCTTTTCAACCATAGCAAAACAAGCATTTGTGTAAGAGTATTGATAGCTAGCATAGCATTAAGCCTAGCATTCAACAGGCAACATTTTCACAAAAACAAGAAAAGCATTCAAATAAAATCATTTACCTTTGAAGAACTTCAAATGTTTTCAATGAGGAGACTCTCAGTTAGATAGCAAATGTTCAGTTTTTCCAAAAAGATTATTTGTGGAGGAGAAATCGCTCCGTTTTGTTCATCACGCTTGGCTAAGAAAACCCCCAGAAAATTCAGTCATCAAAACGCCAAACTTTTTTTCCAAATTAACTCCATATCGACAGAAACATGGCAAACGTTGTTTAGAATCAATCCTCAAGGTGTTTTTCACATATCTATTCGATGATAAGTCATTCGTGGCAGTTTGGTTTCTCAGGGTCGATTGACACAGTTTGGTGTGTCAGGGTCGATTGTAAGTTAAACTTAGGTATTCCTTTATGGGTAGTGTGATGCCAAAGACACATTTTTTACTGGCAGTCAGTAGTGTGTTAGAATCTATGTTCCTTTTTCCTTCCTTTTTGTCGGAATAAAACAGGATATAATGAGGACTACATGAAATATGTCTTGCATGTAATGGACATAAAGAACTGGATGTGCAATATTTGTATTTATTTTTCTCTTCATTTAAAAAAAATGTTCAAACAATTGGATCCAATGAACTGACATGCTTATAGCCTTGCTATGACCCTCTAAATATGAGCATGAATCTATAATATTGTGCTGTTATTATTTATATTAATATAATATATCATTGTAATTCATATTTTTTCTGACTGTTTTTCATGTTATTTGGTTAGTTCTCTTAAAAAGCACCATAATTGATATGCAATAGACAAATACCATGTTATTGTTTGAGGAGAGTGCACAGTTATGAACTTGAAAATGTATTAATAAACTAATTAGGCACATTTGGGCAGTCTTGATACATAATTTTGAACAGAAATGCAATGGTTCATTGAATCTGTCTAAAACTACACATACACTGCTGCCATCTAGTGGTGGCCAAAATCTAAATTGCGCCTAATCTGGACTATTACATTTTGGCCTTTCTCTTGCATCTCAAAGATGATGAAAAAAACCTGCATGTTTTTTAACTTTGTATTATCTTTTACAATATCTAATGTGTTATATTCTCCTACATTAATTTCACATTTCCACAAACTTCAAAGTGTTTCCTTTCAAATGGTATCAAGAATATGAATATCTTTGCTTCAGGTCCTGAGCTACAGGCATTTTAGGTGATTTTTGTTTTTTTACGTGTGCGGTCCCTAAGAGGTTTTAACCAGCCCGCCATACACTAATAGAGACAACAACCCCGTTGACAATACCCAATCCATTTGCCAGTGTGTATTGGAACAATAATACGTCTTTTACATTTTTAATACAGATCTCTTTGTTTCTTGTGACCTATAACTAGCATCTCTGATTTGTCAGAGTTTAAAAGTAACACATTTTCCACCATCCACTTCCTTATGTCTGAAACACAGGCTTCCAGGGTAGGCATTTTGGTGCTTCACCATGTTTCATGGAAATGTACAGCTGTGTGTCGTCTTCATAGCATTGAAAGTTGACATTGTGTTTCCGAATGACTTCACCAAGAGGTAGTATATACTGTACAGTGAAAACAATAGTGGTTCTAGAACGGAACCTTGAGGAAATTACCATGGATTTGTCAGAGGACAAACCACCCACAGAGACAAACTGATATTGTTCCAACAGATAAGACCTAAACCAGGCAAGAACTTGTCCACGTAAACCAATTACGGTTTCGAATGGCTCCAAAAGATTATGAACGATGGTGTCAAAAGCGGCACTAAGGTCTAGGAGCACGAGGATAGATGCGGAGCTTTGGTCTGACACCATTAAAAGGTCACCTACCACCATCATGAGTGCAGTGTCAGTACTAGGATGGGGTCTAAAACAAGATTGGAGCGTTTTGTAAACATTATTTGTCTTCAGGAGGGCAGTGAGTTGCTGAGCAACAGCTTTTTCAAAAATAATTGAGAGGAATGGGAGATTCGATATAAACTGGTCATCTTTTTTATTTTCCAGGTCAAGGTTTAGCTTTTTCAGGAGAGGCATTATTATGTTCACTTTTAGTGAGTTTGTTACAGGGAGCTGTTTATTATGTTCAACCAATATGGGCCAAGCACAGGAAGTAGCTCTTTCAGTAGTTTAGTTGGAATAGTGTACAGACAGCTGGAAGGTTTAGAGTCCATTGCAATTTCTTTTGAATGTTTAGAGAGAAACTGGATAAAACAACTTGAGTGTCTCCATTGATCCGAGGTCCTGGCCGTTCTGTGCAGACTCAGGACAACTGAGTTTTGGAGAAATATGCATATTCAAAGAGGAGTAATTTGTTTTGTAATGATCATGATCTTTTCGTCGAAGAAGTTAATGAATTCATCACTGCTGAAGTGAAGGCCATCCTCACTTGAGGAATGCTGCCTTTTAGTTAGTTTTGCAACAGTATCAAAATAAATGTTGGTGTCTGTCTGACAATGTTTCAAGTAAACACAAAGCCGACCCAGTTGTTGGACAATCAGCAGCAGCCGCACTCCTCGTATCCTTCACCTTTTTCAGATTGCAACCATACCGGCCCAGAATTGTTCTCCATTTTTCTTTTCGGCATTGGTGTTCAATTTTTTTTATATCTCCCACCAGCTATTATCTTTTGCATTCCTGTCCGAATACAACCACATCGAAGGATTGTAGAGGTTATCGTATCATCTCACTTCCTTGCACAGATGCTCCTTAAAACTGGATAGACATAATTGTGCGTAGCAAAGGTTCAAATTAAAGCCCAAAAAAGGACGCTTGCAAGTAGAATTGCAAGTAGAATAGCAGTATCAGCAAAGTAGAAGCACATCCATCTCTTCTATGATTATACCAGAAGGGATGTGAGGTAGACACAGGGCGGGACCTCCGTTGAAAAAGTTTTTCCAAGGAATGATACAGTTTGTCTCAATTTCCAGGTAACAAAAAACTGCATTGAATGCTGGAGCATATTATAAGGAGCCACGACATTGCAGCACTGCGGTACGCACCGTAAATTTTGTCTCCGTACTGTATGGGTTTCAGAGGAGGCTGGCGGGAGGAGCAATAGGAGGACGGGCTCATTGTATTGGCTGGAATGGATTCAATGGAATAGTACCAAACACAACTTTACATTAAGCAGGGCTGGTTAAAACCCTGGATGAGAGACCAAATGGATAGCTGTAGATAGAGCAACTTTCCAGAAGGAAATGTGGCCCAGCCTATAGCTTTTATGAGTGGATATACTGTTGAAGATTTGATGTTGTTTTAAAGATACAATTTCAACATATTTTTTACAAGATTTGTCTATGTTGAAAATTGGTTATAATAATAACATAATCCATTGGCTGACATTTCACCCTCAACACAACAGTTTATGTTCATTACTTTTTTTATGTAATTTGTCACAATTTGTTGACAAATTACATAAAGCACTTAAATGAGCAGGCCTTCATACCCTACCTGGCATCTGTACACTGGCCCAGAATTGACCTTATCGCCTAGCTTGGTCCTATTTTCCTATTTCCACTCAAGAAAGTTAGAACCAAAAATCGCTACAGCCCCTAGTTTAGCACTGAACTGTCTGAGCTAAAACACCTGCTCTGGCGCAAAGCAAAGGCCTCCATGATTGTCAACTCTTTAGGGAAACAAGAAACAAGTGCACTCAATCAATCAGGAAAGCAAAATCAAGATATTAGAGAAAACAATTCGCTGCCTGTGGTTCTGACCCTAAGAAGTTTTGGAACACTATGAAAACCTTGGAAAATTTAAACTTATCATCTTAGCTACCTACTGCCCTTAACTGTGGGAACACTATCACCTCTGACAAAGTCAGAATGGTTGAGAGCTTTAACAAGCACTTTGTCAGGGCTGGCAACGCCTTTCATTCTACTATGCCCACTCCGTCGCTGCAGGCTCCTTGCCTTGGATTGTCACTGGAGGCTCCGGGCCATGGATCATCACTGTAAGGTGACATACACAAAACAGAAAACAACTACCCACAAATCAAGTGGGGAAAAACAGGCTACCGAAATATGGTTCTCAATCAGGGACAATGATTGACAGGTGCCTCTGATTGAGAACCATACCAGTCCAAACACAGAAATAGCAAACCCCCCCAAGGTGCGGACTCCGGCCACAAAACCTGAACCTATAGGGGAGGGTCTGGGTGGGTGTCTGTCTGCGGTGGCGGCTCTGGCGCGGGACGTGGACCCCACTCCACCATAGTCCTTGTCCGCCTCTTAGCCCGCCTCCGTGTCCTCTTTAGAGCGGCGACCCTCGCCACCGACCTCGGACTGGGGACCCTAGCCACGGGTCCCGAATGGACGGGAGACTCCGGCAGCACCGGACAGGCGGGAGACTCCGGCAGCTCCGGAGAGAAGGGCCAGTTCTGTAAGGTGACAACATACACTAAACAGAAAACAACTACCCACAAATCAAGTGGGAAAAACAGGCTACCTAAATATGGTTCTCAATCAGGGACACCGATTGACAGCTGCCTCTGATTGAGAACCATACCAGGCCAAACACAGAAATAGCAAATCATAGAAAAACTAACATAGACAACCCACCCAATTTACGCCCTGACCATACTAAAACAAAGACATAACAAAAGAACTAAGGTCAGAACGTGACAGTAGGAAGACTGTACAATACACCAAACATTTATGCACCAAATCAGGATAACAGTTCATTCTTTACAAATGTATTTTCTCAATTGCCAAATATGGATACACATCACCTGAATTGTGTACTGTCGCCCAATCTGGATCGTAGCTCTCTTAGCGTATCATCTACATTAAAGACGGTACTCGCAATTCAGCTATTTCGTTTCCACAATCCCACCACCAGGGAGTATTATTTTGTCTTGCCATTTCATAGACTACTTTTTCCTAGACAATAGATTTCTACCACTTATCACAGAGTGTGATTACCAAGCTATAGTAATTTCAGATCCTTTCCCCCTTACTATGATACTACTTATACCAAATACACCGCCTAATTATCACCCTTGGTGGCTTAACTCTACTGTTATCAGATGAAACCTTGGTTGCTTTTATATCAGTTTCTTGAGCTTAAACAAGCTCCTGGAATGCCTCCTACAACAGTATGGGAATCAGTGAAGGCTTATCTAAGGGGCCAAATTATTTAGTACAGTGCAAGATTAAGGAAGTGCAGTATTCAACGCCTAGGGGAATTTACAAATAAAATCTGGGATTTGGATATGGAATATTCACACTCTTCATCCGGAGACCTACTAAAACAACGTTTGACACTTCAGACAGAGTTTGATCTTCTTTCAACTCGACAAGCTGAGAATCTTATTAGTAAATCTTGATACCGAAATGATGAACATGGCGAGAAACCAGGGAAAATGTTAGCACACCAGCTGCGTCAGAAAACCTCAAATCAAACCATTCCTTGAGATACATTTTGAGCTGGGTAACAAATGTATTGATCATTTAGAGGTCAATTCATGCTTTCATAACTTTTACTCACAATTATACACTTCAGAATCCACTGGTAATGCTACCTTACTCCACACCTTCTTTGAGAACTTACAGTGCATTCGGAAAGTATTCAGACCCCTTCACTTTTTCCACATTTTGTTACGTTACAGCCTTATTCTAAAATTGATTACATACATTTTTCCTCTCATCAATACCCCATAATGACAAAGCGAAGATTTTTTGGAAAATGTATAAACAAAAGAAAAACGGATATCTTATTTACATAAGTATTCCGACCCTTTACTACGAGACTCGAAATTGAGCTCAGGTGCATCTGTTTCCATTGATAATCCTTGAGAATGTTCTACAATTTATTTTAGGGGGTGGATCAGCTTTAATATTGTAGATAGATTGATAGATTGTTGCTTCCATCAACGTAATTGTCTGCATCATTTCCAATCATTTCCAATCCCTCATACACATAAATATATATACACATCTTTCTAGAATATACCTTACTTTATTATTCCCCACAAACCCTATCACCCCTCCCCCAATTGGAGTAAACTAATAAACAATAACACTTAGGCTTCTACCTTCAGTTTATACATACTATACATATTTTACAGACACAATCTATTTTACAATAGTTATATTTTGTTTGTTTTTAGTCCTGGTCTTCCTCTATTTTTGATGAGATCTGTTTTATTACATTTTTTACAGAAAAGTTGTTTGATTTAGTTGATATTTTGGTAATTTGGTAGTTGTTTTGATATTTTGTTCTCTTTTTGGGAAAACTGTTTCCATCCTGCACAGTAGGTGGCGGAATGCACATTCAATTGTGCGATCACCAATATACCAAAGAAGAAGAAGTACATGTGAGAGCAAAAACCATGAGGTAGAAGGAATGGAATTGTCCATAGAGCTCCGAGACAGGATTGTGTTGAGGCACTGATCTGGGGAAGAGTACCAAAACATTTCTGCAGCATTTAATGAAGGATTGGACCCTTCTTTTGGAAGGAATTGGACCCTTCTTTTCAATTTCCGCCTAAAATGACATACCCAAATCTAACTGCCTGTAGCTCAGGACCTGAAGTAAGAATATGAATATTCTTCATATTATTTGAAAGAAAACACTTTGAAGTTTGTGGAAATGTGAAATTAATGTAGGAGAATATAACACATCAGATCTGGTAAAAGATAAAACCGTTTCAGACTGATACATTCAAGGATGATTGCTCTACATAATATTTTTAATCAAGTCTCCCAGGTGTCAAAAGATGGCGTCGACAGAGATGGTGGCCTCGCTTCGCGTTCTTAGGAAACATTTAGTTTTTTAATGTATTATTTCTTACATTGTTACCCCAGGAAATCTTAAGTCTTATTACATACAGCCAGGAAGAACTATTGGATATAAGAGCAACTAACGAATATTGCTACCAGGAATACAACTTTCCCGAAGCAAATCCTGTCTTCGGACCACCACCCAGGACAATGGATCTAATCCCAGCAGCTGACCAAAAACAAAGGCGACGCAGAAGTGGCAGACGGAGTGGTCTTCTGGTCAGGCTTCGAAAGCGGGCACACGCTCTCTGCTCCCAAAGTATATTATTCTCGCCAGTGTCCAGTCTCTTGACATCAAGGTTGACGAAATTCGAGCAAGGATTTCCTTCCACAGAGACATCAGAGATTGTAACATTCTCTGTTTCACGGAAACATGGCTCCCTCGGGCTGTGTTGTCGGAATCGGTTCAGCCACCGGGCTTCTCCATGCATCGCCCACAGAGATAAACACCTCTCTGGGAAGAGGAAGGGCGGGGGTGTATGCTTTATGATGAACAACTCTTGGTGTAATAATAACAACATACAAGAACTAAAGTCCTTCTGCTCACCCAACCTAGAATTCCTTGTAATCAAATGTCAGCCATTCTACCTACCACGAGAATTCCCGTCAGTTATAGTCACAGCTGTGTACAGTCCCCTTCAAGCAGACACCAAGACGGCCATGAAGGAATTTCACTGGACTATACGCAAACTGTGAGGGGTGAGGGGAGCGGGAGCTGTGAGGGGAACGGCACCTCAGTACCTCCAGGCTCTGATCAGGCCCTACACCCAAACAAGGGCACTGCGTTCATCCACCTCTGGCCTGCTCGCCTCCCTACCACTGAGGAAGTACAGCTCCCGCTCAGCCCAGTCAAAACTGTTCGCTGCTCTGGCCCCCCCAATGGTGGAACAAACTCCCTCACGATGCCAGGACAGCGGAGTCAATCACCACCTTCCGGAGACACCTGAAACCCCACCTCTTTAAGGAATACCTAGGATAGGATAAGTAATCCCTCTCACCCCCCCCCCCTTTAAGATTTAGATGCACTATTGTAAAGTGACTGTTCCACTGGATGTCATAAGGTGAATGCACCAATTTGTAAGTCGCTCTGGATAAGAGCGTCTGCTAAATGACTTAAATGTAAATGTAAATGCAAACTGGAAACCATACATCCTGATAAATGTCGTTCCACTTCATGATTGTGTCCCACTTGTTGATGATTCTTCACAAAAAAATACAGTTTTATATCTTTATGTTTGAAGCCTGAAATGTGGCAAAAGGTCGCAAAGTTCAAGGGGGCCGAATACTTTCGCAAGGCACTGTATATACTGTACATCTACTGCATCTTTCCATCTTGATGTAATGTATCACTAGCCACTTTAAACAATGCCCCTTTATATGTATTCATACCCTACATTACTCATCTCATATGTATATACTGTACTCTATACCATCTACTGCAGTTGCCTATGCCGTTCGGCCATCCCTCATTTATGTATTTTTATGTACATATTCGTATTCATTCCTTTACACTTGTGTGTATGAGGTAGTTGTTGTGAAATTGTTAGGTTAAATTACTTGTTAGATATTACTGCATGGTCGGAACAAGAAGTACAAGCATTTCGCTACACTTGCATTAACATCTGCTAACCATTGTGTATGTGACAACTACATTTGATTTGATTTGATTTTGATTATGAACTTGGATGCATTTCAATCACAAAATTATAGGCATGACACAAGATAAGATTCCAAACAGATGTAAATAACAAGTATTGCATATCCAGCAAGCTAGCTAGCTAAGTTTACTAGCAAATAGTGAGGTGAAACAATACTATAACAATTTACTGTTCTAAATCTCTAAAATTAGAGCTGGTTTTACTATAAAAAATATTTGCCTAAGCATGTCTGATAGACATGGTGTCAGGACCCGGTTACGAACCCGGGTCTCCGGAGTGAGAAACAGTCACTTAACCAACTGAGCCACGAATAGTCGGCAGAACCCAGAAGATGAGGCAGACACAGCAGTACTTGAGACGGTGTATTTAATGAAGTAAAAAGTGAAGTTCTTCAGGAAAACATGTAACTCCACAACCTCAAAAGGAATCCTACAAGAACAAAGGTAATCCTCCTAGACAAAAAAGGTAAATCCACAAGGTGGAAGGTAAAAGCACAAAAAGCCTCAAAAGATACTCAAAAAACAAACAAACAAGAACAAAAAACAGAATTCCACAAGAGAGTCCACCGGGATCAACAAGAGTACTAGGGCTGGGTGCTAACATACAAACACAGAGCAAAGAACAGAGGAAAACAAAGGGTTTAAATACAATCAGGGGAAACGAGGCACAGGTGCAAATAATAATGGGGATCAAGGGAAAACAAAAGGTCAAAAGGCACAATGGGGGCATCTAGTGACCAAAATCCGGAACAACCCTGGCCAAATCCTGACACATGGCTGTAGGTAGATACTGTCTGTGTACCTACCTAGGCTCATTTGTACGGTCTGGTCCCTGTGCAAAGGTCGAGGGTTATACCATATTTCTTTCTATTAGGCTAGATATTGTTGTACATGTAATCTCTGTGTCTGTGCACTTGTACAGTGCATTTGGACCTCTTGACTTTTTCCACATTTTGTTATGTTACAGCCTTATTCTAAAACTGATTAAATGTTTGTTTTCTCTCTGACTTATATCTACACACAACATCCCATAATGATGCAATTGTATAACAAAAAAAACCTGAAATATCACATTTACAGAAGTATTCAGACCCTTTACTCAGTACTTTGTTGAAGCACCTTTGGCAGCGATTACAGCATTCTTGGGTATGACACTACAAGCTTGGCACACCTGTATTTGGGGAGTTTCTCCCATTCTTCTCTACAGATCCTCTCAAGCTCTGTCAGGTTGGATTGGGAGCGTCGCTGCACAACCATTTTTGTTGCTTAGTTTAATTGTCCCGTTAGAAGGTGAATCTTCGCCCCCAGTCTAAGGTTCTGAGTGCTCTGGAGCAGGTTTTCATCAAGGATCCTGAGTCCCTGCCGCTGAAAAACATCTCCACATTATGATGCTGCCACCACCATGCTTCACTGTACGGATGGTGCCAGGTTTCCTACAGACATGACGCTTGGCATTCAGCCCAAAGAGTTAAAGCTTGGTTTCATACAAGAGAATACAAGAGAATCTTGTTTCTCATGGTCTGAGAGTCCTTTTGGTGCATTTTGGCAAACTCCAAGCAGTCTGTCATGTGCCTTTACAGAGGAGTTGCTTCAGTCTGGCCACTCTACCATTAAAGCCTAATTGTTAGAGTGCTGCAGAGATGGTTGTCCAGCTAGAAGGTTCTCCCATCGCCACAGAGGAACTTTGGAGCTCTATCAGAGTGACCATCGGGTTCTTGCTCACCTCCCCGACCAAGGTCATTCTCCCTCGATTGCTCAGTTTGGCCAGGCGGACAGTTTTAGAAAGAGTCTTGGTGGTTCCAAACTCCTTCCATTTAAGAATGATGGAGGCCACTGTGTTCTTGGGGACCTTCAATGCTGCATACATGTTTTGCTACCTTTCCACAATCCTGTCTCGGAACAATTCCTTCCACCTTATAGCTTGGTGTTTGCTCTGACATGCACTGTCAACTGTAGAACCTTATACAGACAGGTGTGTGCCTTTCCAAATCATGTAAAAAAAAAATGAATTTACCACAGGTGGACTTCAATCAAGTTCTAGAAATGTCTCAATCAATGGAAACCGGCTGCACCTGAGCTCGACTTCGAGTCTCATAGCAAAGGGTCTGAATAATTATGTAAATAAGGTATACATTTTTTTTATATGTAAACCTGTTTTCACTTTGTCATTATGGAATATTGTGTGTAGATTGATGAGAGAAGAAAATACATTTAATCAATTTTAGAATATGGCTTAAAAAATTGAAAAAGTCCTGGGGTCTCGAATACTTTTCCGAATGCACTCTATGCATGTACAATTAGTCTAACTTAATGTTGATCCCTCTCGCTAGCATGGTTCAACTGTTGTTCAAACTGTACAAACTAAGTATAATTTTTGTTCAGAATCCACATCTTCATGGAGTGGATTCTGGATACAAAAATATAATTTCTTTCTGCGTGTGTAATTGTAGCTGAACTGTAACCCTCTCGGAGTATTAGACATTATGCTCGTTTTCAAGCAAGATGAGGAGCTAAATGGCAGTTTGGTCAAAACACTCCTCCCACAGCTTTACAAGTATTCCCTGAACTTACTGTCTGTTTCTTTGGAATGGCAATTTCATAATGACCACCTCTCCCATCATCTGCTGATCACCAGTTCTCTTAGCTACCGATTGTTACACCAGATAATGTGATTTCACCATTACTATCCATTACTGGGAGTTATAGGAGAGGTACTGTTTGGTGTAGCACAGATCATTTTTTGACCGACCTTAGCTATGCTAAACCCAGGGTCATTTCAAAGAGCGGGTCCTCGCGCTAGCTTGCGACTACGTCTTATAGGAACGCGCTCACTGGCCAACCACACGCACTGTCGTGGATGCAAGGTCCGATCACTTCTGACACCAATGTAATGAAACAGGCAAGGGGCAGGTCTCGAACCCTCGACCTTCTAGCCCGAAGTCCAGCGCGCTATCGACTGTGCCCCAAAAGCATGCTCGAGCAGCTGAGTCGGTATCCACGCTTATAAACCCAGGGTCATTCCACAACTAAGAAATCTGGGAAACCCAGATCTGCAATCTTCCGCCAGCTACTCAATTAAGTTCTGGGTAGAGATGTAGCGAAAGCAGGTCACCTCCCCTTCCGAAATTCGAAAGATGCACACACCTGCAAAATCATGTTGGTCCAGATCAGTTATGAAAAACATTTCACAAGAACAATGTTCCTCATTAGTCATCACATCCATTTAGTTACCTGTGTCTGTCCACGAGACATAATTTCCAAAGCTGCGGTGTATAGCTGGATCTACACAACTGATGCTGTCAGTTGACTCATCTAGATTACTTTTGCAGCCTGAAAATATCTGAAAAACTTTGAGTTTGGAGTATAATGTCCCTTTAATGCTTATAGAGCTTCGTTGAGGACATCTTCCCCTTCAGCTCATCACCATTTCTGTCACCTTGTCGGTCAATATTATCATGCAATATCATCAAAGCAAGTCAACAACAAGACAACAAGAGATGGCACAAACAGATTCTCACCTGGCTGTGCACAAGCTAAAGCCTCTTTCATTTTCTCAAGTCCCCAATCAACTTTAGATCTCCACGAAATCAAAAACAACACATAACTTTAGGTCGTCTCCCACCAGTTTTAATCTCCACGGTTTCACAAGCTTTGATTTATAAGTGGATGGGAACCAACGAGCACGGCATTAAAGTCCTATCTCCAGGGGGAAATAATAAGGTGGCGCGTCAATCAAGCGTGGCGGCCTGGTGAGTGACAACATAATGCCACTTTCATTAAAGATGGAGGAGAACACAAAAACAGCTACCATCACAGAGCCGCAATTACCGCCAGTCTCCGACAGCTAGCGTAATCAGGGGACCTATCGTTGGGGGGGGGGACTCATGGGAGGAAAGGGAGCCATAAGCATTGAGAGGCAGCTAGAGAGAGGCTGTGTTTGAAAACGTTTCTAAGTTGTTACCCCAGGTAGTGGTCTGATACAGAGAGACGGCAAGAGAGAACTGGTAAATGCGATGGTCCACACTTTGCTCTCAGTAGCACTTTCAATGTCATGCATCTGATGGAATTACAGACCTATACTTTTCCATATGCAATCTTCTGATGGACCAATGATGAACAACCATTTTACACCAACTTGAAGAAATGTAGTTACACACTCACACTCTCACACACACACACACACACACACACACACACACACACACACACACACACACACACACACACACACACACACACACACACACACACACACACACACACACACACACACACACACACACACACACACACACACACACACACACACACACACACACACACACACACACACACACACACACACACACACACACACACACACACACACACAGTCAGCTGTAGAGAGTTAGCAGTGTCCTCCTCCTTGGTCTCAATTGCCATGTGGAATGTTGAGAGGATCTTGATGCACTTTTGGTCATTGACAAGTATATTGGTTGACACTGAGACGCGTTGTGTCCATTTGAATCGGGGATGCTACTGGATAGAGTCTGATACATGGGTACCTTTATTTCAGACAATAGTTGTGAGCAGAAAACCAAAGTCTTTCGCATTAAGTTGTACAACGGGCCCAGATGGCCATTTCATTGGCCACACCTCCTGTTTAGCTACTGGTTCTGCAGGGGTTTGTTCCATCTCTGCTTTAACACACCTGATTTAGCTAATCAAGGTACAGACGAGCAGCTGATTAGTAGAATAATCTATGTTAGAACAGGGTTGAAGCAAAATCTGGCAGCTAGTAGCTCTCCGAGAAGTGTGATGCCATGCCTGTTCTATCTCTACAGCAAACCCTTGCCTCACTTTTCTCCTTCTATACTTCAATAAAGAAAATAAACGCCATGTATTTTCCGCATCTTCGACTGGTGATTACTGCATGATGATTCACAGATAACACTCGTCAAGTGGTATTAAACATCTACCCAGGGATGTAAGCCCAGTTTGTCAGTTATTAGTCAATTTCTTATTTCGCATACACAACCTGTCATGCAGGTGAAAGAGGACCCAAAAGCGACTTAACAGAAACAGAGTTTATTCAAGTCCAAACAGAAAACGACAAATCCTGAATCCTTAACAGGAAATGTCCAAACAGGGAATAACAGAAATCCTCTAGTCTGTAGAGGGGAATAACAGGAGAAGCGGCCACAGACTGCAGGTCGCTTCGGGTAGGCGCAGGCCGTAGCTGACAGAGACACCTGCTCACACGCAGCATCTGATGAAGGCAAAAAACACGACAGGACAGGGCGATACACAATCACAGCACGGTGAATTCTAAACAAGGAACCGACGGGACAGGAACGGAACACAAAGGAAGAAATAGGGACTCTAATCAGGGGAAAGGATCGGGAACAGGTGTGGGAAGACTAAATGATGATTAGGGGAATAGGAACAGCTGGGAGCAGGAACGGAACGATAGAGAGAAGAGAGAGCGAGAGAGTGAGAGAGGGAGGGGGAGAGAGAGGGATAGAAAGAGGGAAAGAACCTAATAAGACCAGCAGAGGGAAACGAATAGAATGGGGAGCACAGGGACAAGACATGATAATAAATGACAAACATGACAGTACCCCCCACTCACCGAGCGCCTCCTGGCGCACTCGAGGAGGAATCCTGGCGGCAACGGAGGAAATCATCGATGAGTGAACGGTCCAGCACGTCCCGAGACGGAACCCAACTCCTCTCCTCAGGACCGTAACCCTCCCAATCCACTAAGTATTGGTGACCCCGTCCCGAGAACGCATGTCCATGATCTTATGTACCTTGTAAATAGGTGCGCTCTCGACAAGGACGGGAGGGGGAGGGAAGACGAACGGGGGTGCGAAGAAAGGGCTTAACACAGGAGACATGGAAGACAGGATGGACGCGACGAAGATGTCGCGGAAGAAGCAGTCGCACAGCGACAGGATTGACGACCTGGGAGACACGGAACGGACCAATGAACCGCGGAGTCAACTTACGAGAAGCTGTCGTAAGAGGAAGGTTGCGAGTGGAAAGCCACACTCTCTGGCCGCAACAATACCTTGGACTCTTAATCCTGCGTTTATTGGCGGCTCTCATAGTCTTCCCCGCAGACAAAGGCAGACCGGTAATGAAGTCTAAGGCGATGTGAGACCATGGTCGAGAAGGAATGGGGAGCGGTCTGAGACGACCGGCAGGAGGAGAGTTACCCGACTTAGTCTGCGCGCAGTCCGAACAAGCAGCCACGAAACGGCGCGTGTCACGCTCCTGAGTCGGCCACCAAAAGCGCTGGCGAATAGACGCAAGAGTGCCTCGAACACCGGGATGACCAGCTAACTTGGCAGAGTGAGCCCACTGAAGAACAGCCAGACGAGTGGAAACAGGAACGAAAAGGAGGTTACTAGGACAAGCGCGCGGCGACGCAGTGTGCGTGAGTGCTTGCTTAACCTGTCTTTCAATTCCCCAGACTGTTAACCCGACAACACGCCCATAAGGAAGAATCCCCTCGGGATCAGTAGAAGCCACAGAAGAACTAAACAGACGGGATAAGGCATCAGGCTTGGTGTTCTTGCTACCCGGACGGTAAGAAATCACAAACTCGAAACGAGCGAAAAACAACGCCCAACGAGCTTGACGGGCATTAAGTCGTTTGGCAGAACGGATGTACTCAAGGTTCTTATGGTCTGTCCAAACGACAAAAGGAACGGTCGCCCCCTCCAACCACTGTCGCCATTCGCCTAGGGCTAAGCGGATGGCGAGCAGTTCACGGTTACCCACATCATAGTTGCGCTCAGATGGCGACAGGCGATGAGAAAAATAAGCGCAAGGATGAACCTTATCGTCAGACTGGAAGCGCTGGGATAGAATGGCTCCCACGCCTACCTCTGAAGCGTCAACCTCGACAATGAATTGTCTAGTGACGTCAGGAGTAACGAGGATAGGAGCGGACGTAAAACGTTCCTTTAGAAGATCAAAAGCTCCCTGGGCGGAACCGGACCACTTAAAACACGTCTTGACAGAAGTAAGAGCTGTGAGAGGGGCAGCAACTTGACCGAAATTACGAATGAAACGCCGATAGAAATTAGCGAAACCTAAAAAGCGCTGCAACTCGACACGTGACCTTGGAACGGGCCAATCACTGACAGCTTGGACCTTAGTGGAATCCATCTGAATGCCTTCAGCGGAAATAACGGAACCGAGAAAAGTAACGGAGGAGACATGAAAAGAGCACTTCTCAGCCTTTACGTAGAGACAATTCTCTAAAAGGCGCTGTAGAACACGTCGAACGTGCTGAACATGAATCTCGAGTGACGGAGAAAAAATCAGGATATCGTCAAGATAGACAAAAACAAAGATGTTCAGCATGTCTCTCAGAACATCATTAACTAATGCCTGAAAAACAGCTGGCGCATTGGCGAGACCGAACGGCAGAACCCGGTACTCAAAATGCCCTAACGGAGTGTTAAACGCCGTTTTCCACTCGTCCCCCTCTCTGATGCGCACGAGATGGTAAGCGTTACGAAGGTCCAACTTAGTAAAGCACCTGGCTCCCTGCAGAATCTCGAAGGCTGATGACATAAGGGGAAGCGGATAACGATTCTTAACCGTTATGTCATTCAGCCCTCGATAATCCACGCAGGGGTGCAGAGTACCGTCCTTCTTCTTAACAAAAAAGAACCCCGCCCCGGCCGGAGAAGAAGAAGGCACTATGGTACCGGCGTCAAGAGACACAGACAAATAATCCTCGAGAGCCTTACGTTCGGGAGCCGACAGAGAGTATAGTCTACCTCGAGGAGGAGTGGTCCCCGGAAGGAGATCAATACTACAATCATACGACCGGTGAGGAGGAAGGGAGTTGGCTCGGGACCGACTGAAGACCGTGCGCAGATCATGATATTCCTCCGGCACTCCTGTCAAATCGCCAGGTTCCTCCTGAGAATGTCATGCAGGTGAAAGAGGACCCAAACGCGACTTAACAGAAACAGAGTTTATTAAAGTCCAAAACGGAATAACAGAAATCCTCTAGATTTGTAGAGGGGAAAACAACTGGAGAAGCGGCCACAGACTGCAGGTCGCTCCGGGTAGGCGCAGGCCGTAGTCGACTGAGACACCTGCTCACACGCAGCATCTGATGAAGGCACAAAACACGACAGGACAGGGTGATACACAATCACGGCAAAAACACGACAGGACAGGGCGAAACGCAATCACAGCATGGTGAATACAATACAAGGAACCGACGGAACAGGAACGGATCACAAAGGAATAAATAGGGACTCTAATCAGGGGAAAGGATCGGGAACAGGTGTGGGAAGACTAAATGATGATTAGGGGAATAGGAACAGCTGGGAGCAGGAACGGAACGACAGAGAGAAGAGAGAGCGAGAGAGTGAGAGAGGGAGGGGAGAGAGAGGGATAGAACCAAACAAGACCAGCAGAGGGAAACGAATAGCATGGGGAGCACAGGGACAAGACATGACAATAAATGACAAACATGACAGTACCCCCCACTCACCGAGCGCCTCCTGGCGCACTCGAGGAGGAATCCTGGCGGCAACGGAGGAAATCATCGATGAGCGAACGGTCCAGCACGTCCCGAGACGGAACCCAACTCCTCTCCTCAGGACCGTAACCCTCCCAATCCACTAGGTATTGGTGACCCCGTCCCCGAGAACGCATGTCCATAATCTTATGTACCTTGTAAATAGGTGCGCTCTCGACAAGGACGGGAGGGGGAGGGAAGACGAACGGGGTGCGAAGAAAGGGCTTAACACAGGAGACATGGAAGACAGGATGGACGCGACGAAGATGTCGCGGAAGAAGCAGTCGCACAGCGACAGGATTGACGACCTGGGAGACACGGAACGGACCAATGAACCGCGGAGTCAACTTACGAGAAGCTGTCGTAAGAGGAAGGTTGCGAGTGGAAAGCCACACTCTCTGGCCGCAACAATACCTTGGACTCTTAATCCTGCGTTTATTGGCGGCTCTCACCGTCTGTGCCCTGTAACGGCAAAGTGCAGACCTCACCCTCCTCCAGGTGCGCTCACAACGTTGGACAAACGCTTGAGCGGAGGGAACGCTGGACTCGGCAAGCTGGGATGAGAACAGAGGAGGCTGGTAACCCAGACTACTCTGAAACGGAGATAACCCGGTAGCAGACGAAGGAAGCGAATTGTGAGCGTATTCTGCCCAGGGGAGCTGTTCTGCCCAAGACGCAGGGTTTCTGAAAGAAAGGCTGCGTAGTATGCGACCAATCGTCTGATTGGCCCTCTCTGCTTGACCGTTAGACTGGGGATGAAACCCGGAAGAGAGACTGACGGACGCACCAATCAAACGACAGAACTCCCTCCAAAACTGTGACGTGAATTGCGGGCCTCTGTCTGAAACGGCGTCTAACGGGAGGCCATGAATTCTGAATACATTCTCAATAATGATTTGTGCCGTCTCCTTAGCGGAAGGAAGTTTAGCGAGGGGAATGAAATGTGCCGCCTTAGAGAACCTATCGACAACCGTCAGAATCACAGTCTTCCCCGCAGACAAAGGCAGACCGGTAATGAAGTCTAAGGCAATGTGAGACCATGGTCGAGAAGGAATGGGGAGCGGTCTGAGACGACCGGCAGGAGGAGAGTTACCCGACTTAGTCTGCGCGCAGTCCGAACAAGCAGCCACGAAACGGCGCGTGTCACGCTCCTGAGTCGGCCACCAAAAGCGCTGGCGAATAGACGCAAGAGTGCCTCGAACACCGGGATGACCAGCTAACTTGGCAGAGTGAGCCCACTGAAGAACAGCCAGACGAGTGGAAACAGGAACGAAAAGGAGGTTACTAGGACAAGCGCGCGGCGACGCAGTGTGCGTGAGTGCTTGCTTAACCTGTCTTTCAATTCCCCAGACTGTTAACCCGACAACACGCCCATAAGGAAGAATCCCCTCGGGATCAGTAGAAGCCACAGAAGAACTAAACAGACGGGATAAGGCATCAGGCTTGGTGTTCTTGCTACCCGGACGGTAAGAAATCACAAACTCGAAACGAGCGAAAAACAACGCCCAACGAGCTTGACGGGCATTAAGTCGTTTGGCAGAACGGATGTACTCAAGGTTCTTATGGTCTGTCCAAACGACAAAAGGAACGGTCGCCCCCTCCAACCACTGTCGCCATTCGCCTAGGGCTAAGCGGATGGCGAGCAGTTCACGGTTACCCACATCATAGTTGCGCTCAGATGGCGACAGGCGATGAGAAAAATAAGCGCAAGGATGAACCTTATCGTCAGACTGGAAGCGCTGGGATAGGATGGCTCCCACGCCTACCTCTGAAGCGTCAACCTCGACAATGAATTGTCTAGTGACGTCAGGAGTAACGAGGATAGGAGCGGACGTAAAACGTTCTTTTAGAAGATCAAAAGCTCCCTGGGCGGAACCGGACCACTTAAAACACGTCTTAACAGAAGTAAGAGCTGTGAGAGGGGCAGCAACTTGACCGAAATTACGAATGAAACGCCGATAGAAATTAGCGAAACCTAAAAAGCGCTGCAACTCGACACGTGACCTTGGAACGGGCCAATCACTGACAGCTTGGACCTTAGCGGAATCCATCTGAATGCCTTCAGCGGAAATAACGGAACCGAGAAAAGTAACGGAGGAGACATGAAAAGAGCACTTCTCAGCCTTTACGTAGAGACAATTCTCTAAAAGGCGCTGTAGAACACGTCGAACGTGCTGAACATGAATCTCGAGTGACGGAGAAAAAATCAGGATATCGTCAAGATAGACAAAAACAAAAATGTTCAGCATGTCTCTCAGAACATCATTAACTAATGCCTGAAAAACAGCTGGCGCATTGGCGAGACCGAACGGCAGAACCCGGTACTCAAAATGCCCTAACGGAGTGTTAAACGCCGTTTTCCACTCGTCCCCCTCTCTGATGCGCACGAGATGGTAAGCGTTACGAAGGTCCAACTTAGTAAAGCACCTGGCTCCCTGCAGAATCTCGAAGGCTGATGACATAAGGGGAAGCGGATAACGATTCTTAACCGTTATGTCATTCAGCCCTCGATAATCCACGCAGGGGCGCAGAGTACCGTCCTTCTTTTTAACAAAAAGAACCCCGCCCCGGCCGGAGAAGAAGAAGGCACTATGGTACCGGCGTCAAGAGACACAGACAAATAATCCTCGAGAGCCTTACGTTCGGGAGCCGACAGAGAGTATAGTCTACCTCGAGGAGGAGTGGTCCCCGGAAGGAGATCAATACTACAATCATACGACCGGTGAGGAGGAAGGGAGTTGGCTCGGGACCGACTGAAGACCGTGCGCAGATCATGATATTCCTCCGGCACTCCTGTCAAATCGCCAGGTTCCTCCTGAGAAGTAGGAACAGAAGAAACGGGAGGGATGGCAGACATTAAACACTTCACATGACAAGAAACGTTCCAGGATAGGATAGAATTACTAGACCAATTAATAGAAGGATTATGACATACTAGCCAGGGATGACCCAAAACAACAGGTGTAAACGGTGAACGGAAAATCAAAAAGAAATAGTCTCACTGTGGTTACCAGATACTGTGAGAGTTAAAGGTAGTGTCTCAAATTTGATACTGGGAAGATGACTACCATCTAAGGCAAACATGGGCGTAGGCCTGTCTAACGGTCTGAAAGGAATGTTATGTTTCCGAACCCATGCTTCGTCCATGAAACAACCCTCAGCCCCAGAGTCAATCAAAGCACTGCATGTAGCACCCGAACCGGTCCAGCGTAGATGGACCGACATAGTAGTACACGATCTAGATGAAGGGACCTGAGTAGTAGCGCTCACCAGTAGCCCTCCGCTTACTGATGGACTCTGGCCTCTTACTGGACATGAATTAACAAAATGTCCAGCAACTCCGCAATAGAGGCACAGGCGGTTGGTGATCCTCCGTTCCCTCTCCTTATTCGAGATGCGAATCCCTCCCAGCTGCATGGGCTCAGTCTCAAAGCCAGAGGAGGGAGATGGTTGCGATGCGGAGCAGGGAAACACCGTTGATGCGAGCTCTCTTCCACGAGCCCGGTGACGAAGATCTACCCGTCGTTCTATGCGGATGGCGAGAGCAATCAAAGAATCCACATCTGATGGAACCTCCCGGGAGAGAATCTCATCCTTAACCACTGCGTGGAGTCCCTCCAGAAAACGAGCGAGCAGCGCCGGCTCGTTCCACTCACTAGAGGCAGCAAGAGTGCGAAACTCAATGGAATAATCCGTTATGGACCGTTCACCTTGGCATAAGGAAGCCAGGGCCCTAGAAGCCTCCCCACCAAAAACTGAACGGTCAAAACCCGAATCATCTCCTCTTTAAAGTTCTGGAATCTGTTAGAGCAATCAGCCCTTGCCTCCCAGATAGCTGTGCCCCATTCTCGAGCCCGGCCAGTAAGGAGTGAAATGACGTAAGCAACCCGAGCTCTCTCTAGAGTATGTGTGGGGTTGGAGAGAGAACACAATCTCACACTGCGTGAGAAAGGAGCGGCACTCAGTGGGCTGCCCGGAGTAGCAAGGTGGGTTATTAACCCTGGGTTCTGGAGGCTCGGCAGGCCAGGGAGTAACAGGTGGCACGAGACGTAGACTCTGGAACTGTCCAGAGAGGTCGGAAACCTGAGCGGCCAGGTTCTCCACGGCATGGCGAGCAGCAGACAATTCCTGCTCGTGTCTGCCGAGCATGGCTCCTTGGATCTCGACGGCAGTGTAACGAGCGTCTGAAGTCGCTGGGTCCATTCCTTGGTCGGTTCCTTCTGTCATGCAGGTGAAAGAGGACCCAAACGCGACTTAACAGAAACAGAGTTTATTAAAGTCCAAAACGGAATAACAGAAATCCTCTAGATTTGTAGAGGGGAAAACAACTGGAGAAGCGGCCACAGACTGCAGGTCGCTTCGGGTAGGCGCAGGCCGTAGTCGACTGAGACACCTGCTCACACGCAGCATCTGATGAAGGCACAAAACACGACAGGACAGGGTGATACACAATCACGGCAAAAACACGACAGGACAGGGCGAAACGCAATCACAGCATGGTGAATACAATACAAGGAACCGACGGAACAGGAACGGATCACAAAGGAATAAATAGGGACTCTAATCAGGGGAAAGGATCGGGAACAGGTGTGGGAAGACTAAATGATGATTAGGGGAATAGGAACAGCTGGGAGCAGGAACGGAACGACAGAGAGAAGAGAGAGCGAGAGAGTGAGAGAGGGAGGGGGAGAGAGAGGGATAGAACCAAACAAGACCAGCAGAGGGAAACGAATAGCATGGGGAGCACAGGGACAAGACATGACAATAAATGACAAACATGACAGAGAAGTAGGGACAGAAGAAACGGGAGGGATGGCAGACATTAAACACTTCACATGACAAGAAACGTTCCAGGATAGGATAGAATTACTAGACCAATTAATAGAAGGATTATGACATACTAGCCAGGGATGACCCAAAACAACAGGTGTAAACGGTGAACGGAAAATCAAAAAAGAAATAGTCTCACTGTGGTTACCAGATACTGTGAGAGTTAAAGGTAGTGTCTCAAATTTGATACTGGGAAGATGACTACCATCTAAGGCAAACATGGGCGTAGGCTTGTCTAACGGTCTGAAAGGAATGTTATGTTTCCGAACCCATGCTTCGTCCATGAAACAACCCTCAGCCCCAGAGTCAATCAAGGCACTGCATGTAGCACCCGAACCGGTCCAGCGTAGATGGACCGACATAGTAGTACAAGATCTAGATGAAGAGACCTGAGTAGTAGCGCTCACCAGTAGCCCTCCGCTTACTGATGGGCTCTGGCCTCTTACTGGACATGAATTAACAAAATGTCCAGCAACTCCGCAATAGAGGCACAGGCGGTTGGTGATCCTCCGTTCCCTCTCCTTAGTCGAGATGCGAATCCCTCCCAGCTGCATGGGCTCAGTCTCAAAGCCAGAGGAGGGAGATGGTTGCGATGCGGAGCAGGGAAACACCGTTGATGCGAGCTCTCTTCCACGAGCCCGGTGACGAAGATCTACCCGTCGTTCTATGCGGATGGCGAGAGCAATCAAAGAGTCCACATCTGAAGGAACCTCCCGGGAGAGAATCTCATCCTTAACCACTGCGTGGAGTCCCTCCAGAAAACGAGCGAGCAGCGCCGGCTCGTTCCACTCACTAGAGGCAGCAAGAGTGCGAAACTCAATAGAATAATCCGTTATGGACCGTTCACCTTGGCATAAGGAAGCCAGGGCCCTAGAAGCCTCCCTACCAAAAACTGAACGGTCAAAAACCCGAATCATCTCCTCTTTAAAGTTCTGGAACTTGTTAGAGCAATCAGCCCTTGCCTCCCAGATAGCTGTGCCCCATTCTCGAGCCCGGCCAGTAAGGAGTGAAATGACGTAAGCAACCCGAGCTCTCTCTAGAGTATGTGTTGGGTTGGAGAGAGAACACAATCTCACACTGCGTGAGAAAGGAGCGGCACTCAGTGGGCTGCCCGGAGTAGCAAGGTGGGTTATTAACCCTAGGTTCTGGAGGCTCGGCAGGCCAGGAAGTAACAGGTGGCACGAGACGTAGACTCTGGAACTGTCCAGAGAGGTCGGAAACCTGAGCGGCCAGGTTCTCCACGGCATGGCGAGCAGCAGACAATTCCTGCTCGTGTCTGCCGAGCATGGCTCCTTGGATCTTGACGGCAGTGTAACGAGCGTCTGAAGTCGCTGGGTCCATTCCTTGGTCGGTTCCTTCTGTCATGCAGGTGAAAGAGGACCCAAAAGCGACTTAACAGAAACAGAGTTTATTCAAGTCCAAACAGAAAACGACAAATCCTGAATCCTTAACAGGAAATGTCCAAACAGGGAATAACAGAAATCCTCTAGTCTGTAGAGGGGAATAACAGGAGAAGCGGCCACAGACTGCAGGTCGCTTCGGGTAGGCGCAGGCCGTAGCTGACAGAGACACCTGCTCACACGCAGCATCTGATGAAGGCAAAAAACACGACAGGACAGGGCGATACACAATCACAGCACGGTGAATTCTAAACAAGGAACCGACGGGACAGGAACGGAACACAAAGGAAGAAATAGGGACTCTAATCAGGGGAAAGGATCGGGAACAGGTGTGGGAAGACTAAATGATGATTAGGGGAATAGGAACAGCTGGGAGCAGGAACGGAACGATAGAGAGAAGAGAGAGCGAGAGAGTGAGAGAGGGAGGGGGAGAGAGAGGGATAGAAAGAGGGAAAGAACCTAATAAGACCAGCAGAGGGAAACGAATAGAATGGGGAGCACAGGGACAAGACATGATAATAAATGACAAACATGACACAACCATGGTGTTCAGTTGTTTATAGCATACATACTGTATATACATACACTATATATACAAAAGTATGTGAACACCCCTTTAAATTAGGGTATTTGGCTATTTCAGCACCAACCGTTGCTGATAGGTGTATAAAATCAAGCACCCAGTCATGCAATCTCCATAAACAAATATTGGCTTTACTGTAGAATGGCCTTACTGAAGAGCTCAGTGACTTTCAATGTGGCACCTTCATAGGATGCCACCTTTCCAACAAGTCAGTTTGTCAAATTTCTGCCCAACTAGAGCTGCCCCGATCAATTGTAAGTGCTGGTTTTTGTGAATGTTATGCAGGTGAATGAGGACCCAAAAGCGACTTGGCGAAAACAGAGTCTTTATTCCAGTAAAGGATAAAAGCAATACTCCTGGACAATCAGAGCAGAAAACAAAACATAAAAAACTAAAATCCACTCGTAGTGACGAGGACAGACTGGAGACTCGACCATTAACTGTAGGTTGCCTCGGGAAGGCACCGACCGTAGCAGACTCAGATACCTGCTCACACGCAGCATCTGAGGGAAACAAGACACAGCACGGCGAACAATATACAAGGATCCGACAGGACAGAAACGGAAGACAAGGGGAGAAATAGGGGCTCTAATCAGAGGGCAAGATACGGAACAGGTGTGGAAAGACTAAATGAGTGAGTAGGAGAATGAGGAACAGCTGGGAGCAGGAACGGAACGATAGAGAGAGGAGAGAGAGGGAGGGAGAGAGAGGGATAGAAAAAGGGAACGAACCTAATAAGACCAGCAGGGGGAAACGAACAGAAGGGAAAGCATAATGACAAGACAATATAAGACAAAACATGACAGTACCCCCCCACTCACCGAGCGCCTCCTGGCGCTCTCGAGGAGGAACACTGGCGGCAACGGAGGAAATCATAGATCACAAACGGTCCAGCACGTCCCGAGAAAGAACCCAACTCCTCTCCTCAGGACCGTAACGGAAAACGATAAAAAGGGAAACTAGGGTACTACTCTAAAAAAAAAATGAGACACGGGTAGAGAACTGAAAGCTTTAGAGCAAACAGGACCAAACAGGCCAGGAGAGTAACAACTAGGGACAGACTGAGACACAGCAAGGGCAGGAACAAGAACAGGAGAGATGCGGTGGCAGGGAACAGACTGAGACCCAGCAAGACCAGGAGCAGAAGCAGAAAAAAATTACCAGACTTATTCTGCGCGCAGTCCGAACACGCAGCCACGAAACGGCGCGTGTCACGCTCCTGAGTAGGCCACCAAAAGCGCTGGCGAATAGAAGCAAGAGTACCTCGAATGCCGGGATGGCCAGCTAACTTGGCAGAGTGAGCCCACTGAAGAACAGCCAGACGAGTAGAAACAGGAACGAAAAGAAGGTTACTAGGACAAGCGCGCGGCGACGCAGTGTGCGTGAGTGCTTGCTTAACCTGTCTCTCAATTCCCCAGACAGTCAACCCGACAACACGCCCAACAGGAAGGATCCCCTCGGGAACAGTAGAAGCCACAGAAGAACTAAAGAGACGGGATAAAGCATGAGGCTTGGTGTTCTTAGTACCCGGGCAATAAGAAATAACGAACTCGAAATGAGCGAAAAACAACGCCCAACGAGCATGACGCGCATTCAGTCGTTTGGCAGAACGGATGTACTCAAGGTTCCTTTGGTCAGTCCAAACGACAAAAGGAACGGTCGCCCCCTCCAACCACTGTCGCCATTTGCCTAGGGCTAAACGGATGGCGAGCAGTTCACGGTTAGCCACATCATAGTTACGTTCCGACGGTGACAGGCGATGAGAAAAATACGCGCAAGGGTGGACCCCATCGTCAGTATCGGAGCGCTGGGACAGAATGGCTCCCACGCCCACCCCCGACGAGTCAACCTCGACAATAAACTGTTTAGTGACGTCAGGTGCAACAAGGATAGGAGCGGATGCAAAACGCTTCTTGAGGAGATCAGAACAACAATCATACGACCGGTGAGGAGGAAGGGAGTTGGTTCTGGACCGACTGAAGACCGTGCGCAGACCATGATATTCCTCCGGCACTCCTGTCAAATCACCAGGTTCCTCCTGTGAAGAGGGAGCAGAACAAACAGGAGAAATAGCAGACATTAAACACTTCACATGACAAGAAACGTTCCAGGAAAGGATAGAATTACTAGACCAATCAAAAGAAGGATTATGACACACAAGCCAGGGATGACCCAAAACAACAGGTGTAAAAGGTGAACAAAAAATCAAAAAAGAAATGGTCTCACTATGGTTACCAGATACAGTGAGGGTTAAAGGTAGTGTTTCACATAATATACTGGGGAGAGGACTACCATCCAAGGCAAACATGACCGTGGGCTCCCTAACTGTCTGAGAGGAATGTCATGTTCCCGAGCCCAGGCTTCGTCCATAAAACAGCCCTCCGCCCCAGAGTCTATTAATGCACTGCAGGAAGCTGCCGATCCGGTCCAGCGTAGATGGACCGGTAAGGTAGTACAGGTACTTGACGGAGAGGACCGTCTAGTAGCGCTTATCAGTCGCCCTCCGCTTACTGATGAGCTCTGGCCTTTAACTGGACATGAAATGACAAAATGACCAGCGGAACCGCAATAGAGACAGAGGCGGTTGGTGATTCTCCGTTCCCTCTCCTTAGTCAAAATGCGAATACCCCCAGCTGCATGGGCTCAACACCTGAGTCAGTGGGGAAAGATGGTAGTGTCGGAGAGAGGGAGACACAGTTAACGCGAGCTCTCTTCTATGAGCTCGGTGACGAAGATCTACCCGTCGTTCAATACGAATAGCGAGTTCAATCAAAGAATCCACGCTGGATGGAACCTCCCGAGAGAGAATCTCATCCTTAACCTTAGCGTGGAGTCCCTCCAGAAAACGAGCGAGCAACGCCTGCTCGTTCCAGTTACTGGAGGCAGCAAGAGTGCGAAACTCTATAGAGTAATCCGTTATGGATCGATTACCTTGACATAGGGAAGACAGGGACCAGGAAGCTTCTTTCCCAAAAACTGAACGATCAAAAACCCTTATCATCTCCTCTTTAAAGTTCAGATAATTGTTAGTACACTCAGCGCTTGCCTCCCAGATAGCTGTGCCCCACTGCCGAGCCCGACCAGTAAGGAGTGATATGACGTAGGCAATCCGAGCTCTCTCTCTTGAGTATGTGTTGGGTTGGAGAGAGAACACTATATCACACTGGGTGAGAAAGGAGCGGCACTCAGTGGGCTGCCCAGAATAACATGGTGGGTTATTAACCCTAGGTTCCGGAGGCTCGGAAGACCCGGAAGTAGCTGGTGGCACGAGACGAAGACTCTGATACTGTCCTGAGAGGTCGGAGACCTGAGCGGCCAGGGTCTCAACGGCATGCCGAGCAGCAGACAATTCCTGCTCGTGTCTGCCGAGCATCGCTCCCTGGAACTCGAGAGTAGAGTAGAGAGAATCCATAGTCGCTGGGTCCATTCTTGGTCGGATCCTTCTGTTATGCAGGTGAATGAGGACCCAAAAGCGACTTGGCGAAAACAGAGTCTTTATTCCAGTAAAGGATAAAAGCAATACTCCTGGACAATCAGAGCAGAAAACAAAACATAAAAAACTAAAATCCACTTGTAGTGACGAGGACAGACTGGAGACTCGACCATTAACTGTAGGTTGCCTCGGGAAGGCACCGACCGTAGCAGACTCAGATACCTGCTCACACGCAGCATCTGAGGGAAACAAGACACAGCACGGCGAACAATATACAAGGATCCGACAGGACAGAAACGGAAGACAAGGGGAGAAATAGGGACTCTAATCAGAGGGCAAGATATGGAACAGGTGTGGAAAGACTAAATGAGTGAGTAGGAGAATGAGGAACAGCTGGGAGCAGGAACGGAACGATAGAGAGAGGAGAGAGAGGGAGGGAGAGAGAGAGGGATAGAAAAAGGGAACGAACCTAATAAGACCAGCAGGGGGAAACGAACAGAAGGGAAAGCATAATGACAAGACAATATAAGACAAAACATGACAGTGAAGTGAAAACATCTAGGAGCAACAACAGCTCAGCCGCGAAGTGGGCCACACAAGCTCACAGAATGGGACCGCCGAGTGCTGAAGAGCATAAAAATCGGCTGTCCTTGATTGCAACACTCACTACCGAGTTCCAAACTGCCTCTGGTTCATGCAATGGCTTTCCATGGTCGAGCAGCTGCACACAAGCCTAAGATCACCATGCACAATGCCAAGCTTCAGTAAAGCTCGCAACCATTGGATTCTGGAGCAGTTGAAACCTGTTCTCTGGAGTGATGACTCACGCTTCACCATCTGGCAGTCTGACAGACTAATATGGGTTTTGGCGGATGCCAGGAGAATGCTAACTGCCCGAATCTATTTGTGCCAACTGTAAAGTTTTGTGGAGGAGGAATAATGTCTGGGGCTGTTTTTCAAGGTTCGGGTTAGGCCCCTTAGTTCCAGTGAAGGAAATCTTAACACTACAGCATACAATGACAGTCTAGACAATTCTGTGCTTCCAATTTTGTGGCAACAGTTTGGGGAAGGCACAGTTTGGACAATGCCCCTGTGCACAAAGCAAGGTCCATACAGAAATGGGTTGTCGAGAAGAACTTGACTGACCTGCACAGAGCCCTGACCTCAACCCCCATCGAACACCTTTGGGATGAATTGGAACGCCAACTGCGAGCCAGGGGTAATTGCACAACGTCAGTGCCCGACCTCACTAATGCTCTTGTTGCTGAATGGAAGCAAGTCACCGCATCAATGTTTCAACATCTAGTTGAAAGCATTCCCAGAAGAGTGGAGGCTGTTATATAGTAGTAAAGGGGGGACCAACTCTATATTAATCCCCTTGACTTTGGAATGAGATGTTAGACAAGCATGTGTCCACATACTTTTGGTCATGTATTGTATATCAGTTACTTATACAATAACAATGTTGTCCTAATTGGCTATGTCCCTTTAGTATTAAAAATATTTCTGAATGATCTTTCCTCCATCACTTACATTCTATTTATTTGCCTCCTGAAATCTCATTGAGTAGAAGGGGAGGGACTTTTGATCTTCTCCTCCAATATGTTTCGAGAAGGAGGCGAGGAAGAAAAAGTGACTAGATTATTCAAAGAAAGACAACTAAGAAAGAGCCCTAAACAGTTCTTAAATCCAACTCCTATCCAGCCTGAGGAAGAGGAGGGAGGGCTGAGGAAGGAGGGTAAGGGAAAAGGAGTGAGGTAATATAGTTGCTTCCTTCCTGTTTATGACTCATTCCCATCAAGTTTCACACGTTGATTGTACATTAACATGCAAATTGACATGCAATAATGCCAGAGTGTTCAGAAACACAAACCACTTGACAGGTGATTTAAAGGCAAGATTCATGACACTCCTATCATTGTGATGTTGACCAATTAAGAGGTGAAATTGAGTTCACACAAAAATTACCTGTAGACCTGACAACAAATCAAATTTCCAGATCCTAAAAAAAAAAATGATTTAAAAACTGAATTGAAATAGCCTTTTAGTATGCAGGACTATACTTAAAGGGGAAATCAGCTAAAGGATGGGTCTGGAGAAATAGAAACACTCTCAAATTAGTAGGCAGACCTATGGGTGCTTGGACTGACCATCCATGAAATCCAAATGATAGTTTTAACCATGTTTTAAACACATACAGTTTACAAACAATGGAGTAAAATAAATGCATAGTTCTGATGGGGAATAACATACATAATGTTGCTGCTACCAAAAATATAACCAAAAATAACTTCTGGACATGAGAACAGCGATTACTCACCGCGGACTGGAAGACACTTTTTCCTTTAACGAGTCGGCGAGAAGGATATCCTGCTTTCACTGGAACAGGCCCAGATCCACGCCTTTTGCATCCAGAAAAGACACAGGAAAAGGGGCTGCAGATCAGGCATCCTCCTGAGAATTCGTAGGCTAGCGAGTAATCTCCCACTGCAATCTGTTCTTCTTGCAATCATTGGAAAATTAAATTGATGCCCTACGATTTAGATTATCCTACCAACGGGACATCAAAAACCGTAACATCTTATGTTTCACCGAGACGTGGTTGAACGACAATACGGACAATATGGAGCTAGCAGGATTTTCTATCCACCGGCAGAACAGAGACGCTAACTCTGGTACGACGAGGGGTGGGGTTTGTGTCTATTTGTCAATAATAGCTGGTGGGCGATGTCTAATATTAAAGAAGTCTCGAGGTATTGCTCGCCTGAGGTAGAGTACTTTATGACAAGCTGTAGACCACACTATCTACCAAGAGAGTTCTCATCTACATTATTCATAGCCGTCTATTTACCAACACAGAACGAAGCTGGCACTAAGACCTCTCTCAACCAACTCTAAGGGGCCTTAAGCAAAAAATAAAATGCTCACCCAGAAGCGGCGCTCCTAGTGGCCGGGGGCTTTAATGCAAGCAAACTTAAATCAGTTTTACCAAATTTTTACCAGCATGTCACGTTCAACCAAAAAATAAATAATCCTAGACCACCTTTACTCCACACACAGAGATGCATACAAAGCTCTCCCCCGCCCTCCATTTAGCAGGTCTGACCATAATTATATCCTCCTGATTCCTGCTTACAAGCAAAAACTAACTTACCAGTGACTCGCTCAATACTGAAGCGGTCAGATGATCTGGATGCTACACTACAGAACTGTTTTGCTAGCACAGACTGGAATAAGTTCCTGGATTCATCCAATGGCATTGAGGAGTACACCACCTCATTCATTGGGTTCATCAATAAGTGCATCAATGACATCGTCCCCACAGTGACTGTACGTACATATCCCAACCAGAAGCCATGGATTAAAGGCAACATCCACATCGAGCTAAAGGCTAGAGCTGCCACTTTCAAGGAGCGAGAGACTAATCCGGGTACTTGTAAGAAATCCCTCTATGCCCTCAGACGAACCATCAAACAAGAAAAGCGTCAATACAGGATTAAGATTGAATCCTACACTTGCTCTGATGCTCGCCGGATGTGGCAGGGCTTGAAAACTATTACAGATTACAAAGGGAAACCCAGACGCGAGCTGCCCAGTGACGCGAGCCTACCAGACAAACAAAATGCCTTTTATGCTCGCTGTTCTGGATGACTGTGTGATAACGCTCTCGGTAGCAGATGTGAACAAAACCTTTAAACAGGTCAACATTGTCAAAGGCGCTGGGCCAGACGGATTACCAGGACGTGTATTCAAAGCATGAGCGGACCAACTGTCAAGTGTCTTCAGTGACATTTTCAACCTTATCCTGACCGAGTCTGTAATACCTACATGTTTCAAGCAGACCACCATAGTCCCTGTGCCCAAGGAAGCAACGGTAACCTGCCTAAATTATTACCGCCCCATGGCACTCACATCGGTAGCCATGAAGTGCTTTGAAAGGCTGGTCAGGCTCACATAAACAGCATCCTCCCGGACACCCTAGACCCACTCCAATTCACATACCGCCCTAACAGATCCACAGATGACGCAATCTCGATTGCACTCCACACTGCCCTTTCTCACACCTATGTGAGAATGCTGTTCATTGACTACAGGTCAGCGTTCAACACCAGAGTGCCCATGAAGCTTATCACTAAGCTAAGGACTCTGGGACTAAACACCTCCCTCTGCAACTGGATCCTGGACTTCCTGACAGGCCGCCCCAGGTGGTACGAGTAGGCAACAACACGTCTGCCACGCTGATCCTTAACACTGGGGCCCCTCAGGGGTGTACTTAGTCCCCTCCTGTGTTCCTTGTTCACCCACAACTGCATGACCAAACACGACTCCAACATCATCATTAAGTTTGCTGACGACGCAACAGTGGTAGGCCTGATCACCAACAACGTTGAGACTGCCTATAGGGAGGAGGTCAGGGGACTGGCTGTGTGGTGCCAGAACAACAACCTCTCCCTCAATGTGAGCAAGACAAAGGAGCTGATCGTGGACTACAGGAAAAGTTGGGCCGAACAGGCCCCCATGAACATCGACGGGGATGTAGTGGAGTGGGTCAAGAGTTTCAAGTTCCTTGGTGTCCACATCACCAACAAACTATCATGGTCCAAACAAGACGGTAGTAAATGGGGCACAACAAAATCTTTTCCCCCTCAGGAGATTTGGCATGGGTTCCCATATCCTCAGAAGGTTTTACAGCTGCACCATCTAGAGCATCCTGACATGTTGCATCAACGCCTGGTGGCAACTGCTCGGCATCTGACCATAAGGCGCAACAGAGGGTACTGAGAACGGCCCTGTACATTACTGGGACCAAACTTTCTGACATCCAGGACTTATACAATAGGCGGTGTCAGAGGAAAGCCCATAAAATTGTCAGAGACTCCAGTCACCCAAGTTATAGACTGTTTTCCCTGCTACCACACGGCAAGAGGTACCAGAACGCCAAGTCTAGGACCAAAAGGCTCCTCAACAGCTTCTACCCCCAAGCCATAAGACTGCTGAACAATTAATAAAATTGCTACTGGACAATTTACATTGACCTCCCTCCCCTTTGTACACTGCTGCAACTCGTTGTTTATTATCTATGTGTAGTCACTTCACCCACACCTACATGTACAGTCGTGGCCAAATGTTTTGAGAATGACACAAATATACATTTTCGCAAAGTTTGC
Organism: Oncorhynchus gorbuscha; assembly: GCF_021184085.1. NCBI lineage: Eukaryota > Metazoa > Chordata > Actinopteri > Salmoniformes > Salmonidae > Oncorhynchus > Oncorhynchus gorbuscha. The sequence goes on along the minus strand of NC_060177.1, from coordinate 43,308,514 downwards.
AGCCTCAGTTTGTATGATGCCAATTTGCATATACAAAATGTTATGTTATGAAGAGTGTCATGCAAAAGAACTGAATCCCCCAAAAACATTTCCACTGCATTTCAGCCCTGCCACAAAAGGACAGGCTGACATCATGTCAGTGATTATCTCGTTAACAGAGGTGTGAGTGTTGACGAGCACAAGGCTGGATATCACTCTGTCATGCTGATTGAGTTTGAATAGCAGACTGGAAGTTTCAAAAGGAGGGTGGTGCTTGGAATCATTGTTCTTCCTCTGTCAACCATGGTTACCTGCAAGGAAACACACACCGTCATCATTGTTTTGCACAAAAAGGGCTTAACTGGCAAGGATATTGCTGCCGGTAAGATTGCACCTAAATCAACCATTTCTCGGATCATCAAGAACTTCAAGGAGAGCGGTTCAATTGTTGTGAAGAAGGCATCGGGGCACCAAAGAAAGTCCAGCAGACACCAGGACTGTCTCCTAAAGTTGATCAGCTGCGGGATCGGGGCACCACCAGTACAGAGCTTGCTCAGGAATGGCAGCAGGCAGGTGTGAGTGCATCTGCACGCACAGTGAGGTGAAGACTTTTGGAGGATGGCCTGGTGTCAAGAAGGGCAGCAAAGAAGCCACTTCTCTCCAGGAAAAACATCAGGGACAGACTGATATTCTGCAAAAGCTACAGGGATTGGACTGCTGAGGACTGGGGTAAAGTTATTTTCTCTGATGAATCCCCTTTCCGATTGTTTGGGGCATCCGGAAAAAACTTGTCCGGAGAAGACAAGGTGAGCGCTACCATCAGTCCTGTGTCATGCCAACAGTAAAGCATCCTGTGACCATTCATGTGTGGGGTTGCTTCTCAGCCAAAGGAGTGGGCTCACTCACAATTTTGCCTAAGAACACAACCATGAATAAAGAATGGTACCAACACATCCTCTGAGAGCAACTTCTCCCAACCATCCAGGAACAGTTTGGTGACGAACAATGCATTTTACAGCATGATGGAGCACCTTGCCATAAGGAAAAAGTGATAACTAAGTGGCTCGGGGAACAAAACATCGATATTTTGGGTCCATGGCCAGGAACCTCCCCAGACCTTAATCCCATTGAGAACTTGTGGTCAATCCTCAAGAGGCGGGTGGACAAACAAAACCCCCATATTCTGACAAACTCATGCATTGACTATGCATGAATGGGTTGCCATCAGTCAGGATGTGGCCCAGAAGTTAATTGACAGCATGCCAGGGACTTTCCATGTGGCAACGTCATAGGTGGCCACCTTTCCAACAAGTCAGTTTGTCAAATGTTTGCATTGCTAGAGCTTCCTCGGTCAACTGTAAGTGCTGTTATTGTGAAGTGGAAATGTCTATGAGCATCAACGTCTCAGCCGCGAAGTGGTAGACCACACAAGCTCACAGAACGTGACCACCAAGTGATGAAGAATTATCTGTCCTCGGTTACAACACTCACTACCAAGTTCCAAACTGCCTCTGGAACCACAAGAACAATAACTGTTCGTCGGGAGCTTCATGAAATGGGTTTCCATGGCCGAGCAGCCGCACACAAGCCTAATTTCATACGTAATGCCAAGCATCGGCTGGAGTGGTGTAAAGCTTGCCGCCTTTGGACTCTGGAGTAGTGGAATCCCGCTTCACCATCTGGCTGTCCGACTGACAAATCTGGGTTTGGCGGATGCCAGGAGAACACTACCTGCCCCAAATGCATAGTGTCAACTGTAAAGTTTGGTGGATAAGGAATAATGGTCTGGGGATGTTTTTCATGGTTCGGGCTAGGCCCCTTAGTTCCAGTGAAGGGAAATCTTAACGCTACAGCATACAGTGACATTCTAGACGTCAGTTTGGGGAAGGCCCTTTCCTGTTTCAGTATGAAAATGCCCCCGTGCACAAAGCAAGTTCCATACAGAAATAGTTTGTTGAGATTGGTGTGGAAGAACTTTACTGACCTACACAGAGCACTGACCTCAACCCCATCGAACATCTCTGGGATGAATTGGAAAGCCGACTGCTAGCCAGGCCTTGTGGCTGAATGGAAGAAAGTCCCCACAGCAATGTTCCAACATCTAGTGGAAATCCTTCCCAGAAGAGTAGAGGCTGTTATAGCAACAAAGGGGGGACCAACTCCATATTAATGCCCATGATTTTAGAATGAGATGTTCTATGAGCAGCATACTTTTGGTCATGTAGTGTATTTCATGATATCCAAATGCGATCATAGTTATGTGGAATCTCAATCACTGAAGAGGGTCTAACTGAACTACAGCCTGGGAGGCATATGTGTATGATGCATGTTGCTTGCCGAACCTAAACAAAAAAGAAAGCGAATTAAAGTCAATACAATTTGTGTCCCTTTTTGAATGAAGTTACTGGGTATGAAGTATCACATCATCATCACACATCTCACTGGCGACACTAAATCTGTTTAAAAGATGTTCAGACATTGGAGCATCTCTCCCTGTCAAGCATATTCCGTGTGATACCATAATGTGCAGTACATGCGTGCATGCATTTTCTTGTTGTAGTTGAAGTAAATAGGAGGAGAGGATGGGAAGGTGGTCACTTCTGACGTCATGGCAGATGGAGAAGCTGAAGAGTTTGGCGTCCAGATCCGGGAGCAGAGGACAAGGTCGAGGATGTCTGCAGTGGAGGTGGAGGAGTGGATGTGTGTGGGTTTGTGGTTGTTGATGATGGTGAGGTTTGTACTGTCAAGGATGCCCCTTAGTGCTCTTTGTGAGCGTTTTGTGGGGTTGCAGTTAAAATCGGTGTGTTTGGCATTAAAATCTCCCACAATGATAGCGTGAAAGTTGTTTTTTGATATAACAGTGCTTTTCTGAGGGGGTTATTGTAGGTGGACAGTAGCTACCAGGAGTGAGGTATGTGCGTTTAAAATGACTATTGCTGCTATGTACTCATTGTTGTCTAGATCTTCTCCCGTGTGAGACCATGGCACTGGTACACTTATTGTCCCCTCCCCGCTCTCCACACCCACCCTGCCTCGACCAGACAGAATTAGCCAGTGAGATGTCTTCTCTTCTGGGGCACAGCCTCTGCGGGGCAGGGGCAATAAGTAGACCTGAGTGGCCCTGCCATGACAAATTAAGGAGTGGGGTGTCTTGCTTTCTCTACCAGTCCTCAATGGTGCTGGTAGAGAAAGTCCTCAATGATGCTGCCCATGCTAATACAGGCATTTGGCCACTAGAGGCCTCTATCATCCTCTATGGGTAAGACACATCTGGCCATTTTAGGAGCTCAGTGAAGACAGGCAAAGATCAGAAATGATCGAACACAGTGGGTTTGTTTCTGGGTCACTCCGGGATATTCTCATTTGAATAAGATTCATCTGTGTTGGGGATACTGGCCCAGTTTGTTTAAAGTCTAAGATTCATTATTAAAACAGTAAGCCTACAATCACAAATTTTCAACCAATTTTTACACCACCTGTACTACCACCAACCTTGCTCTACATTTGATCCATGGCAGCCGAAATCTTAGAAGGCACTGGTCGTACTTGGTCTTGAGGATTCTCCATACCACCAGGCTGTCTCGTGAAAACAATGATGTGATGATGTGATTGTTAATGTAGCTAGAACGAGCTATGGCACAAGCAGCCTAAGAAAAAAAAACGTTTTCAGTCAGACATTCACACTTCCATACAGAGTTGATATTTCTAGCCAACATTTTGAATTGAGAAACATTGCTTGATTTGACACTTGACTTGACACTTTGGCTTCAGTTATAAGCAAGTAGAAATGCATGCCAGTAGTTATTGCTCCTGCTCGAGAGTACACATTCTGGGTGATGCGAAACAACGTCATCATCTCACTGGCTTCTTCTCTGGTGAGCTCTAATTGGCTATTGCTGATCACAATTCTCAGAACCTGTTGTTGCACATCTCACACTACAAGAGCATTGCAGATTTTGTGCCGATAAAAATATTGGGGTCTGGGACTGCTCAAAGACGGGATTGGTAGCCCGCAGATTGCATCTCTGACCCGTTTACATTAAACGAGCATCCGTGACAGCCGCGCGCCCCGAGTTGGCAGCGCGGGATTTAGCAGGATTTAGTCTCCGATCTCAAAAACTGGTCTGGGACAGCTAAATTGGGGCTAAAATCATGTTGTGTGACATCCTTTTACAATGGCACAAACAGATTATCGGCTGGCAGTGGACATGCTAAAGCCCCTTTCATTTTCTCAAGTCCCCAATAATCTTTAGTTCTTCACAAAATCCCAAAAGAATGCAAAACTTCAATACATCCCCCCTAGTTTTAATCTCCACTAGAGCCTGACTTCATTGAACACTAGCCAGGTAAAACTTGATTCAAACTAGACTAGAGATCAATTGTGATGTAGTTCAGTCCTTTCAGATTACTGGGCGAGACCTGAGCAATTCTCCACAAGAGGGTGCACCAGGATAAGTAGTGGTGGCTGATGTGAACGGCTCTCTGTTCCGTTTTAAGTGAGCGCTTGGTAGTAGAGCTCACAGCCTGAATGAAGCCTTGTCCAGAATCACAAAACAACCCCTAACCCATTTTCCCTGGGCAGTACAGGCCCTCTTGGTCTGAAAGAATGGATAATGGTTGTCTCTCCACATAGCCCTCTGATTTTTATTTTATTAAACTAGGCAAGTCAGTTAAAAACAAATTCTTACTTACAATGACAGCCTAGGAACAGTGAGTTAACTGTCTTGTGCAGGGACAGAATGACAGATGTTTACCTTGTCAGCTCAGGGATTTTATCTAGCAACCTTGCAGTTACTGGCTCAATGCTCTAACCACTAGGCTACCCGCCACCCCAGACCAGTGGAATTGCTTACTTATATCCAATCCCAGATCTAAACAAATCCAGAGTGGTTATTTCTGATTTCTACATTAGCTGAATATAACCATAGGATGTCATAAGGTCAGTGATACTGGAGGAAACATCTGGCATCTTATAGTGTTTCTGTTTAGGAGTGTTTTATTAAAGAATGTGAAACAATGTTGTTTCTGGTTGCTCATTTTCATTAAATCATGCATATCTGTTCTTTATTTGGCCTAAAATAAATCTGTTAATATGAGCAGAATATTATCTTACTGCATTTTCATCAGATATGAAAATAAAACATTTAATGAGGAAGAAATGTATCTGGTAAATAGCAGACATTTGGTACGTTTCAATTTAAAAAAACTGTCACATGACTATAAAAATGGAAACATTGTGATTATAGAGACACAAAGTAACAATAGCCTACGTTTAAAGGACTCTCATCATCATCATCATCATCATCATCATCATCATCATCATCATCATCATCATCATCATCATCATTCACATAATTCCAATTCAATCAAGTCACAATTATCAGCTTTGGTATTGACATCAGTGAGGAGGCTTTCAGAGTGAGGAGAGACACATGGGTAGGCCTACCACCTGAAAATAAAAATAAAATATATATTTTTTATGCTTTTTACTCATTTTAACAGTGTAATAAGTCCATATAGTACAACATCACAAAATAATTTCATTTAGTCTCATTATGATTCGGAAAATGTTGGCTATTTAAAAAAAAAAAACGAATAAATATGTTTAATTAACTCTATAAGCTATTATACTAAAGATCTATCCAATGTTAAACTTTTTAAAACTATTTTGATACTCACCTCATGTCTTTATAATATGAATGAGAATGTAGACATTCACAAGACTATAATGTTGTAAAGCTCTGCACAACCATGGCTGGCGAGACACAGGCGAAGCCATGGAATAATTTGAATTACAAGGAAATTACAATTTTAAGCTTTTGAACATCTTTAAAAAATGCTATAGTTCTAAATTTTTACCCTATATAGTTTGGACTATCCTTTTCATAATTTATAAGACTTCAAAACATTCTAGAAAATCCTTACGTGCTATCACAACAGCTGTTCACTTTACTGTCATTTGGAAAATGAGCTTCTGAATTAGCTGATGATTGTTGAAACAGGCATCAATATCAAAGTCTACTTTCACAGGTAAATGCTTATTATATTGATAGGCAAACAACACTGCAAGGATCTAAAAGGGTTTTATTTCACACCATTTTTGACCTAAAATGTTATGTCTTACATTCCCATGACTCCCAAAAGATGGTTATAGTTTTATGAGGTCGTAATTAAATGTAAATAATAATAGGCACACAAACTAAAGAAAACTATTTTTGTATTTGATTAACTTATTAAGATTCTCACCAAGACAGACAGACAGTTGAGACAGACAAACAGTAGAGTAGGCTGTACATTGCACAATAAGAATATATGCTATTTTAAGAGATTTAACAGAATGAATGCAAATGTCCACTGTATGCTGCTGATGAACAAAAACTAGGCCTAATTGATTACCTTTGAAACTATCCTCTTTAAACTGCTGGATCTGAATAAATGAGTTGGATGGATGGCTTCGATAGTCCAGCTATAGAATGGCAAGTTGTTCCTATGCTAATAACCAAAATATTCTTCTTAAAAAGATCTTGCACTGCTACCCTCAGCATTCATTATTCTTAAAGGAGGTCAGAACAAACAATGCAACCTGAATTCATCTTCTCTGTGCTAGGAAAAAATATCCTGACGCATGAAGGCTACACCTACAGACGTGAACGATAGACCACAAATAAGTCATTCTGGAAGTACACTGAATATAATGCTTTCGAATGCAGAGGTCGTATAACCCTCACTGACGGGGTTATCTGGAGAACACAACCACAAGGAACAATTCTCGGATTCGGATCAGAAAGGTGATGGATGGCCTGAAGGAGGGAAGCCAGGAAGACCAAGTTGTGGACTGCCTGTGTCTATTTGGGGAGAAATGCCCTCTGAAGCATCCACATTAATGTAGAAGTGTTTAGAAAAATGTTATATTCTTATCTACAATAAAAGTGACTCCAAAATGACACAATACATTACTTACCATTCATTCCTATTGGGCACAAAATAATGAAACACAACCAAAACAAAGATAAATTGCATCCAGCAATGCTTGATGAAGTCATTGCATGCTCTGAATATGGGACCACATTCTTAAATTTTTACTACATTAATACACATAAGTGAATCTGTCTCAATAGTTTTGGTCCCATAAAATGGTTGGGCTATGTAAAAAAACTGCTTCAGTCTCTAAACGGTTCACCCAATATGGATGAACCCTCAAATTAAAGCTGACTGACTGAACTTTAACATCAACGTCATTGTATCATTTAAAATCCAAAGTGTTGGAGTACAGAGCCAAAACAACAAAAATTGTGACACTTTCCTCATTACTTTTGGACAGGGTTGCAACCTTTGTTTTTATAAGTGGTGGGGGCATAATAAAACACATTTACAGTAACAGTCAAAAGTTTGGACACACCTACTCATTCCAGGGTTTTTGTTCATTTTTACATTGTAGAATAATGGTGAAGACATCAAAACTATTAAAAAACACATGGAATCATGTAGTAACCAAAAATGTGTTAAACAAATCCAAATATATTTTATATTTGAGATTATTCAAAGTAGCCACACTTTGCCTTGAAGACAGCTTTGCACACTGTTGGCATTCTCTCGACCAGCTTCATAAAGGAATGCTTTTCCAACAGACTTGAAGGAGTTCCCACATATGTTGAGCACTTGTTGGCTGCTTTACCCTTACTATGCAGTCCAACTCATCCCAAACCATCTCAATTGGGTGATTGTGGAGGCCAGGTCATCTGATGCAGCACTCCATAATTTTCCTTCTTGGTAAAATAGGCCTTTCACAGTGTGTTTTGGCTCATTGTCCTGTAGAAAAACAAATGATAGTCCCACTAAGCACAAACCAGATGGGATGGCGTATCGCTGCATAATACTGTGGTAGTCATGCTGGTTAAGTGTGTCTTGAATTCTAAATATATCGCTGACAGTGTCACCAATAAAGCACCCCCACACCATCACACCTCCTCATCCATGCTTCACGGTGGGAACCACACATGCAGAGATCAACCGTTCACCTACTCTGCGTCTCACAAAGACACGGCGGTTGGAAACAAAAATCTCAAATTTGGACTCATCAGACCAAAGGACAGATTTCTTGGCCAAAGCAATTATCTTATTATTATTGGTGTCCTTTAGTAGTGGTTTCTTTGCAGCAATTCACCCATGAAGGTATTATTCACGCAGTCTCCTATGAACAGTTGATGTTGAGATGTGTCTGTTACTTGAACTCTGTGGAGCATTTATTTGAGCTGCAATTTCTGGTAACTCTAATGGCTGGTAACTCTAATGAATCCTCTGCAGCAGAGGTAACTCGATCTTCCTTTCCTGTGGCGGTCCTCATGAGAGCCAGTTTCATCATAGCGCTTGATTGTTTTTGCGACTGCATTTGAAGAAACTTTCAAAGTTTTAGAAATTTTCCGGATTGACTGATTTCTCTTTGCTTATTTGAGCTGTTCTTGCCATAACTTGGTATTTTACCAAATAGGGCTATCTTCAGTATAGCACCCCTACAATTCCAGGTGACTACCTCATGTAACTAGTTAAGAGAATGCCAAGAGTGTGCAAAGCTGTCATCAAGGCGAAGGGTGGCTACTTTGAAGAATCTCAAATATAAAATATATTTTGATTTGTTTAACTATTTTTTGGTTACGACATGATTCCATGTGTCAGTTCATAGTTTTGATGTCTTCACTATTATTCCACAATGTATAACATAGTACAAATATAGAAAAACCCTTGAATGAGTAGGTGTTTCCAAACTTTTGACTGGTACTGTATATACACGATCAACGGACAGTTTCCCTTCAGAACAGCCTGAAGGGAAACTGTTGGATGTTGGTCCATGGTCTGTTGGTCCATGCTGACGGGATGGTATCACGCAGTTGTTGCATATACGAAGGCGGTACACCACCGTTGATACCAGACAGGATGGGTCCATGGAGTCATGCTGCTTACGACAAATTCCTGATGCAACAGGAACTGGGATTCCTCGGAGCAGGTAATGTTTTTCCGCTCCTCAGTTATCCAGTGTTGGTGATGGCGTTCCCACTGGAGCCGCTCCTTCTTGTTCTTAGCTGATAGGAGTGGAACCCGGTGTTGTCATGTTTTGTCTTATATTGTCTTGTCATTTTGCTTTTCCTTCTGTTCGTTTTCCCCCTGCTGGTCTTTTTAGGTTCGTTCCCATTTTTCTCTCTCCCTCCCTCTCTCTCTTCTCTCTATCGTTCCGTTCCTGCTCCCAGCTGTTCCTATTCCCCTAATCAATCATTTAGTCTTCCCACACCTGTTCCCTATCTTTTCCCCTGATTAGAGTCCCTATTTCTCCCCTTGTTTTCCGTTTCTGCCCTGTCGGATCCTTGTATATTGTTCACCGTGTTGTGTCTTTGTATCGCCCTGTCGTGTCGTGTTTCCCTCAGATGCTGCGTGGTGAGCAGGTGTCTGAGTCTGCTACGGTCAAGTGCCTTCCCGAGGCAACCTGCAGTTTATTATCGAGTCTCCAGTCAGTTCTCGTGATTACGAGTGAAATTGTTTTTATGCTTTATTTACCGCTCCGATTTGTCTAGGAGTATTGCTATTTCCTTAAACTGGATTAAAGACTCTGTTTTCGCCAAGTCGCTTTTGGGTCCTCATTCACCTGCATAACAGAAGGATCCGACCAAAGAATGGACCCAGCGACTACAGACGCTCGTAACACTGCCGTCGAGATCCAAGGAGCCATGCTCGGCAGACACGAGCAAGAATTGTCTGCTGCTCGTCATGCCATGGAGAACCTGGCCGCTCAGGTTTCCGACCTCTCTGGACAGTTCCAGAGTCTTCGTCTCGTGCCACCTGTTACTTCCTGGTCTGCCGAGCCTCCGGAACCTAGGGTTAATAACCCACCTTGCTACTCCGGGCAGCCCAAGGAGTGCCGCTCCTTTCTCACCCAGTGTGATATTGTGTTCTCTCTCCAACCCAACACATACTCTAGAGAGAGAGCTCGGGTTGCTTACGTCATTTCACTCCTTACTGGCCGGGCTCGAGAGTGGGGCACAGCTATCTGGGAGGCAAGGGCTGATTGTTCAAACAATTACCAGAACTTTAAAGAGGAGATGATTCGGGTTTTTGACCGTTCAGTTTTTGGTAGGGAGGCTTCTAGGGCCCTGGCTTCCCTATGCCAAGGTGATCGATCCATAACGGATTACTCTATAGAGTTTCGCACTCTTGCTGCCTCTAGTGACTGGAACGAGCCGGCGCTGCTCGCTCGTTTTCTGGAGGGACTCCACGCAGTGGTCAAAGATGAGATTCTCTCCCGGGAGGTTCCTTCCAGTGTGGACTCTTTGATTGCTCTCGCCATCCGCATAGAACGACGGGTAGATCTTCGTCACCAAGCTCGTGGAAGAGAGCTCGCGTCAACGGTGTTTCCCTGCTCCGCATCGCAACCATCTCCCTCCTCTGGCTCAGAGACTGAGCCCATGCAGCTGGGAGGTATTCGCATCTCGACTAAGGAGAGGGAACGGAGGATCACCAACCGCCTGTGCCTCTATTGCGGATTTGATGGACATTTTGTCAATTCATGTCCAGTAAAAGCCAGAGCTCATCAGTAAGCGGAGGGCTACTGGTGAGCGCTACTACTCAGGTCTCTCCATCTAGATCCTGTACTACTATGTCGGTCCATCTACGCTGGACCGGTTCGGGTGCTACATGCAGTGCCTTGATAGACTCTGGGGCTGAGGGTTGTTTCATGGACGAAGCATGGGCTCGGAAACATGACATTCCTTTCAGACAGTTAGACAAGCCTACGCCCATGTTCGCCTTAGATGGTAGTCATCTTCCCAGTATCAGATTTGAGACACTACCTTTAACCCTCACAGTATCTGGTAACCACAGTGAGACTATTTCTTTTTTGATTTTTCGTTCACCTTTTACACCTGTTGTTTTGGGTCATCCCTGGCTAGTATGTCATAATCCTTCTATTAATTGGTCTAGTAATTCTATCCTATCCTGGAACGTTTCTTGTCATGTGAAGTGTTTAATGTCTGCCATCCCTCCCATTTCTTCTGTCCCCACTTCTCAGGAGGAACCTGGCGATTTGACAGGAGTGCCGGAGGAATATCATGATCTGCGCACGGTCTTCAGTCGGTCCCGAGCCAACTCCCTTCCTCCTCACCGGTCGTATGATTGTAGTATTGATCTCCTTCCGGGGACCACTCCTCCTCGGGGTAGACTATACTCTCTGTCGGCTCCCGAACGTAAGGCTCTCGAGGATTATTTGTCTGTGTCTCTTGACGCCGGTACCATAGTGCCTTCTTCCTCTCCGGCCGGGGCGGGGTTTTTTTGTTAAGAAAAAGACGGTACTCTGCGCCCCTGCGTGGATTATCGAGGGCTGAATGACATAACGGTTAAGAATCGTTATCCGCTTCCCCTTATGTCATCAGCCTTCGAGATTCTGCAGGGAGCCAGGTGCTTTACTAAGTTGGACCTTCGTAACGCTTACCATCTCGTGCGCATCAGAGAGGGGGACGAGTGGAAAACGGCGTTTAACACTCCGTTAGGGCATTTTGAGTACCGGGTTCTGCCGTTTGGTCTCGCCAATGCGCCAGCTGTTTTTCAGGCATTAGTTAATGATGTTCTGAGAGACATGCTGAACATCTTTGTTTTTGTCTACCTTGACGATATCCTGATTTTTTCACCGTCACTCGAGATTCATGTTCAGCACGTTCGACGTGTTCTCCAGCGCCTTTTAGAGAATTGTCTCTACGTGAAGGCTGAGAAGTGCTCTTTTCATGTCTCCTCCGTTACTTTTCTCGGTTCCGTTATTTCCGCTGAAGGCATTCAGATGGATTCCGCTAAGGTCCAAGCTGTCAGTGATTGGCCCGTTCCAAGGTCACGTGTCGAGTTGCAGCGCTTTTTAGGTTTCGCTAATTTCTATCGGCGTTTCATTCGTAATTTCGGTCAAGTTGCTGCCCCTCTCACAGCTCTTACTTCTGTCAAGACGTGTTTTAAGTGGTCCGGTTCCGCCCAGGGAGCTTTTGATCTTCTAAAAGAACGTTTTACGTCCGCTCCTATCCTCGTTACTCCTGACGTCACTAGACAATTCATTGTCGAGGTTGACGCTTCAGAGGTAGGCGTGGGAGCCATTCTATCCCAGCGCTTCCAGTCTGACGATAAGGTTCATCCTTGCGCTTATTTTTCTCATCGCCTGTCGCCATCTGAACGCAACTATGATGTGGGTAACCGCGAACTGCTCGCCATCCGCTTAGCCCTAGGCGAATGGCGACAGTGGTTGGAGGGGGCGACCGTTCCTTTTGTCGTTTGGACAGACCATAAGAACCTTGAGTACATCCGTTCTGCCAAACGACTTAATGCTTGTCAAGCTCGTTGGGCGTTATTTTTCGCTCGTTTCGAGTTTGTGATTTCTTACCGTCCGGGTAGCAAGAACACCAAGCCTGATGCCTTATCCCGTCTTTTTAGTTCTTCTGTGGCTTCTACTGATCCCGAGGGGATTCTTCCTTATGGGCGTGTTGTCGGGTTGACAGTCTGGGGAATTGAAAGACAGGTTAAGCAAGCACTCACGCACACTGCGTCGCCGCGCGCTTGTCCTAGTAACCTTCTTTTCGTTCCTGTTTCCACTCGTCTGGCTGTTCTTCAGTGGGCTCACTCTGCCAAGTTAGCTGGTCATCCCGGTGTTCGAGGCACTCTTGCTTCTATTCGCCAGCGCTTTTGGTGGCCGACTCAGGAGCGTGACACGCGCCGTTTTGTGGCTGCTTGTTCGGACTGCGCACAGACTAAGTCAGGTAACTCTCCTCCTGCCGGTCGTCTCAGACCGCTCCCCATTCCTTCTCGACCATGGTCTCACATCGCCCTAGACTTCATTACCGGTCTGCCTTTGTCTGCGGGGAAGACTGTGATTCTTACGGTTGTCGATAGGTTCTCTAAGGCGGCACATTTCATTCCTCTCGCTAAACTTCCTTCCGCTAAGGAGACGGCACAAATCATCATCGAGGATGTGTTCAGAATTCATGGCCTCCCGTTAGACGCCGTTTCAGACAGAGGTCCGCAATTCACGTCACAGTTTTGGAGGGAGTTCTGTCGTTTGATTGGTGCGTCCATCAGTCTCTCTTCCGGGTTTCATCCCCAGTCTAACGGTCAAGCAGAGAGGGCCAATCAGACGATTGGTCGCATACTACGCAGCCTTTCTTTCAGAAACCCTGCGTCTTGGGCAGAACAGCTCCCCTGGGCAGAATACACTCACAACTCGCTTCCTTCGTCTGCTACCGGGTTATCTCCGTTTCAGAGTAGTCTGGGTTACCAGCCTCCTCTGTTCTCATCCCAGCTTGCCGAGTCCAGCGTTCCCTCCGCTCAAGCGTTTGTCCAACGTTGTGAGCGCACCTGGAGGAGGGTGAGGTCTGCACTTTGCCGTTACAGGGCACAGACTGTGAGAGCCGCCAATAAACGTAGGATTAAGAGTCCAAGGTATTGTTGCGGCCAGAGAGTGTGGCTTTCCACTCGCAACCTTCCTCTTACGACAGCTTCTCGTAAGTTGACTCCGCGGTTCATTGGTCCGTTCCGTGTCTCCCAGGTCGTCAATCCTGTCGCTGTGCGACTGCTTCTTCCGCGACATCTTCGTCGCGTCCATCCTGTCTTCCATGTCTCCTGTGTTAAGCCCTTTCTTCGCACCCCGTTCGTCTTCCCTCCCCCTCCCGTCCTTGTCGAGAGCGCACCTATTTACAAGGTACGTAGGATCATGGACATGCGTTCTCGGGGACGGGGTCACCAATACTTAGTGGATTGGGAGGGTTACGGTCCTGAGGAGAGGAGTTGGGTTCCGTCTCGGGACGTGCTGGACCGTTCACTGATTGATGATTTCCTCCGTTGCCGCCAGGATTCCTCCTCGAGTGCGCCAGGAGGCGCTCGGTGAGTGGGGGGTACTGTCATGTTTTGTCTTATATTGTCTTGTCATTTTGCTTTTCCTTCTGTTCGTTTTCCCCCTGCTGGTCTTTTTAGGTTCGTTCCCCTTTTTCTCTCTCCCTCCCTCTCTCTCTTCTCTCTATCGTTCCGTTCCTGCTCCCAGCTGTTCCTATTCCCCTAATCAATCATTTAGTCTTCCCACACCTGTTCCCTATCTTTTCCCCTGATTAGAGTCCCTATTTCTCCCCTTGTTTTCCGTTTCTGCCCTGTCGGATCCTTGTATATTGTTCACCGTGCTGTGTCTTTGTATCGCCCTGTCGTGTCGTGTTTCCCTCAGATGCTGCGTGGTGAGCAGGTGTCTGAGTCTGCTACGGTCAAGTGCCTTCCCGAGGCAACCTGCAGTTTATTATCGAGTCTCCAGTCAGTTCTCGTGATTACGAGTGAAATTGTTTTTATGCTTTATTTACCGCTCCGATTTGTCTAGGAGTATTGCTATTTCCTTAAACTGGATTAAAGACTCTGTTTTCGCCAAGTCGCTTTTGGGTCCTCATTCACCTGCATAACAGGTGTGGTTGTCTGCTGAAATAAGGATTGATGAGTTGTTCCCTTCCGAGATGCCCTTCTGCACACCACTGCATCGTTATTTGTTTGTGGCCCGCCTGTTAGCTTGCACGATTCTTGCCATTCTCCTTTGACCTCTCTCATCAACGAGCTGTTCAACGTCCACAGGACTGCCACTGACTGGATGATTCTTGTTTGTTTATTTTAAATATTGTCAGTTAATCATTCCACTTAAACTGTCTGGCTAGTTAGCTGACAAACAAACATACTGTGCAGATATATCTATACATTTTTATAAATCCTGAGGCCGGAAAGTCTAGAAGGTCCTGATGGTTCCCCACTGGTAAACAAAGTGTTCAATGACTCTATAGGGCAGAAGTCTCCAAGGTGCAGGGTAGACTACTGGGTGGTATTCGGCTTGTAACAGTGTCTACGGCTAGTGGTGACTGTTTAACAGTGATGGCCTGGAGATAGAAGCTGTTTATCAGTCTCTCGGTCACAGCTTTGATGCACTTGTACTGTCTCCGCCTTCTAGATAATAGTGGGTTGAACACGCCCAGCTTGGTGAGATATAATTGACTTTACCCTTCCACGCAGAGGACAGTCAAATGAATCATTATTGCCTTGCTCTCTTCATTATAGTGGGTTGAACTCTATCCAAGCTTGATTTTAATGTGGTTTGACTTGCATCATCTAAATTCACTGACCTTCTGAAACATGACATAGGGACTCTCCTCAACTGTGACCCC
Source organism: Oncorhynchus gorbuscha (assembly GCF_021184085.1). Lineage (NCBI taxonomy): Eukaryota > Metazoa > Chordata > Actinopteri > Salmoniformes > Salmonidae > Oncorhynchus > Oncorhynchus gorbuscha. The sequence goes on along the minus strand of NC_060177.1, from coordinate 43,293,338 downwards.
TGATGAACTTCCATTACAACATCAAACTCATTCCACATTCTCTCTGTTTTCTCTCTTTCTCCTTCACACCTCTTCTCATCCTATCCTCATCTCTCTCCCGTTTGCCAGGAGGTTTGTCTCTCTCCATATTCTCTTTGATCTCCCCTGTGTAACGGTCTTCCTCCTCTTCATCTGAAGAGGAGAGGCGAGAAGGACCAGAGGCAGACCAAAACGCAAGGTGGTTATTATTCATGGTTCTTTAATAAAGAAACTACACATGAATAGACTAATAAAACCAAGAAATGTGAAAAACCAAAACAGCCCTATCTGGTGCAAACACAGAGACAGGAACAATCACCCACAAACCCCAACACCAAACAGGCTACCTAAATATGGTTCCCAATCAGAGACAATGACTATCACCTGCCTCTGATTGAGAACCATATCAGGCCAAACACAGAAACAGACAAACTAGACACACAACATAGAATGCCCACTCAGATCACACCCTGACCAAACAAAACATAGAAACATACAAAGCAAACTATGGTCAGGGTGTGACACCCTGCCCTCACTCCTGCCTTCCCTCCCTCCTTGCTCAGTTTCGGCGAATCAGCCCCCCCCACAAACTTTGTCCTCAACTACAGTCAAACTCAAGTAGCCGTAGCTAGCGCAAACTATAGGCAGGGACGTGTCCCTATGCATTACACATTTCTGTATCTCATCTATCTGTTCTGCAGCTTTTCCCCACAACCATACTGAGGGGGGTAGAGGCATACAACAAATAAACTCCCCTGCTCATTAATTGCAGGGTGCACTGCTGCAATCTCCTGTGTTTCCCCCTCCGTAGTTTCTGGCTGTTTAGAGCTACTTTGATCAGCAGATAGTGATGGGAGGGAGGCCCGCCCTGCAAGCTTGCCTGTTGACCCCCCGCTTCCTTGCACAAGAGAGAAAGCGAGAGATGAGTTTGGGGGCATTTTGCTTCACATGTGTGTGGCTCTGCAATTCCAAGTCAAACAGCTGTAGTTTCCTCCCTCATGCCATGCATCCTTTCAGATATTTACCCACAAAGCAACCTTCCTATATGCCCCCGCAGGAGGCCTTTTGGAAGTCATTATAAATAAGAATTTGTTCTTAACTGACTTGCCTTGTTAAATAAAGGTAAAATAAATATGTGAGTGTGCTACTAAACATTACCAAGAACCTGATCACTTAAGCCTTGGCAGTATATCCCAGCTGCCTCTCAACAAACCATACTCTGGCCTTGTAATAACAGTCAATAGGCACTTCTGAAGAACAACGAGATTGTTCCATACCAGCATGGGAGAAAAACTCTAATTTCGATCAGTGCTCATGTAATACATCACACACCATTGCACAACCAATTGCATTCCAGAATTGAGCATGTGTATGTATAGAACCAGTGAAACGAATGGCCTGGCTGCTGTAAGGTTGGGGTATCCCTCTCAGGAGGGATACAGCCCGCAAGAACCCCCCTATCTCACTGGAGGATTTATAACCACTAAAACGGCACTTGCTTATGCTGTCAATAACTGTCGGTCCTGATTGTCTGGGGAGGGTATTAAAAGATAATAAAGGGTCTCATTTATGGACAAACATGTACCCTTAAGGATTTACCATGCAATCCATGGTGACGCTGTTTTGGCAGACCCTGCATCTGATATTAGCCGCCATGAATCAACTGTTGTTATTGACATGGGTTTTCAAAGCATAAACAAGCTTAATCAGCTGGCATTGTACATGAACAATGATTTGCGTGGGCTGGTATAATCATATTCACTTAGCCAATCCAGTACAATGTTGTGTTAGGCCAGACATGCTACTGGCAAGATTGTGTCGATGCTATCCGCCATCTCAGATGTGATGTAGTTATCTGATCTGTTCTCAAATCAAATCTTATTTGTCACATACACATGGTTAACAGATGTTAATGTGAGTGTAATGAAATGCTTGTGCTTCTAGTCCCGACAGTGCAGTAATGTCTAACAAGTAATCTAACAAATTCACAACGAGTACCTTATACACACAAATCTAAAGGGGTGAATGAGAATATGTACATATAAGTATATGGATGAGCAATGGCCTTTCAGCATAGGCAAGCTGCAATAGATGGTATAAAATACAGTATAAACATGTGATATGAGTAATGTAAGATATGTAAACATTATCAATCTGGAATTATTTAGAGTGCATTATATAAAGTGACTAGTTGTCCATTTATTAAAGTGTCCACTGATTGGGGCTCAATGTAGGCAGCAGCCTCTCTGAGTTAGTGATTGCTGTTTAGCAGTCTGATGGCCTTGAGATAGAAGTGGTTTTTCAGACTCGGTCCCAGCTTTGATGCTGGTGTGAACAGCGGTGTGAACAGGCAGTGGCTCGGGTGGTTGATGTCCTTGATCTTTTTGGCCTTCCTGTGACATCGGGTGCTGTAGGTGTCATGGAGAGCAGGTAGTTTGACCCCGGTGATGCGTTACAGGATGCTCTTGATTGTGCTTCTGCAAAGGGTTGTCAGTGTTTTTGGTGACAAGCCACATTTCTTCAAGCTCCTGAGGTTGAAGCGGCGCTGTTACGCCTTCTTGACCAAACTGTTTGTGTTGGTGGACCATTTCAATTTATATGTGGTGTGTACGCTGAGGAACTTAAAACTTTCCACCTTCTCCACGGCTGTCCCTTCAATGTGGATAGGGGGGTGCTCCTTCTGCTGTTTCCTGAAGTCCACGATCATCTCCTTTGTTTTGTTGATGCTGAGTAAGAGGTTGTTTTCCTGACATCACACTCCGAGTGCCCTCACCACCTCCCTCTAGGCTGTCTTGTCGTTGTTGGTAATCAAGCTACTGTTGTGTCGTCTGCAAACTTGATGATTGAGTTGGAGGCGTGCAAGGCCATGCAGTTGTGGGTGAACAGGGAGTACAGGAGGGGGCTGAGCGTGCACCCTTGTCGGGCCCCAGTGTTGAGGGTCAGTGACGTGGAGATGTTGTTTCCTACCTTCACCACCTGGGGGCGGCCCATCAGAAAGTCCAGGACCCAATTGCACAGGGCGGGGCTGAGACCCAGGGCCTCCAACTTGATGATGAGCTTGGAGGGTACTATGTGTTGAATGCTGAGCTGTAGTCAATGAACAGCATTCTTACATAGGTATTCCTTTTGTTCAGATGGGATAGGGCAGTGGGCAGTGTGATGGCCATTGCATTGTCTGTGGACCTGAATGGGGGCGATATGCAAACTGAAGTGGGTCTAGGGTGGCAGGTAAGGTGAGGGTGATGTGATCCTTGACTAGTCTCTCAAAGCACTTCATAATGACAGAAGTGAGTGCTACGGGTCGGTAGTCATTTAGTTCAGTTCCTTTGCCTTCTTGGGTACAGAAACAATGGTAGCCATCTTGAAGCATGTGAGGAAAACAGACTGGGACAAGGAGAGATTGAATATAAACACACCAGCACATGCTCTGAGGACGTTGCTAGGGATGCCGTCTGGGCTAGCAGCCTTGCGAGGGTTAACATGTTTAAATGTTTTACTCATGTCAGCCACTGAGAAGGAGAGGGGGGCGCAGTCTTTGTTAGCAATCCGCGACGGTGGCACTGTGTTATCCTCAAAGCGGGCAAAGAAGGTGTTTAATTTGTCTGGAAGCGTGACGTCGGTGTCCGTGACTTTGCTGGATTTCTTTTTGTAGACCGTGATTACCTGTAGACCCTGCAGGGGTCTCGTGTCTGAGCCGTTGAATTGCAACTCCACCTTGTCCCTGTGCTGGCATTTCGCTTGTTTGATTGCCTTGCGGAGGGAATAGCTACACTGTTTATATTCAGACATATCCCCCAACCTCTTTTTCCATGGTTAAATGCAATGGATCGCGCTTTCAGTTTTGTGCAAATGCCACCATCGATCCATGGTTTCTGGCTAGGGTAGGTTTTAATAGTCACAGTGTGTACCACATCTTCAATGCTCTCCTTTATAAACTCACTCACCAAGTCAGCGTATAGGTCGATGTTGTTCTCTGAGGCTGACCGGAACATATTCCATTCTGCATGAATCAAACAAAGCTTCTGATTCGTCGGATCAGCATTGAATGGTTCTCGTCACTTGTACATCCTGTTTGAGTTTCTGCCTATTAGATGGAAGGAGCAAGATGGCGTTGTGGTCGGATTTGCCAAAGGGAAATGCATTCTTTCTATGCTTCCTGTTCTTAAGTTTAGTTTTAGCGTATTTTACTTTCGGTTTTGTACACCAGCTTGGAAAACGGAAAATATATTTCACAGTGGTTTTGTCATGTTTTGTCTTATTTTGTCTTGTCATTTTGCTTTTCCCTCTGTTCGTTTTCCCCCTGCTGGTCTTTTTAGGTTCGTTCCCCTCTTTCTCTCTTCCTCCCTCTCTCTCTTCTCTCTATCGCTCCGTTCCTGCTCCCAGCTGTTCCTATTCCCCTAATCAATCATTTAGTCTTCCCACACCTGTTCCCTATCTTTCCCCCTGATTAGAGTCCCTATTTCTCCCCTTGTTTTCCGTTTCTGCCCTGTCGGATCCTTGTCTATTGTTCACCGTGCTGTGTCTGTGTATCGCCCTGTCGTGTCGTGTTTCCCTCAGATGCTGCGTGGTGAGCAGGTGTCTGAGTCTGCTACGTTCAAGTGCCTTCCCGAGGCAACCTGCAGTTCATGATCGAGTCTCCAGTCTGTTCTCGTCATTACGAGTGGAATTATGCTTTATGATTGTAGATTTACTTTACTGGATTAAAGACTCTGTTTTCGCCAAGTTGCTTTTGGGTCCTCATTCACCTGCATAACAGGTTTAGATGCTACAATGTTTCTCTACCGTATACTTGCTTGTTTTGTCACATAAACTAAAATTAGACAAACTATCAGAATTTTAGTAAACAGGAAATGGCTGAACAATTTCTACGTCTTTAAAGATGCACTCTCAATCATTTGGATAACTTCAGCCAGAAGTTTGGAAAGTGGTGCTCACGAGCCAAAAGTGGTTCCTGTTTTTTTAGGTGTAACTACGTCATCCATTTCCTGTGATATGCTGTGAATTTTGCAATTTGTGTGATATGTTACGAATAAAATTTGTGCAATATGTTACAAATATGTTGTGCTTATGATCCCGGAGTACGTCTTTAACCATGCAAACCATTTTTATCATCAGCTGCCACTCTTAACAATTTGTTTTCCAAATCATGATTAAATTGCGCCTAGTGGATAGAAGCCAATGCAAGGTTTCATCTGTCAGGTCTACATTTTAAAGGGGTTGTGCATTCTTAATATTGATACACGCCTTCCAAGAAGAGGACTTTGGAGTTAAATAAGACATTGGTCCTCATCTGGTGGTTACAGTCCCCTGTCATGTCTCATGTATGGCATCAGTGCAGTCTATTTTGAATTCTATTCCATATGGAATGTTACAATATACACTACATGACCAAAAGTATGTGGACACCTGCTGGTCGAACATCTCATTCCAAAATTTACATTTTACATTTACATTTACATTTAAGTCATTTAGCAGACGCTCTTATCCAGAGCGACTTACAAATTGGTGCATTCACCTTATGACATCCAGTGGAACAACCACTTTACAATAGTGCATCTAAATATTTTAAGGGGGGGGGGTGAGAAGGATTACTTTATCCTATCCTAGGTATTCCTTAAAGAGGTGGGGTTTCAGGTGTCTCCGGAAGGTGGTGATTGACTCCGCTGTCCTGGCGTCGTGAGGGAGTTTGTTCCACCATTGGGGAGCCAGAGCAGCGAACAGTTTTGACTGAGCTGAGCGGGAACTGTACTTCCTCAGTGGTAGGGAGGCGAGCAGGCCAGAGGTGGATGAACGCAGTGCCCTTATTTGGGTGTAGGGCCTGATCAGAGCCTGGAGGTACTGAGGTGCCGTTCCCCTCACAGCTCCGTAGGCAAGCACCATGGTCTTGTAGCGGATGCGAGCTTCAACTGGAAGCCAGTGGAGAGAGCGGAGGAGCGGGGTGACGTGAGAGAACTTGGGAAGGTTGAACACTAGACGGGCTGCGGCGTTCTGGATGAGTTGTAGGGGTTTAATGGCACAGGCAGGGAGCCCAGCCAACAGCGAGTTGCAGTAATCCAGACGGGAGATGACAAGTGCCTGGATTAGGACCTGCGCCGCTTCCTGTGTGAGGCAGGGTCGTACTCTGCGGATGTTGTAGAGCATGAACCTACAGGAACGGGCCACCGCCTTGATGTTAGTTGAGAACGACAGTTTGTTGTCCAGGATCACGCCAAGGTTCTTAGCGCTCTGGGAGGAGGACACAATGGAGTTGTCAACCGTGATGGCGAGATCATGGAACGGGCAGTCCTTCCCCGGGAGGAAGAGCAGCTCCGTCTTGCCGAAGTTCAGCTTGAGGTGGTGATCCGTCATCCACACTGATATGTCTGCCAGACATGCAGAGATGCGATTCGCCACCTGGTCATCAGAAGGGGGAAAGGAGAAGATTAATTGTGTGTCGTCTGCATAGCAATGATAGGAGAGACCATGTGAGGTTATGACAGAGCCAAGTGACTTGGTGTATAGCGAGAATAGGAGAGGGCCTAGAACAGAGCCCTGGGGGACACCAGTGGTGAGAGCGCGTGGTGAGGAGACAGATTCTCGCCACGCCACCTGGTAGGAGCGACCTGTCAGGTAGGACGCAATCCAAGCGTGGGCCACGCCGGAGATGCCCAACTCGGAGAGGGTGGAGAGGAGGATCTGATGGTTCACAGTATCGAAGGCAGCCGATAGGTCTAGAAGGATGAGAGCAGAGGAGAGAGAGTTAGCTTTAGCGGTGCGGAGCGCCTCCGTGATACAGAGAAGAGCAGTCTCAGTTGAATGACTAGTCTTGAAACCTGACTGATTTGGATCAAGAAGGTCATTCTGAGAGAGATAGCGGGAGAGCTGACCAAGGACGGCACGTTCAAGAGTTTTGGAGAGAAAAGAAAGAAGGGATACTGGTCTGTAGTTGTTGACATCGGAGGGATCGAGTGTAGGTTTTTTCAGAAGGAGTGCAACTCTCGCTCTCTTGAAGACGGAAGGGACGTAGCCAGCGGTCAGGGATAAGTTGATGAGCGAGGTGAGGTAAGGGAGAAGGTCTCCGGAAATGGTCTGGAGAAGAGAGGAGGGGATAGGGTCGAGCGGGCAGGTTGTTGGGCGGCCGGCCGTCACAAGACGCGAGATTTCATCTGGAGAGAGAGGGAGAAAGAGGTCAGAGCACAGGGTAGGGCAGTGTGAGCAGAACCAGTGGTGTTGTTTGACTTAGCAAACGAGGATCGGATGTCGTCGATCTTCTTTTCAAAATGGTTGACGAAGTCATCTGCAGAGAGGGAGGAGGGGGGGAGGAGGATTCAGGAGGGAGGAGAATGTGGCAAAGAGCTTCCTAGGGTTAGAGGCAGATGCTTGGAATTTAGAGTGGTAGAAAGTGGCTTTAGCAGCAGAGACAGAGGAGGAAAATGTAGAGAGGAGGGAGTGAAAGGATGCCAGGTCCGCAGGGAGGCGAGTTTTCCTCCATTTCCACCCGGCCTTCCGGAGCCCTGTTCTGTGAGCTCGCATTGAGTCGTCAAGCCACGGAGCGGGAGGGGAGGACCGAGCCGGCCTGGAAGATAGGGGACATAGAGAGTCAAAGGATGCAGAAAGGGAGGAGAGGAGGGTTGAGGAGGCAGAATCAGGAGATAGGTTGGAGAAGGTTTGAGCAGAGGGAAGAGATGATAGGATGGAAGAGGAGAGAGTAGCAGGGGAGAGAGAGCGAAGGTTGGGACGGCGCGATACCATCCGAGTAGGGGCAGTGTGGGAAGTGTTGGATGAGAGCGAGAGGGAAAAGGATACAAGGTAGTGGTCGGAGACTTGGAGGGGAGTTGCAATGAGGTTAGTGGAAGAACAGCATCTAGTAAAGATGAGGTCGAGCGTATTGCCTGCCTTGTGAGTAGGGGGAAGGTGAGAGGGTGAGGTCAAAAGAGGAGAGGAGTGGAAAGAAGGAGGCAGAGAGGAATGAGTCAAAGGTAGACGTGGGGAGGTTAAAGTCGCCCAGAACTGTGAGAGGTGAGCCGTCCTCAGGAAAGGAGCTTATCAAGGCATCAAGCTCATTGATGAACTCTCCGAGGGGACCTGGAGGGCGATAAATGATAAGGATGTTAAGCTTGAAAGGGCTGGTAACTGTGACAGCATGAAATTCAAAGGAGGCGATAGACAGATGGGTAAGGGGAGAAAGAGAGAATGACCACATGGGAGAGATAAGGATCCCTATGCCACCACCCCGCTGACCAGAAGCTCTCGGGTGTGCGAGAACACGTGGGCGGACGAAGAGAGAGCAGTAGGAGTAGCAGTGTTATCTGTGGTGATCCATGTTTCTGTCAGTGCCAAGAAGTCGAGGGACTGGAGGGAGGCATAGGCTGAGATGAACTCTGCCTTGTTGGCTGCAGATCGGCAGTTCCAGAGGCTACCGGAGACCTGGAACTCCACGTGGGTCGTGCGCGCTGGGACCACCAGATTAGGGTGGCAGCGGCCACGCGGTGTGGAGCGTTTGTATGGTCTGTGCAGAGAGGAGAGAACAGGGATAGACAGACACATAGTTGACAGGCTACAGAAGAGGCTACGCTAATGCAAGGAGATTGGAATGACAAGTGGACTACACGTCTCGAATGTTCAGAAAGTTAAGCTTACGTAGCAAGAATCTTATTGAATAAAATTATTTAAAATGATACAGTACTGCTGAAGTAGGCTAGCTGGCAGTGGCTGCGTTGTTGACTTTGTAGGCTAGCTGACAGTGGCTGCGTTGTTGACACTACACTAATCAAGTCGTTCCGTTGAGTGTAGTAGTTTCTACAGTGCTGCTATTCGGGGGCTAGCTGGCTAGCTAGCAGTGTTGATTACGTTACGTTGCGTTAAAAGAACGACAATAGCTGGCTAGCTAACCTAGAAAATCGCTCTAGACTACACAATTATCTTTGATACACAGACGGCTATGTAGCTAGCTATGTAGCTAGCTACGATCAAACAAATCAAACCGTTGTGCTGTAATGAAATGAAATGAAAAATGTGATACTACCTGTGGAGCAAAGCGGAATGCGACCGGGTTGTTGAGTGCGGAAGTTGTATTCAGTAGACGTTGGCTAGCTGTTGGCTAGCTAGCAGTGTCTCCTACGTTAAGGACGACAAATAGCTGGCTAGCTAACCTCGGTAAATTAAGATAATCACTCTAAGACTACACGCTCTAAACTACACAATTATCTTGGATACGAAGACAGCAAAGACAACTATGTCGCTAGCTAACACTACACTAATCAAGTCGTTCAGTTGAGTGTAATAGTTTCTACAGTGCTGCTATTCGGTAGACGGTGGACGTTTGCTAGCTGGCTAGCTGCTGGGCAGATAGCAGTGTAGACTACGTTAGGACGACGAAATACGAAGTTGCAATAGAAGTGCTGACTGTTTCACTTTGTTGTCCTCTTTCTTTTCCTTTTTCTTCTGTCCTTCTTTTGTCCTTATTTTGTCTTCCTTTCTTCTGTTAACTAGATATTTTTTGTTGTTATTCTTTGTAAGCTAGCTAGCTTCTTCACTTGGCTCTGTCATAACCTCACATGGTCTCTCCTATCATTGCTATGCAGACGACACACAATTAATCTTCTCCTTTCCCCCTTCTGATGACCAGGTGGCGAATCGCATCTCTTTTTACATTTAAAAAAAAACTACATTTTAATTTTACATTACATTTAAGTCATTTAGCAGATGCTCTTATCCAGAGCGACTTACAAATTGGTGCATTCACCTTATGACATCCAGTGGAACAGCCACTTTACAATTATGCATCTAAATATTTTAAGGGGAGGGGGACAGCTTGAGGGGAGGGGGACGTAGCCAGCGGTCAGGGATAAGTTGATGAGCGAGGTGAGGTAAGGGAGAAGGTCTCCGGAAATGGTCTGGAGAAGAGAGGAGGGGATAGAGTCGAGCGGGCAGGTTGTTGGGCGGCCGGCCGTCACAAGACGCGAGATTTCATCTGGAGAGAGAGGGGATAAAGAGGTCAGAGCACAGGGTAGGGCAGTGTGAGCAGAACCAGCGGTGTCGTTTGAATTAGCAAACGAGGATCGGATGTCGTCGACCTTCTTTTCAAAATGGTTGACGAAGTCATCTGCAGAGAGGGAGGAGGGGGGGAAGGGGAGGAGGATTCAGGAGGGAGGAGAAGGTGGCAAAGAGCTTCCTAGGGTTAGAGGCAGATGCTTGGAATTTAGAGTGGTAGAAAGTGGCTTTAGCAGCATGGGCATTAATATGGTTTTCCCCGTTCGCTGCAATAACAGCCTCCACTCTTCTGGGAAGGGTTTCCACTAGATGTTGGAAACTTCCTGTGGGGACTTGCTTCCATTCAGCCACAAGAGCATTAGTGAGGACACTGATGTTGGGCGATTAGGTCTGGCTTGCGTGTTCGATGGGATTGAGGTCAGGGCTCTGTGCAGGCCAGTCAAGTTCTTCCACACCTATCTCCACAAACCATTTCTGTATGGAATTTGCTTTGTACATAGGGGCATGTTCATCCTGGAACAGGAAAGGGCCTTCCTTTGTTATTGTATGCTGTAGCGTTACGATTTCCCTCCACTGGAACTAAGGGGCCTAGCCCCAACCATTACAAATAGCCCCAGACCATTATTCCTCATCCACCAAACTTTACAGTTGGCACTATGCATTGGGGCAGGTAGCGTTCTCCTGGCATCCGACAAACCCAGATTTGTCCGTCGGACTGCTAGATGGTGAAGAGTGATTCATCACCCCAGAGAACACGTTTCCACTCCTCCAGATTTCAATGGTGGCGAGCTTTACCATCACTTCAGCCGACGCTTGGCATTGTTCATGGTGATCTTACGCTTGTATGAGGCTGCTCATCCATGGAAACCCATTTCATGAGCAGTTCTTGTGAACTCGGTAGTGAGAGTTGCAACCGATGATGCGCTTCAGCACTCGGCAGTTCCGTTCTATGTGCTTGTGTGTCTTGTTGCTCCTAGACATATTTATTTCACAATAGCAGCACAGTTGACGGGGGCAGCTCTAGCAGGGCAGAAATTTGACAAGCTGACTTCTTGGAAAGGTGGCATCCTATGACAGTGCCACGTTGAAAGTCACTGACTTCTTCCAAGGAGTGCTCAATTTGATACAGTTGAAATGGCCAAATCCACTAATTTGAAGAAGTGTCCACATACTTTTGTGTATATGGTAGGCATAGGGTCTACAGGCAAAGCAATCTGAATGGAAATAACAGACTGCCTCTCAAGCTCTTCAGTGTGATGATGGATACATGAAAAGAAGAATGTAGCCTTGCCCTTGCATGACAGCCTTGCCCTTGCATGAAGCATTTCCCCTATAGTCATAAACTTTGTGTCACATGAGTGAGCATTCATTAACCTGTGTCGAATTATTTCATTGGGCCATCACAGCGACATCATGTTCTCACTGACTCCTTTGCACATCAAAGTGTTGCTTACAGTGTGTGACAGCCTGGGTTAGAAGTGTGTCACTTGCATCACAATACTGTGTTAACCTGCTGAGCTAAAGCCTAAGCATTACTTCGGGGATCTAACGCTAGTCTTCAGGTCTCAGGAAGGGTTATATTAATCAAGCTAGCATGGTTCATGGAACCACCTGCATTACACATACTAGTAGTTCCCTGAACTAACCTCACCACCTAATATATTCCTATTAAATTCATCAAAACTCCTCTGAGAGTGTGTTGCCTGTTTCCCATAGTCATCCTCAGGGCAGAAAACAACAAGAAGTCACACAGCAGTTGTGACTCTTTTGGCTCTTTCCAAAGTATGACTGAATGTGACTCTTAGTATGATGTATGTACAGGCAACTAACAAAATAAAGGAAACACTTGAGTAAATGAGGGTTCTAGAGGCTCTGTTATGGTGTGGGGTGCTTTTTCCCGGCATGGTTTAGATCCACTCGGCCTCTTTGAGGGCAAGGTAAATGGCAATAAATACACAGCCATTCTGAGTGATCACCTTCAACCTATAGTGAATCATTTCAATTCTGATGGGAGTGGTCTCTTCCAGGATGACAACGCCCCCCTTCACAGGGCACGAGTCGTCACTGAATGGTTTGATGAGCATGAAATCGATGTAAACCATATGCCATGGCCATTTCAATCAACTGTTCTTAACCGAATTGAACACTTATGGGATTTATCGTGGAAGAATGGTGTCATTCCCTCCAATAGATTTCCAGACACTATGCCAATTCACACTGAAGCAGTTCTGGTGGCTCATGGTGGCCCAACGTTCTATTAAGGCACTTTATGTTGGTGTTTCCTTTATTTTGCCAGTTATCTGTACATGTCTTTCAGCCATTGGTGTTCTCATTCTCTGTAGTTTATCTAGGTGAGCATTCATTGCAAGTGGATCAAAATCCATCTTTTGATCCGGTGTCTAATTAATTCCTTAAGTGCTTGTATTTATTGTGCAGAGCGTATGTGTGAAGGTGGTAGTGATGGGGGAAATCAGGCTTTGAAGTTTATGCTGTGCAGTCTCTAGAGACCCTCAGGCCTTGGGCTGGATGATGGCGCTTTTGAAGAGAATAAACCCTCGGCAACATTCCTCTCTCTTCTCCCAACCACTACCACCACCACCAACTAACCATCCATCCATCCTCCTACCCACTTCTCCCATCCCCTGCTGCAGTATCTGTAGTTAACTCTGTTGGTTGACGTCATTAGTTACAGTATGTGTATTGGTGGTATCTTACAAGTGTGTGCTGTAAAGACAATATATTTTGGGGTATCATTTTTTATTTCACTCACTGTTCTGTTTCAGCTGGTATTTCATGAGACATTGTTATTAATTCAACACAATCTGCAACACAACTACTACAAAAAGTTTAAATACATCCCAAAGAAACCCCAAAGTAATTATGCTAGAGTGATTATCAGTTAAGAACAAAATATTCACCAATTGTCAGTGTAAAGTCTGTAATACCAGATTAAAGAAGACTATGAAATAACTGTTAACAACATAGCTAACCATACATCTACTTGAAATCTGACAATGGTAAGTATAGAGGCTGTTAAATTGTAGTATTATCATGATTCCTTATATTTGCCTTGATATTATTAAAGAAATATTAGCTTAGTGCACATCCAAAATTAAATCTAGAATCGGCTTCCTATATTGCAACAAAGCATCCTTCACTCATGCTGCCAAACATACCCTCGTAAAACTGACCAACCTACTGATCCTCGACTTCGGTGATGTCATCTATAAAATAGCCTCCAACACTCTACTCAACAAACTGCAGTCTATCACAGTGCCATCTGTTTTGTCACCAAAGCCCCATACACTACCCACCATTGCGACCTGTACACTCTCGTTGGTTGGCCCTCGCTTCATACTCGTCACCAAACCTACTGGCTACAGGTCATCTATAGCTCAGTTGGTAGAGCATGGTGCTTGTAACGCCAGGGTAGTGGGTTCGATTCCCGGGACCACCCATACGTAGAATGTATGCACGCATGACTGTAAGTCGCTTTGGATAAAAGCGTCTGCTAAATGGCATATATTATTATATTATCTACAAGTCTCCTGCTAGGTAAAGCCCCGCCTTATCTCAGCTCACTGATCACCATAGCAGCACCCACTCGTAGCACGCGCTCCTTTGGACGTCTTTCCTTCCAGTTCTCTGCTGCCAATGACTGGAACGAACTGCAAAAATCTCTGAAGCTGAAAACACTTATCTCCCTCACTAGCTTTAAGCACCAGCTGTCAGAGCAGCTCACAGATTACTGCACCTGTACATAGCCCATCTATAATTTAGCCCAAACAACTACTGCTTCCCCTACTGTATTTATTTTGCTCCTTTGCACCCTATTATTTCTATTTCTACTTTGCACATTCTTCCACTGCAAATCTACCATTCCAGTGTTTTACTTGCTATATTGTATTTACTTTGCCACCATGACCTTTTTTTTGCCTTTACCTCCCTTATCTCACCTCATTTGCTCACATTGTACGTATATAGACTTATTTTTCTACTGTATTATTGACTGTATGTTTTGTTTATTCCATGTGTAACTCTGTGTTGTTGTATGTGTCAAATTGCTATGCTTTATCTTGACCAGGTCGCAGTTGCAAATGAGAACTTGTTCTCAACTAGCCTACCTGGTTAAATAAAGGTGAAATGAAGACATGTATATTTTTTTAATTCCAATATGTTTACCTGAAAAACATGCATTTTGTGGGATATAGTCCTAGTCGGCATGTCCAGTTAAATATGTTCATATTTTGAGTACAACCACAACCCGGAACCTGATTACTCCTACTCCTTCTGGACAAAAAAGCATGCTCAATTGATTATTTTTCTGGTTCTGAGAAACCGGACCAAGATTATTATATACGGAACAGAAATATAAACACAACATGTAAAGTGTTTTATAAACTGAAATAAAAGATCCCAGAAATGCTCAATATGCACAAAAAGCGTATTTACATCCCTGTTAATAAGCATTTATTCTTTTCCAAGATAATCCATCCACCTAACAGGTGTGGCATATCAATATGCTGATTAAACAGAAGGTGCACCTTGTGCTGGGAATTCACTCAGAAAATTTGAGTTTGCTATTCACAAGAAGCATTGCCTGATCTGAACCATGCCTCGAACAAAAGAGATCTCAGAAGACCTAAGATTAAGAAATGTTGCCTTGCATAAAGCTGGAAAGAGTTACAAAAGTATCCCTAAAAGAAAGTTCACGGTAAGAAAAATTATCTATAAATGGAAATTTCAGCACTGTTGCTACTCTCCCTAGGAGTGGCCATCCTGCAAAGATGACTGCAAGAGCATGTAGTATCTGGGATCTACATCTGTTTATATTAGTTACTATGCGGTTACTAAGCAGTAATGTATTACGGCAGTGTTACGTTACTACACCTAATAGGAAATGCACATGCACACTGGGGTGCCGCGAACTGTAGAGCACGAGGGTTTTTTGACTAAACGAAAACTAACTGTACTCCCGTCTCCTGCCTGGTCATTTCTCCACAACACAAATATTACAGTGGCGACCAGGTGATTAAACTACATAAACGGACATTGCTTGAAGGGAAGAATGTTGCGTGAGTAATGAAACTCAAAATAATTATGTAATTCGTCAGTTATTTTTCATTTTCTTTCGCCAGTAGAGAAGGCTAAGCACTGCTAGCACTGCTAGTAGGTACAGTATTCAGGAGCTGCCAAGTAGCAAGACTATTGGTAGCCAGAATAGAGACACTGCCCTTTGCTGGTTAAATAAAAAAAACTGTCATTGAACCCATTGAAATTAGGCGATCTCAGTGGAGAAATATTGTCAAGAAAAAAAGGAAGAAGGAACGTAACACGGTGTGTACATTATTACAAATGAGTGCAGTGAATGAAGTAATTGCAGAAACTTCTGAAGTGAAGACTTAGATGAAAATTCAGAAAAAAAGAAAAATACAAGGAATAAGGAAACTGAACAATTAAATGTGAAAATGGCAACCATTGGTCGAGTACCAGAGTTGGAGGCTACAAAAGAGGATTTTGATTCCTATTTGGAGTGTTTTGAGCGTTGGCTGGCTGCAAATGAAATCAAAGATAAAAAGAAAGCAGACGTTATTTCTCAGTGTTTTGGGTCCAACTGAGTATGGATTGTTGGTCTCATTGAACCAATAAAAGCAGTGGAGTTGAACTATGCAGAACTGACTGAAACTCTTTCAGGGTATTTCAAGCCTAAGCCAATTCTCATTGCAGAACGTTTCAGATATTACCAACGTCACCAGGGTCAAGGGGAAACAGTGGCTGACTACATCCTTGCTTTAAAAAGGCTGGCAAGTACATGTGAGTTTGCACAATTTCTTGATGATGCTCTCCGAGACAAGTTTGTATGTGGTCTCACAGGTGAAGCATATCACAGAAGGCTTCTGTCAGAGAAGGACCTGACCTTTAAAAAAGCCTGTGATATAGCACTTGGACTCGAGCTTGCCCACAGGGATACTATTGAGCTATCGGGACATGCAGAACGTCAGAAAGGTGTTCATAAGGTCAGTGATGCACGTGGTGAAAAAGGCTCACAAAAGTCACACTTTTCTCAGAACCGTCCTCAAGGTTAAACAAGTACAAAGCAGCCCACATCTCAAAGGTCTAAGCCAAGTTGCTACAGATGTGGGGGAGATAATCATCAGCACAGTGAATGTCGATTCCAAAATGAAAAGTGCCACAATTGTGGTTAGGTTGGACATTTACAGAGAGTGTGTAACGTCTCGAAACGCACAGCAAGAGCGTACAAAGTGTCAGATGCAGCATAAGAAGAGGAAGAGAGGAAGGTACAACTGAAAGAGTAGTGGAACTGTTCACAGTGTACACAGCTCAACAACTAAAATATGGAATCTATCTCAACATGGAGTTAGTGGGAAAACCAGTAAAAATGCAGCTGGACACCGGAGCGTCTGTATCTCTGGTTCCAGAGAGATTGTACAGTGAAAAACTGAAAGAGTGCCCTCTTCAGGCCGCATCCATCCGCCTTTCTTCATACACTGGTGACACTATTCCTGTGTTAGGGCAGATCCAGGTACCAGTCCGGTATGAGGGGAAGGAGTGGACGCCACCGCTTGTCATTGTTAAAGGAGAAAAATCAGCCTTGCTAGGCAGAAACTGGCTACAAAAGATCAAGTTGAACTGGGGAGAAATCTTCAGTCTGAGAAATGACAAACCAGTGAGTCAGGCTACACTCACTAACATGCTGGAGACGCACAAATAACTTTTCAAAGATGGCTACGGTGAAATACAAGACTTCACAGCAAAAGTCAGAGTGCAAGAAGGAACCAAGCCTATCTTTCACAAACCACGTCCAGTTCCCTATGCTCTTAAGGAAGCAGTAGAGAAGGAACTGGACCGCCTACAGAAGAATAACATAATCATGAAAGTAGCGAGGAGCGACTAGGCCGCTCCGATTGTTGTAGTCCCAAAGAAAGACAAGACCGTCAGAATATGCGGTGACTACAAGGTCACAGTAAATCGCTGCATACTACCAGAGGAATATCCACTAACAAATGCTGAAGATATGTTTGCCACTCTAGCTGGTGGGAAGGTTTTCAGTAAGCTGGACCTGGCATTCGCTTATCAGCAACTGAAGCTGGATCCGGAGTCAGAACAGTATCTGACCATCAATACACACAAGGGGCTATTGAGATTCAATCGCTTGGCCTATGGAATCTCGACAGCTCCAGCGATATTCCAACACACAATGGATCAGATCTTGGACGGTATAGACAATGTTGTGTGTCTCATGGACGACATCCTCGTGTCAGCACCAACCATTGGGGAGCACCTTGTAGTGCTGGACAAAGTGATGTCAAGACTGGAGAAATACGGAGTGAGAATGAAACGCTGCAAGTGTGAGTTCCTCCAGGACTCAGTGGAGTATCTTGGATACAAGATTGATGCACAAGGCCTTCACCCAACCAACAGCATGGTGGAAGCAATCGTAAATGCACCAGCACCCACAAATATCTCAGAGCTGAGGTCATTTTTGGGGCTCCTGAACTATTATGGAAATTTTGTGGCAAACTTGTCCACATTGTTGCATCCGCTTCACCAACTGCTGCAGGCCGATACAAAGTGGAATTGGTCCCCATAATGTGAAGAAGCATTCAAGACTTGCAAACAGCGTCTGCTAAAGAGCAAGTGGCTTGCCCACTACAACACAGAGATGAAGCTGAGACTCGCGTGTGATGCATCTCCATACGGAGAAGGAGCCGTCATCTCACATGCTCTACCATCAGGTGAAGAACACCCTATTGCATTTGCATCACGGACTCTGTCACCAAGTGAGGAAAATTATGCTTAAATTGAGAAGGAAGCCCTGAGCATAATATTTGGAGTGAAGACGTTTCACAAATACCTCTTACGGAAGGATGTTCCAACTGCTGACAGATCACAATTCTCTGTTGGCCATTCTTGGACCAAAATCAGCTATACCAACCCTTGCTGCACTTCGAATGCAACGTTGGGCTCTGATATTGTTAGCCTACGACTATGAGATTGAGTACAGACGATCCAGTAATCACACAAATGCCAATGCACTATCAAGACTACATACAATAGTGACTCCGACATTGAAGATGATAGAGCAGTTTTCCAGATCTCTCTCATTGACGAACTGCCCATATCTGCTTCAGACATAGCAGAGGAAACAAGGAAAGACCCAGTGCTTTCCAATGTCTTGGACTTAACATTAGGCGGTTGGTCAACCTTCGTAAATGACGATAACCTTCGTCCATTCATCAACAAGAAAGACCAGTTGTCCACTGATCAAGGATGTGTTCTGTGGGGATCAAGGGCGGTGGTACCTGACAAATTCCAGAGTAGACTGCTATCTGACCTGCATGGGGGACATCCAGGGATCACTCGAATGAAAGCACTTCCCATTAATTAATTGTGGTGGTCTGGACTGGATCAGGACATTCAACAGCATGTAGGCCACTGCTCACCTTGTGTAGCTGTTCGCAACAAGCCCGCTGCTGCACCTCTTTCAATGGTCCTGGGCTGCTACACCGTGGGAACGCATCCATGTGGATTACGCCGAGATTGACAACCAACATTTCCTTGTTGTCGTCGATGTCCATTCCAAGTGGATGGACGTGTTCCCTACTCAACTGACCACAGCTGAGAAGACCATCAATCTTCTCAGACACCTGTTTGCATCCTTTGGACTAGCCAAGGAGCTCGTATCGGACAATGGCCCTCCTTTCACGTCAAACGATTTTGAAATGTTTCTCAAGAACAACAGAGAAAGGCACATCCTGTCACCACCTTACCATCCGGCATCAAACGGAGCAGCGGAGAGAGCCATGCAAACCTTTAAGAAGGCCTGGACTAGACTCGAGGTTCAGTCTGTGTCCACCCACCAAAGGCTTCCCTGGTTCCTGTTTACATACCGTAACACACCACACACAGTAATGGAATGTACACCAGCTGAACTGTTTCTGAAACGCCAACCACGTACCCGCCTGAGATTGTTGAAACCAGACTTGTCAAGCACTGTGGCAAAGCACCAGCTACAGCAGAAGAGGGCTCATGACAGACACTCAAAGACTTTCAGAGAATTCAAAGAGGGAGAGAGGGTGATGGTACGTGATTTCAGACACCCCAAGCACCTGTGGAACTCAGGTGTGATCTTGCAACGCAGAGGACCTTTGCCTTACCAAGTCCAAATTGGTCATCGCCAGGTCAACGTTCATGTGGATCATCTGCTACGGTCCAACGCCCCAGCAGAGACATGCAGAGAGAACAAGAACAATAACGACCCACAGGACTATTCTCCTGACTGTGGACGTACGGGAGAGACAGAGCCTGGCCTTCCACCTGAACCTGGCCCACCACCGGAAGCCCAGGAGGAGAGGAGATATCCTATTCGACAGCGAAGGGCACCACAAAAGCTTGACCTGTGAGTTGAGCTGGTTTAAGGAGGTAACAGACAGTAAAACAAACAAACACTTTAATATGTCCTAGATAAAAGGAAAGAAAAAGGACATTACCTGGGTTACTTATTAGGACACAAAATCCATCTTTGGGGCAGAATAATCCCCTGGATTTGTGCTGGGCTCTGAAAAGTCTGCTTCAACCCAGTAGTTGAAAAATGTTTAAGAATGCATTGTTCAGCTATTGCATTAGTAGTTACCTAACATATTTACCTTGTTCTCTGGGAGTTAAACACTATGGGGGAGGAGTGTAGTATCTGGGATCTACATCTGTTTATATTAGTTACTATGCTGTTACTAAGCAGTAATGTATTACGGCAGTGTTACGTTACTACACCTAATAGGAAATGCACATGCGCACTGCCATGAACTGTAGAGCACGAGGGTTTTTTGACTAAGCGAAAATTAACTGTACTCCCGTCTCCTGCCTGCTCATTTCTCCACAACACAAATATTACAGAGCACAGCACAGAATGCTCAATGAGGTTAAGAATAATCCTAAAGTGTCAGCTAAAGACTTACAGAAGTCTCTGGAAGATGCTAACATCTCTGTTGATGAGTCTACAATACGTAAAACACTAAACAAGAATGGTGTTCATGGGAGGACACCATGGAAGAAGCCACTGCTGTCCAACTCAAAAGACAGAAGGAAATCAACAACAGAATGGCTTGAACAGGACTTGAACAGAAGAAAATATGCCTTCTGGAGTGGCCCAGTCAGTCCTGACCTCAACCCAATTGAGATGCTGTGGCATGATCTTGAGAGTGGTTCACACCAGACATACCAAGAATATTGTGGAACTGAACAAGCTTTTTCTAAAGAGGAATGTTGAAAGGTAACATGTTTTCAATTGAAGATGTAAGATCCTAATTTGAGCCAGTTTGCTATAGCAGGAAAATAACATTAAACATGAATTCTTATGTGCATTTTAATTCATGGACATTTGTTTTAGGAGTTTATAAATTTTTTCGGTGGGAGAAATCAAGTTTGAAATTTCAAAGTAGAAATTACTAACTTTAGAAGCCTTTTTAAAACTCAAAGAGACCCTCCCCTATAGATTCAGGTTTTGCGGCCAGAGTCCGCACCTTTGTTTTTCTATGTTGGTTTTTGAGTTCGGCCTAGTATGGTTCATAGAGGCAGCTGTCAATTATTGTCTCTGATTGAGAATCATACTTAGGTAGCCTGGGTTTCACTTTTGGTTTGTGGGTGTTTGTTTCCGTGTTTGTGTTTGGGCCACACGGTACTGTCTCGGTTTTGTAAATTCACGTATTCGTTTATTGTTTTGATTCAGTGTTCAGTGCTTTCTTTAATTAAAATCATCATGAACACTTACCACTCTGCGCTTTGGTCCGATCCTTACTCCTCCTCAGACGAAGAGGACGATATCTGTTACAGAAGAGATTCGTCCAACCCATAGCGTATCTCACTACAAAACATACAAAACCTTGCAGAGAGCATATCCGACCGGAAATCTCATAGAAAAAAAAAACTATTGAAATAAAGAATGAGAAATAACTGATGGAGGGAATGTAGTGTATATTCTAAAGTGAGTGTTAGACCTACACATAATTTCTTTCAAATATGTCAGGTCTTTTCTGACTTTGTTGGACAGACAGAGAGAGGATGACAGTGTCTGTTGATATCCCACAGTGAGAAAGATAGTTTGTCTCAAAGGGCAGTAAGCCGGATTTAAATCTATGCTGACACTGTCGAAGTGTGTGCTGGAGGTTAATGCAATACCGCTAGACCAGACAGGCCACCTACACACCTTTTTTCGTGGAATTTCCAATGGAAGGAGCAGACATGACAGAATGTGCATTGCATTGGGGCTCCCGAGTGGCACAGCGGTCTAAGGCACTACATCTCAGTGTTGGAGGCGTCACTACAGACACCCTAGTTTGAATACAGTCTGTATCACAACCGGCTGTAAATGGGAGTCTCAAAGGGCGGTGCACAATTGGCCCAGCGTTGTTCGGGTTTTGCCAGTGTGGGCCCTCATTGTAAATAAGATTTTTTCTTAACTGACTTGCCAAGTTAAATAGGTTAAACTCATTAGCATACCCCTTGTGGCATGGGTTCAAACCCTGCCTGCGTTCAGCTTTAAATCTGTATTCTTCTACCTATCTGTCTCCCCTTCACATCTGTCCGGGGGTATCGTCGTGTCCCCTGAACCCCCCGTCACAGCCTCCAGTATCTTTGCTGCAATAGTGTATGTGCCGGGAGGCTAGGGTCAGTCTGTCCTATCTGGTGTAATTATCCTGTCTTATCTAGTGTCTTGTTTTAACGTAAGTATGTTCTCTCTAATTCTCCCTTCCCTCTCTCTCTCTCTCTCTCTCTCCTCCCAGAGGACCTGAGCCCTAAGACCGTGCCTTAGGACTACCTGGCCTGATGACTCCTGGCTGTTTCTTCTTATGTTCCTGCCTTTCTAGGGAGTTATTCCTAATGACCGTGCTTGTACATGTGCATTGCTTGCTGTTTGGGGTTTTAGGCTAGGTTTCCGTATAAACACTTTGTGACATCTGCTAATGTAAAAAGGGCTTTCTTGTTTGATGTGGTTATGTCCAACTGAGTTCCCTTCTATTTTACCCAGTTATCAGTCACATTATTGTGGCAAGAGAATATTATTTTGTCTTCTTTACCTGAATAGCATTCTAGATGTTTTGTCACTCTGCTATGATTTGAGTTTGGACAAATTGCCAATGGTTGTGCATATGCTATCAAATAAGCGAGATAATATCAGTGTACTACTTATACGACCTAAAGAAGATAGTAAAATATTAATAACACACAGTTAAAATATAGAAGACATTGGCAATATTGAATGGCTGACTCCATTTTCATCATCGGAGAACAACTATTTGACTTGAGGTGGTGTCAAGAACGTCAAACAATATAAATTCATATTTAACTTTTTGTTATTAATTCCTGTGAAACAGCTAATTTAGACGACCAAGAAAAGTTGGTTTTATATTCACATATTCAGACATTCGCCAAAATCCATTTAAAATGGTAAAAATCAATAACTAATTAATTGATTGTCAAAGACACATAAAAATAGATATGGTTTATTCTATAAATGTCTAGCATAGTTTTACAACCTTTGTTTTGATTTAAAAAATCCAGTTTTGATTTGATGGAAAAAAAAATAAAGCTGTGTAAATCAATGACTAATTCACCATTTGTCACAGAATCATCAAACTAGATATGATTGATTCTATAAATGTCTTGTATACTTTTACAACTTTGTTTTGAATAAAAAAATCCAGTTTTGACTGGATATAAATATATAAAATCTATGAAATGTCATTTAAAACTGTGTAAATCAATAACTAATTCACCGCTTGTCACATAAACGTAAAACTAGGTATGATTTATTCTAAAACTTTGTAGCATGGTTTTACAACCTTTGTTTTGAGGAAAAATTCCAGTTTTGATTTTATAGAAATACACAAAATCTATTAAATGCCATTTAGTGGTATAAATCAATATATAAATCAATAGCTAATTCACCATTTGTCACAGACACATCAAACTATGTATGATTTATTCTATAAATGTCTAGCATACTTTTACAACCAAATCAAATACAGTTTTGATTTGATGGAAATACATAAAATCTCAAATATTGCATTTAGAGATGAAGAAAACAATAACTAATTCAGTGATTGCAGTTACTTGCAATAGCTTTGCAATAGCTTTAGCTTTAAATAACTTTTCATTTGAAGAGCAATTTGTTCTATATGAAGTTAGATAATGTTTACAATCTTAAATTGTATGCCAAATCAATGTTTGCATTTTTAGTGCAACAGTTCCACATTTTAAAGTAGTTACAAGGCACAACAGTCATTTATTTATATGTCTCTCTCAGCCAAGAGGCCCATTCCAATAATTTTCTATTTAGGCTTTGTTGAAATCCTTCTTTGTCATTCCCAGACATTCGATCTGCAGTATTAAAAACATAAAACAGGGTTATAAATTGTAAATTACAATTCTGGAAAGCCCAAATTATGTTACATGCTTTTGCAATTACAAACATTTTGAAATTGAATTGGATTTTTGTTCAATTGCTATATTGACTTTAAATTACATGCATTTGACCACAACCCTGACAGAAGCACACATAACTGAGGTGTTAATCATCGTTGAGTATTCAGGCATTAAAAAAATCATATTGTAATAAAGGCATACATTTGCAAAAAACGTATGCGTTGATAAAAAAGGTATCACGCATCAATGTTGTAATATCAAACATTACAATAATAGCAGTCTTTGTGATCCAAATCAGTTTACTCGTCACTTGTGACAGATACAACGTGTGTACCTATTACAGTGAATTGCTGTCATCGTATGTATCTAGTATCTCTCATAGTAGAATAATAAAATAGAGTCATGGAAATAGAACATTAGTGCAATAATACAAGGATAACCCTGATAAAAAAGTTGTGCCCTCTAAACGGACTACATGCCCTCTATCAAATCAAAACTGAAATGTTCCTCAAAACAAAGGTTGTAAAAGTATGCTAGACATTTATAGAATAAATCATACCTAGTTTGATGTTTCTGTGACAATCACTGAATTAGTTATTGATTTATACCGCTTTAAATGGCATGTTATAGATTTTATGTATTTCCATCAAGCTAAAACTGGAATTTCTACTCAAAACAAAGGTTGTAAAAGTATGCTAGACATTTATAGAATAAATCATACCTAGTTCGATGATTCTTTGACAAACGGTGAATTAGTTATTGATTTTTACATTTTTAAATGGCGTTTGGCGAATGTCTGTTGAATGTCCGAATGTGTGAATATAAAACCAACACTTTACCTCGGTATTTAGACGCGCGTGTATATCACCAAGGTTTCGATATTCACCGGCACTATTTTCTGCTTTGGGTCCGCCTTCACTCCAGCTGACCGGCCTCGATCACCCAGTGTGGCACGTCGGACTTTCCGCGGCCGTTAATTATAATTGATACATTAAAAACTGTATGGTTGACAGCGGCCGCTCGTGTCGGGAAAGCACTCCATGTTCGTTGACATTTTCATCCGGATATTTTTTATTTTATTTTTTACTGTGGATGTTATTTCTTTAGTTCGTGTCTTGGAATCTCTCTACGGTACCATAACTAGGCCGCAACCCAATCCCCGGTGTCACCTACGTGCATTTAACGTTAACTAGTCATCGACTGACAACCATGGGGGACACAGGCAGTGAACGAAGCAAGCCGCCACCACGCTGTTCCTGTGGATTTTGGGGGTAAGCGTTAACTAGCTCGTTATGAATAATAAATATAGCTATGTAGTTAACTCTAACTTGGTACAGCTAATGAAATGTACAATAGCCCCCGGTCTTTCATAGCTTGATGCCTGTCGCTAGCTAACGTTAGCTAGGTACAGAGGGACAGAAGCAGAATGTGGGGGATGTGTTTCAACTAGCTAAAGTTAACATCTAACTAGCTGCTAAATTTGATAACTGGCTAATTTCATGGAAATTGTCATTTTGTTTTTCAATATTAATGTATGCCGTACATTAGTAACTACTAACTCAATGTAATGCTATTAAGCTAGCTAACCGACTGTTTAGCTAATGTTAGCATCAGCTTGACAGCTAATGTAAAAGCTAACTGGAGCGATCTAACAAACATATCAATATCTGCTTTGGTGCTGCTGCAGTGACGCTACTTTGACAGCTAAGCCAATGTGAAATTATGTATAATTACATGCCAGATTCTAATAGCTACGTTTCGAGAGAATGTCAGCGTTATGTTGTAAGCTTGTTTAATATGAAGTTAAGTTAGCTAGTAGACCTAATTTATATATGTATGGGTCATATTTCCGAGGTCACACCAAATATTCACAATACACCTCGATAGGGGGACTGATGTATATGCTAACTGTTCGTGTTCTACTACCGAATTCTCTTGAGGGTTATTGTTTTATTAACCTTGAGAGCTCAGTCTTTATCCAAAATGTCGACCAGAGTAGACCTATAGTTAGTATAAGACAATGTTTTTATTAACTCGGATGTATAACTGTTGGTGACCATTGTATCTACCTCATTTTCAAAAGCTTTTGAAACAGAAGCCAAACTGGAAAACCTATGGATGCAACTTCCTCCACACCACTATAAATCCCTGCATTAACATCTTTATGTTAGCCTATACATCCTGACAAAATGCACCATATTAATGGCCTGCTAATGTGCCTGGACCCTGTAGGGCTAAACTACAGAGAAAAGACTCATAACTGATCCAAATGGTTGCCTAATCAGGCATGCTAGAAAATTAAGCATTCAAAACGCCAGGCAATTATTGAAATGACAATGGCTATTCACTGCAGTTTACAGCCTAGGCTATAGTTTTGTACCCACTTGAAAACAATAAGATTATTCATTACGTTGTGTTGTGGCCTAGACAGGATAAATTTGTTGTCCCTAAAAAACAGAATCAATAGGGTAGCTTTTCGAGCTTGATCACTGCTAGACACTCTTTCGACACAGGTATAAGGCCCTCTCCCATCTTCCTTTCGGTAAATCTGACCACACCTCCATTTTGCTTCTCCCTCCTACTAACAGACTCAGGGAAGTTCCAGTGGTCAACTCTGTACAGCCTTGGTCCAACCAATCAGAATCCATGCTCAAAGAATGTTTTGATCACTTGAACGGGAATATGTTCCGGGTAGCCTCTGGGGATAAAATCAATGAATATATGCAGACTCAGTCCCTGGATTCATAAAACCATGCATAGATGTGATTCTGAGTCTTTCAAAACTTATCTGACTCAAAAAAAATGTGTCTTGATGGCAGCCTGTAGGGAAACTGAAGGAGAAATATGCTGCTTATTAACACGCTAAAGTGACTGGGGACAATGTTATGGTTAAATAGTACAAATGCGACCTATGCAGATCGCTCAAGATGGCGAAATGCATATATAGGCAGAAAGTGGATTAGCAATTCTGCAGGTCAGACACAAGGCATATTTGGCAGGGGCTCCTAACGATCACAGATTACAAAAGGAAAGCTAGCCACGTCGCTGACACCAATGCAGCCCTATCGGAGGAGCTGAACACCTTCTCTTACGCTTCAAGCACAACGACGACTTTGAGAGGTCGAGGAGAGCCCTTGAGTACAACGAGGGCTATGTGCTTCTGGTCTCCAGAGGTAAGTCATTCAAATATGTTAGCCCTTTGAAGGCTGCGGCCCAGAAGGCATCCTGCCCTGGGACTGAACTTCTCTCTATGCAACTTGGTCCTGGACTTCCTGACGAGCTGCCCCCCAGGTGGTGAATTTAGACATTACCTCTGATTCTCAACATTGGGGCACCTCAAGGGTGCATCCTCATTCCCCTCCTGTACTTCCATGACTGTTGCCTCACACAGTTCCAAGTTTGCTGATGACACAACTGTAGTAGGCCAGATAACCAACAATGATGAGACGGCCTACAGGGAGGAGGTAGGCATTCTGATGGCGTACACATCTATATATATATATATATATATATATATATATATATATATATATATATATATGCCATTTAGCAGACGCTTTTATCCAAAGCGACTTACAGTCATGTGTGCATACATTCTACGTATGGGTGGTCCCGGGGATCGAACCCACTACCCTGGCGTTACAAGCGCCATGCTCTACCAACTGAGCTACAGAAGGACCACTCTGAGGAGATGAAATGGTCAAACCACACGGACACCATTGTGAAGAAGGCACGACAGCTACTCTTCAACCACAGGATGTGAGGGCCCTCCCAGTGTTCTACAGGCGCACCATCGAAAGCATACTGTTGGCTTGCATCGCGTCCTGGTACGGCAACAACACCGCCTCTGACCAAAATGCGCTACAGAGGGTGGTACGCTCAGCCAAATGCACCATTGGGTGCACACTGCCTTCCCCCCAGGATACCTACAACACTAGGTGTTGCAGAAGGCCGAAAATATAAACAGGGACCCCAGTCACTTGAGCCATGGCCTATTCTCCCCTTTTCCATCAGCTGGACGCAGGCAGTATAGAAGCATCATTGGAAAGCATCATTCTACCCCCAGACCATCAGGCTGTTGAATAGCTACCACTAGTTAGATTAACTGCTCCCCCTATGGACATTGTACATGTGACTATAAAAAAAACACATTTTATTTTATATATATATATAAAAATAAGCTGTTCTCGTGCGCAATAGGCTATACACAAGCCTCTCAGCAATAGACCATTCCTCTACTCGTGATATCCCAGGAAAAGCTATAGGCTGCAGAAGATATAGGACAGTGGTTCTTAACCTTGTTGGAGGTACTGAACCCCAACAGTTTCATATGCGCATTCACCGAACCCTTCTTAATTGAAAAAAATCAAATTCAAAACATAGGTATATATTTGACTGGTGCACAAAATGAACCGTGCATCAACATCACTGTGTTCAAAGAACAAAATCATCAAAACATTTTCACACAGATTATCATTTTCACACAAAAACAAAAACATAATAATGAATATTTACTGCAAATCAGTGTGACTTCTGCTGTTGCCTTTCAGAGACAAGTTCAGAAATGCGCGGCTTCACCTTGGCAAGTGCCACTCTCATGTCATTTTCGCAACAAAGTCTGTTCCTTTTCTTCGTTTTTATGTCCAGCATCCTCGAAAAGGATTGCTCGCAAAGATATGTTGTAACAAACGGTATGAAAATCTCCAGAGCTTTCTTAGCAATAACAGGGTACGTTACCATTTGTTGACGCCAAAACGTTGAAAGCGTTGTTGTTCTGAAGAGTTGCTGTTGAACCTGGCTCTGCTGAATTTCAATGATTTCATCGAGGTATTCATCATTGACATCTGTTGTCTCAACACTAAACGTGAACGGCTGTCTCACCCATGCTGGATATGACTCTCTTGTAGGGAAGTATCCATCGAGAGACTTTGCAAGCTCATCTAAGTGCGTGGCAATTGCTTGCTTCAGTTCAGCGGGTACAGAAATGTCTCCGATTCCAGATACATTTTCGATCTTACTTACAGTCGTCCAGCAGGGGAAAGTTTGCGAAGTTATTGTTCTCTGTTTGTCGTTTCCATAACGGTAGCTTTTTTTGAAAAGCCTTCAGGTTTTCCTCCGCTTCGATGATGTTGACTCCACCGCCCTACATCTTTTGATTGAGATGATTGAGAGCTGCGAAGATATCAGCCATGTACGCTAAAATGAGAATGAACTCAGAATTTTTGAAGCAATCTGCATGACAATGTTGGTGCTCTTGCAAAAACAGGGCTAATTCCACATGCACGGCAAAAATACGATTCAGCACCTGTCCCCGGGATAACCACCTAATGTTAGAATGGTACAGAAGTACCTCGAATTCAGAGCCCATTTCTTTACACAGCTCACTGAAGATGCGATGCCGCAGAGCACTAGTTCGCACATAGTTCACGCATTCCACTACAATTTTTAATACTTCTGCCAGTTTTGGAGGCAAGGTTTTTGTTGCCAACGCATGCCTGTGCAGAATACAATGCGTAACAATGTGTGGTGCATCGGCTTTCACTGGCGCACCAAAACCAGACTTTCTTCCCAGCATGACTGGAGCTCCATCCGAACAAACTGCAGAAACCATATCCCACGAAAGATTGTTGTCTTTGAAGAAGTCATCCACAAGTTTCTTCACATTGGCTGCCTTAGTTGTTGTTGTAAGAGGCTTACAAAATAAAAATTCTTCCTTTATCACGTCGTCTTTCACATAGCGCACGAATACAGCAAGCTGGCTTAGATTGGAAATGTCTGTGGTCTCGTTGAGTTGAAGGCTGAATTTTGCCGGGCTTGAAATCATATCTGCAACTACTTGAGCCAAGATGTCTTTGCTCATGTCCTCTTCTGTCGCTGATGGTGTCATTTGAAAGAGGAATTTGGGATAACTTAACTTCGGCCTCTTTTCCCAGCATGATATTCGCCATCTTCAACACAGCTGGTTTTATGAGTCTTTCACCAATGGTGTGTGGTTTGCCCTGCTTTGCGATCAGGTAAGCAACTTCGTACGATGCTGTGAGGATCGGTTTGTTGATGGGTACAAAGCCGAGAACAGGCAGAGTAGCCTTTTCATCGAATCTGGCTCTCTTCACCTTGAATTCAGCGAGCGTTGTGTTCCTGTATTTTCCATCTCCATGCAGCTTAAGGAAGTGTTCTCTTAGCTTTGCCGGTGCTAGACTAGAATTGCTCAACTTGGCATTGCAAATCATGCAGTTAGGACACTGACTCCCATCACGTTCGGTTATACATGTAAATCCATATTGTACATATTCGTCCGACCACTTTCTTTTTTTTGTTCGACATAGTAAGTATGAAGGAATTAAAATATTAAGAAAGAAATCACAAGACGTACCATCACCATTGTCACAAACTGAGCGCGCCAAATTCCCTGCAGCACAGATAGGCCAAGCGATGTAGCGTGATCACCTGCAGCCAATGATGGCCAAGCAGAGCTTGTCATCACGAATCATATGAATCGGATGTGTGTCTTGACCTCCGCCGAACCCCTGAGACTGACTCACCGAACCCCTGGGGTTCGATCGAACCCCGGTTAAGAACCACTGATATAGGACATTTTATTTAGATTTTTTTTTTAAATACTAGGCTTAATAGCCTAGTAGGCCAAATTTAACTGACGAAAGTTGAGTGGTGTTTTGAACACTTTTGTCCAGTTCTGATAAAATTGGTGCACTGAAGCATTGCAAATGGTTGCACAGGACAGCCGAGTGAGATGAGCATGGTGAAAAAGAAGACCCAAAGGAATTGACAACAATAAGAAAAATGGAAATCACTTGCAAACCTCTTGAACAGTGAGGCACTGTTGACATGCTGTAACAGATGGGCAGGCTAAATGACATTTATTGAATTGCTACTTTTTAATGCAAGTTACTATGTAATTGTTCATCAGGCCTACATGTAAATCGAAGTAACCTTTTTTGTTGTTGCCGTTTTCACTGTGAAAAACCCTTAAATCACTGAATGGGGTTGTTACCATCTTATTAATACTGCAGTAGGTTACTTTGTTACGTTCTCAATGGTCTCTCGCTGGGTGACTGCAAGAGGCGAGGTGTTGCAGAATAGCTTGTTCAGATTTGACATTTTATTTAACCTTTATTTAAACGGGGTCACATTGAGATTCCAATTATTTTACTTGAGCCCTGTATATATTACAATAAAAACATAATAAAACATATACATGTGTATAAAACAATATAATTCAGCACACGATAACAAAAACACATTAAATAAAAGCAATCACATTCAACTACATAGAGGTCCGTAATCATATTTTTAACTGCCTGAGTGGCACCAGCACATGTAACTGCAGTGAACTCTGTATATTGTTCCACAAATTGGGGGCAAAAATTCTAAATGCAGATTTTCCCAAATCTGTGGAGACTCTAGTGTGTGAAAAATAGATGAACATTAGGCTAGCCTACTCATTAGGATACTGTTTGTAAATATTGACATGAGCTTGTGTAAGAGTAGAGCTTTCGTCCGTCCCCTCTCCCCGTCCCGGGCTCGAACCAGGGACCCTCTGCGCACCCTCTGCGCACACACAGACAACTGACACCCACGAAGCATCGTTACCCATCGCGCCACAAAATCCATGGCCCTTGCAAAGTAAGGGGAACACCTACTTCAAGGCCTCAGAGCGAGTGACGTCGTCGATCGAAACGCTATTAGCGCGCACCACTGCTGACTAGCTAGCCATTTCACATCGGTTACACTTGCCAACCACAAGGCCTTTTTTCAGCTAAATTTAGCCTAGTCTGGAACATCAGTCATTTTTATTGGTTAAGTGGGTTGTATAGGCTAGGCCTACTCCGTAAAAAAAAAGTATTGATACATTCCTTTCTCTTTTTCTCTGCATGAACGCGATTGACAATTGCAGTGTCGAAACAATAAATATTTTACATTTCAAGCAGTTTGACATCTGTGTTGCTGTTGTGCAGACCAAGGAACAGCCTTACATTGGCTATCCTTTTTGCCTTATGAAGGTCAAGAAACCCTTGCATTTTGAGTTGAGAACCTGTTTCAGCAAGGCTTAGACTTTGTTTGTCACGCAGACTGTCATTGATTTCAAAAGCAGATGGCTCAGAATTCCCCAACACAAGCATGTGAAGCGAAGTGATATTGGGTAAATCCATACATGTTTGCACCTGGAAGAAGTAGTCAGAAAGTGACTTTGCAAACTGTTTATCCTGTTTTACACACAATTCACACACAGACAATTCAATTTGTAAGTTAAAGGCACAGTGCAGTTAAACATGTTTGGCACAGCACACTTCAAGGTAGGAAGCTAGCTACACTTACACTAGCCAGTGGATTTGCTGCTTTCATCCCCCTCCAAGGCTCTTTCCCATACATCTTGCATCCGGCAGCGGCAGGTGGCAGCCAGCAGCAACCTTTTCAAGAAGTAAGTCTAAATAGTTATTCTTCTAGCTAGATATCATTTATTAAAAGTTAAGCAGGGCATGACTTAATTTTCTTTGGACAAGTAGGGATCATGTTTTTTTTAGTTGTCCATAAGTAAAAAATGGTCTAACACCATTTTTACAGCATTGTATGACACAAGGAACCACTTTACAAAATAATTGGCATTACTATCTGTTAATGTAGTTAGACAAAAATGTAGGCTACATATTCAAGCCTGTCTCAAAATAAAGCACTGCCCCTTTAACCCAATGAGTCCCACCATATCACCGGCGTGTTTTGGACTTCTAATGTGTGTTAGAGCTACAGACTCCTGTGCTATACCATTGGATTAGTTTATTTCTTCTGCATCTGTAGATACCAAACATTCATTCGTCAGTGATTAACAGGGGCTGAGGTACAGCAGTGTTTGTGAGACAATAGGCCTGTTTTTTCCCCCCTCAAAACGTCTGTAGAGTCTGATTTGAGCTATAAACCATCTATTTTTACAAATATTTTATTTCACCTTTTATTTAACCAGGTAGGCTTGTTGAGAACAAGTTCTCATTTACAACTGCGACCTGGCCAAGATAAAACATAGCAGTGTGAACAGACAACAAGTCAATAACACAGTAGAAAAAAAGTCTATGTACATTGTGTGCAAAAGGCATGAGGAGGTAGGCGAATAATTACAATTTAGCAGATTGACACTGGAGTGATACATGATCAGATGGTCATGTGCAGGTAGAGATACTGCAGTGCAAAAGAGCAGAAAAGTAAATAAATAAAAACAGTATGGTGATAAGGTAGGTAAATTGGGTGGGCTATTTACCAATGGACTATGTACAGCTGCAGCGATCGGTTAGCTTCTTAGATAGCAGATGTTTGCGAGGGAGATAAAAGTCTCCAACTTCAGCTATTATTATTATTTAATTTTTTTGCAATTCGTTCCAGTCACAGGCAGCAGAGAACTGGAAGGAAAGGCGGCCAAATGAGGTGTTTTCTTTAGGGATGATCAGTGAGATACACCTGCTGGAGCGCGTGCTACGGGTGGGTGTTGCCATCGTGACCAGTGAGTGAACTGAGATAAGTGGAGCTTTACCTAGCATGGACTTTCATTTACATTTACATTTAAGTCATTTAAATGATGACCTGGAGCCAGTGGGTCTGGCGACGAAATGTAGCGAGGGCCAGCCGACTAGAGCATACAGGTCGCAGTGGAGGGTGGAATAAGGTACTTTAGTAACAAAACGGATGGCACTGTGATAAACTGCATCCAGTTTGCTGAGTACAGTTTTGGAAGCTATTTTGTAGATGACATCACCGAAGTCGAGGATCGGTAGGGTTGTCAGTTTTACTAGGGTAAGTTTGGCGGCGTGAGTAAAGGAGGCTTTGTTGCAGAATAGAAAGCCGACTCTAGGTTTGATTTTAGATTGGAGATATTTGATGTGAGTCTGGAAGGAGAGTTTAGTCTAGCCAGACACCTAGGTACTTATAGATGTCCACATATTCTAGGTCGGAACCATCCAGGGTGGTGATGCTAGTCGGGCGTGCGGGTGCAGGCAGCGAACGGTTGAAAAGCATGCATTTGGTTTTACTAGCATTTAAGAGCAGTTGGAGGCAACGGAAGGAGTGTTGTATGGCATTGAAGCTCTTTTGGAGGTCAGATAGCACAGTGTCCAAGGAAGGGCCAGAAGTATACAGAATGGTGTCGTCTGTGTAGAGGTGGATCAGGGACTCGCCCGCAGCAAGAGCAACATCATTGATATATACAGAGAAAAGAGTCGGCCCGAGAATTGAACCCTGTGGCACCCCCATAGAGACTGCCAGAGGACCGGACAACGTGCCCTCCGATTTGACACACTGAACTCTGTCTGCAAAGTAGTTGGTGAACCAGGCCAGGCAGTCATTAGAAAAACCAAGGCTATTGAGTCTGCCGAAAAATAATGTGGTGATTGACAGAGTCGAAAGCCTTGGCCAGGTCGATGAAGACTGCTGCACGGTCTTTTATCGATTGCGGTTATGATATCGTTAATTACCTTGAGCGTGGCTGAGGTGCACCCATGACAGGCTCGGAAACCAGATTGCACAGCGTAGATGGTCAGTAATCTGTTTGTTGACTTGGATTTCGAAGACCTTAGATAGGCAGGGCAGGATGGATATAGGTCTGTAACAGTTTGGGTCCAGGGTGTCAAAGGGGGGGGATGACTGCGGCAGCTTTCCAATCCTTGGGAGCTCAGACGATATGAGGTTGAACAGGCTGGTAATAGGGGTTGCGACAATGGCGGCGGAGAATTTCAGAAATAGAGGGTCCAGATTGTCAAGACCAGCTGATTTGTACGGGTCCAGGTTTTGCAGCACTTTCAGAACATCTGCTACCTGGATTTGGGTAAAGGAGAAGCTGGGGAGGCTTGGACGAGTAGCTGTGTGGGGGGGGGGGGGAGGAGCTGTTGACCGAGGTTGGAGTAGCCAGGAGGAACGCATGACCAGCCGTTGAGAAATGCTTGTTGAAGTTTTCGATTATCATGGATTTATCGGTGGTGACCGTGTTACCTAGCCTCAGTGCAGTGGGCAGCTGGGAGGAGGTGCTCTTGTTCTTCATGGACTTCAGTGTCCTAGAACTTTTTGGAGTTAGAGCATTATACACTGCTCAAAAAAAATAAAGGGAACACTTAAACAACACAATGTCACTCCCAAGTCAATCACACTTCTGTCAAATCAAACTGTCCTCTTAGGAAGCAACATTGATTGACAATAAATTTCACATGCTGTTGTGCAAATGGAATAGACAACAGGTGGAAATTATAGGCAATTAGCAAGACACCCCCAATAAAGGAGTGGTTCTGCAGGTGGTGACCACAGACCACTTCTGTTCCTATGCTTCCTGGCTGATGTTTTGGTCAATTTATAATGCTGGTGGTGCTTTCACTCTAGTGGTAGCATGGGACTGAGTCTACAACCCACACAAGTGGCTCAGGTAGTGCAGCTCATCCAGGATGGAACATCAATGGATCACCCTCATGGTGTCTGTTTCTGACCGTTTGAGCAGACACATGCACATTTGTGGCCTGCTGGAGGTCATTTTGCAGGGCTCTGGCAGTGCTCCCCCTTGCACAAAGACGGAGGTAGCGGTCCTGCTGCTGGGTTATTGCCCTCCTACGGCCTCCTCCACGTCTCCTGATGTACTGGCCTGTCTCCTGGTAGCGCCTCCATGTTCTGGACACTACGCTGACAGACACAGCAAACCTTCTTGCCACAGCTCGCATTGATGTGCCATCCTGGATGAGCTCCACTACCTGAGCCACTTGTGTGGGTTGTATAGACTCTGTCTCATGCTACCACTAGAGTGAAAGCACCGCCATCATTCAAAAGTGACCAAAACATCAGCCAGGAAGCATAGTAACTGAGAAGTGATCTGTGGTTATCACCTGCAGAACCACTCCTTTATTGGGGGTGCCTTGCTAATTGCCTATAATTTCCACCTGTTGTCAATTTCATTTGCACAACAGCATGTGAAATTTATTGTCAATCAGTGTTGCTTCCTAAGTGACCAGTTTGATTTCACAGAAGTGTGATTGGAGATTCATTGTGTTTTTCAACTGTTCCCTTTGTTTTTTTGAGCAGTGTGTGTGTGTGTGTGTGTATATACATCTCAGGATTTTGCTATGGTGGACCTAATTTTTTTGGAGGTTGTGTACATACTGGTTGTCCTGAAAAGAAATACTTTAATGCTAAATTTAAGTTCTGGACATGTAGATCTTTCTGAGATCTTGGTACTGATAGGGTTAAGGCTTTTCTGGGGAATGGTTGGCTACCCTTAAAATATTATAATTACAACCAAATACTTTTGTATATGTTTTGTGCGTAAGAGTCTAGGGCGAAAGATCCAAAATTCATACAACCACT
Organism: Oncorhynchus gorbuscha; assembly: GCF_021184085.1. Taxonomy (NCBI): domain Eukaryota; kingdom Metazoa; phylum Chordata; class Actinopteri; order Salmoniformes; family Salmonidae; genus Oncorhynchus; species Oncorhynchus gorbuscha. The sequence goes on along the minus strand of NC_060177.1, from coordinate 43,257,563 downwards.
GCATAATTTTCTTTTAAAAAGCTATAAGGCTGATGCAACAGATCAGACCGTTTTAGCTTAAAATGTTGAAGTTTGATATTGTAAGCTCAAACGTGTGAAAGTGCCTGTCGGCTATTCGAGAATGTCCCAAAATGCATTTAGCGGGGAAACACCGTTCTCAGAAACTCAGGTTTCATGTGACCGAGATAAATATCCTTTTAGAAGTTAGAAAGAGGGGAGATCTAAAGATGCATCAACTAGCATGTGTTACTAATATGACTAGGATTATGCCTTTGGCTGCTGGTCAATAAAGACCGTTGATTTGAATACCAGTAGAACATGAGAAAATGCTGGTTTCAATTGCATATTTAAGTGTTAATAAAATAATTCCCTCAACATTTCTATGGTTGTATTTTGTCTATGCTTCTGGGGCGGCAGGGTAGCCTAGTTGGACTAGTAACCGGAAGGTTGCAAGTTCAAACCCCCGAGCTGACACATCTGTCGTTCTGCCCCTGAACAGGCAGTTAACCCACTGTCCCTAGGCCGTCATTGAAAATAAGAATCTGTTCTTAACTGACTTGCCTGGTTAAATAAAGGTAAAATAAAAAATTTCAAACCAGATAAGACATGCATCATGAAATGCCCATGTTTTCAACATTTACTTTTATATTTTCAAAATGCTGACCACCTCCGCTCAGTTTCAAGGTTGATGTGCAGTGCCCAACAGCCACTGACCTTCACTCTATGTATGGTCTTGTTACAATTTGGTCTGAACCAACTGTGCCTCCAGTGTGTAGACAGAATCAAGCCTTTAGAGGTTAATGTTAATTATCCGTCATTGTACTTGTCAAACATGACTGGTGTTTAGCCTATATTTATGTAAATACGTTTTTGGCTACGTTATCAGGTACCTCCCTCGTGTCATCTTCGGCTTGGGCATAAAGATGTAGCCAATATTCATATCACCTACACTTTAGTCTCTTTAAAAAAAAATGCATGTATATGGAAAAATATTTAAATTATTCCAATGTTGGCCTCTGATTTTGATCGGAGTAATTGTTTCATTTTGTGCGTTTTTAGACAATTATAACAAAACAGGGAAATTAATCTATTTTCCGACATGTATTTATTTATCCAGGACAAGTGTTAACGTCGAGCCCTGTAAAGGTCATGATGATGTGGTGCTGCTGCTGCTAGCTAACTACAAACCTCGACCGCAACCAGCATAGCTAGCTAGCTAGCGTTGGCTACTGAGCTGATTATTATAGTTCCATAGCTAGTTCCGTAGCTAGCTAATGTTACTACAAAAGTAACGTCAGAATCATAAAGGGGCAATGCTGGCCTGGGCAGACGTTTCCTCCCACAATGTTCTACCCATAGCCAGCTAGACGTTTTCCCCCTATGTAGGACGATTCCCCCTATGTAGGACGCATGTTGCCTGGTGATCTTATCACTTCCCAATACCTTTTTATGAATCATTTCACTTCAAACCATACTTCCTTAAGATTGAAATACAAGCTCACCATGACTTGTGAAGCAGGCACGACAGAACCTAATTCCCCCTCAGGAGACTGAAAAGATTTACCATGAGTCCACAGATCCTCAAAAGGTTCTACAGCTGCACCATTGAGAGCATCCTGACTGGTTGCATCACTGCCTGGTATGGCAACTGCTCGGCCTCTGACCACAAGGCTCTACAGAGGGTAGCGCGAACGGCCCAGTACGTCACTGGGGCCAAGCTTCCTGTCATCCAGGACCTCTATACCAGGCGGTGTCAGAGGAAGGCCCTAAAAATTGTCAAAGACCCCAGCCACCCTAGTTATAGACTGTTCTCTCTGCTACTGCACGGCAAGTGGTGCCAGAGCGCCAGGTCTAGGACCAAGCGGCTTCTAGACAGCTTCTAACCCCAAGCCATAAGACTCCTGAACAGCTAGTCAAATGGCTACCCCCCCCCCCTTCCCTCTCCACACCACTGCCACTCTCTGTTGTCATCTGTGCACAGTCACTTTAATTAACTCTACCTACATGTACAGACTACCTCAACTAACCGGTGCCCCCACACATTTACTCTGTACTGTCACCCCCCCTGTATATATTGTTATTACTTGTTACTTTTATCACTTATTCTTATCCGTATTTTTGGAAACTGTACTGTTGGTTAGGGGGTCGTAAGTAAGCATTTCACTGTTGTATTCGGCGCCTGTGACTAATAAAATGTTATTTGACTGATATGTAATGATAGTAAGTCATAGCCCGACTAAAGTATACTTTGGCTGTTGATTGTGTTAAATCAATAGTTATTGCTAAGTGTTATGTGGTGACATAAAAAAAAGGTAAGGTGTGAGTAAAGTATGGCTATGAAAGTGTTTGAGATGTATTACAGCTCATGGTTTGTTTCTGTCCATTTCTTTCTGCAGACAAGCTCCCAAAGCCATCCAGCATGGTTCTCTTGGCATCCTGGAACTCCTGGTGGATGTAAAGGACTACGCAGGCTGCAGCACTACTCTGTTCCTATGGCACAGCTGGACCTAGCACCAACTTACACAGCTCCTATAGGCCAGATACCTGTAATTAATACCATGTCTTCTATTGGTCATACAGCCAATCACAAATAGACCCTGTCCATTGACAATTCCCACTAAGTGTCAGACGCATTGTTTAGCCATTACATGTACTGAAAAATAATCATTTTTTTTATACACCCAAGATAGTTCTGCTATGGGGACAAAAAGTGATATTACTTTTTCAGTGTAGTGGATGAACCAAGAACATTTACCGGAGAATATATCTCCAGGAAGGTTGGTGACGACTCCCCCTACACAAAGTCATACATTCGATCACAGATAGCACCAACCCATTGACATCTGTGATCGAATGTATGACTTTTTGTAGAGGGAGTTGTCACCAACCTTCCTGGAGATATATACTCCGGTAAAGTTTCTTCCCAGCCATCACAACAGATTCTGTCAAGCAAGTTCTTGTTGAGAAGCTATGTGCAATACTAACTCTTCCACCTTTCCTGTCATGGGATGAGATTATAGTTGTGTGTAGTGATGTTGGTGTTTGAGAAAGCGGGCGATGACAATGTAAATAAAAACACAACTTTTTGTACTTTAACCAATCAATGACTATTCTGTTGCTGCTCGACTCCTGCTAATTGATTTGTTGAGCCACAACCTCTTTACTTTCACCATGATTTGTTTTCCTCACACTTGATCCACTTCCAGAGCTTGAGCACATGTGAACTATTAACTTGAAAAGACACTATATATATATATATATATATATATTACACACACAAAAGTGTATGTGGACACCCCTTCAAATGAGTGTATTTTGGCTATTTCAGCCATACCTGTTGCTGACAGGGTTATCAAATCGAGGTCACAGCCATGCAATCGCCATAGAGAAATATTGGCAGTAGAATGTCCTTACTGAAGAACTCAGTGACTTTCAATTTGGCAGCCCTGCTAGAGCTGCCCCAGTCAATTGTAAGTGCTGTTATTGTGAAGTGGAACCGTCTAGGAGCAACAACGGCGCAGCAGTGAAGTAGTAGGCTACAGAAGGGGACCGCCGAGTGCTGTAGCGTGTAAAAATAGTCTCCTCTGTTGCAACACCCACGACTGCACACATTTCAGTAAACGCCTTTTTCCAAATAAATGCCGGGTCTAAAGGAATTGTTTACGAGTTTTAATGTTTGATTTGTTACATTAAATAATTAACTAATGACTTGAAAAAATGCCAATTGTCTGTTTTAATCTCCAGTAAGAAACTGCTAACCATTGGCTGCTAACAGCTGTGAGCTGCTAGCTAACTGGCAACCACATTAAGATCAGGTCACTTTATTGGTCAATTGCACACAAGGTCCAACTGAAATTTGACTTCTGCTTTTAGCCCAACCCCTCCAAAAGATACACACACACAGGTTTTGAGAGGTGCCATCCTGGGTGCCAGAGGAGCTGTCAACAACTTTGAGTACAGACCCTTAGAAATAGGCCAATCGCTCTCTAGTGAGGAAATTCTGGAATTAAACAATTAACTTATATTAGGTGTGAGATGTGGTGTTCTCTGAAATTAGAAAAAAAATGTATTCCGTACACGTGGGAACTCTAAAGTGTTTTGAGACTTGGGCTGCATACCGGTCTTACTTTTAACAGTCCACACGCAGATAGCATTCTTATTTTAAAAATAAAATCTGTATTTTTGTGGCTGACTTTGAACTTGGTGATGTGCCATTGATTCTGGGAGAGTGTGGCTTGTGGTTATCTTATGGGCTTGTTTCAACTGGCTTGCCCCTGCGGTGCCCAAGACCTACCGTAAAAATGCAATTAATAGCCCAGACATTTATTTGTTTAAATCACTCTACACAACGGGTGCTAAGAGACAGGCTTCTATTTGAGCCATTTCCTTTATGCACACAGATTTTGCCACTTTCCAGTTCTGGAGTATTAGCCGTCTAGCTGAATTCGTGGCATAGGCAACAGTGTCCAACCTGAATTATTGACTATATATACAGTATCAGTCAAAGGTTTGACACCTACTCATTCATGGATTTCTTCTTTATTTGGACCATTTTCTACATTGTCGAATAACATATCAAAACTATGAAAAAACACATGGATTCATGTAGTAACCAAACAAGTACTAAACAAATATATTTTTAGATTCTTCAAAGTAGCCACCCATTGCCTTTGACTGCTTTGCACACTCTTGGTATTCTTTCAACTTGCTTAACCTGGAATGTTTTTCCAACAGACTTGGAGTTCTCACAAATGCTGAGCACTTGTTGGCTGCTTTTCTTTCACTCTGCAGTCCAACTCATCCCAAGCCATCTCAAATGGGTTGAGATTGGGTGATTGTGGAGGCCAGGTCATCTGATGCAGCTCTCCTTCTTGGTCAAATAGCCCTTACACAGCCAGGAGGTGTGTTGGGTCATTGTCCTGTTGAAAAACAAATGATAATCACACTAAGCCCAAACCAGAAGGATGGCGTATCGCTGCAGAATGCTGTGATATCCCTACTGGTTAAGTGTGCCTTGAATTCTAAATAAATCACTGAGTGTCACCAGCAAAGCACCATCACACCACCTTCAAGCTTCACGGTGGGGACCACACCTGCGGAGCTCACCCATTCACCTACTCGTCAGTTGGAACCAAAAATCTCAAATTTGGATTCATCAGACCAAAGGACAGATTTACGCCGGTGTAATGTGCATTTTTGTTTTTCTTGGCCCAAGCAAGTCTCTTCTTATTATTGGTGTCCTTTAGTAGTGGTTTCTTTGCAGCAACCGTTGATGTTAATGTCTTTTACTTGAACTCTGAAGCATTTATTTGGGCTGCAATTTCTGAGGCTGGTAACTCTAATGAACGTATCCTCTGCAGCAGAGGTAACTCTGGGCTTCCTTTCCTTTGGCAGTCCTCATGAGAACCAGTTTCATCATAGCGCTTGATTGTTTTTGCAGTGGCACTTGAAACTTTAAAGTTCTTGAAATGTTCCGGATTGACTGACCTTCATGTCTTAAAGTAATGGACAGTCGTTTCTCTTCGCTTATTTGATATGTTCTTGCCATAATATGGACTTGATATTTTACCAAATAGGGCTATCTTCTGTATACCACCCCTACCTTGTCACAACACAACTGATTGGCTCAAACGCATTAAGAAATTCCACAAATTAACTTTTAACAAGGCACACCTGTTAATTGAAATGCATTCCAGGTGACTACCTCATGAAGCATATTCTATTCCTATACTATGGACAGTATAGGAATAGAATATGGCTTTGTACATAGGGCAGTCTAAGGTACACGGTAGAGTACCGGGTGGTAGCCAGCTAGTTAGTAACAGTGACTAAGTTCAGGACAGGGTACTGGGCGGAGGCCTGGAGATGGAAGATGTTTTCCATTCTCTCGGTCGCAGCTTTGACATGTGTACTGTCTCAGCCTTCTAGATGGTAGTGGGGTGAACAGGCCGTGGCTTGGGTGGCAGAGGTCCTTGATGATCTTTTTGGCCTTCCTGTGACAATGGGTGCTGTAGATGTCCTGGAGGGCAGGCACTGTGCCCCTGGTGATGTGTTGGGCTGACTGCACCACCCTCTAGAGAGCCCTGCGGTTGTGGATGGTGAAATTGCCATACCAGGTGGTGATATAGACGACAGGATGCGCTCAAATCAAATTTTATTGGTCACATAGACATGGTTAGCAGATGTTAATGCGAGTGTAGCGAAGTGCTTGTGCTTCTAGTTCCGACCGTGCAGTATATCTAACAAATTCACAACTACCTTATATTCAAAAGTGTAAAGGAATGATTAAGAATATGTACATATAAATATATGGATAAGCGATGGCCGAACAGCAGAGGCAATGTAGGTTATGTAAACATATAAAGTGGCATTGTTTAAAGTGACTAGTGACACATTTATTAAATCCAATTATTAAAGTGGCTAGAGATTGAGTCTGTATGTTGGCAGCAGCCACTCCATGTTAGTGATGGCTGTTTAACAGTCTGATGGACTTGAGATAGAAGCTGTTTTTCAGTTTCTCGGTCCCAGCTTTGATGCACCTGTACTGACCTTTCCTTCTGGATGATAGCGGGGTGAACAGGCAGTGGCTCAGGTGGTTGTTGTCCTTGGTGATCTTTTTGGCCTTCCTGTGACATCGGGTGGTGTGTAGGTGTCCTGGAGAGCCTTGCGGTTATGGGCGGAGCAGTTGCCGTACCAGGCGGTGATAGGATTCTGAAAGGATGCTTTTGATTGTGCATCTGTAAAAGTTTGAGTGTTTTTGGTGACAAGCCAAATTTCTTCAGCCTCCTGATGTTGAAGAGGCGCTGTTGTGTTCTTCACCCCGATGTCTGTGTGGATGGACCATTTCAAGTTGTCATTGATTTGCACACAGACGGTCCTTGAAGCTTTTCACCCACTCCATTTAGCTTGTCTGGTAGGCTCGCGTTGCTTGGCAGCTTGCGGCTGGGTTTCCCTTTAAGCCTTTGAGTGGGCTGAACCACACAGCCCACCTACTTTTCATCATTGAGTTTTTTGCTCTCATGCTTTGCTTTTGGATTGTGTAGCCTACCCGACACTACCTAAATCTAAGATACTCCTTTTTGTTTGTTCTACTAGTCCTCACCTGGTAGAGTTGACCTTGTGTCATACTTTAGAATTCGGAGGGGGGAGAAACAAATAGGCTACGTCACTGGGTTGGGTGACAATTTGCTGGGATAACCGTTCTCCGCTCGTCACCGTCAAGCGCTCTCCACTCCAGGCATACTAGCTAGGTGTGATGATCGACAGACTCATATCAGACTCTCACCCTAATTATTTTGGGTGCCTCTGCGACCGTGTCCCCATTTTCTAAATGAGGGGGTCCATAACCAACTGAGTGAACCGATATAGGTGCTGTTTTGGAAGGGGCGCACAGGTAACAACAATCACTGAGTTGACGGGTAATCGTCATAATCATAGGCTAATCAGGAAGGACGGATGTGTGTCCGTGCATGCGTGTGTAGAAGGGGGTTAAGGAATAATGCTTATTAAGACATTAGGGAAACAGGAAGAGAGGACACCCTGAGGGTTTTAAGTAGGCAGCGAGGGCTAATGGCAAGCCTGGTGAACGAGAGACAGAGCTCTCTGATTGGGTTAGACTGGCAGGCCAGGCTCTGTCGCTATGGGTGTGAGACTTGAGTGACATGGGAGAGAGCAAAGGGTGGTGGTGGTGGTGAAGGAGGGATGCAAAACGGAGGAGGATGAGAGGTGGAGATGTATAAAGAGGACGAAGTGGTGAGCAAAGAGGAAGCTTTTTTGAGAGATGGTGACAGACTTAGGCATTGTTCGCAGTAGGGCTGACCCCATGTAGTTGACTGCTTGTTTGGTCGATAGGCTGTTGGTCCAGCAGTGGCAAAGGTATAAAGAAAATGTTTTGGCACACGAGACACCTGTCTGATTCACACCTGTCTTGAGTGGCCTAATCCATTGCAGAGGCCGCAGGGATGGCACATCAGTATTACATTTACTGTTAAATACCATCATTTCTAATCTGTAATGTTTGTTTGGTTACGGTAATATCTGTAAATGCATTCAATTTATTATTGTTATTATTACAGAGCGCACAACCAAGACTACACTTGTGAGAAAGTTTGGGTAAATTTAATTCTATTTATTATTTGTCTTTTGTGCTACCTGGCCTGCATGGAAATACAGGCTTACAAATGTGCCCATTTGGGGATCTGATTCTATTTCTGATTGTCTTAACTCACGAGCACTGTGGAGCTTCTGTGATTTTTTTTCTTTGCGTCAAAGAGCAAATAAACTGTCAGTTTTTGCATCCATTGAAAATGACAGTAGTTCCTCAATGTAGCCTATTTGAAAAATATTTCTAGCTCTCTCCCTTTTAATAACCACTCAGCATGAAAGGTGGAAAAAAATGCTCTAATCAGGTGGAAGCGTCATAAAAAAGGCTTACCTGATTATCCTTTGCGCAAATAGACTACAGCTGTGTCTGTCTGTCTGTCTGGAACTCACTGGCATGGGAAACTGAGGGCCCAGAATATTTTATACAATGTTGCAAGTTTGTTAGCACCGCTTCAGGCAGGACCAAGTTAAATAGTTGATACACAGTTTCAAGTTTCTTGCAGACAGGCCATGCGATGTCTAGCATATTTATTTTTATCCGAGTATTTTCTTCCTTGTGGGCTGCAATTTTTTATTTGTTGGCATTATGTTTGCTATTTTTACATATTGGCAATGGCAATAGAAATTACTTTTAGATTTGTATAATTTTTATTAATCATGTGAAATTGATTTTGAGATATGCAGACTTTATTATAAATGAAACTGTTCCACAAAAATGTGCATATGAAAATCATACTGTCATGTGGAGCAGTAGAAATGGTAGGATAACTTGGCTTCCAAATGGAAAAGGTTGTCGATCGGGAACTTCAGGAGCTAAGGCCAGCAGCAGCGGGAGGAGGGTTGGCTACAGTTTTTTCTTCTTCTGGTTAGGTTATATTGATCTCTGGCTTTCTCGTTATTATTTTTGTGTGTCCATTTTTAATCACAGTGCTTAAAGCATTAGACAAGCTCAGTAACCTACGTGTAGTTGATTTTATTCATATCTATATAATATGGGAAAAACACAACTTATTATTTTTTTTTGTCAGGGATAGCCCTAGTTCTTAGAGATATTGACCGTGTTCAAGAGAATCAAATCTGTGATTCAATGTGGGTAAATTGTGACTGACTGATCTACAAATAATATTGTAGTTATTTACGATTCAAGGTGATTCTTAGATATGTCAGTTGCTACAATGTCAAACAAGCTCATTGTTGATAGTGGGGTATTGCTGACCAGGAACTGCTGACACCATTTTGATGTAGTTGGTTCTAGGAAAATAGTAAGGAAATGGCTGTTACAATGTTTTTTTTTTTCATTTATCATTTGCAAAGCCTTAAAAGACATGAGTAGGAGCTATAGGCATTTGCCAGATAGCACCAGCTACACTGGCTCGGTTTCCATCCAGTTTGTAACATATTTCCATGCCAATATTCAACAATCTGCATATTTTCACACCAGATATGTTTCTATCTGACTTTTTGTGGACAAACGGCTGTGCGTGATGACGTAATGCACATAACTATTTACTGTTAACTTCCCATGTACTAAATGAAAAATTTAAGATAAATGGGTTTCCATCGCATTTTCAACTGGTTTTGTCACAAAAACTGTTATACAGCAATTGGTCATGGCGCATGTGCTCTAGCCAACGGCTCGTAGATACAGTGTAGGTAGGCTACCTACATGAGATTATTATGAATTAAAGTGATATTATTTGTTTTTGTCAAACTGCAGCCAAGCATCGATCATCATGTCACCAGAATAAGACCCTCTGTTTATTGAAAAGGAGCATCAAGCTCATCACCTTACAAATTCACCACCCTGTGAAGTTCGTCGTAACTTATTTCATCTGTCACCTAATAAACTGCATGCTTTCCCAAGTCGTAGTGGGTGGACCAAACAACATATCATCGCGTGACTCCAAGTTTTACTTCAATATGATGGTTATTATATCAATATTTGTGGCTTTTCCACCACATAATCAATTTTACAGACTCTAAAAGATACATCCATGTCGAACAAACAAATTGTCTGTCAGCTTTTTATAACCTGGTCCGACATTTCATGTTTCCATCATCCCGGTCATGTCTTTTTTCCTGCATCAGGTAATTAATCTTCATGAAATGGTTGGATGGAAACGTGGTTACTGAGGAAGCTTAATGACCCACACATATATCAAACATACACATTCTCTCTCTCTCTTTCACTAATCTAACACACACAAACACATGCACTAATCTAACACAGATAACCACCTGCACACACTCTCATTAATCTAACACACACACACACTAATTTACTAACCTAACACAAACAAGCATGGGATGCCAGTGATGCATTCAACCCACACCTGTAGGTCTATGAAAATATTATTTGATGAGAACATCATTAGCAATCCTCTCAAAGGGCTATCGAGTGCACAGACTGAACTCATGTTTTCAATGCCACAACATCAGGTTGAATGTGTGTGATGCCTTTTACAGCCATTGATAGTTTCTTAGTTAAAGAGACACTCGTGTACTTTTTAGTCAGTAGTTCTGAAAGTAACTCTCACAAGCCAAAAGTGGTCCCCTTTTTTATATAAGAAGTTAGCCAATGTGTAGGCCTACTACGTAATCCATTTTGTGTGATACATTACACATTTTGCAGTGTATGATATCATACATATTTTTCATTGTGTGATATATTTTGAAATTGGTATGATATTCGATTTTTGAAATGTGTGTAATATGTTACCAATCTATTTTGTGCAATATGTTGTGCTTAAGATCCCGGAGTGCATATTTAACTAAGCATGCCCATGCATGGATTCCCTGAAAAGAGTGTTAGGCTCACCCATGGCAAAGGAAGATCCTTAAGCTAGGGTCAAATAGCCTTAGCCTAGGCTAGTCAACAAATGTTTTGGACCAGACCGGAGTTTGGGCATTTGATTGAGCCTGCCTGGAGTGCAGGTTTAGCTTTTTATTAGGACTGAGCTATTGCCTTGACTCTATTGCTAGCCCAATCAAGCACAGCTTAAGTATTTGAACGTATTTGATAGATTGTGCCTATTTTAATCCAGGAATGGTTTGTGGTTAAAAACATTTCCTGACCACAGCAACACCTCTGAGCCGGACTTTGAATTTGAGAGAAAATAGAGAGAAGGAAGAAAAGAATGCTCTTGCTCCCTTCCCCCTGTCTTTCTTACTTCCACCCTCATTTTAACCCATCACTCAATGCCAATCAAGCCGGCAGCACTCCGGGGGTATAACAAGGCAGGAGACTGGGATTCATTTGACATCTCCTGTTAAATGTCATCCGCAATTAAGGCTTATGAGGGCTGGCGTCGGCAAAGAGCGCCAATCAAGATTCCACCAGCCGGGCGGCCCACGTTAGTTAACCTTCTTCAGGCAAATCAAAGATGGGTGGTGGAAGAATAAAGTGTGTGTGTGTGCATGCCAAAGTAGCCTATTGGTGCTGAGTATAGTCTCCAATGGCAACTCCAACAGGTAGTTTTTCCACTACCTACCGTTACTCTGGTCACCCCACTCTGTTTCCCCCAGGTGTAAAAACATTTGACCTCTTGGTTTCAATTCAATTTCATTCTTTGGTGGTTTTTGTTTTGCAGCCCTGAATGGTGCTTCGGTGGCCTGTGTATGCCCCACTAAGGGGTGAAATGTACTGTCGGGAAAACACACTAAATAAACTGAGGTGCTTAAATTGATTTGAGTTGTTTTGGAGCCTGGAGTTGCAGACTACTATGCTGAATCTCAAACTGAACACTTGGCCGATGAGCCCTTTATTGAGTGGCCACTTTCTGATCTGTATTTATAGTGATCACTCGAGTCTGCTACCATTTCAGGCCAAAAGAGAATTGAGACGATGCGCACTTCCATCCTAACTGCCACTTTGTCAATATTCCAATATTCTAAACCCATTCTCAAGCATAGTCTACCACAACCTATTTTGTAGCATAATTCACTATGAAGATTCATGGGTAGCACTTGCTGCTAAGGGCTGCGAGTTGACACAGGATGCCCACTCGGTAGAGAGGCTGCCTGAAGGGCTCAATGAAGCCCTCGATCACTCGACAATTAGCCATTGAGATTGACTCGTGAACACGCATATCGCATAATCGAGTGGTCAAAGTGTTCGGTTTAAGATTCAGCCCTAGCATGTTTTATTGGGTTTGCTTTCCTTTTATAAACGTCTGCACTTTTTTATCTAGCTGGATAGTTGATGGTAGACTAAGGTACAGTATCAGCCTCTAAAGCTAGGATACATCAGTTCCATAAAACAAAACACACAGCCGCTGTCACACCCTCTCAACAATCCCTACCTTTCTAGCTTAGCGGTCAATGTTGATTCATTTCCCTCAATGTGGCATCTGGTCCAATGTATAGGCCTGCCAGTCAAGCAAGGTCTTCCTCACCTCAGCAGGCTTTTCATGAGCCAACACAGAGCAACAATGCCTTGGGTACCATGTTCAAGAACCTTAGCCTAGGTAAGGTGCATTTTAGTAAATTGCTCATGGAAGAGAAACATTGCGCTCAATCGCCAACAGGTCAATGGCCAAGGTGAGCAGAGAGAATACTTTGCTCTGCATGTAAAAACTATGGTCAATTGGGCTGTTTATCATTTGCGCTGTTGCAGTTGGACAATAAATAAGCTATGGGACCCGATTCAATGTAGGTTAAACCATAGTCCCTCTAGTAATTAAATAAGATCTCTGTGATAAACCCTCGTTCCAGAATGGGGTAAAAGTTGCATCAATATTGGTCAGGAAGTAATCCAAACTATTCTACACTGACCAACAATATAAACACAAGATGCAACTACTTTTCAGACAGGCAAACTACTGCTTCTTAACCCGGAAGCCAGCCGCACCAATGTGTCGGAGGAAACACCATTCAGCTGACAACCTAAGTCAATTTTTAGGTGCCCGGCCCATCACAAAGAGTCGCTAGAGCACGATGAGCCAAAGAAAGCGCTCCGATCAAACCCTCCCTTATCCCAGACGGCGCTGGGCCAATTGTGCACCGCCCTACGGGGCACCCGGTCACTGCTGGCAGTGACACATCCCGGGATCGAACCCCAGGCTTTAGTGGCACCTCAGCTGCTCCACTCGGGAGGCCCATGAGTAAGACCTATTAAACAGCTTAACATTCGCAAGACTACAGGGCCAGACCGAATAGCAGGACATATACTCAGAGAATGCACTGACCAGCTGGCAAGTGTCTTCAACCTATCCCTGACCCCATCTGTAATACCAACTTGTTTCAAGCAGACTGCCATAGTCCCTGTGCCCAAGAATGCCAAGGTAACCTGCCTAAGTGATTATTGTCTCACATCATGAAATACTTTTAATGGCTGGTCATGGCTCACATCAACACCACGGGGCGGCAGGGTAGCATAGTGGTTAGAGCAGAGGTGGGCAAACTTTTTGACTCGCGGGCCACAATGGGTTCTAAAATTTGACAGAGGGGCCGGACCAGGAGCATTTGGAGGGAGTGTTTGGGCCGGATATCCTAAAGCATTAAATGTAGTGTGTGCAAACCTCATAGCACAGTAAGAACACTACAACCCAATTTATTAACTGTCTTTCAAATGTGAAAAATAGCCCTTATCAGTTAATAAATTTGTCTCAAGGAATATGCAAGATATGGCATTTACATACTATTTCGCAGATACTGGGAGGAGGAAATGTAAATAGATTAAAATAAAATACGCACTGTGATTTATCAAGATTGCGTCTGTTTTTAATAAGTTTCAATCGAAGGTGCAAAGTTAAAGAAATCAACATTTATTGAAAAATGGAATCACTTTCAACATTCAAAACATATTATTACACAACGAAATACTCAAGCTCAATATCTACTTGTGTTAAACTCCGCAAAATCATGGATGGATTGTCCTGACCGCGCGCTCTACAAACTCGCCACGGACGCCCTCGCCTTCACGCGCAAACAGTACACGTGTATCGTTGCCAAGCACACAGACATAGGCTGTATTAAATATCCTTGGCTTTGCTCTCCGGACACAAGAGACCTGCTGTCTCTACCATGCACTCTTTCAAAAACTCGCCTTCGGAGAAAGGCTTGCTAGCCTTTGCTAATTTGAATGTCAGCAAATAACTTGCCTTGGTACTTGACTCTTGAATTGCAGTTTGTCGGTGAAAAAAGTTCTGTTGACTCTGTAAATTGACTCTAACTCTAACCGTTAGAGTGTTGGACTAGTAACCGGAAGGTTGCAAGTTCAAATCCCCAAGCTGACACGGTACAAATCTGTCGTTCTGCCCCTGAACAGGCAGTTAACCCACTATTCCTAGGCCGTTATTGAAAATAAGAATTTGTTCTTAACTGACTTGCCTAGTTAAATAAAAACATTTTTTTTTATCCTAGACCCACTCCAATTCACATACCGCCCCACAGGTGACGCAATCTCTATTGCAATCCACACTGCCGTCACCCACCTGGATGAAAGGAATACCTATGTAAGAATTATGTTCATAGACGACAGCTCAGCACTCAACACCCATTGTCCCTTCCAAGCTCAGGACTCTGGGACGGAAGCCATCCCTTTGCAACCGGATTCTGGAATTCCGACGGGCCACCCCTAGGTGGTGAAGGTAGGCGGCAACACATCTGCCATGCTGACCATCAACATGCGGGCCCCTCAGGAGTGTGTGCTTAGTCCCCTCCTGTATTCCCTGTTTGCCCACAACTGACTGCATGGCTGACGACACGACAATGATAAGACTGATCACCAAAGACGATGAGGTAGCTTATAGGGAGGTGGTCAGAGACCTGGCAGTGTGGTGCCAAGATAACAACCTCTCCCACAATGCCAGCAAGATAAAGGAGCTGATCATGGACTACAGGAAACCACATCGATAGGGATGTAATGGAGCATATCAAGACCAAGTGTCCACATCACTAAGAATTTAACATGGTCCACACAAACCCAAACAATTGTGAGGGTACGACAGCACGTCTGAGAAAGAAGGCTGAAAAGATGTGGCATGGGCCCTCAGATCTTCAAAGTTCTACAGCTGCACCATTGAGTACGTTTACATCCACAGTAATAATTTGATTTTAAACTCATTATGGCAGTAGGCAAATTATGCAATAGTGATGTAAACTCCTTACTCTGCTTATCTTAATCGGCGTGAGGTCAAATTTGAAGTAAGCAAATGCTGATTAAAACACCTGGTTTTCTGAGCAATCATTCAAGTTTAGGGTATATAAATGCTTTAATCTGCATTCCAGCGGTGTATTTAATCTATACATGTGCTAGCACCAGCCGAGCTAGCCTCCCTCTTTAGCTGGCGAAGTGTCGTAGATTAAAGTTAGGAAGTTGGCAGAGGTAACGGACAAACAGGTCCACTGTGAAGGATGATGGATTGGATACAATGAAGGAATTTACCTATACTTTTTAGGCTATTTGTCACATGTTGTTTTAGGGTGTCCATTTTTATATACCAAATGTGGCACGATTTATTTCGTCTTATCTAGCCAATTGTTTTGGCATTGGTTAGGTGGTCGTGTTACATGTGGACAAATAAATTGATTAGAACTGAAGACATTTACATTTTTAAACTGCAGATAAAGGAAACCGCACTGCCCAATGTTAAAACTGGCCCACAAGCTGTCGCTCTTGTGGACATTTTCATTGTAGGCAATATTGATGCAAAATTACAGCCTGGTTAAGCAGCCTGATTGCTGCGTTCACCATTCTGTTTCACTTCACGTATAAGTCCAATACCGGTCCAATCAGCATCCTTTCAGGTGGGTTTAGGGCAAAATCCTATGCGGCTAAACACTGTGCTTTGAATTAGGCCATTATCTGGTTGGTTCAAGGCCACCCAATCCCAGACAAGTTAGTTTTAAAGAATTCTCTTTGTTCTAGACATCGTATCAAACTGTTTCTATAAGGAGGAATGCCAGACTGATGAAGTAAAATAAAATATTGAACGCAGCGATCAGGCTTGCCGAAGTACACCTGTCCTATGAATAATAATGTGATGGGCTGGCCTCCTTTTCTAACCTGTCATTGTTTCTTCTCTTTAGGTCCAGCAAAACCATGAACCTTTGTTCCAAATGTTTTACGGGTAGGTCCACTCAACTCCCTTCACACACCCTTTCCCCTCGCTTTAAGGGAGTTTAAAGTGGACGGCTTTGAGTCATGCAGCAATACCAAAGATTTGTGTGTGTTGGGGAGAGGGTGTGCGTGCGTGGGAGAGACTGTGTGAATTGCAGTGTGTGTGTTAGCATAGGTGAGTATGCAAATGTGTAGTGTGTGTGTGAGCATGGGCGTCTGAGTGCATGTAAGAGGGTATAGTGCCTGAGTGACTGTGCGTGTATGCGTGCCTGTGTCATCATGACTGAACGTATATCTGTTTGTTCACGTCCCTGCTGCTGTGTTGTCACAAGCTGGTGTCCCGCTCTGCTGCTGTGGCCGGAATGGAGTGGCTTTAGTGACGCTGTGTAAACAGGGGGATTGTGTGAAAATGAGGTAGGGAGAGGGACGAGAAACCCTCTCTCCTCCACTATTACGCTCCACAGACCTACTGCTGGATATTGGATCCATACTGTCCTGCAGTGTGTGGCTAAGCGTGACTTCTCGACTACTCTCTCAAACACATGCACAACAAGCAGACGCACACACACACACGTGGGGAGATGCACATAGGCATACATTGCATTCTGGAAAAGTATTCAGACCCCTTGGCTTTTTCCACGTTTTGTTACGTTACAGCCTTATACTAAAATGGATCAAATAAAACATCCTTATCTACACACAATACTCCATAATGTCAAAGTGAATACAGGTCTTTAGAAATGTTTACAAACCTGAAATACAAACACTTTGCTATGAGACTCGAAATTGTGTTCAGGTGGATCCTGATGTTAATACAACTTGATTGGAGTCCGCCTATCGTAAATTCAATTGATTGGACATGATTTGGAAAGGCACACACTTGTCTATATAAGGTCCCACAGTTGACAGTGCATGTCAGAGCTAAAACCAAGCCATGAGGTCGAAGGAATTGTCCGTGAGCGCTCCGAGATAGGATTGTGTAGAGGCAAATATCTAGGGAATGGTACCAAATAAATTCTGCAGCGTTGAAGGTCCCTAAGAACACAGTGGCCTCCATCATTCCTAAATGGAAGAAGTTTGAACCACCAAGACTCTTCCTAGAGCTGGCCGTCCGGCCAAACTGAGCAATCGGGGTAGAAGGGCCTTGGTCAGGCCTTGGTCAAGAAACCCGATGGTCACCTGACAGAGCTCCAGAGTTCCTCTGTGGAGATGGAAGAACCTTCCAATAGGACAACTACCTCTCAGACCATGACAAACAAGGTTCTCTGGTCTGACGAAAACAAGATTGAACTCTTTGGCCTGAATGCCAAGTGTCACGTTTAGAGGAAGCATGGTGGTGGCAGCATCATGCAGTGGGGATGTTTTTCAGCTTCAGGGACTGGGAGACTAGTCAGGATCGAGGCAAAGATGAACAGAGCAAAGTACAGAGAGATCCTTGATGAAAACCTGCTCCTGAGCACTCAGGACCTCAGACTGGGGCGAAGATTCACATTCCAACGGGACAATTAACTAAGCAACAAATGGCTGTACAGCGACGCTCCCCGTCCAACCTGACAGAGCTTGAGAGGATCTGCAGAAAGGAATGGGGATAAACTCCCCAAATACAGTTGCGTCAAGCTTGTGTCGTGTCATACCCAAGAAGACTCTAGGCTGTAGTCACTGCCAAAGATGCTTCAACAAATTACAGAGTAAAGGGTCTGAATACCTATATAAATGTGATATTACAATGTTTAAATGTATTAATATGCAAACATAAAAAAAGTGTTTTTGCCTTGTGGGTGTATTGCATGTAGATTGATGGGGAGGAAATAATTAAAATAATTTTAGAATAAGGCTGTAACAGTTTTTTTTTTTTGGGGGGGGTTAAAGGGGGTCTGAATACTTTCCTGAATGCACTGTATGTATATACACACACGCTTAAGTAAGCATATACAGTACGCACACACATACTCTCTCACATACACGCACACACACTTCAATCTCCCCCTTCACAATGAAATGTCTAGAGGGTAGGAGTTATTTTGGAATCCAGCATCTCTCACACATACAAACACACACCCACGCTAGTCACTCTCTTGTATAACCGCAGACATTGAGAAGAAGCAGCCAGGCGAGGACTGTGCCCCAGAGCCTGCCCCCAGCTCATGCAGCTCAAGCATCAGCCAGTCAGTCATCTTTTATAGCGAATCAAGCAGCAGCAGTAGCCAATCCCTTTCGTCAGCGCCTGTCAGCTCAGAGGACCCGTTGCCCAGAGACACAAAAGCCACGCCTCTACCTGAACAAGATGGTAAGGACAGGAGCCTATGTCCTGCAGTTTGGAATGTTGATTTTTTTTTTTATACATGTGTGATCGACCGCCTCGATTCGGTCTTATGTGCATTTTTTAATTTAATTTTTATTTTTTACATTGGATAAAAGTAGAGACTCCAAGCTAGAAAATGGTATATCATACACTGCAGTTGAGGAACAATGGGGAAGTAATTCTGATTTGGAAATTGATAAACTTTTGAGAAAATTACTCTTGAATGTTTTGGTACACCTACTGGAGGTTTCTTTGTATACCCATTCAGCATCATTCACACCCTCTTATATGGAACGGCTTTTGGGTCTTTGCGTGTCAAAAAACACGTTGGCGTGTTAAATAAGCTTTTAATTTGGCATGTAAAATAACAGTTTCATTGTAGAATGTTGTGTTAGGCTGCAACTTATGGTATTAGCTAGGTAGCTACTTGTTGTTAGCCTATTGAAATTGAACTTCTGGTCATGAAAAGAAATAGCTGGATCAGGTTATGTGTTGTGAAGCTAGCCACAATAAGGATTTGTCACAATTTTGGAATTTGGTGTTTGCTTTCAAAATAAAAGTACCTATTTAAAAGTGATGCAAAAGGTTACAATTGGTGGAATCATGCCATATTTAGACTAGATAATGTTAAACAAGGTTGGAATGTCACGCAATGAAATGGGGTATCAGTCTACTCGGTGACACCCACAGAACACAACTGTGAAGAGCTTACGCAAATATTAGCTTTGTAGCTCTTATCGCAGGACTGTGAATGAAATTCCCTCAGTCAGTCTATTGTGTGTATTGACATTCATATTGCACTGTACGCTTTACCTAATGATGGCGGACCAAGCATTGGGGACCAATGAAATGGGGTATCAGTCTACCCAATATATTTTTTCCCAACGTCCTCCTCAGTTATCATAATCAAAAACATCCGCGGTGTTGTTTTTTCTTTGGAATAGTGTTCAATCCACATAGGTTGACAGTAAATGTGTCTCAATTCATAGTTCTTTCAGAGTCCTACAATAAGAGCTACAACGCTAATGTTCTCTGGGTGTCAATGAGTAGACTGATACCCCATGTCATTGATCCACAATCCATAGATAAGGCTGTACAGTGAAATAAGTATGCCCCTAATGCAATTTTAAAGTCTAATACATCCAGTGTGATTTCTGCAGATCTCTATCAAATTAGGGTTATTTTAGATGACACCTAGGTAACTATAGCTACTGAAACAGATTGTCGTTTTGCTATGTTTTTGGGGAAGAACATTGTATGCATCATGAGCTAGCTAGCTTTAAAAAAAATGACCAGCACTGTAGGTGCGCGTTTACCAGCATAATAGCATACATATCGATAAATCGTCGTGACATATGAGTGAAAGTGTAATCAATGAGTAATAACTACGTAGAAAATGTATCACCGCGTCAAATTATTACATGACATGCAGTCATATTCAGGTCCTGATTGGTCAACAAGCTCATTTGACACGTCACACTTATCTTTTTTTACATGCAAAGACCCAAATGGCATTCCGTACTCTTAAGCTTTAGCCCCATCCATATCTTTAAGGAGTCACATGTGAGGCTATGTGGCAAACACACCCTATATCAAATAGAATTGAAGATTATTTGTTACATGCACAGGATACAGAAGGTGTAAACGTTACAGTGAAGTGGTTACTTGCATAGTAGCAATATCAAAAACAGAGTGTCCAGATAAAAATATTTACTCGACACACTTGTCTAAGTTGATGGGTAATGTGAAGGAAATGCTGTAACCAACCCCCAGCCAAATCTAGATAAGTGGATGGGTCACTATTGTAAAGACGTGTACACATGTTCATGAAATGGCCGTAATCACCCAGAC
Organism: Oncorhynchus gorbuscha; assembly: GCF_021184085.1. Taxonomy (NCBI): domain Eukaryota; kingdom Metazoa; phylum Chordata; class Actinopteri; order Salmoniformes; family Salmonidae; genus Oncorhynchus; species Oncorhynchus gorbuscha. The sequence goes on along the minus strand of NC_060177.1, from coordinate 43,237,245 downwards.
ACACTTGGCTAATTTGATGCGTCATGTAATAATCCGGCCGAAGTGGAGTCTTGTTTAGACATCTAGCTAGCTAAACAATGAACCCAACTCGTACTACTACCAATAAAAACATTGTCATAGCTGTAGTATGAATATGCAGGTAGCTAAAGCTAACAAACTAGCATTCAATGTTAGCTAGCAAACCTTAGGAATCAATTTACATGGTTAGTTATAGCCTGATTCGTATTACTTCACAGATCATACGCTTAACGTTAGCTAGCGAGCCAGCAACGTTTGCTAGTTATCTAACAGTATGCTTTAAATTACAAAATTAGAAACTTATCTGCAAATGTAGTTAGATTCCTACCCGTATACATGGATGAACGCTTTTGTGGCAGATTGGAACCATTTAACTCCATTTTTGTTTGTAGCTGTTTGACCAGCGTTGTGTCAAGTCACTCCGGTTCACACTGACCGTGGCGTGTGCAGAAATTAGCCCAGCACTTTTTCCAACTGATCTGTCGATAGCACCTGCTGAATTCAGGGCATCAATTTGGTTTAGAAAAGTAGCAAAACTCGTGTAGTTCTTGATGGATAATGTTATATCTTTCAAAAACAGTGCGATAGAAAGGACTGTCAAGACGTGCTGAACAGCTTACGTTATAGACAGAAGCATGCTACATGGCAGACCAATCCAAACTCATCTCCCAGCATGTCCAGCCCACCCATTATCTCAGCCAATCATGGCTAGCGGGAAGGTTCCTGACTTTTTCTGTGGCTAAACCAACTAGGCTGGTAATTGACCAATTGTATTCGTATTTATGGATGGAATACAAGTTTGTTATTAAAGCACATGAGAGTTAACGTTCCAGAGGGCATTTCAGTCCAAAAAAACGCATTTAGATAAAATATAAATGTTTATGTTCAAATGCCGCTACTGTGAAGTAGTGAAGTGCGTTTTACACTTAGTTTCCTGAAACAAGTCAAATACATAGTACATTTAAAAAACAAAACTGGGAATGCACAATAAAGTCAGAGACGTTGTGGTACCTAGACCACCAGTTAATACAGATTTTTCGTGTCTTTTTGTGTGTTTCCATGAGACGGACACAGTCTGCTTTCTTTAATAAACACACACACTTACTCCTTTAGTCCAGGAGCCTGCTATTGCCAAGGACACATCTGCTATTTTCTGCAACAACGGTGGAGCTGCCCAGACCAGGCTATATCTGTCCTGGCATACATAGGAGAGAGAGGTGGGAGAAAGGAAGGCAGTTGGAGTACTGGGCAGATCTTCCACTATCTGGAAGAGCTGCCCAGGTTATGTATACAAAGAGGTGGTTACAGTCCACTTTACGTTAGCGATCTGTCATGACTGGGACCCATTTAAATAAACGGGAAAATGCATTTCTGTAGCGATTTAGCGATTTAGTGTAATAGACTTGTCAGTCACATATCGACTCTTGGTTTTTCAACCTCAATTCGACCTCTGTAAGACCAAGACATGTCAGACACAGATTAGATATCATAGGTAGCTAGGGCCTCCCGAGTGGCGCAGTGGTCTAATAAACTAGAGATCCTGGTTCAAGTCCAGGTTCAGTTAGTACAGGTAATGAGTGGAGAACAGGAGGGCCTCTTAAAGAAAAACTAACAGGTCTGTGAGAGCTGGAATTCTTACTGGTTGGTAGGTGATTAAATACTTATGTCATGCAATAAAATGCAAATTAATTACTTGAAAATCATACAATGTGATTTTCTGGATTTTTGTTTTAGATTCCGCCTCTCACAGTTGAAGTGTACCTATGATACAAATCATACATGCTTTGTAAGTAGGAAACACTGCCGATTTTGCAGGTTATCAAATAATTGTTCTCCCCAGTGTGTGTGTGTGTGTGTGTGTGTGTGTGTGTGTGTGTGTGTGTGTGTGTGTGTGTGTGTGTGTGTGTGTGTGTGTGTGTGTGTGTGTACACACACAGTCAGAAAATAACTAGATTGCATCATACCTTGACCCTCCATGTCTGTCTGTCTGCTCTTTGTAGTTGATGGATTGCACCAACCACAAGTCTCTCTTTTCTTTCTTTTTTCCCCTTTCTCTTCCAGAAGTCTCCAGCACAGACACAGCCCACGGCATACTGGTATCCACTCCCACAAAACGGCCCTGCAACTCAGGTAGCTACGCCTCGACGGACCTAACACTAGGTTTCCGTGTCAGGCGCCGTGTTCCCACTACGGGCCTGTCGACTCGACTTAACGGAGCCGGAATGGAGCGAGACTGGTGTCGGAGGGAATTTGAATCAACCACTGTTAATTGATCCAAAATGGCAGAGTTAATTGACCCGATAGGTAGACTGTAAATTGAAAGCAATAAGGGGAGATATGGGGAAAGTAGACTACCTCACATTTGTTAGGTAGTTTTCATTAAGTATATTCCCCATGCAATTGAAACTGCACCCGCATTTCAGTGAGCAAGTAAGTGAAGTGACCATAGTTTAGGCGCTCCAGTATTATGTAATATGGCTGCAATATATGGCCTTTCTATCTTATTAAGGTTGACATTAAGGAGTAGACACACATGCACGCACACACACATTTGTCAGCGAGACTTAAACGACTAAGGAACTCCTCTTCCTCTGCTGGAGATCACATGTTTCTACCCTCCATTGAGGGCCCTCGTCGCTAAAAAGAAGTCCCATTAAAAAGGCAGAAAGACTGGAGATACCAAAGGGACTTCTACATTCCAAATTGCACCCTATTCCTTACATGGTGAACCCAGAGAGATTCCATAGGATAATGGGTGCGAAGGAATCGATCGGGAATGCCAAAGATTCGCCGGTCAACTTGGCCTAGTTCTCAGAAATGTATCGAACAAAGATCTTTGTCCCACAGCCGAACCAGTGAGGAAAGAAACGTCTCTGGGATGGAGGAGAAAAATCCTGACTTAAAACTGACTTCTGGGCAGATGCTTGACTAATTTTGTCAATGGCAACCATTTTAACTAAAGTACTGTATATGGGTATCATTGTTGTCTGTTATTTTGTTGTAGAATGTGATGGGGGACTTGCTTTAATTAGCCCAATGCAGCATTTCTCAAACATCTCCTTGGGGACCCTCAGCCGTTCCTTGCATTTGATGTGTTACAGAGGTAGTACACCTGATTCAACTTATCATCAAGCACCTGGCTGCATTTCAAACTCATAAAAGACACCCTCTTCCACTTACCCTCGTCTTATGCCCTTGGGGGAATCCCCGTCACTGTCTTGGAAGTTGATCCAAATGATTAGCAAAACAAGGGAAGTTCTTAACGTAAGCTCCTCAGCCCTTGTTTTTGATCGAGTTTGCAAGTGTACAGTGATGTTCACTTTGGGGCCTGAAACACCCCATAATTCAATTTGCGAAGATTGTATATCCGCAAAGAAAAGTTTGCCCGAAACTTAAAACGTCAATATGGGTAAGTCAACATAGGTAAAAACGAATGTCAAAAGGTTCGAAATTGTGCTACTAATGCACATGACGGCACAAACACGTCTCAAATCAAATTTTATCTATCACACGCATCGAATACAACATGAGTAGGTGTTTCTCCATGATCTCGCCATCACGGTTGACAACTCCATTGTGTCCTCCTCCCAGAGCGCTAAGAACCTTGGTGTGATCCTGGACAACACCCTGTCGTTCTCAACCAACATCAAGGCGGTGGCCCGTTCCTGTAGGTTCGTGCTCTACAACATCCGCAGAGTACGACCCTGCCTCACACAGGAAGCGGCGCAGGTCCTAATCCAGGCACTTGTCATCTCCCGTCTGGATTACTGCAACTCGCTGTTGGCTGGGCTCCCTGCCTGTGCCATTAAACCCCTTCAACTCATCCAGAACGCCGCAGCCCGTCTGGTGTTCAACCTTCCCAAGTTCTCTCACGTCACCCCGCTCCTCCGTTCTCTCCACTGGCTTCCAGTTGAAGCTCGCATCCGCTACAAGACCATGGTGCTTGCCTACGGAGCTGTGAGGGGAACGGCACCTCAGTACCTCCAGGCTCTGATCAGGCCCTACACCCAAACAAGGGCACTGCGTTCATCAACCTCTGGCCTGCTCGCCTCCCTACCACTGAGGAAGTACAGCGCCCGCTCAGCCCAGTCAAAACTGTTCGCTGCTCTGGCCCCCCCAATGGTGGAACAAACTCCCTCACGACGCCAGGACAGCGGAGTCAATCACCACCTTCCGGAGACACCTGAAACCCCACCTCTTTAAGGAATACCTAGGATAGGATAAGTATTCCCTCTCCCCCCCCCCCCCTTTAACATTTAGATGCACTATTGTAAAGTGACTGTTCCACTGGATGTCATAAGGTGAATGCACCAATTTGTAAGTCGCTCTGGATAAGAGCGTCTGCTAAATGACGTAAATGTAAATGTAAATGTTTCTCCTTACAGTGAAATGCTTACTTACAAGCCCTTAACCAACAATGCAGTTTTAAGAAAATCCCTAAAAAAATAAGAGATATGAATAACAAATAATTAAAGAGCAGCAATAAATAACAATAGCAGGGCTATATACAGGGGGTACCAGTACAGAGTCAATGTGCGGGGGGGCACCGGTGTCGAGGTAATTATGTACATGAGGTTAGAGTTATTAAAGTGGCTATGCATAGGTAACAGAGAGTAGCTGCAGCGTAGGATGGGACAATGCAAATAGTCTGGGTAGCCATTTGATTAGCTGTTCAGGAGTCTTATGGCTTGGGGGTAGAAGCTGTTTAGAAGCCTCTTAGACCTAGAGAACAATATACGACTAGGGTGTCTGGAGTCTTTGACAATTTGTAGGGCCTTTCTCTGACGCCGCCTGGTATAGTGGTCCTGGATGGCAGGAAGCTTGGCCCCGGTGATGTACTGGGCCGTATGTACTACCCTCTAGTGCAGACATGGGCAAACTACGGCCCGCGGGCCACATACGGCCCGTTAGGCTTTTTAATCCGGCCCGCCGAACTTGTCCAAATTATAGTAAAAACCTCCTTTTTTCCCCTTTCCCTGCAATGCCCACGTTTCCCCAATAGATGGCGCACTCAAAACACATTGACCGTTGTTGGAGTGGCGCGTATTAATCTTTATTTCACTTTAATTTTCACTTCGTTTCACGTCACCATTAAGCCCTTCTGTGAAAATGAGCGGACCAAAGAGAAGGAAAGTGGACAGCGAATGCCGAGTGTTTAATAAGGAGTGGACAACAAAATACTTCTTCACCGAAGTCCGATCAACGGCTGTATGTCTGATATGCCAAGAAGCTGTTGCGGTTTTCAAAGAGTACAATATCAGCCGTCACTTTGCCACGAAGCATGCAAACTATGCTAGCAAGCAGTCAACACAAGAACGGGCGGCTACTGCTCAGAGGTTGGCAGCTAATTTACAGAGTCAACAGAACTTTTTTCACCGACAAACTGCAATTCAAGAGTCAAGTACCAAGGCAAGTTATTTGCTGGCATTCAAATTAGCAAAGGCTCGACCTACGTGTGTGAGCAGACGTTTAGCGTCATGAAAATCAACAAAGCCCATCACAGATCCAAGTTAACTGACCAACACCTCAGATCTGTCCTGAGAATTGCCACAACAAAACTAACTCCAGACTTTGATGCACTGGCAAAAAAGGGAGACCAACAACACTGTTCCCACTGAAATGGTGAGTTTTTCTGCTGTGTTATGAAAAAATGCATATGGAAAGTTTGGAAGTGCGTCTTTTAATTAAGAGCAATGCGCATTTACGCACAGCAGCGGTACAGTAGCTTAATTAACACGCCGCACATCGCTCTTAATTTAAATTTAAATTTTCAGCTACAGGTAGGATATTTAATACAGCCTATGTCTGTGTGCTTGGCAACGATACACGTGTACTGTTTGCGCGTGAAGGTGAGGGCGTCCGTGGCGAGTTTGTAGAGCGCGCGTTTTGCGGAGTTTAACACAAGTAGATATTATTGAGCTTGAGTATTTCGTTGTGTAATAATATGTTTTGAATGTTGAAAGTGATTCCATTTTTCAATAAATGTTGATTTCTTTAACGTTGCACCTTCGATTGAAACTTATTAAAAACAGACGCAATCTTGATAAATAACAGTGCGTATGTTATTTTAATCTATTTACATTTCCTCCTCCCAGTATCTGCGAAATAGTATGTAAATGCCATATCTTGCATATTCCTTGAGACAAATTTATTAACTGATAAGGGCTATTTTTCACATTTGAAAGACAGTTAATAAATTGGGTTGTAGTGTTCTTACTGTGCTATGAGGTTTGCACACACTACATTTAATGCTTTAGTATATCCGGCCCAAACACTCCCTCCAAATGCTCCTGGCCCGGCCCCTCTGTCAAATTTTAGAACCCATTGTGGCCCGCGAGTCAAAAAGTTTGCCCACCTCTGCTCTAGTGCCTTGTGGTCGGAGGCCAAGCGGTTGTCATACCAGGCAGTAATGCAACACGTCAGGATGCTGTCGATGGTGCAGCAGTAAAACCTTTTGAGGATCTGAGTACCTATGCCAAATATTTTCATTCTCCTGAGGGGGAATAGGTTTACGACTGTCTTGGTGTGCTTGGACCATGTTAGTTTGTTGGTGATGTGGACACCAAGGATCTTGAACCTCTCAACCTGCTCCACTACAGCCCGTCGATGAGAATGGGGGTGTGCTCAGTCCTCCTTTTCCTGTAGTCCACAATCATCTCCTTTTGTCTTGATCACATTGAGGGAGAGGTTGTTGTCCTTGCACCACACGGTCAGGTTTCTGACCTCCTTATAGACTGTCTCATCATTGTCAGTGATCAGGCCTACCATTGTTGTCATCAGCAAACTTAATGATGGTGTTGGAATCATGCCTGGCCATGCGGTCATGCGAACAGGAAGTACAGGAGGGGACTGAGCACGCACCCCTGAGGGGCCCCCGTGTTGAGGATAAGTGTGGCGGGTGTCTTGTTACCTACTCTTACCACCTGGGGGTGGCCCGTCTTGAAGTACAGAATCCAGAATCCAGTGTTTAGTCCCAGGGTCCTTAGCTTAGTGATGAGCTTTGAGGGCACTGTGGTGTTGAATGCTGAGCTGTAGTCAATGAACAGCATTCTCACATAGGTGTTCATTTTGTCCAGTTGGAAAAGGGAAGTGTGGAGTGCAATAGAGTTTGCATCTTCTGTGTATCTGTTGGTGCGGTATACCATTTTAAGTGAGTCTAGGATTTCTGGGATAATGGTGTTGATGTGAGCCATGACCAGCCTTTTTAAAAGTATTTCATGGCTACAGACGTGAGTGCTACGGGACGGTAGTCATTTAGGCAGGTTACGTAGTGTTCTTGGGCACAGGGACTATGGTGGTCTGCTTGAAACATGTTGGCATTACAGACAGGGAGATGTTAAATGTCAGTGAAGACCCTTGCCAGGTGGTCAGCGCATGCTCGGAGTACACATCCTGGTAATCCGTTTGGCCCTGCAGCCTTTTGAATGTCGACCAGTTTAAAGGTTTTACTCACGTCGGATGTGGAGGGCGTGATCACACAGTTGTCCGGAACAGCTGATGCTCTCATGCATGTTTGTGTTACTTGCCTCAATGCGAGCATAGAAGTTATTTGTCTCGTCTGGTAGGCTAGTGCCACTGAGCAGCTCTCAGCTGTGCTTCCCTTTTTTAGTCTGTAATAGTTGGCAAGCCCTGCCACATCTAACGCACGTCGGGCCGGTGTCGTACGTTTCGATCTTAGTCCTGTATTGACGCTTTGCCTGTTTGATGGTTTGTCGGAGGGCATAGCGGGATTTCTTATAAACATCCGGGTTAGAGTCCCGCTCCTTGAAAGTGGCAGCTCTACCCTTTAGCTAAGTGCAAATGTTGCCTGTAATCCATAGCTTCTTGTTGGGGTATGTACAGTTGAAGTCGGAAGTTTACATACACTTAGGTTGGAGTCATTAAAACTAGTTTTTCAACCACTGATTCCAAGTGTTATTTTATAGATTTGATGTATTCACTATTATTCTACCATACAGAAATGATTCTACCATACAGAAAATGAAGAAAAACCCATATATATATATATATATGGGTTTTTCTTCATTTTCTGTATGGTAGAATAATAGTGAATACATCAAATCTATGAAATAACGCTTGGAATCATGTTCATTTCACTGGACTATAATAAAGGGTGAAATTCAGTATTTTATTGCTAATAGTCATTCTATGGATCATTTACATTACATTTAAGTCATTTAGCAGACGCTCTTATCCAGAGCGACTTACAAATTGGTGCATTCACCTTATGACATCCAGTGGGACAGTCACTTAACAATAGTGCATCTAAAACTTAGGGGGGTGGGGTGAGAGGGATTACTTAACCTATCCTAGGTATTCCTTAAAGATCATTTAGCTATCTTAAAAAAATTACATATCAAATAAAATCAAATCAAATCTAATTTTATTTGTCACATACACATGGTTAGCAGATGTTAATGCGAGTGTAGCGAAATGCTTGTGCTTCTAGTTCCGACAATGCAGTAATAACCAACAAGTAATCTAACTAACAATTCCAAAACTACTGTCTTATACACAGTGTAAGGGGATAAAGAATATGTACATAAGGATATATGAATGAGTGATGGTACAGAGCAGCATAGGCAAGATACAGTAGATGGTGTCGAGTACAGTATATACATATGAGATGGGTATGTAAACAAAGTGGCATAGTTAAAGAGGCTAGTGATACATGTATTACATAAGGATGCAGTCGATGATATAGAGTACAGTATATACGTATGCATATGAGATGAATAATGTAGTGTAAGTAACATTATATAAGGTAGCATTGATTAAAGTGGCTAGTGATATATTTACATAATTTCCCATCAATTCCCATTATTAAAGTGGCTGGAGTTGAGTCAGTGTCAGTGTGTTGGCAGCAGCCACTCAATGTTAGAGGTGGCTGTTTAACAGTCTGATGGCCTTGAGATAGAAGCTGTTTTTCAGTCTCTCGGTCCCAGCTTTGATGCACCTGTACTGACCTCGCCTTCTGGATGATAGCGGGGTGAACAGGCAGTGGCTCGGGTGGTTGTTGTCCTTGATGATCTTTATGGCCTTCCTGTAACATCGGGTGGTGTAGGTGTCCTGGAGGGCAGGTAGTTTGGCCCCGGTGATGCGTTGTGCAGACCTCACTACCCTGTGGAGAGCCTTACGGTTGAGGGCGGAGAAGTTGCCGTACCAGGCGGTGATACAGCCCGCCAGGATGCTCTCGATTGTGCATCTGTAGAAGTTTGTGAGTGCTTTTGGTGACAAGCCAAATTTCTTCAGCCTCCTGAGGTTGAAGAGGCGCTGCTGCGCCTTCTTCACGATGCTGTCTGTGTGAGTGGACCAATTCAGTTTGTCTGTGATGTGTATGCCGAGAAACTTAAAACTTGCTACCCTCTCCACTACTGTTCCATCGATGTGGATAGGGAGGTGTTCCCTCTGCTGTTTCCTGATGTCCACAATCATCTCCCTAGTTTTGTTGACGTTGAGTGTGAGGTTATTTTCCTGACACCACACTCCAAGGGTCCTCACCTCCTCCCTGTAGGCCGTCTCGTCGTTGTTGGTAAATCAAGCCTCCCACTGTTGTGTCGTCCGCAAACTTGATGATTGAGTTGGAGGCGTGGGTGAACAGGGAGTACAGGAGAGGGCTCAGAACGCACCCTTGTGGGGCCCCAGTGTTGAGGATCAGCGGGGAGGAGATGTTGTTGCCTACCCTCACCACCTGGGGGTGGCCCGTCAGGAAGTCCAGTACCCAGTTGCACAGGGCGGGGTCGAGACCCAGGGTCTCGAGCTTGATGACGAGCTTGGAGGGTACTATGGTGTTGAATGCCGAGCTGTAGTCGATGAACAGCATTCTCACATAGGTATTCCTCTCGTCCAGATGGGTTAGGGCAGTGTGGTTGAGATTGCATCGTCTGTGGACCTATTTGGGCGGTAAGCAAATTGGAGTGGGTCTAGGGTGTCAGGTAGGGTGGAGGTGATATGGTCCTTGACTAGTCTCTCAAAGCACTTCATGATGACGGAAGTGAGTGCTACGGGGCGGTAGTCGTTTAGCTCAGTTACCTTAGCTTTCTTGGGAACAGGAACAATGGTGGCCCTCTTGAAGCATGTGGGAACAGCAGACTGGTATAGGGATTGATTGAATATGTCCGTAAACAGACCGGCCAGCTGGTCTGCGCATGCTCTGAGGGCCCGGCTGGGGATGCCCTCTGGGCCTGCAGCCATGCGAGGGTTAACACGTTTAAATGTCTACTCACCTCGGCTGCAGTGAAGGAGAGACCGCACGTTTCCGTTGCAGGCCATGTCAGTGGCACTGTATTGTCCTCGAAGCGGGCAAAAATGTTATTTAGTCTGCCTGGGAGCAAGACATCCTGGTCCGTGACGGGGCTGGATTTCTTCCTGTAGTCCGTGATTGACTGTAGACCCTGCCACATGCCTCTTGTGCCTGAGCCGTTGAATTGAGATTCTACTTTGTCTCTGTACTGACGCTTAGCTTGTTTGATAGCCTTGCGGAGGGAATAGCTGCACTGTTTGTATTCGATCATGTTACCAGACACCTTGCCCTGATTAAAAGCAGTGGTTTGCGCTTTCAGTTTCACGCGAATGCTGCCATCAATCCACGGTTTCTGGTTAGGGAATGTTATAACCGTTGCTATGGGAACAACCTCTTCAACGCACGTTCTAATGAACTCGCACACCGAATCAGCGTATTCGTCAATATTGTTAACTGACGCAATACGAAACATATCCCAGTTCACGTGATGGAAGCAGTCTTGGAGTGTGGAGTCAGCTTGGTCGGACCAGCGTTGGACAGACCTCAGCGTGGGAGCCTCTTGTTTTAGTTTCTGTCTGTAGGCAGGGATCAACAAAATGGAGTCGTGGTCAGCTTTTCCAAAAGGGGGGCGGGGCAGGGCCTTATATGCGTCGCGGAAGTTAGAGTAACAATGATCCAAGGTTTTTCCACCCCTGGTTGCGCAATCGATATGCTGATAAAATTTAGGGAGTCTTGTTTTCAGATTAGTCTTGTTAAAATCCCCAGCAACAATGAATGCAGACTCCGGATAAATGATTTCCAGTTTAGAACCCACCGAAGGCTTAGACGTATAATTATTTTGTAAGTTATCTGCTGCAAAACTTTGTTTTGACCTCAATAAGCAGTAGTGGCAGTATGCAAATCAGCGAGCCAAATGAACATCTCTTTCATCGATGTGTTTAGGTTCCTAACGTTCACCATGAAGATTTGTTCAAAAAGAGCCGTTTGTTCGCGTACGACCCTTCACTAAAACACACTCTTAATGGATCTGTGTGGCCTTTTTGTGTGTGTTTTTCTTTTTGTGTTCGAGCAGCATCTGAGTCAGAGAGTGACGCATCCCCAGAGAAGAGCGCACGGGTGGGCTCCGGTTCTAAGGAGTCGTCATCTACCAATGGGGGTCCCAAGCAGAAGGGAAGCCGGCGCTGCCACCAATGCCATACCAAACTGGAGCTGGTACAGCAAGAGCTCGGCTCCTGCCGCTGTGGTCAGTACACACACACTCATAAAAACATAAACAGACATAGGCCTACATGTCTCCTGAGTGGCTCTGCGGTCTAAGGCCTCTTGCATTGAGATGTAGTGCGTCACTACAGTCCCTGGTTAGAATCCAGGCTGTATAACATCCGGACGATTTTGCGAGTCCCATACGGCTTCTCACAATCGGCCCAGTGTCGTCCGGGGTAGGCCGTCATTGTAAATAAGAATTTGTTCTTAACTTGACTTGCCTAGTTAAATAAAGGTTACACAAACATATGGGACACTTTTACACATGCAAGCAAACACAGAGGCTTATACATACTTACACTCACACACACACATTCTCATACAAATGCAGGTATGCTAACATTCCTCTGTTGACACGCAGTGCTGTGCATTCGGAAAGTATTCAGACCCCTTGACTTTTTACACATTTTGATAGGCTACAGCCTTATTCTAAAATTGATTAAATAAAGCATGTTTCTCATCAAACTACACACAATACCCCATAATGACAATGCAAAAACATGTTTTTAGAAATGTTTGCAAATGTATTTAAAAAAATATACAGTATATACTTATTTACCTAAATATTCAGACCCTTTGCTGTACAACTCAAATTTGAGCTCGGGCATTCAGTTTCCATTGATCATCCTTGAGATGTTTCTGCAACTTGGAGTCCACCTGTGGTAAATTCAATTGATTGGACATGATTTGGAAAGGCACACCACTATATAAGATCCCACAGTTGACAGTGCATGTCGGAGCACAAACCAAGCCATGAGGTTGAAGGAATTGTCCGTAGAGCTCCGAGACAGGATTGTGTCGAGGCACAAAAACATTTCAGCAGCGTTGAAGGTTCCCAAGAACACAGTGGTGTCTTTCTTAAATGGAAGAAGTTTGTAACCAACAAGACTCTTCCTAGAGCTGGCTGCTCGGCCAAACTGAGAAATCAGAGTAGAAGGGCCTTGGTCAGGGAGGTGACCAAGAACCCAATGGTCACTCTGACAGTGCTCCAGAGTTCCTCTGTGGAGAGGGGATAACCGTCCAGAAGGACAACCATCTCTGCAGCACTCCTCTGGAAAAGCCACATGACATCCCGCTTGGAGTTTGCCAAAAGGCGCCTAAAGACTCTCAGACCATGAGAAACAAGATTCTCTGGTTTGATAAATCAAAGATTGAACACTTTGAACTGAATGCCAAGCATCATGTCTGGATGAAATCTGGCACCATCCCTATGGTGAAACATGGTGGTGGCAGCATCATGCTCTGGGGATGTTTTTCAGCAGCAGGTACTGGGAGATCGAGGGAAAGATGAACAGAGCAATGTACAGAGATTATTGATGAAAACCTGCTTTGGAGCGCTCAGGACCTCAGACTGGGGTGAAGGTTCACCTTCCAACAGGACAATGACCCTAAGCACACAGCCGAGGCAACGCAAGAGTGGCTTCAGGCCAAGTCTCTGAAGGTCCTTGAGTGGCCCAGCCAGAGCCCAGACTTGAACCTGATCGAACATCTCTGGAGAGATGGGAAAATAGCTGTGAAGCGACGCTCCCCATCCAACCTGACAGAGCTTGAGAGGATCTGCAAAGAAGAATGAGAGAAACTCGCCAAATACAGTTGTGCCTAGCTTGCAGCGTCATACCCAAGGAGACTCAAGGCTATAATCGCTGCCAAAGTATTGAGGAAATGGTCAGAACCCCTATGTAAATGTGATATTTCTTTGTTTTTGTTTTTAATAAATTCTGAACCTGTTTCTGCTTTGTCATTATGGAGTGTGTGTAGATTGAGGAAAAGCAACTATTTAATCAATTTCAGTATGAGGCTGTAACGTAACAAATTTTGGAAAAAGGCAAGGAGTCTGAATAATTTCCAAATGCACTGTATATACTCAAACTTGACAAAAATACTGTACTGATATTTCTCAGTGGTAATACAAATCTAACAGCACGTTTCTGCTTTTGTTTAGGCTTCATTCCGGGACAGAAAGCGATTCCCTTTCTTTACTTTCCTCTGGAGCATTAGAACTGGACTGAGATTTTGTACTTGACACACAAAACTGTAATACTGTTTTAAGAAACATACTTTGAGCTAATGAACTTGTTTTTCATAAAAATGAAACTTCATACATAGACTCAACTCATCAGAGTTAAGAACTGACGCATAAGTTGCTTTACCCTCGTCTTCTAGAACTGCAGACCTGGAGGCATAGATTTAGGCCTCACTCAAAGAAATAGGCCACAATGTTGGGGTAAATTCCATTTTATTGCAGTGAATTCTTGAAGTTAACTGAAATTCCAATATTCTTAACTGTTTAAAAAATATATATATATTAAGAAAAGGTTAAATGGAATTTCAGGTCACGTCCTGAATTGACTGAATTAAAAGGGAAGTGACCCCAACTCTGATTGGCCTAAGCTTAGAGACAACTAGACAGATACAGATAATCAGCTAAACTAACTTGGTGTTACTTTACTAATATTTAGCACTAGCATAGTTGACTACCCCTATTTTCATGTTGTCAACAGCAAGTACAAATCAATAGTCTAAATCACTTTGAATGAGCTACCTCTAAGGCTTAGCTATATATATATATACTGTATCTGATAACAATCATATCTTGTTAGTAAGCCTATCATTTCAGCCACAAAGCAGTAGTTGTAGGCTACTTAATGTGTCATTACTGAAGCCAATGCCCATGCTTTATTAACACTGCTATTTATTATGACAACAAGTCATTCTAATGATGACTTAATGACACGTCTCGCTGTTAGTGACTGAATGCTTCGCTGCCAAATTGATGGCGCATTCTGTTTAAAGCTAGCAGCAGTTTCACAGCAAAGTTAACCATCACTCGAGAAAGCGCTTTCCCTGCTGTTTGTCAGTAGAAGTACCTCACTTGATCCGTTTATCTATTGGCTGTGCTTTGTTTTTGGCTGTGAACGTTTTTCAGTGCAATAGCTTTGTACCTTTATCTTATATTAACCATGCTCTGTTTGAAGTTGTGTGTTAACTGTTAACACAAGTAGGTACATCTGTTAGCATTTTACATGTCAGAGGGTGTGTGTGTGTGTGTGTACGGTGCATGTGTCCATATGTACACAACAGTCACACACACCACTTCAGGGACACACACCAGTTACTTTAGTCACCAAACCTCTTTCTCCTCATACTCCCACCAAGCCACACTCTCCCCTGTCCCACTCCCCTTTTGCGTCCATCAGCCACTCCCTCTTCCACCATTACCTTCGGCTCCATGCTAGCCTCGCTGTAGCACCACACCACCCCACACACTACCACATCTTTCTTTATTCATTCCTGTGCATGGCTTAATAATTGCCTCTGCCACTCTTCAATTAAAGGGCGCTTCGGTCGCTGTCGCTCTGAGACTTTAATCAGTGTTCGTTGCTGTCAGGAACATTATGCATATTAACGAATACATTAAGACTCCCAATATAACTAACGAGTCGTTCTCTCTCTCTGTATTATTGAGACTCCTTTCAGCTACCAGGGCTTTGTGGAGGACTGACACAATGGAGACTCAATGGGGAGGATCGCTGGTGGTAGTGTCTTCACTGGCAATGATACTCAGGCAGCTTAGCTCCTAAGGGCTGATTTGAGATCAGGGATCTTTGACGGACAATGATACTCAGGCTGGAGTGTATTGAAGAAGGTGGGTGTTGTACCTCCTAATGACTGACTCGAGGTCAGTCCTAGCCCCTAAGAATTGGTTTGTGATTACATGTTTCAGGCGTAGAGTATTGAAGACAGGCGTTGTTGCTTCTTAGGACTGATTTGAGATTCGGTGTTTGATGTACTCATTCGTGTTCTCGTGAACACAGAACTGAGAACAGAGTATAATAGCATTAGAATACTTTATTCTCTATACTCTGTTCTCAGTCCTTAGGAGCTAAGCTGCCTGAGTATCATTGCCAGTGAAGCCACTACCACCAGCGATCCTCCCCGTTGAGTCTCCATTGTGTCGGCCCTCCACAAAGCCCTGGTAGCTGCATTAGCTGCAATTGCATTAGCTGGGGTTGAAGCTTTACAACGTGGAGATGCATTTGCTTGTCTCTGTTCTATTGAATTGGATCTGGATGTATTGACATATTAGAGAAAATGTTGCCACTATACTGTAGCTAGGGGATCATGGTCTGTGCCCAATTTAACTTTTGAAAGAATTTGAAAAAGTGCACCCTTACTCCCCTTCTCCATCTCCTCTCTTAATCTCCTCTCTATCTATTCACATCTTCATTTAATCTTTTTTGTCCCCCTTTCCTGCCCGTCACCATCAAAATATGTAGCCTAACAACAAGGGTGCTCCCAAAGAGGACAAAATGATGCCTAAAAAAACTGGGGGAGGGCCAGAAAAGTAAGGGAGTTTAACTATTGGTGCAACGACACATCTGTAAACCAATTGAAAAAGGAGAACAACGTTTCTCCTGCCTCATTTTCTCCCCACTCCACAACTCCCCTATGTTGAAGAATGCATTACATGTATTTAGGTTTGGAAATGTCCATAAGGCGTATGCTTCCCAGCTGAAACAGTTTGGTAGAGTTTGTACATCTATGACAACATTCTGTGATGTTTTTGTTAGTTTTGGACTTTGGTAGGGGTTTTTACGGCTGTTCAGGCACACATTATTTTTTGGAGGCAAGCCGAAGTTTGGAGCCGAAGTCTACGCCCCTACATCGGTGATTGGTCACCAGTATGGATTCTTCAATAGTCTTTTAATGAGACGACTCATTTTCATGCACATTTTTCATTGAGAAATACTTCACCAAACATCTTACTTAGATGTCAAATTGTGCGACTAAGATCTATTCGGCAAACCGTCAGAATGAATGACAGACTTCTTGTTAGATTAATTCGGACTATTTTGAGAGAGTGTGTACTGGCTACAGCTTCTCAAAATGGACAAACATTACTATTGATAATGCGTTTTTCTAGTTTTTCAAGCAAAGGTCTTTTAAGGGAGTATACGATCACACTCGTTCCGTTCGGCAAAGAGCATAGTCAGCACCACTTCAACATTTATGGGTGTGTCAACTCATGCTATATGTAAAAAGTAAAAAAACATCTCATCTTCTCACCAACAGGCTATGTGTTCTGCATGCTCCACCGGCTGCCCGAGCAGCACAACTGCCTCTTCGACCACCTGGGGCGCGGGCGTGAAGAAGCCGCCCTCAAGATGGTCAAGCTGGATCGCAAGGTGGGCCGCTCATGCCAGCGCATCGGTGAGGAGTGCACCTGAACCCCCCCCATCCCCAACCCCGACGATGAGAGCGAGGAAGAGGAAAGAGACTGCGTCCTAAATCATTCATCTTTATCCAGAAATGTGCACTTGTACAGACCCCGTCATGGATTTCTTAAAAGTATAGGATTGGTGTAAAGCATTGGTTGCGTTGTTAAATCAATGTGAGAAAGTGTGTCAGTGGAGACTTCGGGGAAAGGGTGGCAAATGGGGACGGAGACAAATGCTCACTTTATACTCACTCTTGTCCCCACTGCCACTTTTTGTTGTGACAATGCTCTTACCTCAAATAAGCAGACAAAGCACTTCTAGTTTTCGTGCCCTGACAAGGGACTGCTAAAGCCACCTATCTGTCACTTCCCTGTCTACCAACCTCATAATAAAGACCAGAGCCCCCTCATGTCATCACTATCACAGAGTGGGATGAAGTTACCCCCTAAACATTGATCTAAGGTCAGTTTTTAGTTTAGGTCAACCCACTGATTAAGGGTATGATGCAAGGGAGGTTAAGCTGATCTTAGATCTGTACCTAAGGAGCACCTACCACCCCAAGACATCCCTCGAATCCCTCTCCCTCCACTGTTTTGTGATTTTGACCTATGACTTTTGAGCGTGTCACACCCACCACTGCTTCTCAGCCTTAACCCCTCCCATCTCCAGATCAGGGACATCCCTGTTCAGAAAAAACTAAAGCCATCTGCTGCTTATTGCAACTGTCCCTATCATCATCACCACCACCTCAGGTTGTGGGAGAATCCAATGAGAGGGGTTTACAGGGGGAGAGGCCTGACCTGCCTGCTGCTGTTGACACAGCAGCCATTTTCTGTATCTTGGGAGAGAGAACTTCCTTTCTAGACAACAGACACCGATCGTCCCCTAGTTAGTGGGGTTGGATTAAAAATGGAACAGTCTGTCTGTCAGGGATTTAATCCATCTCCCCGAGTGTGTTTCAGTCGCTATGGAGACGGATAACACACCCCTTGAGATTTCCTTTGGCCATGATGTTCATGCTACTACGGGTGCTGGCCAAGGATAAACTTCTAAGATGGACACAAAAGCAAAGAGCTGTCACGAGACCTCTATATGTGCCTCTATCGGAATCTGGTTCTCCCTGCGCACAAACATACACAAACACTCTTACATACAGTTCAGCCCACATGCGCAGAGCACAAGGACAGCTAAGAAAAATGAAGTGGTACACATTGGACTGTGCTGAATTTGTGGAGAACCTTTTGACAAAGTTCTTCAGTGGGACGCTCATGGTTGTTCAGGTTTTGCTCGATATAACCCATAATATCATAGCCATGGACTTAATTTCCCATTAGCCCCCACTGTTTGAAATGTTTCTGCGACGCCTCTGTCTCTCGATGCCATCCCCGACCCCTCGGTGGGATTCTAACTCCCTCTTTCTTTCACAGATTCTCTTCTTCCTGCCCTTGCCCGTCGCACACCACTGTCTTTCTCCTTTCACTCTCTCCATTCCATTTCCAGACAGCATGTCTTGCTCTCACCCACCTTACTCTCCATTAATCCTTCCCTCTTTCATTCTCATTTCTCCACAGTATTGATTTTCTCACTTGCTTGCTCTCTCTCTCTCTCTCTCTCTCTCTCTCTCTCTCTCTCTCTCTCTCTCTCTCTCTCTCTCTCTCTCTCTCTCTCTCTCTCTCTCTCTCTCTCTCTCTCTCTCTCTCTCTCTCTCTCTCTCTCTCTCTCTCTCTCTCTCTCGCACACACACACACACACGCACACGCGCACACGAGTGCACACGCGCGCGCGTACACACCTCTTCTTGCCAAAGAGCGAACACTGAGTGAGAGGTTGGGGCCTGGCCATAGGTGGGGCTGTGGGGCTACAAGCAGAGCGGGGAGGAAAAATGTAATAGAAATTGAATTGTCGTAAAATAATATTGTGTATCTGAAAGAAAACCCCTTATTTAACCCTCTTTGTTTTTTTGAATGTTATTTTACTTACGCATTAGCATAGTGCTGCATTTTTTGTTTGACATTTGAAGAAAAAATGGATAAGAGAATTCTGTAGCCTTTGTTTTCTTTTGTTCCCTTTTGTTGCTAAAAAATAAAGTAATAAACTGGATGAGAGGAGGTGTAGTGTGGTCAATGTCTCATGTCTCATGGAGAGATGGATGGAGGGAGGAGCATGAACAAACACTGGGCCGTGTTCAGCAGGGCACAATGTTTCGGTAGAAATATGCAACTCAGAACAAACATGCCTATGTTGTCAGCTCTTGTATGAATGTGCGTACATCCTATTTCAACGGCACGTGTGCATGGTGTCTGTGTGCAGTCTACACACATTCACACATTTAACAGGTATTTTGCTACTTAGTGTTTGCTGGCACTGTGCATGCTGTTGGCTCTGTGCCATGATGGCTGTAGCAGAGTTTTATGGTGATGTAAATAGCTGTTTATTGGCGACAGTATACCCACTTGCAGCTGCTCTGAATTACAAAAATAATTTGTTAAGTGTGTGTGTGCGCATTTACGTGTGCTTGCGTGTGTGGTGCCCATGTGCTTTTGTGTATGGAGATTTTTACAAACAGGCAAGGTGGGTATTTGATGCCATCCTCATATCCACTAATTAGTGTTTTCGATAAAAGATAAACCTATGTATGATCAAAAGGTGGCTTCAAACGAACGCTAACATTGGCCAGCAGCCAACATCACATGGGCAGAATTTGTAGTACTCCACTATTCCCAATTTGGATAAGAGATGCTTAGCCCACCGATATGCTCAGTTGTCTGCACACAGCCCAGTTACCTTTCTGCCCTATTCCCTATCTCGTTTTAAGCTTGGCATCCGTTCTATTTTAAAAACGAGCGGTTCAAGAAATCTAAAATCCAGATAATTCATTTGATCTTATCCATTATCGTCAGAGCTGATTTTCTTTTCATTCTTACATCTTAGCACTGTTATTACCACTGTGTGGGTGTGTGAGAGAGAGTAGCCTGTGAGTTTGTGTGTTGGTTATTAGGAAATGGGATCTGTAGCTGCCAGTGGCTCAATAGTGGTAAAGGGGGATTTGAAGATGAAATGCTGTTAAGGGTAAAAGACATCCATTTGCAGCACAGCAAACAAGGAGTCCTGTCATTTAGCTGGTTCTTGGCTGGCCATACAAATGTAATCCATACACACAATTTAACCTCCGATTTTGTTTAATAGAAGGTCATTGAACACAAATGTTTTTGGAATGTGCAATTTAAGGCAGTGAATCTACAAAATTGTAGAGTTTGAAAGCGAGTGTGTGTATGTACACACAGGCTGCCTTAGCTATGTTTCATAGGTTTTAAATTAAACTGGGGCCCACACTGACTGTTTAATGTAAAATATATTTTATTCATACATTTTACATTGTGTGACATTGTGTGACAGCTTCATAGCTTCATAGAAATGAAACACTTATATGAACAAGGTATTTTTAATTGTCAGATAATAATCATAGCAGATAATTTACGGGGGATAATTTCGGTTAGGGGGGCATTTTAAAACCAGGCCCCATATCGCTAGGTCTGCCCAGGTGTACACGAAAGTGTTCTCTTAAGACTCGAGGTGGACACATTATTTGGAGTCTGATTCATTTACTAATGCAATAGAAAGGCTGATGTCCGGGCAGCGAGTGAAACCCATGTATATTAGACTTATATTAGATTCCAGAACAATTATCACAAAAGCATGGGTTCAGTTACATCTTAAACACATTATTACCAACTGAGCCCATTTCAGAACGAATTATGTCTGTGATAACCAGTCAATCAGCAAAGTGTATGATTAGTCAGCTATTGTTATATTAATCTTTTATGGCAATTTCAGGGTGGTTTCCTGGACACAGATTCAACCTAATCCTGGACTAAAAAGTATTTTCAATGGAGATTCTCCATTGATTTGACATTTTCTTCGACTACTTGGCTTAATCTGTGCCAGGAAACTTCCCCTTTAAGTACAGTGTGGGTGAATACAGTTTGTCTGATCCATGCGGGAATTGAAACCACAATCTTGGCATTGCTAGCGCAACGCTCTCAGGACTATTATTACAATCTGTGTAAACTATAGCCAACCTGTTTTAGTTTCATTAGATGCTTTTGGCTTCTATTTCATTCTGTGAGGATGGCGACGATACCAGACGAGCATTGATATCTGAGACGGCATTAAAAGGCCCCTTAGCAGTGCACTAAGTATTGAAAGTGTGTGTCCCAAATGGCACCCCATTGCCTACATAGTACACTACTTTTGACCATAAGGCACTGGTCAAAATAAGTGCACAATGTAGGGAATAGGGTGCCATTGGGACACAGACAGCAAGTATTTCATGGATGGAGCATTTTGTGACATTGTATGTAATGCATCTTGTAGGCCAGTTTTTCCGGACACAGATTTTTAAAAATCAGTTCATGGTCCAGAATTGGTCATATTAATCCAGGAAACTGGTTCTAGTATGGATACCAATATCCCATTTTTGGCACAGTAGCCTATAAACAGACATTTTCAAACACACATAAATGTCTATACACCAAAATGACGATCATACAATTTCACCGATAGGAAATATCTGCTATTCCAGTCAAAGCCCAAAACCTCCAAATTTACTTGAACTATTTTCTCTTCCCACACAGGTTCCATAGAAGCCGCTCTCCCACCTGTAGACCCGTTGATATTTAGTCACATTTAAGAGAAAATCGATGGCGACGGCAGAAGAATCCCAGTGCACCTATTAATATCAGTTTTTCTTGTGACCTTTCCATGCCGCTGACAGTACAGTTTCTGGACTGCCCTCAATAAACCACTAAAATGTATGAATCTTTAATGAAGCATTAGCGATGAATACAGGATTGGGTTCCTGCAGAGTCTGGGAAACAGGCAGGCATGGGCAACAGAGGTGGTAAGGTTTCAGCCCGTCGTGACTGGAAAGTGTAGGCCTGTCACTGGGCAAAGACGGGTGAAATCTACATGGTTTCCATGTTATTTCAACCAACATTTTCAGTGTGATTTCATTGTTTCAACAAAAGACTAATTCGATTTTCGAAAAAGTAATTGAAGTTAAAATATTTTGACCTTGTTTCAACCCAACTGTGAATCAAATCAAATTATTGGTCACATACACATGGTTAGCAGATGTTAATGCGAGTTTAGCGAAATGCTTGTGCTTCTAGATCCGACAGTGCAGTAATATCTAACAAGTAATCTAACAATTTCACAACTACTACCTAATACACAGAAATGTAAAAGAATGGAATAAGTACATATAAAAATATGGATGAACGATGGCCGAGCGGCATAGGCAATATATGGTATAAAATACATAACTCATCTCATATATACAAACTGTAAGATATGTAAACATTACATAACCAGTGATCCATCAAAGTGGCTAATGATTTGAGTCTGTATGTAGGCAGCATCTTCTCTGTGTTAGTGATGGCTGTTCAACCGTCTTTGAGATATAAGCTGTTTCTCAGTCTCTCGGTCCCAGCTTTGATGCACATATACTGTCCTCGTCTGCTGGATGGTTGGGATGAACAGACAGTGGCTCGGGTGGTTGTTGTCCTTGATCTTTTTGGCCTTCCTATGACATTGGGTGCTGTAGGTGTCCTGGAGGGCAGGTAGTTTGCCTCAGGTGATGCGTTGTGCAGACCGCACTACCCTCTGGAGGGCCTTGCGGGTGAGGCTGGTGCAGTTGTCTCACTAGGCGGTGATGGAGCCCGACAGGATGCTCTCAATTGTGCATCTGTAAAGTTTGTGAGGGTTTTAGATGACAAGCCAAATTTCTTCAGCCTCCTGAAGTTCTTCACCAAACTATCTGTGTTGGTGGACCATTTCAGTTTGTCTGTGATGTGTACGCCAAGGACTTTCCACCTTCTCCACTACTGTCTCGTCGATGTGGACAGGGGGGTGCTCCTTCTGCTGTTTCCTGAAGTTCACGATCCCTGTCGGCTCTCGTTGTTGTTGGTAATCAAGCCCACTACTGTTATGTCGTCTGCAAACTTGATGATTGAGTTGGAGGAGTGCATTGCCACGCAGTCATGAGTGAACAGGGACTACAGGACGGGGCTGAGAACACACCCTTGTGGGGCCCCAGTGTTGAGGATCAGCGAAGTGGAGATGTTGTTTCCTACCTTCACCAGCTGAGAGTGGCCAGTCAGAAAGTCCAGGACCCAATTGCACAATTGGAGGTTACTATGGTGTTGAATGCTGAGTTGTAGTCAATGAATAGCATTCTTACATAGATATTCCTCTTGTCAAGATGGGATTGTGCAGTGTGCTGGAGGTTGCATCGTCTGTGGACCTGTTGGGGTAATATGCAAACTGAAGTGGGTCTAAGGTGGCAGGTAAGTTGGAGGTGATATGATTCTTGACTAGTCTCAAAGCACTTCATGATGACAGAAGTGAGTGCTATGGGGTGGTAGTCATTTAGTTCAGTTATCTTTGCTTTCTTGGGTACAGGAATAATGGTGGCCATCTTGAAGCATGTGGGTACAGCAGACTGGGATTGAATATGTCCGTAAACACACCAGCCAGCTAGCTGGTCTGCACATGCTCTGAGGACGCGGCTAGGGATGTCATCTGGGCCAGCAGCCTTGCGAGGGTTACATTTTTTAAATGTCTTACATCGGCCATGGAGAAGTCCTTGGTAGCGGGCCGTGTCGGTGGCACTGTATTGTCCTCAAAGCGGGTAAAGAAAGTGTTTCTGGTTAGGGTAGGTTTTAATTGTCACAGTGGGTACAACATCTCCGATGCACTTCCTTATAAACTCACTCACCGAATCAGCGTATACATTTCCCAGTCTGCGTGATCAAAACAATCTTGAAGCGTGGATTCCGATTGGTCAGACCAGTGTTGAATGGTTCTAGTCATCCTGTTTGAGTTTCTGTCTATAGGACGTAGGAGCAAAATGGAGTCGTGGTCGGATTTGCCGAAGAGAGGGCGGGGGAGGGCCTTGTATGCATCACGGAAGTTAGAGTAGCAGTGGTCCTTAGTATTGCCCGCGCGAGTGCTACAGTCAATGATGACTACACCATGAGTCATTAGTCATGAAGCATACACCCTCGCCCTTCTTCCCAGAGAGATGTTTATTTTTCTGTCTGCACCAAGAATGAAGAAACCCGGTGCCTGTAACTACTCCAACAACATTCAGAGAGAGCTATGTTTCTGTAAAACAGAGAATGTTACAATCTCTGATGTCTCTCTGGAAGGCAAACCCTTACCCTAATTTTGTCCACCTTGTTGTCTAGACTGGACATTGGCGAATAATATACTCAGAAGTGGTGGGTGGTGTGTATGCCTTCGAAGTCTGACCAGGAGGCTGCTCGGTCTACCTCTTCTGTGGCAACGTTGTTTTGGTTCGGTCTCTGGGATTAGATCCAATGTCCTGGGTGGTGGTCCGAACAAAGGATCCGTTTCGGGAAAGTCGTATTCCTGGTCGTAATGTTGGTAAGTTGACATCGCTCTTATATCCAGTTTTCTGGGCTAACAATGTAAGAAATAATGCATAAAAAACAAAATACTGCATAGTTTCGTGAGGACTCGACGCAAGGCAACCATCTCTGTCGGCCCCATCTGGCTGTGACATGTCTGAACGTTTTATTTATTTCACATTGAATTCTCGTTAGTTAACAATATCTTGTGTCCTAGCACAAACTTGAGTCTCCACTGCTTTTTATAAAAGTGACAAAAATAGAAATGCCGTGGACATGGACCATGTATAGGGAGGTGCCTCTATTAGCATCATTATGGTAATCATGAGATTGTGAACTGTAAGCTTGCTATTGGTCTGTTTGTGTTAATTGATTGCAGGTGTGATTGTGATGAGCACATCCAACTGGTATCTTAAAGAATGACTGTCCCTAAAAAAAAATCCTTTGTAAGCAGCTTATTTCGCATCAATATTAGTCAAGAACATTAATTCTAGTGTCAAAATTGAAAACAAAGTGTAAATAAGATTATTTTGGTCATAAAGTCAGTCTCATCTTGAACGGCATTTGGAAGTGTGTGTCACAACGAGTAAATTAAGGTTGGGTTTGGATTAAAAAATGTAAACAATTCCTGTCCACTTATACCTATTAACACCTAGTGGCACCATGTTTTCTGGCAAAAGACTGGGTGAGTTCTTTTTGCATTTCCCGTTGCCCCGGGCAGGCAGAGACCTCTCTTTTGGTCAAAAACTAGTAAACCCACCCACCCGGGGCACAGGTTCACGCAAAACAAACTCACCCACTGGAATGTCTTCCCCAGACAGTGGTTAGTACTTGCCCTTGCTCATGAAATAGATACTCTAGTGAAAATGGACTTCCATAAAGTTATTCAACAATCCTGGGCAGATGCCAGAGGGGTATAAAAAAATGAGGATATATGAGTTGGCTTGAAATGGGCTAATTGACTCAAAAAACACATAAGTTTAGCTTTCTTAATGAACCGGAAAATCAATAGTTCAGTTTTTTATCAAAGTTTGCTGCCTAACTCATTGATCCCGCTTTGTAGTAAACCCCTCAAAATATGGATTACATCCGAATAGCTTCTACTTGGGCTGTCAACCGTTAAACCTGCTACTGGTGTGTTGTTGGTAAGTAGCTACATTTTGTTTATAGCTAGCTAGTTATATGTCATTATTTGATAGGCTATGCCGCTATGATAACTAGCTAGATGCATAGCCTCTACCTGACGTGTAACGTGAGAGGGACATTAACATCGCTGTCATTGCACCTGAAGATGTGTTTGATCCTTGCTAGCTAACATAATCAATCAAACCTGATGACATGTTTGTTGCTTGTTATAAGCTACTGTAGCTATCAATAAACTTGAACTGGATAGCTACTGCCGTTGTTTGTTGTGAATGGCAAAGATACACCCAAGAAACACCCACATCCACCCCAAGACAACTCTTGTTGGCCCTCTGTCATGGCCGCTAGCATTTCTAAATGAGCATTGATTAAAAACCAGGCCAAATCAGGAAGTGCAGTTGACCTTTAAAATGGCTGCATTTCCTGGAGCCGGGAAAGGACAGAGACAGAACTGCTGCTGTCTCAAAGTCCCTGCATCAACCATAGTCAAATAATTTCTAGTTTGCATTTGACAATCCTATTTCAGTCTGTGCATTTGAAAGCGTTCATTGTGAGTATTCTGAGTACAGCTTGGCTTGTGGTTGTGTGGGGGACTTGAAGACAGTCACAAAAAGTATTTATTGTGTTTTACTGTATATATGTATAAAGTAGGGCCGGGATGATGCCAGAATTGCGATACAGGAAAACACACAGAGGATGGAACTTCTTCAGGAAACAGCAGTAATGTTAGAAACAAACAATATTATGTCATCCAGAGTCACATTTATTTACTTTCCAAGCTATAGCACACTTTTTTTTACATACAGCAGGTTTTTAAAGGACCAAAGAGTTTGGTCTGCTTTGTGTTTACATTTTTGCCATGTGATACTAGTAGTCCTGGACCTAGTACAAAGAAAGGCCTTATTTATTGTGTGAGCACTTTAGTCTATGAGACTTGATATTCATCCCTACCTGTAGAATTGTGTGTGAAGTTTTCCGTGCCTACTTAAGATTTGCTGTGCCTTTTGATACATTGATTATTTGAGAACTGAAAATTGCATGTGAACACATTTTTGTATAGAGGACCTGAGAGTCAATGTGCTTTTAAAAAATCTTTAAAAGCCCACCACTACAACCCTGTTGTGCTATTTTAATCGTAATTCTCTGAAATATATATATACAGTAACAGTCAAAAGTTTGGACACACCTACTCATACAAGGTTTTTTCTTTATTTGTACTATTTTCTACATTGTAGGATAATAGTAAAGACATGAAAACTATGAAATAACACATATGGAATCATGTAGTAACCAAAAAAGTATTAAACAAATCAAAATATATTTGAGATTCTTCAAAGTAGTCACCCTTTGCCTTGATGACAGCTTTGAACACTCTTGGCATTCTCTCAACCAGCATCATGAGGTAGTCACCTGGAATGCATTTCAATTAACAGGTGTGCCTTGTTAAAAGTTCATTTGTGTAATTAACTTTCCCCTTAATGTGTTTGAGCTAATCCGGTGTGTTGTGACAAGATAGGGGTTGCAAACAGAAGATAGCCCTATTTGGTAAAAGACCAAGTCCATATGGCAAGAACAGTTCTAGTAAGCAAAGAGAAATGACAGTCCATGTGGTAAATTTCAAGAACTTTGACAGTTTCTTCAAGTGCAGTCGCAAAAACAATCAAGCACTATGATGAAACTGGCTCTCATGAGGACTGCCACAAATAAGGAAGACCCAGAGTTACCTCTGCTGCAGAGGATACGTTCATTAGAGTTACCAGCCTCAGAAATTGCAGCCCAAATAAATGCTTCACAGAGTTCAAGTAACAGACACATCTCAACATCAACTGTTCAGAGGAGACGACATGAATCAGGCCTTCATGGTCGAATTGCTGCAAAGAAACCAATACTAAAGGACACCAATAATAAGAAGAGACTTGCTTTGACCAAGGAACATGAGGAATGGACATTAGACCGTTGAAAATCTGTCCTTTGGTCTGAAATTCATTAAAAATCCTACAATGTGATTTTCTGGATTTTTTTTCTCATTTTGTCTGTCATAGTGTACCTATGATGAACATTACAGGCCTCTCTCATCTTTTTAAGTGGGAGAACTTGCAGAATTGGTGGATGACTAAATACTTTTTTGCCCCATTGTATATAAACTTCCGACTTCAACTTGTATATACTGTATTTTATACCATCTATTGCATCTTGCCTATGTCACTCGGTCATCGCTCATTCATATATTCTTATTCTTAATCCCTTTAGATTTGTGTGTATAAGGTAGTTGTTGTGGAATTGTTACATCACTTGTTAGATAATACTGCACTGTCGGAACTAGAAGCACAAGTATTTCGCTATTCTAGCCTTAAATTCTGTTAACCATGTGTATTTTACTAAGAAAATTTGATTTGATTTGACCCAACACCTCCAGGCTGTGTAAGGACTATTTGGCCAAGATGGAGAGGGATGGAGCGCTGCATCAGATGACCTGGCATCAACAATTACCTGACCTCAACCCAATTGAGATGGTTTGGGATGAGTTGGACTGCAGTGTGAAGTAAAAACAGCCAACAAGTGCTCAGCATATGTGGGAACTCCTTAAAGACTGCTGGAAAAGCATTCCAGGTGAAGCTAGTTGAGAGACTGCCAAGAGTGTGCAACGCTGTCATTAAGGCAAAGGGTGGCTACTTTAAAGAATCTCAAATATAAAATGTATTTTGATTTGTTTAGAACTTTTTGGGTTACTACACGATTCCATGTGTTATTTCATAATTTTGATGTCTTCACTATTTATTCTACATTGTAGAAAATAGTAAAAATAAAGACAAACCCTTGAATTAGTAGGTGTGTCCACATTTATGACTGATTCTGTGTATGATATCTCTGTGTTGCGTGCATTCCACTTTGTTACCCAGTTCAGGTCTCCATTGACCCTATCCTAGAAAATGTAAAGACAAATGTGATGCTTTAGTGTTGCATTATCTTACCTCTTTTGTTAGACACGACAAGATAAGCCTGTATATGTTATGCAGGTGAATGAGGACCCAAAAGCGACTTAACAGAAACAGAGTTTATTCCAGTCTTAACAAAAAACGATAAATCCTGAATACTTTCACAGGTAATGTCCAAACAGGAATAACTGAAATCCTCTAGTCAGTAGAGGGGAACAACAGGAGAAGCGGCCACAAACTGCAGGTCGCTTCGGGTTGGCGCAGGCCGTAGCTGATAGAGACACCTGCTCACACGCAGCATCTGAAGAAGGCAAAAACACGACAGGACGGAACAAGGACACAGTACAGCAAATAAGGATCCGACAAGGACAGAAGCGGAAACAGAGGGAGAAATAGGGGACAGGTGTGAAAGAGTAAACAAGGTAGTTAGGAGAATGAGGAACAGCTGGGAGCAGGAACAGAACGATAGAGAGAGAGAGAGAGAGGGAGAGAGATAGAGAGAGGGAAAGAACCTAATAAGACCAGCAGGGGGAAACGAATAGAAGAGAAAGCACAGGGACAAGACATGACAATCTATGACAAAACATGACAGTACCCCCCCACTCACCGAGCGCCTCCTGGCGCACTCGAGGAGGAACCCTGGCGGCAACGGAGGAAATCATCGATCAACGAACGGTCCAGCACGTCCCGAGATGGAACCCAACTCCTCTCCTCAGGACCGTACCCCTCCCAATCCACTAAGTACTGGTGACCACGTCCCCGAGAACGCATGTCCATGATCTTCCGTACCCTGTAAATAGGTGCGCCCTCGACAAGGACGGGGGGGGAGGGAAGACGAACGGGGGCGCGAAGAAAAGGCTTGACACAGGAGACATGGAAGCCTGGGTGGACGCGACGAAGATGTCGCGGAAGAAGAAGTCGCACTGCGACAGGATTAACGACCTGAGAAATACGGAACGGACCAATGAACCGCGGAGTCAACTTGCGAGAAGCTGTCGTAAGGGGAAGGTTACGAGTGGAAAGCCACACTCTCTGACCGCGACAATACCTAGGACACTTAATCCTACGTTTATTGGCGGCTTTCACAGTCTGCGCCCTATAACGGCAAAGTGCAGACCTGACCCTCCTCCAGGTGCGCTCACAACGTTGGACAAAAGCCTGAGCGGAGGGAACGCTGGACTCGGCGAGCTGGGACGAGAACAGAGGAGGCTGGTAGCCAAGACTACTCTGAAAAGGAGATAGCCCGGTAGCAGACGAAGGAAGCGAGTTGTGAGTGTATTCTGCCCAGGGGAGCTGTTCTGCCCAAGACGCAGGGTTACGAAAAGAAAGACTGCGTAATATGCGACCAATCGTCTGATTGGCCCGTTCTGCTTGACCGTTAGACTGGGGATGAAAACCGGAAGAGAGACTGACGGAAGCACCAATCAAACGACAGAACTCCCTCCAAAACTGAGACGTGAATTGCGGACCTCTGTCCGAAACGGCGTCTAACGGGAGGCCATGAATTCTGAACACATTCTCAATGATGATTTGTGCCGTCTCCTTAGCGGAAGGAAGCTTAGCGAGGGGAATAAAATGAGCCGCCTTAGAGAACCTATCGACAACCGTTAGAATCACAGTCTTCCCCGCTGATGAAGGCAGACCGGTAATAAAGTCTAAGGCGATGTGAGACCATGGTCGAGAAGGAATGGGAAGCGGTCTGAGACGACCGGCAGGAGGAGAGTTACCTGACTTAGTCTGCGCGCAGTCCGAACAAGCAGCCACGAAACGGCGCGTGTCACGCTCCTGAGTAGGCCACCAAAACCGCTGGCGAATAGAAGCAAGCGTACGTCGAACGCCGGGGTGGCCAGCTAACTTGGCAGAGTGAGCCCACTTAAGAACAGCCAGACGAGTAGAGACAGGAACGAAAAGAAGGTTACTAGGACAAGCGCGCGGCGACGGAGTGTGAGTGAGTGCTTGCTTTACCTGTCTCTCAATTCCCCAGACAGTCAACCCGACAACACGCCCTTCAGGGAGAATCCCCTCGGGGTCGGTAGAAGCTACAGAATAACTGAAGAGACGGGATAAAGCATCAGGCTTGGTGTTCTTGGTACCCGGGCGATAAGAAATCACGAACTCGAAACGAGCGAAAAACAACGCCCAACGAGCTTGACGCGCATTGAGTCGTTTGGCAGAACGGATGTACTCAAGGTTCTTATGGTCAGTCCAAACGACAAAAGGAACGGTCGCCCCCTCCAACCACTGTCGCCATTCGCCTAGGGCTAAGTGGATGGCGAGCAGTTCGCGGTTACCCACATCATAGTTGCGTTCCGACGGCGACAGGCGATGAGAAAAATACGCGCAAGGATGGACCTTATCGTCAGAATGGGAGCGCTGGGACAGAATGGCTCCCACGCCCACCTCTGAAGCGTCAACCTCGACAATGAATTGTTTAGTGACGTCAGGAGTAACAAGGATAGGAGCGGATGTAAAACGTTTCTTGAGGAGATCAAAAGCTCCCTGGGCGGAACCGGACCACTTAAAGCACGTCTTGACAGAAGTAAGGGCTATGAGAGGGGCTGCCACTTGACCGAAATTACGAATGAAACGCCGATAGAAATTCGCGAAACCGAGAAAGCGCTGCAACTCGACACGTGACTTAGGGACGGGCCAATCGCTGACAGCATGGACCTTAGCGGGATCCATCTGAATGCCTTCAGCGGAAATAACAGAACCGAGAAATGTGACGGAGGAGACATGAAAGGCGCACTTCTCAGCCTTCACATAGAGACAATTCTCTAAAAGGCACTGGAGGACACGTCGAACGTGCTGAACATGAATCTGGAGTGACGGTGAAAAAATCAGGATATCGTCAAGGTAAACGAAAACAAAGATGTTCAGCATGTCTCTCAGTACATCATTCACTAATCCCTGAAAGACAGCTGGAGCATTAGCGAGACCGAACGGCAGAACCCGGTATTCAAAATGCCCTAACGGAGTGTTAAACGCCGTTTTCCACTCGTCCCCCTCCCTGATGCGCACGAGATGGTAAGCGTTACGAAGGTCCAACTTAGTAAAGAACCTGGCTCCCTGCAGAATCTCGAAGGCTGACGACATAAGGGGAAGCGGATAACGATTCTTAACCGTTATGTCATTAAGCCCTCGATAATCCACGCAGGGGCGCAGGGTACCGTCCTTCTTCTTAACGAAAAAAAACCCTGCTCCGGCGGGAGAGGAAGAAGGCACAACGGTACCGGCGTCGAGAGAAACAGACAGATAATCTTCGAGAGCCTTACTGTTACGGATACAGTTATCCTGTGTGTGTGTGTGTATCCTGTGTGTTTCTTTTCTCTCCTTCTCCCCTCACAGGTGAAAACCATCACTCCCCAATCAGTCAACAATCAATCATCAATCAGAAGACACACCTCCTCCTATTTCCTGACCTATCACAGTTCCTTCCCCATGGTTTAAAAACCCCATCATTTGTTTGTTCTAGCTCTGCTCTGCTCAGCTCAGCTCAATCTCTAGCTCAATCTCTCTGTAAATGCCATGTCTGTAGGTCTCTGTGGTTCACTCTCGCTTTGTGTCTTAACCTCTCTTTTGTTTAAAGCACCTCCATAGCACTTTGTCATCACCTGTGAGTATTGTTTTTGGTTATGGTGTTTGTTTGCTGGTGGGAAAAGGGGAAACCAAGACAAGTCGCCCATGGGCATACACTACCCGTAGGTGAACTTTGTTAAATACACTAGGTAGAACTGGGCGGACCACCCACTGTATTTTTGGTTAGTTAGTTAGCTGTTAAAGTAGGCTAGTCTAGCTTAGGGGTGTTTTTGAATACTTATTGTTTCTTTCCTTGGGTCCAGCTCAGCCCCTTTTCCTGCTCCCCCCATTACCGTGTGTTTATAAATAAATCTAGAGTTTGACGGTAGATTTCTGTTGTCGTGGTTATTTCGTGCACACTTTTACTTTGTCACAATAATAATTTGCATGAGTTATGTTACGGGTCTCATTATACCATCCCCCTAGACTGTCGGGCCAAAAGGGATTCGTAACATAAGTGGGGGCTCATCCGGGATCTGTCATAACTGACACCCATGCCGCTCATGTAGATTGTTGTAGTGGTATAGTTCAGTGTTGAGCGTCATAGCTGAAGTAGCATTAGTGTTTGCTATTTTCTTTGGCACTTGTGAACTAGTGTAAAATGACTACTTTTGATTTGAGATCCTTTTTGGATAACCCTTCGTGGGAGGTTTTTGACAAATGTCGTAGAGTTGATTTAATGACCTTGGCTGACCATTATTCAGTATCGATTCCGCAGAGTTTAGTTAAGGTGGCGGTGAAAAGGCTAGTAGTAAATGTATTATTGGAAGAGCAGGTGCTTGTGTTACCGCTGCCTGAGTCTACTACCCCTGTAGCGGATGTTGCTGCTCCTGTAAGCCCATTGGTGTCTGATGAGGGAGAGGCTAAAACACCAGCCACATTGTCCCGTTTTGATCCACTCTCCCCACTGTCAAATGGTGATGCCAGGAGGGATGTCCGTTTAGCACAGTTCCAACTGGAGGTGGAAGAGAGAGCCCAAATTAGGCAAGAGACTCTCCAGTTGGAGATGTGTAAAATAGAAGCAGAAAAAGAACGAGAACAACGGCATTTGGAGATGTGTAAAATTGAGGCAGACAGAGAACAAAGGCAGTTGGAGTTCAAAATGCGCCAGATGGAACTGGAGGCAGAGACAGCGAGGCTAGCCTCCGGTCCTACTGTGCCTGTTTGTGAGCCGTCCTCACCTACTGTGTCCTCAAACACGTTTGACATTAGTAGGCAGATTGCCTTAGTACCTTTGTTCAGAGAGTCAGAGGTTGACTCCTATTTTTGTGTATTTGAGCGTATAGCCATAGCATTGAAATGGCCTGAAGAGGTATGGTGCCTATTACTTCAGTGTAAATTAACTGGTAAAGCCCAAGAGGGTTTGTCAGCGTTACCCCTGGAGGACAGTTTGAATTACGAAGTGGTCAAAGTTACTGTTCTTCGTGCCTATGAGCTTGTGCCTGAGGCATACCGACAGAGATTTAGGTCTCATAGAAAGTCTTCTAGTAAGACTTATGTGGAATTTGCTAGAGACAAGGGAAATCTGTTTGATAAATGGCATGCTGCTAGTAAGGTAACTGATTTCAACTCTCTCCGGGAGTTAATCTTGTTGGAAGAGTTTAAAAATTGCTTACCCGAACGCATTGTAGTTTACCTAAACGAACAGAAAGTATCCTGTCTGGCAGAAGCGTCTGTGTTGGCAGACGAGTTTGTGTTGACGCACAAGAGTGTGTTTTCGGCTCAAACCGAGAGTAGAGCCACTGAGTTTCCTACCTTTAGCCCTAGTCTGCCAGCAGTAGTATATCAAGCACGCCGGAAGAATGAGCGTCCCTGTTTCTATTGTCATAAAGTAGGACATATAATTAATGATTGCTTCCTGCTTAAACGCAAACAAGGGATGCCTCTTCGTGCCAAGCCACCAACAGGTGTTGCTCTAATTCGTACGGTTAAGAGGTCAGCAACAAAACAGGTGCCTCGGGGTAACTGTAGTTTGAAAGTCTCAGTCCCCGACCGCCGTTATGAACCATTCATTTTCGAGGGGTTTGTGTCCCTAACGAATGACGAAGCGTCTCAACGACCGGTTAAAATCCTTAGAGATACTGGTGCGGCGCAGTCGTTTATATTGTCTGATGTGTTGCCCTTATCTGACGATACATACTGTGGTTCCAGTGTGTTAGTGCAGGGTATTGAAATGGGTTTTGTCCCAGTGCCATTGCACTTTGTGAAAGTACACTCTGAGTTAATCAGTGGAATATTCAGAGTGGGGGTACGCCCTATGTTGCCAGTGAAAGGTGTGACCTTTATAATGGGTAACGATATTGCCGGAGGAAAGGTAGTACCCGTATTGGAAGTATTGGATAAAAGTGACCACTCTCTCTCTAATGAGCTGGCACAGAGTTATCCACATGTGTTCCCCGCTTGTGCTGTCACTCGTGCTCAGGCACTACAAGAGGGTGACGAGATAGATTTGTCGAACACTGTACTGTTCAAAGAGGTTGATCAAGAAGATGGATTGTGTGATACCTCTGAGAAGCTGATCACCTCTGACAAACAGCCCAGGAAAGAATCAAAGAACGTTGAACTTATTGCTGATGCAATACAGTTAAATCGGGTAACCAGTTTTTGTTAACGATAATGTGTTGGCAGTTGCTTTGTCTTGTGTGTGAAAATGATTTCTGTATGTTTTGCAAGGTTGTTGCTTTGTTGTGCGTATTCATTGAAATACTGTAGTCGCAACCCCTAGGGTTGCTCTTTTAAGGGTGGGAGTGTTACGGATACAGTTATCCTGTGTGTGTGTGTGTATCCTGTGTGTGTTTCTTTTCTCTCCTTCTCCCCTCACAGGTGAAAACCATCACTCCCCAATCAGTCAACAATCAATCATCAATCAGAAGACACACCTCCTCCTATTTCCTGACCTATCACAGTTCCTTCCCCATGGTTTAAAAACCCCATCATTTGTTTGTTCTAGCTCTGCTCTGCTCAGCTCAGCTCAATCTCTAGCTCAATCTCTCTGTAAATGCCATGTCTGTAGGTCTCTGTGGTTCACTCTCGCTTTGTGTCTTAACCTCTCTTTTGTTTAACCTCTTAGTCCTACCCACACCGTATTTGGTAGCGTAATCATAGCCTCAAGCTCATTACCATAACGCAACGTTAGCGATTTCTAAAAATCGCAAATGAAATGAAATAAATATGCCTATCCTCAAGCTTATCCTTTTCTTAACAATCCTGTCGTCTCAGATTTTCAAAATATGCTTTAGAACCAGAGAAAATCAATAATTTGTGTAAGAGTGGTGATAGCTAGCTTAGCATTTAGCGTTAGCATTTAGCACGCAACATATTCACAAAAACCAGCAAAGGGATCAAATAAAATAATTTACCTTTGAAGAACTTCAGATGTTTCAATGAGGAGACTCTCAGTTACATAGCAGATGTCCAGTTTTTCCTGAAAGATGCTTGTGTAGGACACAACGTTCCGTTTTGTTACTATGCATTTGGCTACCGAAACTAACCGAAAATTCAGTCACCTACACGTCAAACTTTTTTCCGAATTAACTCCATAATATCGACTGAAACATGGAAAACGTTGTTTGAATCCATCCTCAAGGTGTTTTGTCATATATCTCTTCATTGAAATGCCATTCCTGGAAGCCTGCATTGTTCTCAGATTCGGATGGAAAAATACTGGTACCTGACTTTTGCGCACCAATTTCCACACAGACACCGTGCGGGACCCCTGGTAAATGTAGTCTCTTATGGTCAATCTTCCAATGATATGCCTACAAATACGTCACAATGCTGCAGACACCTTGGGGAAACGATAGGAAGTGTCCGTTCATTCCTGTCGCATTCACAGCCATATAAGGCGATCATGGAAAACGTGCCATCAGAAATCCTGTTGATTTCCTGGTCGCTCAAACATCTTGGTTTTGCCTGTAGGTTTTGTTCTAAGGAACTCACAG
Source organism: Oncorhynchus gorbuscha (assembly GCF_021184085.1). Classification (NCBI taxonomy): domain Eukaryota; kingdom Metazoa; phylum Chordata; class Actinopteri; order Salmoniformes; family Salmonidae; genus Oncorhynchus; species Oncorhynchus gorbuscha. The sequence goes on along the minus strand of NC_060177.1, from coordinate 43,201,470 downwards.
TGAAAATCTTTGCAGTTCTGGAAACGTCAGAGTGTCTTCTTTCCAAAACTATCAATTCCAAGCATAGTCGAGCATCTTTTCGTGACAAAATATTGCGCTAAAAACGGACACGTCTTTTTATCCAAAAATGAAATACTGCCCCTACGGTCTTAACAGGTTAAAGCACTTTGTCATCATAATAATATTATATAATAATATCACCTGTGAGTATTGTTTTTGGTTATGGTGTTTGTTTGCTGGTGGGAAAAGGGGAAACCAAGACAAGTCGCCCATGGGCATACACTACCCGTAGGTGAACTTTGTTAAATACACTAGGTAGAACTGGGCGGACCACCCACTGTATTTTTGGTTAGTTAGTTAGCTGTTAAAGTAGGCTAGTCTAGCTTAGGGGTGTTTTTGAATACTTATTGTTTCTTTCCTTGGGTCCAGCTCAGCCCCTTTTCCTGCTCCCCCCATTACTGTGTGTTTATAAATAAACCTAGAGTTTGACGGTAGATTTCTGTTGTCGTGGTTATTTCGTGCACACTTTTACTTTGTCACAATAATAATTTGCATGAGTTATGTTACGGGTCTCATTATACCATCCCCCCTAGACTGTCGGGCCAAAAGGGATTCGTAACACTTACGTTCGGGAGCCGACAGAGAGTATAGTCTACCCCGGGGGGGAGTGGTCCCCGGAAGGAGATCAATACAACAATCATACGACCGGTGAGGAGGAAGGGAGATGGCTCTGGACCGACTGAAGACCGTGCGCAGATCATGATATTCCTCCGGCACTCCTGTCAAATCACCAGGTTCCTCCTGAGAAGAGGGGACAGAAGAAACAGGAGGGATAGCAGACATTAAACACTTCACATGACAAGAAACGTTCCAGGATAGGATAGAATTACTAGACCAATTAATAGAAGGATTATGACATACTAGCCAGGGATGACCCAAAACAACAGGTGTAAAAGGTGAACGAAAAATCAAAAAGGAAATGGTCTCACTGTGGTTACCAGATACAGTGAGGGTTAACGGTAGTGTCTCACATATGATACTGGGGAGGAGACTACCATCCAAGGCGAACATGGGCGTGGGCTCCCCTAACTGTCTGAGAGGAATGTCATGTTTCCGAGCCCATGCTTCGTCCATAAAACAACCCTCAGCCCCAGAGTCTATCAAGGCACTGCAGGAAGCTGCCGAACCGGTCCAGCGTAGATGGACCGACAAGGTAGTACAGGATCTTGATGGAGAGACCTGAGTAGTAGCGCTCACCAGTAGCCCTCCGCTTACTGATGAGCTCTGGCTTTTACTGGACATGAAATGACAAAATGTCCAGCAGAACCGCAATAGAAGCAGAGGTGGTTGGTGATTCTCCGTTCCCTCTCCTTAGTCGAGATGCGAATACCTCCCAGCTGCATGGGCTCAATACCTGAGCCAGTGGGAGGAGATGGTTGAGATGCGGAGAGGGGTAACACCGTTAACGCAAGCTCTCTTCCACGAGCTCGGTGACGAAGATCTACCCGTCGTTCTATGCGGATGGCGAGTGCAATCAAAGAATCCACGCTGGAAGGAACCTCCCGGGAGAGAATCTCATCCTTAACCTCAGCGTGGAGTCCCTCCAGAAAACGAGCGAGCAACGCCGGCTCGTTCCAGTCACTGGAGGCAGCAAGAGTGCGAAACTCTATAGAGTAATCCGTTATGGATCGATCACCTTGACATAGGGAAGCCAGGGCCCTGGAAGCCTCCTTCCCAAAAACTGAACGATCAAAAACCCGTATCATCTCCTCTTTAAAGTTCTGATACTCGTTAGTACACTCAGCCCTTGCCTCCCAGATAGCTGTGCCCCACTCCCGAGCCCGTCCAGTAAGGAGTGATATGACGTAGGCGATCCGAGCTCTCTCTCTTGAGTATGTGTTGGGCTGGAGAGAGAACACAATATCACACTGGGTGAGAAAGGAGCGGCACTCAGTGGGCTGCCCAGAGTAACACGGTGGGTTATTAACTCTTGGTTCCAGAGACTCGGAAGACCAGGAAGTAGCTGGTGGCTCGAGATGGAGATTCTGAAACTGTCTTGAGAGGTCGGAGACCTGAGCGGCCAGGGTCTCAACGGCATGACGAGCAGCAGACAATTCCTGCTCGTGTCTGCCGAGCATCGCTCCCTGGATCTCGACGGCTGAGTTGCGAGGATCCGTAGTTGCTGGGTCCATTCTTGGTCGGATCCTTCTGTTATGCAGGTGAATGAGGACCCAAAAGCGACTTAACAGAAACAGAGTTTATTCCAGTCTTAACAAAAAACGATAAATCCTGAATACTTTCACAGGTAATGTCCAAACAGGAATAACTGAAATCCTCTAGTCAGTAGAGGGGAACAACAGGAGAAGCGGCCACAAACTGCAGGTCGCTTCGGGTTGGCGCAGGCCGTAGCTGATAGAGACACCTGCTCACACGCAGCATCTGAAGAAGGCAAAAACACGACAGGACGGAATAAGGACACAGTACAGCAAACAAGGATCCGACAAGGACAGAAGCGGAAACAGAGGGAGAAATAGGGACTCTAATCAGAGGGCAAAATAGGGGACAGGTGTGAAAGAGTAAACGAGGTAGTTAGGAGAATGAGGAACAGCTGGGAGCAGGAACGGAACGATAGAGAGAGAGAGAGAGAGGGAGAGAGAGAGAGGGAAAGAACCTAATAAGACCAGCAGGGGGAAACGAATAGAAGAGAAAGCACAGGGACAAGACATGACAATCTATGACAAAACATGACAGTATACATGAAATACAGCTTCCATCCATTGACAAGTCTAGGAGAAAGCCTTAATGATATGTATCTATTCTCACTTTGAAAGGGAAACTTGTGTCTCCTATATATCTGTAAGCTACAGTACATGTGGATTCACAATTCTCTATGGGTATACAAATACAAATTCTGGTAGGAACCAAAATGAAAGAAACTCTGTGTATGTCATCCCCAATACACCCGCCCGCCCTGCTTCTTTTTCCCATGTCTTTCAGCTCCACGTTTGTCGACTGCACCACAACCACTGCAGGGGTAATATTTCTCTAAACAACATTTACTTATTAATTTGTAGTTCTTGCAGGCGACGCACTGCTGTAAGGCCTCCTTTATTTTGCTGTCTGGGTGGCTGCCATTATTGATTTTCCTGTCTCTCAGTCTCTTCGCATGAGCCAAAGCAGTTTGTTTGCTTTGCAGCGGTTCTCGCCTCTCTCCTTCTTTTTCTCTTGATGGCGGATGTTAGGTCATCTGGATGGGTGTCCAGAGCTCTGAGGGTCTGGTTGAATAGAACAGTTTGGAGCGAGAGCAGGACAGGAAGAGAATGTCATGCAGGCTGAGTAGCCAGTCCCAGCGAGCTTCAGAAGATAGTTAATCCAAATTACTCTTTGAAAAAAATGTGTCTATGGGACAAAAGAGACTGCTTTGGGACACATTGTAATGAATGGAGTTAATGGAACGTTGTCGAACATGTGATTTCCATATGTTTAATACCGTTCAATATATTCCGATCCAGCCTTTACAAGGAGCCTGTCCAGTTATAGCTCTGCCCACCAGCCTCTAATAAAGTATACTGTACTGTGCTAATGCCGATACAAAAAAAGAGTTAAAGAGAACGTACAATACGGCAAACTTAGAAAACGAGGCATTTTTGGTAAGTAAATGGGGGCAACCATTTAATAATAAAAAAATATACATAAATATATATTTTATTTTTTATTTTTTACAGCTTTTCTGCTATGCATACATACATTTTGCATTCACATTTTACATAAACATTTGACATACATGGTACTTTTATATAACGCAGTCAAATAATACATTACCAAACATAAGCTCTTTTAATTGCAACCCTCAACCCGTCACACCGATCAGCATAGACCACCCTCGTGTGGTTTCCATGAGCCATATATTTTTCAATTTTTTAAAACCTTTCTAATCATATAGTATCCACGGATTGTGAGATAAAAGATGAAAACCTTTCCTACGAGTATTATTAAATTATTTATTGACTAGACTATGGCTTTCCAAATCACCCAACACTGCTATTTGTAGGGTTCATTTTAAGTGCATGTTGTGATTTTTCTTAACCATTCCGGAACCTGTGACCAGAGACAAGCTACCATCTTAATGCATGTCTGCTATTGTACCGAAAATCACGTCTCTTCTAAAAAATATGTATCTGTTTACATTTTGTAATGTTTCCAGCCTTCTAAACAGACCCCAAAAGTGACTACTGGGGGTCAAAGGTGCTTCAGTCAGGCGGGAGACAGGGCAGATATACATACGTTTGTCTTGTTTGCCTCTCCCTCCCCGTGTGATTTTACCCTCGTAAATATTGCCACGGATGGGGCTAGTTAATGGAAACCTGGGATCCCATCCATACGCACCAGCCCATTATCTATTATCCAGCTGTGAAAACCTGTGAACATTAATGACCCGCCCGCACCTGATTTCCCCTCCTGTGTGTGTGTGTGTGTGTAGTCACGATCTCGCCTCTCTCCTGTGGGAGCTGCTCCTGGGTGAATGGATAAGCCCACCCAAACTAGGCCCCAATCACACACGCACAAATGCATGCACACACACACACCCCTGCCTCTCCACTCAATTTCTTGTAACCCCCTCTGGCCAACACACCCCAGCCTTCTAACACACCTCTCTCCCTTTATGATCTGCAGAATTGGTCTCACAAGTCCCCCAAGAAGGAGGGGTGGGGGATGGTGTCTGTGAGGAAACCAGTGCTCGTCTGTCAGAAAGCGATGACAACACAATCTCTCAGCCCACCCCGGATTCCATTACCCGGCACAGTGATAAAATTCCTGTAATGACACCCCAGCTCTATGAAATCTACCAAAAGGTGCAGATAGAAAACATAAATTCCTGTTTGCCGGAGCGTTAATGCCTAATTGCTGTAATCTCACATTACATGCAGCGGATGCTAATAAATAGCATGGTCAGGGTGGGAGGGGGCAAACCCTATCTGGAATGATCCACTGTATCGGACACCTTGATCCGGATTGAAAGCACACAATAGCCATGTGACCTTCACCATTCAAGGCATGGCATGGTAGTGAATGTTTGGCTGACGTATGATAGCTTTTGGTAGAAGATGCCTTTGGCACAGATCTAAGATCCCTTCCCGAGTTCTCACCTGGACCATTGGTTGGGGGGTAACCTAACGTAACAGACGTAAAAGAAACGCCTAAGTGGAGTTCCCACATTCAGCTTTCAGGGGCTACTGTATTGGTTAAATACAGTATCACTGAAAACCGGAAACATACCATCTCTTAAAACGATCCCTCAAGTTCGTCAGTCCAAGAAGGTTGTGTGATGATCTGTCACCTGAAGTTCTGTTGTCTAACTTTGCTTCTTTTGTCTGTCATTCATATCTGATATTGTCCTGAGAATTATTTGACAATCTGGGTTTGCTTTGGCAGTTCTGTCTTTTACTGTAAATATGGTGGGACTACACCTTGTCAGTGGAGCAGCTGCACATGAAACAGCTGTAAGCGTATAGCCACAAGAAACGTATGCTCTTACCTTTCCTCTTTGGATTGATAAGTTTGTCTTTAGACAAAAAAAGACATGTATTTGCCTCAACAAATAATAAATATGTATGAAAGCGGAGCGTCCGGAGATTCATCAAAGGTGTCAATGCGCCTAAACTGGCCCTCCTCGTTCTGTCCTAGACAAACAAGTGGAGTGTTCGGTTCAAAAAGACACGCTGGTAAGAGGAATTGAAGACGGCAGCAGCTCTGTCCCTCTATGGTGCTGAGTGTACACCCTTTTTAAATCAACATACCAGTAAAAGGACAATTTCTCACATAGGAAGAATTCCACTTCACAAATACCCAGTACCTGCCAATACCTGCACTCTTACCATGGGTCCCCTCTCACAGAAGTGGTGATAAAAGCCTAGGGCAAACCTGGGCAAGACCGACTTGCTGGTGCCCATGCAGGTCTGGCCAGTACCCACTTGCACCATGCCTCACAACAACTAGCTTAGATAGTTAGCTATGCAAAACTAGCTGATTTCGCCATCAAGATGAGTAGAGAATGTTCTTAAATATAAACGCCTCCACTGTATACCTCACTTCAGGCCTAGTCTCCTCAATCGTACCTCAAAACATGCCCCTTTCCAATCCGGAAAGCCACAGACTCCATGGATTGCAGTGGCAACAGTCAGGGACAGATGGACAAGCAGTTGAACAACACAACCAAACACAGGGACGAGATGGACAAGCAGTTAAACAACACAACCCATGAGTTCAAATAATGGCACATGGCAGTATTAACAGTTCTGTGAATCAATTTCACAAAAACTCAAGCATCTAGCACAACAAAGTAGCAGTAGCAGTAGCAGTGCACCTGCAGAGGATGTACACTATACAATACATTCGGAAAGTATTCAGACCCCTTGACTTTAACCACATGTTTTACGTTACAGCCTTATTCTAAAAGGAATTCAATAAAAAAATCATCATCAATCGACACACAATACCCCATAATGACAAAACAAAAACAGTTTTTTAAAAATGTTTAGTAAATTGATTAACAACTGCAGAGGATGTACACTACACATTACATTCGGAAAGTATTCAGACTCCTAGACTTTACCAATTTCTTTTACGTTACAGCCTCATTCTAAAATTTAATTAAAAAAAAAAATCTACACACAATACCACAGCTTTTTTCAAAATTTTAGCAAATTGATTTACAACAAAAAACAGAAACATTACATTTACATAGTATTCAGACCCTTTACTCAGTTCTTTGTTGAAGCATCTTTGGCGAAGATTAGAGCCTCAAGACTCCTGGGGTGTGACACTACAAGTTTGGCATACCTGTATTTGGTAAGTTTCTCCCAGTATCGCTGCTCAGTTATTTTCATGTCTCTCCAGAGACGTTAGATCGGGTTCAAGTCCGGGCTCTGGCTGGGCCACTCGAGGACATTCAGAGACTTGTCCCGAAGCCAATCTTGCGTTGTCTTGCCTGTGTGCTTAGGGTCGTTGTCCTGTTAGAAGCTGAACCTTCACCCCAGTCTGAGGTCCTGAGCGCTCTGGAACAGGATCTCTCTGTATTGTCTCCCAGTCCCTGCTGCAGAAAAATATCCCCACAACATGATGCTACCACCAACATGGTTCACCGTATGGATGGTGCCAGGTTTCCTCCAGACATAACGCTTGGCATTCAGGCCAAAGAGTTCAACAACGGTTTCATCAGACCAGAGAATCTTGGTATGAGAGTGTTTAGGTGCCTTTTTACTGAGGAGAGGCTTACATCTGGCAACTCTACCATTCAACCCTGATTGTTGGAGTGCTGCAGAGATGGTTGCCCTTCTGGAATGTTCTCCCTTTTCCACAGAGGAACTCTGGAGCTCTGTCAGAATGACCATTGGTTCTTGGTCACCTCCCTAACCAAGACCCTTCTCCCCCGATTGCTCAATTTGGCCAGGCGGCCAGCTCTAGGAAGTCTTGGTGGTTCCAAGCTACTCTAACTTCTGCGATGCATACAAACCCCCCCCCCCCCGGTCCTCCATTCGGCAAATCTGACCATGACTCCATTTTATTGCTCCCTTGCTATAGGCAAAAACTAAAACAAGAAACGCCCGTGCTCAGGTCCAACCAACGCTTGTCTGACCAATCGGATTCCACGCTTCAAGATTGATTCGATCACGTGGACTGGGATATGTTCCACATAGCCTTGGACAGTAATATTGATGTATAAGCTGACTCGGTGAGCGAGTTTATTAAAAAGTGCATGATGTGGTTCCCAATGTGACTGTTAAAACCTTTCCTAACCAGAAACTGTGGATTGATGGAAAGCACGAACCACCGCTTTTAAACATGGCAAGGCAACTGGAAACATGACCGAATACAAACAGTGTTGCTATTCTCTCCGTAAGGCAATCAAACAAGCAAAGCGTCAGTATAGAGTCAAAGTAGAGTCAAAGTAGAATTGCAATTCAACGGCTCAAACACGAGACGTTACAAAACGATAAACAGCCCCACTGTGGACACCGACGTCTTGCTCACAGACAAATTAAACAACTTCTTTCCTTGCTTTGAGGTCAATACAGTGCTAATGACACATCCCGCTACCAAAGCCTGTGGGCTCTCCTTCTCCATGGCCAACGTGAGTAAAACATTTAAACGTGTTAACCCTCACAAGGATGCCGGACCAGACGGCATCCCAAGCCGCGTCCTCAGAGCATGCGCAGACCAGCTGGCTGGTGTGTTTATGGACATATTCAACCAATCCCTGTCACAGTTTACTGTCCCCATATCACCACCACCTTCCTGGCCACCCTAGACCCACTTCAGTTTGAATTCAAATCAGTTTCTGAATGGACTACTTTCAATTTGAATTGACCCCAACCCTGGCTTAAAGCTACACAACATGTTAGATAGGGACTATACATATACAGTACATCACATGACAGAGTGAGACACAATTAGACAATACAGCATAGAAATACATACATTAACAGCTTCAAGATGGCCACCATTGTTCCTGTTTACAAAAGAAAGCTAAGGAACTGAACTATTGCCCCTTTGCACTCACCTCTGTCATCATGAAGTACTTTGAGAGACAAGTCAAGGATCATATCACTTCCACCCTACCTGATACCCTAGACACACTCCAATTTGCTTACCGCCCCAAAAGCTCCGCTCATGATGCAATCTCCATCACACAGCACAGTGCCCTATCTCATCTGGACAAGAGGAATACCTATGTAAGAATGCTATTCATTGACTACAGCTCAGCTTTTAACATCATAGTACCCTCCACACTCGTCATTAAGCTAGATACCCAGGGCGGGTGGAACTGCGTCATGGACTTTCTGATGGGCAGCCCCCAGGTGGTGAAGGTAAGAAACAACATCTCCACCCCACTGATCCTCAACACTGGGGCCCCACAAGGGTGTGTTCTCAGCCCTCTCCTGTACTCCCTGTTCACCCAAGACTGCATGGCCATGCACCAAAAATGACGAGACGGCCTACAGGGAGGAGGTGAGGGCACTCAGAGTTTGGTGTCAAGGAAAATAACCTCTCACTCAATGTCAACAAAACAAAGGAGATGATCGTGGACTTCAGGTTACAGCAGAGGGAGCACCCCCCACATCGACAGGACCGCAGTTGGAGAAGGTGGAAAGTATTTAAGTTTCTCGGGCGTACACATCACGGACAAATTGAAATCGTCCACCCACACAGAGAGTGTGGTGAAGAAGGCGCAACAACCTCAAGAGGCTGGAGAAATTTGGCTTGTCATCTAAATCACTGACACTTTTACAGATGCACAATCGAGAGCATCCTGTCGGGCTGTATCACCATCTGGTATGGTAACTGCACCGACCTTAACCGCAAGGTTCTAGCCAGAGGGTAGTGCGGTCTGCACAATGCATCACCGGGGGCAAACTACCTGCCCTCCAGAACATCTACATCACCCAATGTCACATGAAGGCCAAAAAGATCATCAAGGACAACATCAACCTGATCCACTGCCTGTTCACCCCGCTATCATCCAGAATGCGAGGTCAGTAAAGGTGCATCAAAGCTGGGACCGAGAGACTGAGAAACAGCTTCTTTCTCAAGGTATCAGACTGTTAAACAGCCATCACTAACATAGAGAAGCTGCTGCCAATAAACAGACTCAAATCTCTGGCCACTTTAATAAAGGTATCACTAGTGACATTAAATAACAGCACTTTAATAATGTTTACATATCCTACATTACTCATCTCATATGTACAGTTAAGGTCTGAAGTTTACATACGTTTAGGTTGGAGTTATTAAATCTCGTATTTCAACCACTCCACAAATGTCTTGTTAACGTACTTTGGTGCGAAAAGTACAAATCAATCCCAGAGCAACAGCAAAGGACCTTGTGAAGAGGCTGGAGGAAACAGGTACAAAAAAATAAAAAATAAAAAATATAATATATATATATATATATATATATATATATATATATATATACTGCTCAAAAAAATAAAGGGAACACTTAAACAACACAATGTAACTCCAAGTCAATCACACTTCTGTGAAATCAAACTGTCCGCTTAGGAAGCAGCACTGATTGACAATACATTTCACATGCTGTTGTGCAAATGGAATAGACAACAGGTGGAAATTATAGGCAATTAGCATGACACCCCCAATAAAGGAGTGGTTCTGCAGGTGGTGACCACAGACCACTTCTCAGTTTCTATGCTTCCTGGGTGATGTTTTGGCCACTTTTGAATGCTGGCGGTGCTTTCACTCTAGTGGTAGCATGAGACGGAGTCTACAACCCACACAAGTGGCTCAGGTAGTGCAGCTCATCCAGGATGGAACATCAATGCGAGCTGTGGCAAGAAGGTTTACTGTGTTAGCGTAGTGTCCAGAGCATGGAGGCGCTACCAGGATACTACAGGCCAGTACATCAGGAGACGTGGAGGAGGCCGTAGGAGGGCAACAACCCAGCAGCATGACCGCTACCTCTACCTTTGTGCAAAGAGGAGCAGGAGGAGCACTGCCAGAGCCCTGAAAAATGACCTCCAGCAGGCCACAAATGTGCATGTGTCTGCTCAAACGGTCAGAAACAGACTCCATGAGTGTGGTATGAGGGCCCGACGTCCACAGGTGGGGGTTGTGCTTACAGCCCAACACCGTGCAGGACGTTTGGCATTTGCCAGAGAACACCAAGATTGGCAAATTCGCCACTGGCGCCCTGTGCTCTTCACAGATGAAAGCAGGTTCACACTGAGCACATGTGACAGATGTGATAGAGTCTGGAGACGCCGTGGAGAACGTTCTGCTGCCTGCAACATCCAGGCACGTCGGTCATGGTGTGGGGTGGCATTTCTTTCGGGGGCCGCACAGCCCTCCATGTGCTCGCCAGAGGTAGCCTGACTGCCATTAGGTACCAAGATGGGATCCTCAGACCCCTTATGAGACCATATGCTGGTGCGGTTGGCCCTGGGTTCCTCCTAATGCAAGACAATGCTAGACCTCATGTGACTGGAGTGTGTCAGCAGTTCCTGCAAGAAGAAGGCATTGATGCTATGGACTGGCCCGCCCGTTCCCCAGACCTGAATCCAATTGAGCACATCTGGGACATCATGTCTCGCTCCATCCACCAACGCCACGTTGTACCACAGACTGTCCAGGAGTTGGCGGATGCTTTAATCCAGGTTTGGGAGAAGATCCCTCAGGAGACCATCCGCCACCTCATCAGGAGCATGCCCAGGCATTGTAGGGAGGTCATACAGGCACGTGGAGGCCACACACACTACTGAGCCTAATTTTGACTTGTTTTAAGGACATTACATCAAAGTTGGATCAGCCTGTAGTGTGGTTTTCCACTTTAATTTTGAGTGTAACTCCAAATCCAGACCTCCATGGGTTGATAAATTTGATTTCCATTGATCATTTTTGTGTGATTTTGTTGTCAGCACATTCAACTATGTAAAGAAAAAGTATTTAATAAGAATATTTCATTCATTCAAATCTAGGATGTGTTATTTTAGTGTTCCCTTTATTTTTTGAGCAGTGTATATATATCTAGATCCATAGAAAAATGAGTCCAATATCGACATAACCTGAAAGGCCGCACAGCAAGGAAGAAGCCACTGCCCCAAAATCACCATAAAAAAGCAATACTATGGTTTGCAACTGCACATGGGGACAAAAATTGTACCTTTTGGAGAAATGTTCTCTGGTCTGATGAAACAAAAATACAACTGTTTGGACAAGCCAAAGAACACCATCAGGTGGGGTGGCAGGGGGGTGGCAGCATCATGTTGTGGGGGTGCTTTGCTGCAGGAGTGACTGGTGCACTTCTCAAAATAAATGGCATTATGAGGAAGGAACATTATGTGGATATATTTAAGCAACATCCCAAGGCATCAGTCAGGAAGTTAAAGCTTGGTTGCAAATGGGTCTTCCAAATGAAGAATGACCCCAAGCATACTTCCAAAGTTGTGGCAAAATGGCTTAAGGACAACAAAGTCAAGGTGTTGGAGGGGCCATCACAAAGCCCTGACCTCAATCCCGTAGAAAATTTGTGGGCAGAACTGAAAAAGCGTGTGCGAGCAAGGAGGCCTACAAACCTGACTCAGTTACCCCAGCTCTGTCAGGAGGAATGGACCAAAATTCACCCATCTTACTGTGGGAAGCTTGTGGAAGGCTGTTCGAAACATTTGACTCAAGTTAAACAATTTAAAGGCAATGCTACCAAATACTAATTGAGTCTATGTAAACTTCTGACCCACTGGGAATAAATAATTATCTTTACTATTATTCTGACATTTCACATTCTTAAAATAAAGTGGTGATCCTAACTGACCTAAGACAGGGAACTCTACCAGGATTAAATGTCAGGAATTGTGAAAAAAATTGTTTAAAACTTTCAAACTTTCAAACTTTCATTAAAATACACATACAATGTACTGAATTAAAGCTACACTCGTTGTGAATCTAGCTACTGAGTCAGATTTGTAAAATGCTTTTCGGCGAAAGCATGAGAAGCTATTATCTGATAGCATGCACCCAAAAGTACTAGAACTTCATCTAAAACGACAGATGTTGCGGTAGCCGGCGCTACCCAAAATGCAGAAATAAAATATAAAACATTCATCACCTTTGACGAGCTTCTTTCTTGGCACTCCTAGATGTCCCATAAACATCATTTTGGGTCTTTTTTCGATTAAATCGGTCCATATATAGCCTAGATATCGATCTATGAAGACTGTGTGATCAACGAAAAAAATAGCGTTTTTTAACGTAACGTCATTTTTTAAATTAAAAAAGTCGAAGATAAACTTTCACAAAACACTTCGAAATCCTTTTGTAATGCAACTTTAGGGATTAGTAAGCGTTAATAAGCGATCAAATTGATCACGAGGCGAAGTATACTCTATAGCTGTACGTCTGGAAATAATGTCCGGGTAAATCTCAACCAAAATATCCGGTCGGAGACCTGAAGAAATGGGCTGTCTCTTCTTCGTTTCACCAAGAAACAAAGCCTAGGCAAATGACAAGACTGTTGACATCGTGTGGAAGCTGTAGGTATTTCAACCTCGGCCCCATTTAATGTGGGTCACTTTTAACAATTGGTTGAAGTGGCGCATGGATATATTTTTCCATTTTCAGTGATCACTTTTCGATGAAACACACGTTCTGTTATAGTCACAGCCGTGATTTAACCAGTTTTGTAAACGTCTGAGTGTTTTCTATCCACACATACTAATCATATGCATATACTATATTCCTGGCATGAGTAGCAGGGCGCTGAAATGTTGCGCGATTTTTAACAAAAAGCTGCGAAAATTCGCAGCCTCCTTCAGAGGTTTTAAATGTATATTGCTGAGGTGTATGTAAACTTCTGACTTCAACTGTATATACTGTATTCTATTCTATACCATCTACTGCATCTTGCCTATGCCTCACAGCCATCGCTCATCCATATCTTTACATGTACATATTCTTATTCATCCCTTTACATTTGTGTGTATAAGGTAGTTGTGAATTTGTTCGATTTCTTGTTAGATATTACTGCATTGTCGGAACTAGAAAAACAAGCATTTCGCTACACTCATTCACTCAGATTAACATCTGCTAACCATGTTTATGTGACCAATATAATGTGATTTCATTTGATTTAATTTAGTTTGAGGTTGGTGGCACATAGACGGCTTAACACAACTTCAAGTCGCAGCATAGCCAGTTCCTTGGTGTGTGCAAAGACCAACAAGTCATCAAGGTAACAAAGGAGATTTGAGAAATATAGGTGTCTAAAGGTAATTAACATTCTAATGAAAGTGGCCAGACTGTACTCATAAAGTCCCATTGGTGTGGTAAATGCTGTGTACTTCTTGTCGTCTTCATAAACTGGGATGTTAAAAAATCCTGAGATCAAGTCCATGGTGCTAAAAAAATGCACTGCCACCAAAGCCTGCGAAACAATCTGCTTAATGAGGAAGGGATTGGGCATCCTTCACCGTTCATGCATTCAGCCACCTGAAGTCAGTGCATAACCTCAGACTCCCGTCTTTCTTCCATTCCATGACTAAAGGGGAGGCATACTCACTAATCAACTTGCGTATAAGACCTACTTCTTCCATATCTGTCAATACCTTCCTCAGTTTCAGGTAATGAGCAGGTGGAACTGTTCTGTATGGTAGCCGGAAGGGTCTGTCATCAACCAGGTGGATACGGCGAACATAACCCCTGGCTTCTCCACAGTCCAGATTATGTCTTGAGAAGTCTTCATACTTTGTGATGGCATTCATAACCTTCTCCTTCCATTGGTAAATCACTTGGCATCCATCAATGTTGATGTCTTGTAATCCTAGAACAGTCTTTGGTACAGGTTCTGGCAGCCATTGTCATCCTGCTTCTGTTCCATGGAAGTTTTCCCCACCTCAAGCATGTAGACACATCGGCCAGCTTCATGTTACGCGTTAGAGTGAGATGTTTATCTGAACAGTTTACTATATTTAAGGGGACCCAGCCACCTCCCCACATGGGCATAATAACTCTACCCACAAGTATGTTTCTGGGAATAACCGTTGACCTGGTAGGTTCGACTATTACAGTGCTGCCTGGAGACAACACCACATTTTTAGGACGTTTACCCAAAATAAGTGTTCAGTCTTGGAGAAAAAGAGTCACAGTTTGAGTGAGCTTCACGGTCCCAATCGTGCCATCAACTTCCTGTCCCTTCCAACTTTGTGACACATCATCTGCAGAAACTGCTCACCCTCTGGTGAGTGAGTCTGGCCATCCATGTTGTTGATTACCTTCCAGTATTCATCAGTGCCCTTAATCTCATGCAATATATGCTTAATGGCATTCGATCCCAGGATAAGATCATTGCGCTGTCCAGGAACAACTAGGGTATGCAATAAAACATCAGTCCTATAGATTTGCATCCCCAAGTCATAGAAACACTTTGGTGAGCCTCCCCCAACCCACTCTTTTGAAGGCTGATAATGCTGAGGAAGGGAACCTGCTACCAAAAGTCTCTGCTCAGCATGTTCACTCTGTACAGGCCACAGACCCAGTGTCAAGCATGCCCTTAAGCTGCACTTTCCCTTGTACAGACACAGACGTGTAAAACAAATAAGAAAAAGCCTCAACCTCTTGTGAACCTAACATAACAATTTTCTCTCCTTTTGGATCAGAGCACAAATTCTCACGTGTTTTCTCAAGATCATTAGATAATTTTTTGGGTGCAGACAGTGAAACACTCACATTTCCGCCCCCCGTGTCAGTTTAACAGTTGCTGCTGTGGTGGGTTTCTCTGCTCCTGTGTTGCGTCTCTCAATGCCGGTATTGGCATAGCGTTCCCCCTGTTTTGGACAATTTCACTTCCAATGATCTCGGTAAAAGGCTGAAGGGCTGGGTGGGGAAAGATGGCGCCTTAGCCTGTGTCTGTGAAACCATTACAGGTGGTATGCTGTTCTCTAAGGCATACTTAAGCAGGTGAGTGAGTCTCTCGATACTTTCACTCTGCCCGTCTTGGGTTTGATGTGAGAGAAGTGTCATTGCACGCATCCGTGTTGACCCGGGGATGTACTGTTACTTGATTTGACGATACAGTGGTAGATTGACACATGGTGGCCTTTCAGCGGCATTCACGTTCATAGATTCTCCCCTGTACTTAACTCACAGTCCTTTTCTCAGTAGAATTGTATTGGAATACTGCTGCCAGTTTTGGGTCAGGGCAGTATGTTACAAGAATCATGAGGACATCTGAGTTGGAGCTGTCAATAATTTTTTTGGTACTTTTTACCCCCTTTTTCTCCCCAATTTCATGATATCCAATTGGTAGTCCCGTATGGACTCGGGAGAGGCGAAGGTCAAGAGCCATGCATCCTCCAAATCGCGACCATGCCAAGCCGTACTGCTTTTTGACACACTGTTTGCTTAACCCGGAAGCCAGTCGCACCAATGTGTCGGAGGAAACACTGTACAACTGGCGACTGTGTCAGCGTGCATGCGACCAGCCCACCACAAGAAGTCACTAGAGCACGATGGGACAAGGACATCCTGGCCGGCCAAACCCTCCCCTAACCTGGACGACGCTGGGCCAATTGTGCGCAGCCTCATGGGTCTCGCGGCCGACTGTGATATAGCCCGGGATTGAATCCGGGTCAGTAGTGACGCCTCAATGTAGTGCCTTAGACCGCTGTGCGACTCGGGAGGCCCCCAGCTGTCAATCTTCTTACCATGTCTCTGAAAGCTCTCGTCAGAGATATCTGCAGCCTTGTTCAATCGAACCCAATATTCCATAACAGCCTCTTCGAGTACAGGTTTAGAATTGTAGAAATCAGCTGAAGGGACGCATGAGTAGGTCAAGTTGCTGAAATTCTGTTTCAGAATTTGAAATACGATCTCTGGTTTCTCTTCAGTATCAACAGATGTCTCATTGTCTACATGCATCTTTACCATATCTCTTGCTTTGCCAGATAACCGACTAATCATCTCATCGGATTGTTCCCCAACAGGACATCCCTCCCTCCTCAAGTATATTCTCTTCAACTCCTCTCATTCATGAATGGAGCATTTGGCTGTACGATCTCCATTACATGTAGGAGTTTCCTTCACATATGATTGCATGATGAACTTCATTTTATTACATATCCTGCTGACTCTTCTTTGCACTTACTGGTGGCTCGTGAGTGCAGGACCTCCCACTCTGTATTTCTTCCCTAATGGAGCTAGCTGAGTGACCAACTCATTTAACCCATCTATGGGGGCATTTTGATTAACACTAGATGACGGCTTTCATCAGTATTTTTTGTGGAGCAAATCAAGGGGGGAACCTTCTGCACCGATATGCTTTACAAGGGTGTGATCAGGGTATGCAACCCCCCACACACACATTTTGTTAGATTACAGCCTTATTCTAAAATGTATGAAATCGTTTTTTCCCCTCCTCAATCTACACCTAATTCCCCAAAATGACAAAGCAAAAACAGTTTAAAAAAATAATAATTGTGAATATGTATTTAAAAACTGAAATATGATATACTTTGTCGAAGCACCTTTGACAGCGATTACAGCCTCAAGTCTTCTTGGGTATGAATCTTGTTTCTCATGGCCTCAGAGTCTATAGGTACCTTTTGGCAAACTCCAAGTGAACTGTCATGTGCCTTTTACCGAGGAGTGGCTTCCATCTGGCCACTCTACCATAAAGAACTGATTGGTGGAGTACTGCAGAGATGGTTGTCCTTCTGGAAGGTTCTCCCATCTCCACAGAGGAACTCTAGAGCTCTGTCAGAGTGTCCATCGGGTTCTTGGTCAGCTCCTGGACCAAGGCTCTTCTCCCGCCGATTGCTCAGTTTGGCTGGGTGGCCAGCTCTAGCAAGAGTTTTGGTGGTTCCAAACCTTTTCCATTTAAGAATGAAGTTGTAGAAGCATCAAGGATAATCAATGGAAACTGGATGCACCTGAGCTCAATTTCTAGTCTCATAGCAAAGGGTGTAAATACTTAAGTTTAATACATTTGCAAAATTTGGTAAAAACATGTTTTCGCTTTGTCATTATGGGGTACTGTGTGTATATTGCTCTCCGGTTTTGTAATGAAACAAATGTGTGGTTTAATTTATTCTGCCACTGTGTCTTCTTATTTTCTCGGCCATAGGCCTATATACATCACGGTGTTAAGGCATACGTGTCAACGGGTGTATTAGAGGTGAAGTCAGCTGCAGGAGAGTAGAGTGATGTAAACTGGCACACTTTTATTTTAGTTCCAAAAACGAGAGCACTACATAAATCAAACACGCTCAAAACATGGAACATAACAAAAGTAAAGCGCGTAATAAAACACCACAATAACATGAAACAATTACACACAAAACATGATGGGAAACAGAGGGTTAAATACAAGTAGATTGATTGGGGAAATGAAAACCAAGTGTGTATGGAAACAAGACAAATGGATATATGAAAAATGGAGTGGCGATGGCTAGAAAGCCGGTGACGTTGATCGCCGAACGCCACCCAAACAAGGAGAGGAGCCGACTTCGGCGGAAGTCGTGACAGTACCCCCCCTTGACGCGTGGCTCCAGCGGCGCGCCGACACCGGCCTCAAGGACAACCCAGAGGATGAGGCGCAGGATCCTCCCAGCGACGGTGATACTCCCGCAGCAGTTCAGGATCCAAAACATCGGCAACCGGAACCCAGCACCTCTCCTCTGGCCCGGACCCCTCCCACTCAATGAGGTCCTGAAGGCCCCCACCCGACGTCTTGAATCCAAGATGGAACGAACGATGTATGCCGGGGCCCCCTCGATGTCCAAAGGGGGCGGAAGGACCTCCCACACCTCAGATTCCTGGAGCGGACCAGCCACCACCGGCCTGAGGAGAGACACATGGAACGAGGGGTTAATACGATAATCAGAGGGAAGCTGTAATCTGTAACATACCTCGTTCACCCTCCTCAGGACTTTAAATTGCCCCACAAAATGCAGACCCAGCTTCTGGCATGGCAGGCGGAGGGGAAAACACTGGGCACTCACTGCGGGGACGGTCCGCACTGGCGTTCTGGCGACGTGCGACTCGCTGGAGATGGACATGGGCAGCCTCCCATGTCTCCTCCGCACGCCTAAACCAGTTGTCCACAGCAGGAATATCGGTCTGACCCTGATGCCACAGTGCCAGAACAGGCTGGTACCCCAATACGCACTGAAAGGGGGAGAGGTTAGTGGAGGAGTGGCGAAGTGACTTCTGTGTAATCTCAGCCCAGGGCACAAACACTGCCCACTCCCCCGGCCGGTCCTGGCAATAGGACCACAGAAACCTTCCCACATACTGGTTGACTCTCTCTACCTGCCCGTTACTCTCAGGGTGAAAACCTAAGATAAGGCTGATCGAGACCCACAGACGTTCCATGAACACCTTCCAATCTCTCGACCTGAACTGGGGACCCGACACTATATCCTCAGGCACCCCGTAGTGCCGGAAGATGTGCGTAAACAGGACCGCAGTCTGTAGGGCCTTAGGGAGACCAGGCAGAGGGAGGAGACGACAGGTACTTAGAAAAACGATCCACAACGACCAGGATCGTTGTTTTTCCCTGTGAGGGAGGAAGATCCGTTCGGAAATCCACTGACAGATGTGACCAACGTCATTGTGGAACAGGTAAGGGATGTGACTTACCTCTAGGCAGGTGTCTCAGAGCCTTACACTGGGCACACACCGAGCTGGAGTAGACATAAACCCTCACATCCTTAGCCAAAGTGGGCCACCAGTACTTCCCAGTCAGACAACTTACTGTCCGACCAACCCCGGATGACCAGAGGAGGGAGACGTGTTGGCCCAAGAGATCAACTGGTCACGGACAGCAGACGGAACGTACATACGCCCAACGGGACAATGGAGGGGAGCGGGCTCTGTACACAACGACTGTTCAATGTCCGCATCCAGATCCAACACTACCGGCGCTACCAGGCTGGAGGACGGGTGTATGGGAGTCTGATCCATGGGCCGCTCATCTGTGTCATACAGCCGAGACAGTGCATCTGCCATCTTATTCTGGGACGCTGGTCTGTAGGGTAACACACAAATGGGTAAAGAACATGGCCCACCTTGCCTGACGAGGATTCAGTCTCCTGCTGCCCGGATGTACTCCAGGTTTCGGTGGTCAGTCCAGATGAGGAAAGGATGTTTAGCCCCCTCAAGCCAATGTCTCCATGCTTTCAACGCTTTAACCACAGCCAACAACTCCCGGTCCCCCACATCATAGTTACGCTCCGCTGGGCTGAGGTTCTTCGAGATGAAAGCACAGGAGCGGAGTTTCGGTGGTGTGCACGAGCGCTGTGAGAGTATGACCCCTATCCCAGCCTCGGACGCTTCCACATCCACTATGAATGCCAAAGAGGGATCCGGATGGGCCAGCACTGGAGCCGAAATAAACAGTGCCCTTAGCTGCCCAAAAGCCTTGTCTGCCTCAGCCGACCACTGCAACCTTACAGGACCCCCCTTCAGCAGTGAGGTAATGGGCGCAGCAACCTGGCCAAAACCCTGGATAAACCTCTGGTAGTAATTGGCAAACCCTAAAAATCGCAGCACCTCCTTTTCCGTGGTGGGAATCTGGCAATTACTCACGGCTGCAATGTGGTCACTCTCCTTCTCCACCCCTGATGTGGAAATGCATTACCCTAGGAAGGAGACGGCCTGTTGAAAGAACAGGCATTTCTCAGCCTTGACATACAGGTCATGCTCCAACAGTCGTCCATGTACCTTGCGCACTATGGACACATCCTTGGCGCGTGTAGCAGAGTAAATCAGAATGTCATAGATATACACCACTACACCCTGCCCGTGCAGGTCCCTGAAAATCTTGTATACAAAGGATTGAAAAACTGATGGCGCATTCATCAACCCGTACGGCATGACAGCATGATACGCACCAGGTTGTACGGACTCCTGAGATCCAGTTTAGTGAAGAAGCTCGCCCCGTGCATGGACTCAATCGTCATGGCGAGAAGAGGTAGCGGGTACCTGTACCTCACAGTGATTTGATTGAGACCTCTATAGTCAATGCACGTGCGTAAACCTCCATCCTTCTTCACAAAAAAGAAACTCGAGGAGGTGGGTGAAGTAGAGGGCCGAATGTACCCCTGACACAGAGATTCAGAGACATACAGCGCCTTGCGAAAGTATTCGGCCCCCTTGAACTTTGCGACCTTTTGCCACATTTCAGGCTTCAAACATAAAGATATAAAACTGTATTTTTTTGTGAAGAATAAACAACAAGTGGGACACAATCATGAAGTGGAACGACATTTGTTGGATATTTCAAACTGAAAAATTGGGCGTGCAAAATTATTCAGCCCCCTTAAGTTAATACTTTGTAGCGCCACCTTTTGCTGCGATTACAGCTGTAAGTCGCTTGGGGTATGTCTCTATCAGTTTTGCACATCGAGAGACTGACATTTTTTCCCATTCCTCCTTGCAAAACAGCTCGAGCTCAGTGAGGTTGGATGGAGAGCATTTGTGAACAGCAGTTTTCAGTTCTTTCCACAGATTCTCAATTGGATTCAGGTCTGGACTTTGACTTGGCCATTCTAACACCTGGATATGTTTATTTTTGAACCATTCCATTGTAGATTTTGCTTTATGTTTTGGATCATTGTCTTGTTGGAAGACAAATCTCCGTCCCAGTCTCAGGTCTTTTGCAGACTCCATCAGGTTCTTCCAGAATGGTCCTGTATTTGGCTCCATCCATCTTCCCATCAATTTTAACCATCTTCCCTGTCCCTGCTGAAGAAAAGCAGGCCCAAACCATGATGCTGCCACCACCATGTTTGACAGTGGGGATGGTGTGTTCAGGCTGATGAGCTGTGTTGCTTTTACGCCAAACATAACGTTTTGCATTGTTGCCAAAAAGTTTCATTTTGGTTTCATCTGACCAGAGCACCTTCTTCCACATGTTTGGTGTGTCTCACAGGTGGCTTGTGGCAAACTTTAAATGACACTTTTTATGGATATCTTTAAGAAATGGCTTTCTTCTTGCCACTCTTCCATAAAGGCCAGATTTGTGCAATAAACGACTGATTGTTGTCTTATGGACAGAGTCTCCCACCTCAGCTGTAGATCTCTGCAGTTAATCCAGAGTGATCATGGGCCTCTTGGCTGCATCTCTGATCAGTCTTCTCCTTGTATGAGCTGAAAGTTTAGAGGGACGACCAGGTCTTGGTAAATTTGCAGTGTTCTGATACTCCTTCCATTTCAATATTATCGCTTGCACAGTGCTCCTTGGGATGTTTAAAGCTTGGGAAATCTTTTTGTATCCAAATCCGGCTTTAAACTTCTTCACAACAGTATCTCGAACCTGCCTGGTGTGTTCCTTGTTCTTCATGATGCTCTCTGCGCTTTTAACGGACCTGTGAGACTATCACAGTGCAGGTGCATTTATACGGAGACTTGATTACACACAGGTGGATTGTATTTATCATCATTAGTCATTTAAGTCAACATTGGATCATTCAGAGATCCTCACTGAACTTCTGGAGAGAGTTTGCTGCACTGAAAGTAAAGGGGCTGAATAATTTTGCACGCCCAATTTTTCAGTTTTTGATTTGTTAAAAAAGTTTGAAATATCCAATAAATGTCGTTCCACTTCATGATTGTGTCCCACTTGTTGTTGATTCTTCACAAAAAAATACTGTTTTATATCTTTATGTTTGAAGCCTGAAATGTGGCAAAAGGTCGCAAAGTTCAAGGGGGCCGAATACTTTCGCAAGGCACTGTATGTATCCATAGCCACCATCTCCGGTTCCCCACGTGACTCCTGGGAAGCAGCGTCTGCCAGGAGATTTATCACACAATCTCCCCTTCGATGAGGTTGTAATTGAGTCGCATTCTTTTTACACAAGGCGAGAGCCAAATTGGCATATTTTGAGGGGGATGTGCACGGTGGAGACCTGGTCTGGACTTTCCTCCGTGGTAGCACCAACGGAAACCCCTACACACCTCCCTGAGCACTCTTGTGACCCCTCCATGAGAGCCCTCTGTTGCCAGGAAATAGTGGGGTTATGCAGACCCAACCAGGGAAGGCCTAGTACCACAGGAAACGCAGGAGAATCAATGAGGAAGAGACTGATTCTCTCCTCATGATCCCACTGCATAACCATGTCCAAGGAGATGGTGGCCTCCCTGATCAACCGGTGTCGCTCATTCAGCCGACAGAAACTTTCAACCGGTTTTCCCCATTAAGCAGCGAATCGGAGTCTGAGGCCAAGCCTTCTCTTGTCTCTACTCCTCCCGTTAGTGGGGTCTGAGACGCCGAAGCTTCCCACCATTAGCTCTGACAAATTTAAAACCCTAGTCATTGGCCACTCTATTACCCGGAGTATTAGACTTAAAACTAATCATCCAGCGATCATACACTGTTTACCAGGGGGCAGGGCTACCAACGTTAAGGCTAATCTGAAGATGGTGCTGGCTAAAGCTAAAACTGGCGAGTGTAGAGAGTATAGGGATATTGTTATCCACGTCGGCACCAACGATTTTAGGATGAAACAGCCAGAGGTCACCAAGCGCAACATAGCTTCAGCGTGTAAATCAGCTAGAAAGATGTGTCGGCATCGAGTAATTGTCTCTGGCCCCCTCCCAGTTAGGGGGAGTGATGAGCCCTACAGCAGAGTCTCACAACTCAATCGCTGGTTGAAAACTGTTTACTGCCCCTCCCGAAAGATAGAATTAGTAGATAATTGGCCCTCTTTCTGGGACTCACCCACAAACAGGACCAAACCTGGCCTGCTGAGGAGTGACGGACTCCATCCTAGCTGGAGGGGTGCTCTCATCTTATCTACCAACATAGACAAGGCTCTAACTCCTAGCTCCACAATGAAATAGGGTGCAGGCCAGGCAGCAGGCTGTTAGCCAGCCTGCCAGCTTAGTTCAGTCTGCCACTAGCACAGTCAGTGTAGTCAGCTCAGCTATCCCCATTGAGACCGTGTCTGTGCCTTGACCTGGGTTGGGCAAAACTCAACATGGCGGTGTTCACCTTAGCAATCTCACTAGGATAAAGACCTCCTCCATTCCTGTCATTATTGAAAGAGATCGTAATACCTCACATCTCAAAATAGGGCTACTTAATATTAGATCCTTTACTTCAAAGGCAATTATAGTCATTGAACTAATCACGGATCATAATCTTGATGTGATTGGCTTGACTGAAACATGGCTTTAGCCTGATGAATTTACTGTGTTAAATGAGGCCTCACCTCCTGGATACACTAGTGACCATATCCCCCGTGCATCCCGCAAAGGCGGAGGTGTTGCTAACATTTACGATAGCAAATTTCAATTTTCAATGAGCTTCTAGTCATGAAATCTATGCAGCCTGCTCAATCACTTTTTATAGCTACTGTTTACAGGCCTCCTGGGCCATATACAGCGTTTCTCATTGAGTTGCCTGAATTCCTTTCGGACCTTGTAGTCATAGCAGATAATATTCACATTTTTGGTGACTTTAATATTCACATGGAAACAGCCAGCACAGCTAAGGAGGACTGGCCACCCCTCATAGCCTGGTTCCTCTCTAGATTTCTTCCTAGGTTTTGGCCTTTCTAGGGAGTTTTTCCTAGCCAACGTGCTTCAACACCTGCATTGCTTGCTGTTTTGGGTTTTAGACTTGGTTTCTGTACAGCACTTTGAGATATTAGCTGATGTACGAAGGGCTATATAAATACAATTTGACTGGATTTTTATTTGATTAGCCCGGACCCTAATGGTCGACTATCTAGAGCGTGTACCGGGAAGGGTCTAACTATCGGAAAAATGGGGATCCCTAACCTAATGGCTAATGCTCTGTCGATACAACTCCCAGCTGCGCCTGAATCGACGAGCGACCTTATGCTGGGAATGTAGGGAAAACTCAGGAAAACAAACAGGTACAAACAGTTGATCAACAGAGGACTCTGAGTGCCCTGCCTGTTGATCCTACTCCCAGAGGAACAAACGGCGTTTGCCCAATCCAGCGCTCTTCGTGTGAAGCAGGAGACAAGGGCGGCCACTCTCTCCCTTCCCGAGGGAGCTGGGTGGACAGTGGCCAGTTATAGATCCAGTTGTAACAAGAATCCCTGGCACTGTGCTGCCGTTCCATCATACTCCCTAGGAAGAGAGAGACGCATCCCACTGGAATTCTCTACCGATGGAACGGTTGGAGACATCCCCGGTTGTGCTGGTCGAGGCACTGGAGAGACTTCCTGTCTGTCGCAGCGGTCCATGATCTGGACAACGCGATCCTTCATGGCATCAAGATGATGTAACATGGCCGACTGTTCCTGGACGCGCTCCTCGACTCCTCTAACCGGGGTACCTGCTCCTGCTGCCTCCATTAGAGGTGTGTAATTCTATCAACGGGTGTATTAGAGGTGAAGTCAGGTGCAGGAGAGTAGAATGATATAAACAGGCACGCTTTTATTTTAGTTCCAAAAGCATAAATCAAACACGCTCAAAACACGGAACATAACAAAAGTAAAGCGCGTAATAAAACACCACAATAACATGAAACAATTACACACAAAACATGATGGGAAACAGAGGGTTAGGGAAGCTGCGAAAATTCGCAGCTTTTTGTTAAAAATCGCGCAACATTTCAGCGCCCTGCTATTCATGCCAGGAATATAGTATATGCATATGATTAGTATGTGTGGATAGAAAACACTCAGACGTTTCTAAAACTGGTTAAATCACGGCTATGACTATAACAGAACGTGCGTTTCATCGAAAAATGCAGGAAAATCTGATCACTGAAAAAGGAAAAAAATATCCATGCGCCACTTCCAAGGATTGTTAAAGGTGAACCGGATTAAATGAGGTCGAGGTTGCAATACCTATAGCTTCCACACGTTGTCTAGAGTCTTGTCATTTGCCTACTATTTTTTTCTTGGTCAAACAGACGCAAGGCAGCGCATTTCTTCCGGTCTCCGACCGGATATTTTGGTTGAGATTTATCAGGACAGCATTTCCAGACGGACACCTATAGAATTGACATCGCCTCGTGATCAATTTTATCGCTTATTAACGTGTACTAATACCTAAAGTTGCATTACAAAAGTATTTCGAAGTATTTTGTGAAAGTTTATCGTCGACTTTTTTTAATTAAAAAAAATGACGTTACGTTAGAAAACGCTATTTTTTTCCGTTGTTCACACAGTGTTCATAGATCGATATCTAGGCTATATATGGACCGATTTAATCGAAAAAAGACCCAAAATGATGTTTATGGGACATCTAGGAGTGCCAAGAAAGAAGCTTGTGAAAGGTAATGAATGTTTTATATTTTATTTCTGCGTTTTGAGTAGCCCCCGGCTATCGCAAAATCTGTCGTTAGGTGACGTTGAAGTATTTTGGGGGATACATGCTATCAGATAATAGCTTCTCATGCTTTCGCCGAAAAGCATTTTACAAATCTGACTTGGTGGATAGATTCACAACGAGTGTAGCTTTAATTCAGTACATTGTATGTGCATTTTAATGAAAGTTTGAGTTTTATCAAAAACTATACTTGAAATTTCCGCTGATTGATGTTCCCACAGCGGGAGCACTTCTCTAACAAGTTAAAAAAACATTTTTACGCCATGTGGCTGATCAGAACAGATCAGAATGTGGAGCTTAAAATAAACTATTAGGCTATTTCTTCACATTGTAAGCGCAGCAACGCGCACATGGTAGTAAGCTACAGTACAAGCAAAAATTTTCCATTAGCACAAAACAGCATTATCAAACGTGATCGCAAATGCAATTATGCATGTAACGCTTCTATTATAAATGTCATGTTTGTCATTTATTATCATGTCTTGTCCCTGTGCTCCCCATTCTATTCGTTTCCCTCTTTCTATCCCTCTCTCTCCCCCTCCCTCTCTCACTCTCTCGCTCTCTCTTCTCTCTATCGTTCCGTTCCTGCTCCCAGCTGTTCCTATTCCCCTAATCATCATTTAGTCTTCCCACACCTGTTCCCGATCCTTTCCCCTGATTAGAGTCCCTATTTATTCCTTTGTGTTCCGTTCCTGTCCCGTCGGTTCCTTGTTTAGTATTCACCATGCTGTGATTGCGTTTCGCCCTGTCCTGTCGTGTTTTTGCTGTGATTGTGTATCGCCCTGTCCTGTCGTGTTTTTTGCCTTCATCAGATGCTGCGTGTGAGCAGGTGTCTCTGTCAACTACGGCCTGCGCCTACCCGAAGCGACCTGCAGTCTGTGGCCGCTTCTCCTGTTATTCCCCTCTACAGACTAGAGGATTTCTGTTATTCCCTGTTTGGACTTGAATAAACTCTGTTTCTGTTAAGTCGCTTTTGGGTCCTCTATCACCTGCATGACAGAAGGAACCGACCAAGGAATGGACCCAGCGACTTCAGACGCTCGTTACACTGCCGTCGAGATCCAAGGAGCCATGCTCGGCAGACACGAGCAGGAATTGTCTGCTGCTCGCCATGCCGTGGAGAACCTGGCCGCTCAGGTTTCCGACCTCTCTGGACAGTTCCAGAGTCTACGTCTCGTGCCACCTGTTACTTCCTGGCCTGCCGAGCCTCCAGAACCTAGGGTTAATAACCCACCTTGCTACTCCGGGCAGCCCACTGAGTGCCGCTCCTTTCTCACGCAGTGTGAGATTGTGTTCTCTCTCCAACCCAACACATACTCTAGAGAGAGAGCTCGGGTTGCTTACGTCATTTCACTCCTTACTGGCCGGGCTCGAGAATGGGGCACAGCTATCTGGGAGGCAAGGGCTGATTGCTCTAACAAGTTCCAGAACTTTAAAGAGGAGATGATTCGGGTTTTTGACCGTTCAGTTTTTGGTGGGGAGGCTTCTAGGGCCCTGGCTTCCTTATGCCAAGGTGAACGGTCCATAACGGATTATTCTATTGAGTTTCGCACTCTTGCTGCCTCTAGTGAGTGGAACGAGCCGGCGCTGCTCGCTCGTTTTCTGGAGGGACTCCACTCAGTGGTTAAGGATGAGATTCTCTCCCGGGAGGTTCCTTCAGATGTGGACTCTTTGATTGCTCTCGCCATCCGCATAGAACGACGGGTAGATCTTCGTCACCGGGCTCGTGGAAGAGAGCTCGCATCAACGGTGTTTCCCTGCTCCGCATCGCAACCATCTCCCTCCTCTGGCTTTGAGACTGAGCCCATGCAGCTGGGAGGGATTCGCATCTCGACTAAGGAGAGGGAACGGAGGATCACCAACCGCCTGTGCCTCTATTGCGGAGTTGCTGGACATTTTGTTAATTCTTGTCCAGTAAAAGCCAGAGCTCATCTGTAAGCGGAGGGCTACAGGTGAGCGCAACTACTCAAGTCTCTCCATCAAAATCCTGTACTACTTTGTCGGTCCATCTACGCTGGACCGGTTCGGGTGCTACATGTAGTGCCTTGATAGACTCTGGGGCTGAGGGTTGTTTCATGGACGAAGCATGGGTTCGGAAACATGACGTTCCTTTCAGAGAGTTAGAGAAGCCTACGCCCATGTTCGCCTTAGATGGTAGTCATCTTCCCAGTATCAGATTTGAGACACTACCTTTAACCCTCACAGTATCTGGTAACCACAGTGAGACTATTTCTTTTTGATTTTCCGTTCACCGTTTACACCTGTTGTTTTGGGTCATCCCTGGCTAGTATGTCATAATCCTTCTATTAATTGGTCTAGTAATTCTATCCTATCCTGGAACGTTTCTTGTCATGTGAAGTGTTTAATGTCTGCCATCCCTCCCGTTTCTTCTGTCCCTACTTCTCAGGAGGAACCTGGCGATTTGACAGGAGTGCCGGAGGAATATCATGATCTGCGCACGGTCTTCAGTCGGTCCCGAGCCAACTCCCTTCCTCCTCACCGGTCGTATGATTGTAGTATTGATCTTCTT